>NC_138161.1:9420021-10133127 GCF_964165515.1 Mesoplodon bidens | reverse complement strand
ACCCCTAAAATAAAGGTTTTTAAATCACCTTAGACTATTTCCAGGGTTTTATATTCATATTTTATGCTGGGAGATAAGTGGAGTGAATAATATTATTTCATTTACTGTGAATAAGTAAAGTGAAACACAGAGAGGTTCGGTGACTTTTCCAAGACACTATGGTGAATGGATAAACAATCCAGAGAAACAGGTTGACCTCTAGAGTTCCAGTTGAGCACTTTCCACCAGTTGTTAGCCCTTCCTGTCTGTCAGGGAGAATTCCATTTGATCTCACTGACCATAGCTCATCTTCTAACCTGTAAGCACAGACTGACTCCTGTATGGAGCCACCCATCTGGTGGGTGAGGCAGAAAATCTGTGTCCACCCTCACGTCTTGCCCCTTCCCAAATGTCACGTCACTCAGAAATATGTACTTTATCATTCTAAACATGTAAAGATAAACTGGCTTCCCTGTTCTTAGGGGCTAGGAGTGGAAACTCCCCTTCTATCAGATCTCTTCACATCATCACCTGCACAGGTGAGTTCAAACCAGTGCCTTGGAAACGTGAGCTATGGCTCCTGGCACTGGCTGCTTGCTCCCTTCCCTTCAGGCCACCATTACTATCTGTTGTAATTTGACTTCTCTTAACGCCATTGCTCTGCAGTGTGATTTATCCTGTCTAGAACCCGGGGGCAGCCGGCCTATGATCTTAGACCAGAGCTGCCTCTCTTTCCCAGTTGCGTACACTTTGGCTCACTCTCATCTTTCCTTCTGCCCCCTCCCATGGTCCCCACAACTGTACCCAGGAGACATAAGACACCTTCTGTGGAGACACATCTAGCCTCCTAACATCTCACATTTACAATTTGGTTTTTCCCAGCGCAATTACCCATCTATAGCCTTCACTAAGACAGTGTTATTCGTCCCCAGTGCATTTACCAAAGGAGATGAATTGGGAGTTTTCATGAATGGAAATGAACTTCCCTTTCGACACTTTGAACAGAATGACTCTCCCTAAATAAGGGTCACAGTGAGATGGCAGCACTGTAAGCCACCGTCAGGTCAAGCTCCCTAGGGCAGGTCAGCATCAGGCATTAAAAAAAAAAAAAAGGGCTCTATTAAGTAAATGAAATCATTTCACAGAAGGGAGGGGAACATCATCACTTGTAAGAATGCATTTTGTAAACTTCCTTTCATTAAGATGTCTTTCCAAAATGTTTCAGAAACAAAGAGAAGGAAAACCTCTTCATTTCCTTTCCTAGGTTCTGCCTTTCAGAGCTGTTGAGGCTGAGCGATGCTGGGAATATGAGGAAGTCATACAAATGCGGGAGGGCAGAGCTGGGCGAATCTAGTTAGAGACACAACCTGTATCAGAGTCATGGTCCAAGCATCGGCCCCATTTATAACCTGTTTTTTAACTTTGTTTATCTTTGTAGTCATTCACAGGAGCATCTTATTTTCCAGAAGTTGGGGCCCTATAATCATTACCTGTCTTTGGAGAAAATACGATTATGAACATTTAGTTCCTCTTCTCAGAAAGTCGACACTGTAATAGGTTGCTCTTCCCTGACCTTCCACCTCCCACCCTGGTGGGGCTGCTGTATTTTCATGGTTTCCTCTTGGCCCTGGTGCTATAAGCACAACCAACAATGGTGGGATCTTTGATTCTTAACCTCAATCATAAACAGAAAGGGGACAAGAGGACCCACTTTCTCATTTAGGATTTGTGATTGAGACCCTCAGCATTTCTATGAATGAGCACAAGTTTCTGGAAGTGAATACATATGTTTGGCTATCTGGCTTATATTAGTTTGCTACAGCTGCCATAACAAGGTACCACACAGCCTGACTGGTTAAAACAACAAAAATGTATTGCCTCACAGTTCTGTAGGCGAGAAGTCTAAATTCAAGGGGTCAGAATGTGGGGTCCTTCTGAGGGCCTGGAGGGAAGGATCTGCTTCAGGCTTCTCCTCTTGGCTTGTAGATGGTCATCGTCTCCTATGTCTTCATAGCTAGGTATCTTCCCTCTCTCACTGTCTGTTGCTATGTCCAAATTTCCCCTTTTAATCAGGACACCAGTCATACTGGATTAGGGCCCACCCAAATGATGTCATTTTAACATTGATGACCTCTGTAAAGACTCAATCTCCAAACAATGTCACATTCTGAGGTCCTAAAGGTTAGGACTTAACATATGGATTTTAGGGCACTCAATTCAACCTCTAACATAGCTCAAATAAGTTGCCTCAGATTCCAAAGAGAAATTGGTTTTTGGTAAAAGGTGACCAGCAACCACACTGGATTTCTTGTCCCTCTCCTATATACAGCACAGTTTCCCACCCCAGCCCCATCTCTGCACCACAGAAGGTCTAGAGTTGCCAGCAGAAGTCCCCTCACTCGGTTGGAAGCTGTGCTTCAAGTTGACACCTTGAACCATAGGGACAAGCCTATGGGGACAGATGCTGGTTTCAGAAAAGGCTCCCTCATAATGGACCCTGATCATGGCACCTGTGAACACCAACTGCCCACCTATCAACCTTAAGTCCTGGACCCAAATCTTTCATCAGCCCTTTTTATGGTTGAATTCAGATTCCATCCATCCATCCCTTCATCAGTTCATTCATTTGACAAAGAATTCCTCAGCATCTGCCATGTGCAGGTACTGTGGTAAAAGCTGGAAGCCTAAATGATGAAGACCCATCTCAAGGAGCCCATAGCAGGGTGTGGAAGTCAGAGACAGGAGGAAATCCCATACAAATGCAGTGGCAGAGGGGTCTTTGGTCACACAAAGCTGGGTCATTCTAGTTAGACTAGGGAAGGCCCAAGAAGACCTCTGGATTTACCAGGGAATGAACTTGGCCAAGTTCTGATATGATGTCTCCTCCTGCGGGTGTGGCATGACACGAAGACAAGGAGAAAAGGAGTGAATAGAGAGAGTGGTCAACAAAGATGGATATCATCAGGATGGCAATGAAGACCAAGACTGAACTAGTCAGTGGGTCCAGCCTTTCATCTGGCTGGTGCCATCCTCCTCGCCTTTGCTCCTCTCTCCTTCTCGCCAGATGAAGGCTTCTTCTTCTGGCCTACAAACATTCACCATTCTTCCTCATTCTCTGCCCCAAACTGTGTCTCAAAGTCATAGTTTCCTATGGCTGCTATAACAGGTTACCACAAACTCAGTGACTTAAAACAACACAAATTTACTATCTTATAATTCTGGAAGCCAGAAGTCTGAAATGGGTCTCACCGGGCTAAAGTCATGTTGTCAGCAGGGCTGCCTTCATTCTGGAGGCTCTAGGAGACAATCTGTTTCCTTGCCTTCTCCAGCTCCAGTGACTGCCTGCAATCCTTGGCTTGTGGCCCGTTCTTCCATTTTCAAAGACAGCAGTACATACCTCCCAATCACTCTCTTTGACTCTGACCTCCTTTCCATGTGATCACATTGGACCCACTCAGATAATCCAGGATTATCTCCCCAGCTCATGATCAGCTGATTAGTAACCTTAATTCCAACTGTGATCTTCATTCCCTTTTGCCATGTAATATGACATATTCACAGGTTCTGGGCTTAGGATGTGGATATCTATGGCAGGGGGAGGGCATAATTCTGCCAACTATACCAAGCAAAGACAAATTCCTTCCTATGAGAAATTCCAATGACAGTTGTTATGAAAATAGGGTTTTCATTTCAGTTGGGACTGAAAAGTGTCCACTGGGTTTTTGAACAGAAAGAGGACCTGAATAAGGGCAATGTCAGAGCTCAGTGGAATAATATGTGAAGGAAGAGTCAAGAAATGAGAAAGTAAATACAGACAACATTGTAAGGATATCATCTGTTTGTAGGGCCAGTAAACAAGTGATTAATATGAGTAGAGCAAGCACCAGGGATGGGGTAACAATATCAGATTTAAAGTCTTAATTATAGACTTTGCATTCTCCAAATTCTAGGAATCAGATTCCTTGTTCCATAGATCTTCATCCCAGTCCATTTACCAATCAATTTTCGGGAGAGATCCGGCACAGGAAGCGGTAGAACAGTGATGCACTGCCCAGATGCCCTTCTTAGCAAGTTTGCACAATATCCTGGAATCCTCGCCAGGGAGCTTGATCTTGGGAGAGTACTCCCAAATCTTTAAACTCTCCCTTATCCAACCTTATATTCCAAGCTCCACAACCCAGAATCCTCAGAACCAGATCCATGTAGATTCCACGGGTCTTGCTGGTCCTTGCTGCTTAAGTCTTGCAGCTATTTTCCTCAATTATCTGGTTTAGCACATCCTCAGCTGGGGTGTGCCAGGATGAAACCTATTTATAGACCTAGGGATCAGGAGGGGAGGGGGCTCAGGTTATCTTGCAGGGGCGAGGACTCTGCACTGCCTCCAAGCATAAGGGAAGTGTTAGCTCTTCATAGGAGGGATAGGCTACTTCTGTAGACTCAGGGGGTGCAGGGGAATCTGGAGATTCGAGACTTTCGAGAGATCAAAAAGGTGCAAAATTTCAGAAGCCACTCACTCCCTGCACTTTCATGGACCTAAGAGTGCATACCTCCTTAAACTGCACCCTGGATGCTTCCTTTTCCTCTTCCTAGTCGCTGTCCTGCATCCAGATGTGAAGGTCTCACTCCTTCTCAACCAGGACCCTGACCTTGGCAGAGCAGACTGGCCTTGCTTAGAGTTTAACCTTCTTTAGCAAGGACCCCAGGCTACTGTGCAAACTAGCTACCAGGATGGCACCTCAAAGCATGGAAAAAGTAATGACCAACTTATTGAGTTCAAATGCCAGAATTCCTGGGATCAAACAGCTCCTCTGGGTGAGCAGGCTGGAGAGGACAGATCATGGAAGACCAGGAAACCCACCAGAAAGCCCATATTCAATGGGAAAGCCTAGATGATAGGCCACTTACAAAACAACAGGATGAGCTGGTGATGGGTCACTAGCAGCACTTGGGAAGTTCAAAGAAGTTCCTCTTCTTTAGGCCAGGGTTGATGATAGGAGAGGCTGCTAGAGAAATAGTCTCACCAGACCAATGGGGATGATAAGACCCCAAACAGGAGAGACTAGGAAGCAGAGCATAACCATGTTTAAGCATCAAAAACCAGGTGAATGCAGGTATTGTAATGACTAGCAAGGCATCCCTAGGGCAAAATAGATGAGCAGCTGGCAAGGGCACTGCTCACCTTGTGCCTGTAAAAGAACCAAGGATGCATGACAAGGAGACTAAAAGGAGTTGTCCCCATTAAGGGTTATGGTCCTTTTCATAGTTTCCAGACCTGAGCCAGTTTTCAGACAATAACTCATTGATTAAAGAGGAGATGGAGCCCCCAGGACAGACCCTGTAACATATGGCAAATGAACATGGTAATGATGCCCCCAGTCTTGACCCAAAGGGGCCTCAGCCATTTACTCAGGTAACTGTACACTGGGCAAGAGAAACACTCAAATATGTCTACGAATATCGCACACAAGGTCTCAGCTTACACTGATAGCTGAAGAACGGAAGCATTATCATGGCTCTTCTGTGAAAATGCGAGCATATGGGGCCCAGGAATAAGGGCATCTGACCAACATGCAACCGAGAGGGTACCCACCAGTTCTACAGACCCACCTGGCAATGATTTGCCTCATGTTCAAAAGTGCAATTGGGATAGACATATTGGTAGTCAGAGCAACCAAGTTACATTGAGTTCTTGACCTATGGGATAAGAATGATCATAGTGGGGAAAGCCAAGTGGAAACTTCTGAAACTGCCACCTCCCACCCTGCCCAAATATAATATTAAATCAAAAAATATATATCACATACCAGGGGAGGAGAATAGAAATTATCTTCACCCTCAATGATCTACAGGATACAGGGGTAGTGGCCCCTTCCTGTCTCCTCTTAATTCACCAGTCTGGCCCCTGAAGGAACCAGATAGGTCCTGGAGGATGACAGCGGACTCAAGCTCAACTAAGTAGGAGCCCCAGGTGTTGCTGTCGTACCAGACGTGGTGTCTTTGCTGGGGAGATTAATAGGTCTCAGGTACATGCTATGTAGCCATGGATTTGATGAAGTGAAGGTGTTCCTCTCTAACTCTATCAGAAAAGAAAATCAGAAACTGTTTGCATTCAAATTGAAAGAACAAAAATATGCCTTTACTGTTTTGCCCAAGGCCTGTGTTAGCTCTTCTGCTCTCTGTCGTAATGCAGTCTGAAGAGATCTGGACATCTGGGCATCCCACAGAACATCACATCTATAGCATAATTCTAGTCTGGCCAGATGGACAAGAAGCACCTAGTACACTGGAGGCCTTAGTAAGACACATGTGCTCCAGGGGGTGAGAGATAAACCCTATGAAGATTCAGGACTTGCTATATCAGTAAAATTTTAGGGGTCTGGGACATCCCATCCAAAGTAAAGGACAAAAATATTGCATCTTGTATCTGTCACTACAAAGAAGGAAGCCCAAATGTGACATCAAGGACAGACTTATGATAGTCTCCACTAGCAATGATCACTCTGCCATGACTAGAAGAAGTGACACCAACAATGCTAGGTTTTCTGTATACATAAATATTCATTGAGACTCTCAAAGGGTTATGAGCAACAAAAGTGAACAAAAAACCATAAAATTAAATTTACTTAACGACTAAAAACAACAGCCATTTATTTAGCTCATGATTCCTTAGGTTAACAATTTAGGCTGGGCTCAGTTGGATGGTTCCTCTGATTTTGCCTGCGCTCATCATGCATGTGTGCTTAGCTGCCGAGACAGCCAGGGACTGGCTGCTTTGGGATGGTCTCTGCTGAAACATCCTACCTTGGTCCCATGTGGTTGTTCATCCTCCAACAGACTACTCTGGTCTTATTCACAGGGAATCTAGACAAGGACCAAAGAAAGAACAGCCATGGATGAGCTCTTGTGCTAAGCTTAGAAATGTCCCACCTGACTTCTGCTGTGTTCTATTTGTTAAAGCAAGTCACAGGGCAGCCCAGATTCAAAGGTAAGAGAAACTGACTCTGACTCTACCCCTCGAGTCATATTACAGTGAACATGGATACAGGGAAAAGCAGAGGATGATGGCCCTTTTCTACCAGTCTGCTAGTTTCTGTATGAACTGACATTTGTTGGGGCTCCCAAGGAAGAAAAGCTCCTGAAAGAATGAGGGAAGCAGGAGCCTGATCAAACTTCTAGGCCAGTCATTTCAATGCCTGAATCAGAAATTCCTAAACAAGTCTGATGTCCCTCTTTTAAAAACACAGCAGGAGCACAAAGCCCTGACCTTTGCTTCTCTTCTCTCTGAACGCACTCCACCCTCTGAAATGACTTCTCTGTGCCTCTGGTCCTCTTTATAGTCAATTTAGAAATGAGTCCTTCAGAACAGAGCAAATTGGTAAACACGTTAACAGGGGTGGACAATTTATTCAAGCAAAACAGAAATGAATTCCTGTCATCTACCTGGCACCCTCCTGCATGATTTCATGACAGCCTTTGTTTCAAAAGAGAAGAAAAACAAGTGGTCTGACACAGAAACTGCACTAAAATGCTAGTAAGTCTGCACTCACAAGAAACAAAAAGAAAGAAAGGAGAAAATCCTAAAAATATTGAGGCAGGGAGCCAAATGTACCATATGTCCTTGGGATTCTGATCTTGACAATGAATCTCACAGACGGCTGTCAGAGTGAGCTAGGTGGTGAGGGGAATGAAGTGATAAGAAGGGTTTCATCAGAGAATAGCCATGTACGACCTCTCCCTTTTCTCCTTTGAAAGGGGGCATTTGATGAAACAAAGCACAATTTCCTAAATCCCAAACCTATTTTTATTTTATTTGCAAAATTATTTTCTCTGCTCTTTAACGTTTCCTGGTTCTCTTTTTTTCTCCCCCTTTTTTCTTTTCTGTCCTCCATTAAGGAGCAGGGGATTTCAAGCTTTGCTTCCTTGTCAAGTCGAAAGGCCAAAGAATCAGAAGTTGTGGGCCTTTTGGTTTCTCTCTATTTCAGGATATGATGAGGTCACATAGATTTGCAAGGTAGAGAGGTGCTCTATTATCTAATCATGGCTCCAAGAACAGGAATTTGGAAGGAAAAAAGGAAGTATTTAGGCTTCTCCCTCTTAAAATGCCTCTAAAATGTGGATTTAAGAAAACACGTACTCCAGAGTCAAACAGAATGAGCAGAAAGAGTTTTTTAGATTTCAAAACACAGTGGGGCTTGGAGCTTGAAGAGAATTTAAAGGGACTAGAGCTATAAACAAGTCTGATCCCCTAAATTAACCAGATCCCAGCCTGAGCTCAAGAAGACATTGCCCACAAGAGCCACCACATGCAAAGCACAATTTTTGAATGCAATCAATAAGATGCTCTAAATTGAACTTGCCTTTATGAGCTTTTGTATTCAAACAGACCAAAAGAAAAAAAAAGTGGGAGGCAGCTTAGCATGGTATTAAGTGCTTAGGCCCATACCAGATTGCCTGGGTTTGAGTTCCAGCTCTACCAGTGTCATGAGTTGAATTGTGCCCACTCCCTGCCTCCCAAAATTCCTAGTTTGCAGTCCTAAGCCCCCAACACCTCAGAATGTCACCTAATTTGGAGATCGGGTCTTTACAGAGATAAACAAGTTAAAATGAGGTTGCTAGGGTGGGCCTCAACACAATATGACTGGTATCAAGGAGAAATGTGGACACATAGACATACATACAGGGAAAACGCCTGGTGAAGATGAAGGCAGAGATCTGGGTGATGATTCTACAAGCCCAGGAACACCAAAGATGGCCAGCAAACCACCAGACACTCAGAGAGAGACCTGAATCAGACTCTCCCTCCCAGCCTCAGAAGAAGCCAACTGACTTGATCTTGAAATTCTGGCCTCCAGAATTGTGAGGCAATCCACTTCTGTTGTTTCAGCCACTCAGCTGTGGTTCTTTGTCACGGTAGCCCTATATACAAATGAATACACCCAGTTATCATGTATCTGTTGATACCAAGCAGGACCCTGTGGGGCTCCTGGGCACAAAAGCCTTTCTGTGTCCACCATTTCTTGATTACAGGAATTAGCCTTCATTCAGCCTCCATGACCTTCCCTGAGTTCCAACCAGCAGATTCAAGCAGTTGCTAATCAGGGAAGAGTGGGGATGCGAGACAAGGGAGGAACAGTTCAAAGAAACAAAATATAGTGCAGCCTTAGGGCCGAGTCCTGGTTCCCCATCATGGGATACACACAATATCTTTGAGTCGTTTTGCAGATACTGAAACCCCCATCAGGTGGGAAAAGTTAATGGTATGCTGCCCACAAGCACATAGACCCCAGACCGGCTGGAAGCAGATGGTTGATGATGCTGACTCCCACTTAGCTCACCACCAACCAATCAGAAGAAGATCAATGAGCTGATCACGCCCTCTTTGCACAATTACTATAAAACTCCTCACGACTCCCTCCAGGTCGGGAAACACAGTTTCGAGGGCATAAGCCCGCTGTGGTCCCCTTCGCCTGACAAAGCAATAAAGCTATTCTTTTCTACTTCACCCAAAACTCTGTCTCTGAGATTTATTTTGGTGTCAGGGTACAGAGGCGGGATTCGGTTTCACTGTGACTCTGGGCACAGTTCCAGGCACATGTGGATGATAGTAACAGGGTCCAATGCAGATGTTGTTAGAAGGATTAAATGAATTAGTATGTGCAAGTGCTTCAAATAGAAGTTGACACAAAGGAAGTTATATATACGTATTTGTTAAAGAGATTAAAAAAATATCCACATCTACACCAGTCATTATAGGAATTATTAGTTAATTTGTCTGACTTTGCAGCCAGGTGGTATGAGAGGGTCTTTTTTTAAAAATCCTTTAGAAAATCTAAAGGCCATTACTTATTCCAAGTACGGCCAACAAACTGTTATAATTAGAGCTATGTTGTTTTCTTCATTTTTCTTTCAATAGTGTGATCTGGCACTACCAAGGGCCGTTAGGTTTCTAATAAATTATTAATCTGGGAGTTAATAATTCATGTTAAATGGTGCTATAAGCCACTGTCTCTGGCCAATGTGAGCAAAGGTCATAACTTTTTAACAGCAAAGGTGAAACCTTTTCTAAGTTTCTTTTTCCATGCTCTATCATGGAAATATTAAGATATGGAAGGCAAATTGTAATCAGAGCTGAGAAAGCAAGATAATTCCAAGGGTAAAAGGTCTAGACCTTCAGTTGTATTTTGTGGACCAGCACTATCTCCACAGCCCCAAAGGAAGGAGAGAAAAGCTCCAGAAAACTCAGAGGTATGCCAGCCCCATGAGAGCCTTCCCAGGAAGGACACGGCAACTCAGGTTTGTGGATCTTTGACAAGGCGACATATAATAATTATGTGGTGATTCGTTGTTGATAAAAATTTTTTTCAGAAAATAATAAGGCAGTTGAGATAGTAACTCACCAGTGAGATTTTTTATAACAAATAATAATTCTTCTAAATTACAAGGCACGGCTTTAAGTATAGCAGGCACAGAATCCTAAGCAAATCCCTCTCACCATTGACATCTTTGATTTTAATTAATGTATTTAAGCTCTGCCTTTTTTTTTCCAGAAAGAGCTTAAGGTTATTCCTGATTGCAGACCACAGAAGGCAAGAAATTAAAAGCTTCTTACCTCAATAAATTTGCATTTACTGTCCAACTCATTGATTCATCCTTGGGTCTAGGAAGCAATCGCTAGTGACCCAGATGTTCTGAGTGTTTTCTACCTTTTTTAGCCTTGGTAATTACTTGTAAACTTCATGTCAAGCCACAGACTGGTGTAATGAAATAACATTTGCCCATTTGGAGAATAAAATTCTTCTTAGTAGCTTTTTCTCAGTTTTGATTAAAAAATGTCAAATATGGAAAGAATGGTGTCTGAAGACTTAGGATAAAACTTAACTGGAAACCACTAGTTTAGAGAGTTTCAGGGCTAAAAGTCAAGCCTTCTAGTTCTTGTTTTTCTAAAGAAAATTTGAATAGCATATGCTTTTCATTGTGCTCCTTCTCAGTCATTTACATATTCGGGAAATGTATATTTGGCAACAGGTCCTATTTTTAGGAGTCCTTGAAACTTGCCCTTTGAAAATGTTTTCATTTCTGGCACATATGTGTGTTTTCAGCAGAATAAAAATACAAAGCAAAAAAGAAAAATATGTACAGAAAGGAATGATTTTTCCAGCCCCATGGAGCACAATAAGAAAGCAATCATTCAGTTGTGACTTTAAAAATGGATTCATGCCTGGATTTTCCAAGTATTTCCTTCTAAATGACCATTTCTCTACAGAACTGAACTAATGTAAAGAGACAGGTTGTTCCAGTGCCAGAACTGAACAAGCAAAAAGGATGGAGGTCGTATTTTTATAGGAGGAACTTGACCAAATAATACCCACTCTGTTTCCCTGCAGCCCCTTGGGTTGATGCAGAAGAAGGTGCCATATGCCATTGTGTGGCTTGGAGCACGTTTTCCTGGCCTGACTGTTGATCACCACCAGACTATTATTTGCAGTCAGTAACAAAGATTCATCCTTGTGTCCATAAGCAACAAGGAGAATCTTTGTCACTTAGTGTAATTAATAGCTACACTTCACATGGGAAGATGGAAGAAGAATGCCCTTCTCACGTAGATTTGTTTGGATTCAGAACAGGCTTCATGGAACCTTGCTGCCTTTTGACCATTTAAAAGGCCAGAACTCCAACAGAGGTAGTAAGATGGCCAGCCAAGGCTTCCTTTTTGTGGTTTGCTTCTGTTTTCAAGAGCAATAAAGTAAGGCTAACCTTTTAGTGCTTAAACTGTTCAGTCTTATTTAAAACATGTCTTGTGGAAACTAAACAGGCACACACCTAAATGCAACCTTGGACTAGTTGCTGTATTGAAGGAAAAAACATCATAAAGGATATATTATTTGGATAAAATTGGAATATGGATGGCATATTAAATAAATGTATGATATTGATGTTAAATTTACTAAAGTTGATAAGTGGTCTGTGGTTATGGAAGAGAATAATTATCCTTGTTCTTAAGAAATATACACTGAAGTATTTAAGGATGACAAGTCACGATATATGTAACTTACTTACAAATGTTCCGAAATAATACTTTGTGTGTCTGCGTATACATATATGTATAGAAAGAGAGTACAAATGAGAAAGCAAATGGAGTAAAATGTTCACAACAGGTGAACCTAGGCAAAGAATATTTGTTGTTCTTTGAAAATATTCTTGTTGCAGTCTTCCTGGAACTTTGAAATTATTTCCAATCAGAAACTTTAAATGTATATATATAAATATATGTATATCTTATGGTTTGAAATTATGTTTTGAAGGAGATTGGAGAATGGAGAGACAAAAGCAAAGAAGAATTAAAAAATTAATTTCCTAGAAAATACTTCTCTGCAAGATGGGAAGATGACAGCTTCTTTCCATCTTCAGAGATGCATCAACACCTTAAATGTGCTTCTGCCCACCAGGCTCATTCTATTCTCTCCAGTCCTCCTCATCAGTTAATAGCCTTCAAAAGCATTCGGGTTGGTGCAAAAGTATCTACAAACAAAAAGTATCAGAATGAGCATCTTGGTGCAAATGGTGCACAGCATCATCTTGGCACTGAAGACTTTCCTTCCACTGATGAAATATCCACTGAATCAGGCAAATACAATTCACTGAAGTTCAGTGTTGTAAAACTTTTAACACTTTTGAAATAGATGGCTATGTTCCAGACAAAGGTACTAAACAATGTTTTATAATGGTAATAATAATTATTATTATTATAATTAGTATCATTCTATTCTAAGATTTTTAAATGTATTAACTCATTTATTCCTCATAATCTTATAGGAGAGGTATTATAATTATTTCCAATTTACAAATGAAGAAACAAAAGCCCAGAGAGACTACATAACTTGCCCAGGGTAACACAGCTGGTAAATTGCCAAATTTGAACCCTGGTGGTGTGACTCCATAGCCTACATTTGTAATGACACCACTAGACTTCTCAACTACCCTCTCCTAGCACTCAGACATCAGTCTTTACCTGCTAACCAGTTGAAACAGTTCTAATTATCCTAATCGATTGGTTAGGATGTCACTATGATGTCGCACTGTCTTTGTTCAAAATCCCATCACCTATAGGGAGGGTGGGGGGGAGACGTAAGAGGGAGGAGATATGGGGGGATATATATATATATATATATATATATATATGTATAGCTGATTCACTTTGTTATAAAGCAGAAACTAACACACCATTGTAAAGCAATTATACTCCAATAAAGATGTTAAGTAAATAAATAAATAATAAAATCCCATCACCTGAGTTTCACAAAGCAAACCTCTACTGAAAAGCCAAATTTCCTCTATGGCTGCAATTAAGTTTCTAAGGCCAAGCTCATTGTGTGTTGAGATCACCACTTCCAAATAAACTAGGAAGATTAAATAACTAATTGCTTCTCTATGAACTCTTCAACAATTTTCTCATAACCCAAAATGATCTCTCCCCTTGAAACCCATTGTGAATCATTAGGTGGCATCCAGTTCCATAACAAGAGGTAATGTACCAGTTCCATGTGCATAATCCCTGAGTGACTTAATCTAAGGTTTGTTTTGTTAGTGTGGCTAGTAATTCACATGGGTTTGCATCAAGAAACCTATTTTCCCCTCTCAAGAAGCATGAGATCCATGGTAGCCTTTCTTTTCTCTTTTTCACTTTTTTTTTTTGAAGTATAGTTGATTTACAATGTTTCAGGTGTACAGCAAAGTGATTCAGTTAGA
This sequence comes from Mesoplodon bidens, assembly GCF_964165515.1. Lineage (NCBI taxonomy): Eukaryota > Metazoa > Chordata > Mammalia > Artiodactyla > Ziphiidae > Mesoplodon > Mesoplodon bidens. The sequence goes on along the minus strand of NC_138161.1, from coordinate 10,119,402 downwards.
GATAGATGATGCTAGATAGATAGATAGATAGATAGAGAAATATATATATATATTCTTTTTCAGATTCTTTTCCATTATAGGTTATTACAAGATATTGAATATAGTTCCCTATGCTATACAGTAGGTCCTTGTTGTTTGTCTATTTTATATATAGTAGTGTGTATCTGCTAAGCCCAAATTCTCAATTCATCCCTCCCCTCTGCTTTCCCCTTTGGTAACCATATGTTTGTTTTCTATGTCTGTGAGTCTATTTCTGTTTTATAAATAAGTTCATTTGTATCTTATTTTAGATTCCACATATAAGTGATATCATATGACATTTGTCTTTCTCTGTCTGACTTACTTCACTCAGTATGATAATCTCTAGGTCCATCCATGTTGCTGCAAATAGCATTATTTCATCCTTTTTTATGGCTGAGTAATATTCCATTATATATATATACCACATCTTCTTTATCCATCCTTCTGTCAGTGGACATTTAGGGTGCTTCCATAATGGTAGTCCTTCTTGAAATAAACAACCACTTACTTCAGGTAATAGTATTGATAGTACTTGCCATAGTAGTAGTACTAGTCATGGTAGTGGTGACATTTCACTGAGGATGAGGCATAGTTCTGTACTTTGCCACATCCTTATGACGTAAGTACTATGAGTTTCCCATTTTAAAGATGAGGAAGTTGAGGCACAGAACAAGGAGGGCATCCTGGCCATTGCAAAGTCAGATTTGGCCACCACCTTGTATTGGTCAGACAGTCTAACCACTATAGCAAACAATCCTAAATCTCAGCAGCTTAATCTAATAAAGGTTTATGTTCCACTCGTCTGATCACAGTCTGATCAGGCAGTTAGCAGCAGCCTTCCACAAGGTGACTCAGAGACCCTGGCCCCTTTCTCCTGGCGATTCCACCATCCTCTGGTCCTTGGAGTCCTCCTTGGACCACATCTAGCTGGTGGAGAATGAGGAGGCATGGAATGTGGTCTCCTGTGTGACCAGGAGAAAAATGAGTCCCTTGGTGAACAGTTGGCATGTTGTCGGAAAGATCACAGAAGACTGGGTTAGATTGGAGCAAAGAAGAGAGAAGAATTTTGGTCCCTCCCCACGTATCCAGCATGGCATGCTGACCTTGCCCCACACAGAGAACCTACAACCACACACGTCTTCTGGGGTCAGGAAATCACATTTTGATTCCTTGTGCTTTCAAGAGCAATCAATCCTGAGTCTTCTGGGCCAGGGTCTCCCTCAACAACTAAACAAAAGAAGCAGTGTCCGGTGATGGCCAGAGGCTCGAGAACTTTCTCTGACTCACCTGAACTTTGGCCTGAAATAAGCAAAGCCCTAGGATACTGACACGGCCTTGACCTAGGCACAGCATTGTTTCTGAGTGCTTAGACTGGGCTCTCACTCTGGTCCCCACCACACCTTCTTTGTTATGTCACAAAACTTTCATGAATTTACGTCAGGGAAATCGGGGCTTAGCTGACTACAGGCATCCAGGAAGAGCAGTGGTAAAAAGACAGAGGTGCTTGTCCAGGGTTGACAAGCCCCCTCCTTGCTATTCAGTGATGTCCTATTTATTCTGAATATTTTATTTCATCCATCAGTCTCTTTAGATATCCCTTTTTAATTATGTATAGTAGGGATATTTCTTATCAAACATCAGATTCTAGACATTAATAACTTTCAAGGGCCCAGAAGATAAGACTTAATGTTGCCTCAAAAATATCTCTCAAATATCTTGACTTTGCCAAATTTTATTGTATCAGAGATCGTGTATATAGTAATGCCACTACTCAAAGACATCTTTAATGTAGCAACATAAATCCAACGTCTCTTTAGAACATGCGAGTCAGCATAATTTTTTCCTAACAATTTGGTATCTCAATGTCTTTATCCTCTGCTGGTATCAAAACTCCAGGGAAAATACAGTGTTTAAGAAACACTACAGTGTTCACTGAAAATATATAGCACAAAAATTTTCAAGACAAAATACAGAAATAATCATTCTTCCCTCCTCTTTCTTCCTACCCTTTACCCTTTCTTCTTCTAAGAGCTTTCAAATAAAAATTCAGAATGGAGGAAACTTCCCAAATAAAACAAAACAAGCAAAGCCAATTAGACATAGTATCTAATTCTGTATATCAGTATAAAACAATGTTCTGCATTAAAAACATTTTAGAAATTATGAAAAGTTGTAAAAATGAAATTAAAACCACTCATAATTCCATTAACCAGAAATGATCTTCTTTCTAAATTGGAATTAAATAGTATAAACAGTATATTCTACCTTTTTCCCTTTAGATAGTGTAAGCATATTCCCATTGATTTAGTGTACTTTGAAAACACGACTTTTCACAGTTACATGTCTGTTATGTGGTTGATAATAACATTGGCTTATTGCTGGAAATATAAGTCTTCATAATGTATTGTTATTATAAATAACACTATGATGAACATCTTAAGGTACCACTTGGTTGTTGATAATCCTTTACAACAACATGAACCATGGGCCTCTTCTCAGCTACTATGTGGATATGGATTGTTGATTTTCTGACTTGGACTGCTGAGAAAATGTTCCTGAGTGGCTAAGACACTTTTCTAAGGAAAATATTACAAAGCTTATTTTCAGTTATCCATGATAATGGAGGAAAAGGAGATGAAAACCCCAATTTCATGGACTTTCTGTTGGTCCTGAAAATGCATGAGAATGGATCCAGAGAATTCCTAGACACCGTGGGTGGCATTGAGGGACTATTTTTATAATAACTAATTTGGTTCACTTTCTTTTGTGACAGTTGGAAACTTGGCCAATGAATCCTTTTGCCCCCTCTCTCCTCATTTGAGAGATTAGTCAATGTCATAGTCTACATAAAGAGAGATTATTTTTCTTTATACAGTCACAAACATGGGAGGGGGAAATACACGAGAGATAGAAATGCAATTAATTTTGTCCGGGCCCTGAAAGTCGTTTATGAAATTGCCAAGCAGAGGGAAAAGACAAAGAGACTGTTGGGTGAGAAGCCAAAATTGAGAGCCAGGAGACTTAGGTGGTGGGGTAAGGGGAGGCAAGTGGGTGGGGGGTGGCACTGGCAGCCAATGGGTCAACAGAACCTGAGTCAGAGGTCAATGGCCTGTGGGGGTCAATGGGGGAGGAGGGGTTCTCTTTTTGTCCACAGTTCAGTGAACTTGCTGATTAGAAGTACAGCTTAAGACTTTCATAAGCACTGTGACCAAATCCCTAAGGAAAAGTGTCTACGACAGCCCGAGCAAAGCCTGCAACGAATTGTTGGACATAATTAAAGGTTCATGTCCCACACTGGTGGCAGAGGGTGAAGCAAGTTGACTTACAGAAACGAAGTCTTTTCCAACCCACAAGTCTCAGAATTCGCTCAGATTTGGCAAAATTCCACGAGCAAAAGGCAGACACACATTTACAACAACTCCCTCCATCTTGTGAAAAATTGCATTTTCCTGAGAACTCAATGTGCTTCTCCAGATGACACGTGTCCTCCCAACCAGAACCTAGAGAAAACTCTGGGAGGAGAAGGGCGGAGATGCTTTAAAAACACCTAGACACACGCTGAGTCACCAAGGGCTCTTCCAATGTCACTGAGGGCCACCACTGGGCAGAAGAAGACTCCCTTTCAGGCTGAAGCCCTGGAGATGACAGGGGTTGGGGGTGTGAAGAGGAGGAAGGGGCCAGGGAGCTCAGAGCCTCAAGTAGCAGCCTGCTCTTGGCAGGGGCAGCTGCTCATTTTCTTTGGCTGGCTCTGACTACCTGTCTGAAAGCGCTGCAATGCAGGAAGGAAATTTTTCAAAAGATTAAACTATTATTGTTTCCTGTGTGGTTCTCTTTGCTGGTGTATGAAAAAAAGCTTTAAGGGCACTTGAAAAGAGATTTGTCTGAATAGCATGGCTGTTGTGATTCATCTCCCCCTCCAGTGAGGATTTGGCCAATTTCCTCAGGAAAGTGGTTGATTAGGACCCATGGATTTATCCATGGCCTAAATATAAGATGTCATAAAGGTGATTAATGGTGAGCTCCCCATCAGAGGGAGTTAAGAGTTTATAAAAACTATTTTTAATGGTCTGAAAGGGGAAAAAAAAACTCATTTGTCACGTTGCCAACGTGTTTCAAGAGTTAAAAACTTCTTTGTGGCCCCGGATAATTCATGCTACCAACTGTTAAAGGTCGTTGTATTTTCTGATTTTACAAGTTTGTTTGAAAAATTGGTTCAGCATGTTTTGCTGTTTATATAAAAGCACATGAGAAAAGGAAAATAAAATGTATTTCCCCCCCCTGACTAGTGACCGCTGCTCCCGTAACACTTAAGTACAATAAACTTGCTTGTTTTCTCCACCCTGCCTTGCTGTTTATGTCCCACCATACAAATAGCAATTGATGGAGGATATTCTGAGATAGTTTTCAGAGCCCAAGTGAAACTAGCCTGGGGTTCCCAAGTCAGGGGAAATCAGAGTTGTTCAGAAATCAGATGATGGCACTGATGGCCACTGGCAGTGTCTAGCGTGGCTCAGTGATCTCACATTAACCAGAGATGCTCCAAAATGTGAATTCATTGTCCGGACAGTTCCACAAGGCAAGATCCCTTCTCCAGTCACAAAGCAACCAGCTTTATTTAAAGGAACATAGATGATCCGCCCTCCTATAAAGCAGCTACCAAATTCTCTGAAACTGGCAATCAACCACTGGCCAAATCATGCAGTAAAGCACTAAAAAATATTTACTGAAAATAAAAGGTTGCCAATGTTGGCTACATATTTGGGCCTTTTATGGAAACATGAAGTCATGGGTGCATTTGTTAATGTGTATAGGGCGGGTGGGATAAGGGGAGTGGGATGTAATTGTTGAAATACAATCAATTGCTATCAACTATTTTAGTGCTTTCTGGGATCCTTGCATCATTTTGTAAGTTGACCCTAATCCACATGGGAAACCTGATGTAGTACAAGGTGTTCTTTAATTCCTTAATTTGTTGAGCAAACATCTAATGTGGCAGGAACACCGACTGCTACTCAGTGCTAGAGAGGAAAATATGACTAAGGGCTCAATGAGCTCCTGAGTGAGCATGGCAGATAAAGAAGCTTCTTACAAGAGTGAGATAAGTGATTTGATCATGTATATACAGGCACTCAGCCTGAGTCAGGGAGCCGTGAAAGTTTTTCTCCCAGCGTGCTAGAAGTAGAGATAATAATAGCTATCACAGCTAACTAGAAGCTTCTGTTGAAGGACACAACCCAGAAGTTGAAGGAATGGCTCTCTTTGTGTCCTGTTGTCCTGAACTTACTCTGGTTACGACACCCAACTGCAGTGAAGACACAATATTATAAGCAATTAAATGTAAACTATAAGAAGTTTTTAAAAATTGAAGTATAGTTGATTTACAATTTATAATATGTAAATATTTATAACAAAGTGCAATCAATTTTCATAGCAATACAATATCTATAGGGTTCGTTCAAAAAGTGGTAGAGAATTTAAATGCAAGAGGAGCCAGAGGAGATGAGATCATCTTCAAGTCTTCAGACTCAAGGAAAGATGGCAGGAGCGAGGAAGATCCCCCGGCACTGGCTTTAGCTGCTGCTATGGCTGCGTCCTTAGCCGTGTGAGCTCCTCCAGCAGTGGGCTGTATCCCATCCATCTTTGTGCCTCCAGTGCCTAGTATAGCTCATTCCCTGTTATTTATTGACTCCTGATTAACGTTGAAGAGACGGGAAGAACACTTTAGTTGGGTCTTAAATAATGGATAAGACGTACAAAGCCCTATCACCAAAGGGCCATTTGACCTTGGCCTCACAACCACAGGGTCTCAAATTTGGACTTTCATATATATATGACATATAGAGATGAAACACAAGGTTGAAAGATGATGACATTCATCACACAACTTTGATCTCATGTTGCATTATCAGGCCACCCCCCTGTGGTACACAGTGAATTCGTTTTTATAAAACTTATAAATATCTTGTGCCTAACACAAACATACAGCATTGTGGGCTTTGTGTTTGGGTTATAAAGAATTTGTTTGTTAAAATGTAAAGTTAGGTATTCTGGAATATTTGCAATGCTGTTTTGGCCTTTCTTCCCCTTGTTGTTGTTGTTTTTGTTTTGTTTTGTTTTGTTTTTTACACTTAGGGTCTCAAAAAACTTGATGTATCCTGAGCCTCTCTCAATCTTTAAAACTCCAGGAACAGATATACTAAGGTTGTCCACTCCAAACTACACTCTTCAGTGCAAGTTCCCTGAACATCCTACCTTGTTTTTTCCATTTAGATTTGTTAACTGGTCTTCAACCAGTTTCCCAGGGTAAAGTCATGGGATTCCGGTAATTTCCTGGCCCTTTCCATCCTTCAAAACTGATACTTTAAGGGCCAATAGTCTTTCTTGACCTGGGCTCTCTGGATACACAGATCCTGGTTTCCAGCTCAGTCCAGTCATTCATCGTAAGCAGGTAAACAAAGAAAATGAGGATGGATATAGTCCTCCAACCCTGAAAATACCTGTTTAGACTTTACTGCCTTTTGAGGCACCTACCATACCCTACATTCAAAGTTGATAAGTACACACATAACTAAACCCAAATTCCAAATCTCTTACAAAGGACTTCAGTTCAAGCAATCACTAAGTGGGTTTTCTAAAAATATGTGATTTCCATATTCCATGCCAACACCCCAGGGTTCATCCTAATAAGAAATATTCATAAAAAGAGCAAGAAAAAAACAGAGCTGGAGGAATCAGCCCCCCTGACTTCAAACTATACTACAAAGCTACAGTAATTAAGACAGTATGGTACTGGCACAAATACAGAAATATAGATCAATGGAACAGGATAGAAAGCCCAGAGATAAACTCAGGCACATATGGTCACCTTATTTTTGATAAAGGAGGCAAGAATATACAATGAAGAAAAGACAGCCTCTTTAATAAGTGGTGTTGGGAAAACTGGACAGCTACATGTAAAAGAATATTAGAACACCCCCTAACACCATACACAAAAATAAACTCAAAATGGATTAAAGACCTAAATGTAAGGCCAGACACTATAAAACTCTTAGAGGAAAACACAGGCAGAACATTCTATGACATAAATCACAGCAAGATCCTTTTTGACCCACCTCCTAGAGAAATGGAAATAAAAACAAAAATAAACAAATGGGACCTAATGAAACTTAAAAGCTTGCACAGCAAAGGAAACCATAAACAAGACTAAAAGACAACCCTCAGAATGGGAGAAAATATTTGCAAATGAAGCAGCTGACAAAGGATTAATCTCCAAAATTTACAAGCAGCTCATGCAACTCTATATCAAAAAAACAAACAACCCAATCCAAAAATGGGCAGAAGACCTAAATAGACATTTCTCCAAAGCAGATATACAGATTGCCAACAAACACATGAAAGGATGCTCAACATCGCTAATCATTAGAGAAATGAAAATCAAAACTACAATGAGGTATCACCTCACACCAGTCAGAATGGTCATCATCAAAAACTCTACAAACAGTAAATGCTGGAGAGGGTGTGGAGAAAAGGGAACCCTCTTGCACTGTTGGTGGGAATGTAAATTGATACAGCCACTATGGAGAACAGTATGGAGGTTCCTTAAAAAACTAAAAATAGGACTACCATACAACCCAGCAATCCCACTACTGGGCATATATCCTGAGAAAACCATAATTCAAACAGAGTCATGTACCACAATGTTCATTGCAGCTCTATTTACAATAGCCAGGACATGGAAGCAACCTAAGTGTCCATCAACAGATGAATGGATAAAGAAGATGTGGCACATATATACAATAGAATATTACTCAGCCATAAAAAGAAACAAAATTGAGTTATTTATAGTGAGGTGGATGGACCTAGAGTCTGTCATACAGAGTGAAGTAAGTCAGAAAGAGAAAAACAAATACTATATGCTAACACATATATATGGATTTAAAAAAAAAAAGGTTCTGAAGAACCTAGGGGCAGGACGGGAATAAAGATGCAGACCTACTAGAGAATGGACTTGAGGACACGGGGAAGGGGAAAGGGAAGCTGGGACAAAGTGAGAGAGCAGCAAGGACATGCATACACTACCATAGCTAGTGGGAAGCTGCCACATAGCACAGGGAGATCAGCTCAGTGCTTTGTGACCGCCTAGAGGGATGGGATAGGGAGGGTGGGAGGGAGACACAAGAGGTAGGAGATATGGGGATATATGTATATGTATAGCTGATTCACTTTGTTATAAAGCAGAAACTAACACACCATTGTAAAGCAATTATACTCCAAAAAAAGACGTTTAAAAAATTAATTAATTAATTAAAAAAAAAAAAACTGCACAAGAGGGGAAACACTTAACACAAACAATGACCCTTTCCCAAGACTGAGTCTCAACCACATAGAGCAGTGATATTGGAATGAGAAACAGATTTTGTGAAATGGTGTTTCAGGACTTAGTCTGGGCTCTCTTCCCTTCCCCATCTACCATTTTCCTCTACGTGACAACATCTAAGTCCATGACTTCCACGAACAACTACTGAGATGCTGGGATGACTTCCGCATCTTAGACTTCAACTTCCACCTCTCTCCTAAGCCACAGACTCATATATGCCTCTGCCTGTTAGGGATGGACACAGTTATCTCAACCTCAGGTAGTCAAACTCCGTCCATACCAATCTGTGCTTATCAGCTCATGTGATCCTGCTTGTCCTCCAGGTTCCCTGTGTTGGTTAAAGGCACTAGCACCTTCCTGCATGCCCAAGCTAAACATCTGAGCATCACCCAGCCTCATATATAATCGATCTCCAAGTCTTGTTGAGTGTCTTCTAAATGCCTCTCAAATCCAATCACTGATACCACCTTGTCCAGGCAACTTTGATCTTTTTTCAACAATAACTTTCTAACTGGATTCTCTGCATCCACTCTTGCCCCAGTTCAACCCACTCTTCTCTCTGCAGCCAGAAGCTATTAAATATCTTTTTCCTCATTGATTCAGCAAATAATCTGCAAAGTATTTATTATGTGCCAGGCACAGTGCCGATCAAGCAGAGGGTATACAGCGGTGAGCAAAAGAGCCGTGGTTCCTGTCCTCGTAGATTGTAGACCAATCAGATCGTGTCACCTCCAGGCTTTATATGTGTGGTCGGAAGAAACATGGCCCCCCAAAATGTCCACATCCTAGTGAAAGGGGCACACAAGCCAAGGAATGCAGGCAGCCTCTAAAAGCTGAAAACGGCAAGAAAAAGGATTCTTCCTTAGAGCTGAAGGAACACAACTCACCAACACCTTGATTTTAGTCCAGTGAGACCCAATTTGGACTTCTAACCTCTAGAACTGTGTTGTTTAATCCACCAAGTGTGTGGCAATTTATTACAGCAGCCATAGAGAACTAATATTCCAGTATTCATAGTATTCACATAATACAGATTTCTTCAACAGTTTACAAGTTCCTTTCGGACAAAGCCTAAATCCTTACACACAGCCTCGATCCCACCCACCCTCCCTCCCTTCCTCTCCCCACTGCCACCAACTGAAATTTTTTCAACTCTCAAAGGGGCTACACGCATCCTTTGAGGCTGGAACACAGCATCCCCATTCCCTGGAACCTTCCTCTGCTTTATCTGCTGCCTCCAATCCCCAAATGCAACCTTCAAATTAAAGGTCATTTTCCCCAAGATGTCTGACTAGAACTCCTCCATCTGATCGTGTTAGAGGCTCCCACGCTCCCTCTATTTTCTTGTTCAAACTATGCATCATACCTGGCACTGTTTCAATATCTCTACTCCCCACTGAACTATAAGCTCCCAGAGGGCAGAGTCTACAATTGTCTTATTCACCACTGGACCCCCAAAACCTACAGTGGCCAGTACTCGACAAAAGTTTGCAAAACGAATGAACGTATGAACGAATAAGGGACAAAAGATAACATTTCTCCTTCATCTAGAGTGTAGTCCTTTGTGTGTACATCTGGTCATTTTTTACATTGAAATAGTTACTTTATTATACACAATATTTTGGACCTCTTAAGTTCTGATTCCTTGACTGAAACACAAGAAAAAAATCACTTTATGTTAACACCTTATGCATAACACCTTATGTTATGCACCTTCTCATTTTTTTTTTTTTTTACAAATTGCAGACCACTAAGTTTTTATCAGGTGAGATTCTCTTGGTTCCTAGGGTCCCCCACAAGGTGTGGACTGAACCTTCTGGGACTCACTTATTCCAGCAGAACTCAGTGACTGGACACAATAGAACGAGTGACTGAAGGTATCCAAAATAGCCATTGAGCCACAGCACCTTGGAATTAACTCATTCCTCTAGGAGATGACCCCACCGACTTCCCGTGGCTGAGTCTACATGGTAAAGTGTTTCTGCCATGGCAGTGAAAGTGAACCCTTCCTGTTCTGTCCACTCACCTCACACCCCTTCCTGTGGGGACCTGCACCTCCTTTCTGGGAACTCTCCTCCCTTCCCCCACTCCAACCACATGACTGCTGGAGAAGGAACTATGAAGATGAGGCCCTTCGGTGGTCAGTTTTCAAGCCAATTGGAATGGTACCCTTGGAAATTTAAAACTGAGAAAGAGAGACCACTTTCTCCTATTTCCCACTGTGTGCATAAAAGAAGCCAAGAGAAGAAAATCCAGTCCAGGGGGGCATGGAGAGAAAGGGGGGCAAACCCAGGTGGAAAAGGAAAAGACAATCTCTGAAGGTCACTCCTGAGACCCCACCCAGTTCTTATCTTTGGTACCATAAGACATCTCAACAACCATGTAACATTTTTTTTTCCTTTTGGCCTAAGCTAGTGTAAGTTGGGTTTTCATTCTCACAGTTACTATGTACACATTCATAGAAACTCCCCCTTTAGCCTCCCTTTAATCGACTACAAACACACTCAAGGCTGCTGCCCAGCGAAATCCATCTATGGCCATATGGAACCTGGCACCACATGCAAAGTAAACCATGTTCCACATAGCACACTACCTCAGGGAAGAATGGAAGATGATCCATTTATCCAACAAACAGACAGAACTTAATATATGCATGGCAGCCTTGCAAGGGATTACAGGATGCGACCCCATTCAGTGAAATTCAATGCAACCTTTAAGAAATCTTTATCAAGATCTTTTTAATCTTTACTACTAAAAAAAAAGCCAATGAAGGATTTGTTCACAACTCACAGCAAAATCTGAAATCTTGTTTTCACATCTTTCTTAAAAGCTCCCATGTACAGCAGTATCTCCCACCTCTGTCCAAACTTCCAGAACCTCTCCCTGCTACCACCATCCCAGGCTAGCCAGTATGGTCCATTGTCATTCATTCTTTCAACAAGTATGTGTGCCAAGCATTTCAAGCACAAGGATAAACTGGAAAACAAGTCAAGCAAAATTCCTGATCTCATGGAGCTTACATTTTATAGTGGGAAGATAAGCCTTCCAATCTTCTCGATCAATTGTATTCTCTTCCATACATAACTTTCTAAAATAATTCAATAAAGATCTTTTCCCTCTCCCAACACTCACATTCTGTACAAAAAAGCTTTGTGTGCTAACCTGGAACACACAGAATACTTCCAGCAATTTTTCTAAGCAAGGAAGAGATGGTGAATACCCATTTTTGAACTGTTTTTCATGTCATACACTCTAGATATAAAAATGGCATGGGGATAACATTTATAATAAAAATATAGAGAGATATGGATATATACATGCATACACATACACACATGTATGTATGTGTATGCATGTGTGTTTGTATGTATGCCACATGAAAGATTCAGTCTCTGCAAGATGGAATTTCAGAGAAAGGACAGTTCAGTCAATTGAATAAAAAGAGAGAAGGCTTCCTGGAGGACACAGCCTTGGAAAGACGGGTAAGGTCCAGGCGCAGGTGTGGCACTGTAAATAGAAAAACTCATGAGCAAACAGAGAGAGGAAGGAAAATGGGGAAAAGCCAGTAGACCAGTGAACCTGGCTGTCCAGGGGGCCCCATGTACAGGAGGTGGCCGGGCTATGCAACGGACCTGGGCCCTACTGAGAGGGTGGTGAATAGTCAACAAATGGGTTTGCATCATGTCCTCCAGGCAATAGTAGGCTGTTGAAAGTCGTGGGGGGAAGTTTCAGGGTGGAGTCATTGAAATTCAGTACAGGAAGGGAAATTAAAAGTCATCTAATCCTCCCACCCTGTTAATCCTATATTTTATAGCTAAAGTAACTGAGACAGAGAGAGATCATAACCCCAGGGTCCTAACACTTCTCACTGCTCTCATTCCCATGATCTTCCAAGCATACGTCACTGTCTTAATGAAAGATAAAACTGATGCAATTGGTAAAGGGAGAGTGATGGGGAAAGGGAGGGGTGGCTACTAGAAATGTATTTAAACATTCTAGGTTAGTACTAAGTATAATGTGATGATGGCCTAAAAGTAAGGTGTTGGGCATGTAGAAGAGAGATGCAAATAATTATGACAATGGTAATAGATTAGGTGTGCATATGTATGTGAGCATGTGTGTACACACACACACAGACACACACACACATATAAATTGAGCTGTTGTGAAGACCATGTAGAAGGAAGATGCCTCCAGGCTTGAAGCCAATTCATCCACCCAGCACAGTCCCTGTTACAGAGAAAGTCCTCAGTCACATTCATTAAATGAAAGAATGACTATGTGATGCGGGGAGAGATAATAGGGCCACTTCCCCTCCTCCTCCAGTCTTAACATAATGCACCCCATTCCCTTGGTTTTTATTGTCAAGGAATACTCAAAGCAGTTTTCAACTGCTGAGTTTCCTCCTATTGTCACCCACATTGTCACAGTGTGTCCGTGGGCAGTCAGGACAATAACTCAGAATTCCATGCCATCCTGGGCCTTAGGGAAACACAAAATGGGTCACACCAAATACTATGAGATCAGGACAGAGAGCCAACTCAGGCTGCTGGAGCCCCCAGGCTCCACCCCCAAGATATGCAGAGTCACAAAGGGAAATGCTACAGGGCCCTAAGGCTTCATGATACTCCTGACCCGGAAGTGAAACTCACTTCCTGATGGAGCTCAGGCAACTTCCTGCATCCACCCTTAGCTTCTAAGTCAAATTTCAACTATAGAACTCACTGTGCACAACTAGCTAGGGCAACAGAGAATTCAGTCCTCTCCAGAAGGCAAGAATCTGAGGGAAGGACCACTCTTCAGATGTGTGGACCTTGAGGCAAAACACTGTCTGCACCCTACCCTCATCACGCACCCTCATCTCACCGCCCCCTCAATTGTTATACAGGTATGCCTCAAAGAAAAAAATTAACAGCAATGGCCATTGTGAAGAAGAAAAGAGGTCACAAAAAGTGGAAGCGGTGAAGGGAGGGGAAAAAATGGAATGAGAATGGCAGCTCATATATGCATCAATGAGCCCTGAACTAGTTTTCATGTTAGTTGAAGCACCACCAGAATATGGAGTTACAGCCCATCTACCAGCAGCAACATGGGACAGCTCTACCCCCGCCCAGGGGCAACAACATCTATTTGCTGTAACAAAAAGCTCTACCTCAGTCAGTGGTCTCCAAACATCATTCAGGATTAAGTATCATCATAAAGGATTAAATGTAGATTTCAGCTCATTGGTAAACCCAATACCTCATGAAGTAGCTTAGGATAGAAAAATGGAAGAAGTAAATGTTTTGGTAGAAAATCAAATTCACAAAATCCAAGAAGTAAGCATGTTTATTAATTTCATAAGAAAATGATAGAAAAGGAGAGGAAAGACAAAGGACATTTACCTGGATACAAAATGACTAAAAGAAGGTTGGGGCAAGACACCCAAACCTAAAATAGCTCTTTAGTCCTTGGGTTCTGTGGTCTTTCAGCAAAAGTTAACTTTTCTGGCTTGGAGTTTCTTACTGAACTCCAGTGTGAAATATTGAAAAGAAAATGACTACAGAGAACCTATTTAGACCTTTCTGGCAAGGCCTGAATTGGAGGAGAGGAGGGAAAGGGCTGTTTATCTTGACAGAGGATTTCCTTACCAGAACATGGAAAACATTCTTTTTGTCAAATATGGTTAATAGTCACCCAGCAACACAAAGAGTAGTTTCAGTAGCTTAAAATCAAAATGAGGTGACTGGGAGAGGTGTGACCATGGCCCACAGACAGAACATGAGCGAACTTACAGCCGTGTCTTGGACAGAGACAGTGTTGTTGATGAGTGCATAGGAAAAATGTCATTACCTAATGCACTTTCCACCAGGGAAAATGTAGTCACCTACTTAGTAGGTAGTGCAGACCTGCCCAACCAAAAGCTAGAAAAGAAGCAATATTAACACATCCTCAAAAATCCCTTGAAAGACACAGCAGCTGTTCTTCAAACAGGAAGAACAACGATGCTCTCAGCCATTCAACTTCCCATTCCGATGGGAATGACTAATATTTTGCAGCATTCCAACTGACTTCCTCTCTCAGCTCAGTGAGTATATGCCCTGGTAGTAGAGGCCTCTGAACAGAGCATCTGTGATGGACACTGTATGGAATGGTGGAAAAAGTTTGGATTTGCAACTTGGTTATGTAGGTCCTAGTCCAGACTCTGCCAATGACTAGCTGGGTTTCCCAAGACAATTCGGCATCTCTCTGGACCACAGTTTCCTGAAGATCTTTCAGCTCCAACGTGTAAAGCATAGAGTCATGGAGTTAGGAAATTCCTTAAAGATCATGTATATTAGAGATATATCTCTGGATTAATCCACCAGTTTTAAGTCAAATATTCATACTAGTGTTTTGTTTTTATTCTTCATGTTTCAGAATTAGCTCAATAAACATTTATATATAGTTAATTTTATTTGCCCTTTTTTCCACCCACAGCTCTTAAGGCAGTTTTCTGTATCTTTTTCCTACATACAAAAAAAAATTTTTTTTAACTAACATAAAAATGATTTTTGGGGCTTCCCTGGTGGTGCAGTGGTTGAGAGTCCGCCTGCTGATGCAGGGGCACGGGTTCATGCCCCGGTCCGGGAAGATCCCACATGCCACAGAGCGGCTGGGCCCGTGAGCCATGGCCGCTGAGCCTGCGCGTCCGGAGCCTGTGCTCCGCTACGGGAGAGGTCACAACAGTGAGACGCCCGCATACCGCAAAAAAAAAAAAAAAAAAAAAAAAAAAAATTTTGTTTTCAAATTCTTTGAAATTCTAACTACCTAAAATGCTCTTCTCTTCTACCTGAGTTACAAAGGGTCATTCATATTGCCTGGTTAAGAATTGTATAAAATCTTTGTGGTTTTCATATACTTACTTTTATAAATCAGAATATGAATATTGGCATGCATGGGGTGTGCGAGGTGATTCTGATCTCGTTTTCAGTTTTTAAATTCAAACAACAAAAACTGAAGCAATAAATGATAAAACCAGACTAAGTACTTGGAAAAGTTTGTATCTGATATGGTAGAGTTCAGTGGTTCTAGCCATTCCGGCCAAGGGGTGGAGGCTATTTCCCAGCCCCTTTAATCTGGCCATGTGACTTGCTTTAACAAACAGAAGGCAGCAGGTGTGATATTGGGCCACTTCTAAGCTAAGTCCTCTAAAGGCTTTGTAGCTTTTGCTTTCTGTTTTAAGAACTGCCACCACATGAGCAGACCCTGCTAGCCTATTGGAAGATGAGAGACTTTTGGTATAGTCCCCTCATCACCCCACCCTCTAGCCAATGAAACATGCAAATGAGGCTATCTGGGACCAACTACCACCTCGCTCACCTACCAAATGACCACAGATTCATAAGGCCAGCCAAGACCAGCCAAGCTCAGAAGAGACCAAAAGAGCCACCTAACAGAATCATGAGCTAAATAAATGGTTTTGTTTTAAGCCATTTGATTTTGGAGCTGTCTGTTATGCAGCAAAGGCTAACTGATACACCTAGTTTGTCTTAAACAAAGGCTAGCCTAGATATTATTACATGTGATTTTTTAGATATTATAAAATAAGTAGTTTGTCCTCAGAAACCTCCCTGCCCATCCTGCTTTTGCCCTTACCCTCACTGACATAGCACCCTCTCCCTCTAAGATACTACTGTCTCCTGTCATCTCCAGCTTCCCTGACACAGAGGGGGAAAAAAATTTTAATAAAACCAGTTTAAACTAATGTATGAATATTAAGGGTGTTTTTAGATGCATTATCTCATTAGATTATATTTGATTTTTATAACCACCTATGAAATAATACCATTCCCATTATACTGATTAGGAAATAATAGTTCAGAAAGGAAAAAGCCTGCCCATGACCACTAAACTAGGAAGTGGTCTCTCAACTCCAAACCGTATATACATATATACATATACTCCTCTTCTCCCCTGCAAGTTGTTTCTCTTCATCCAGGGCATTTGCATCTCAAAAAAAAAGCAATTTGCATTCCTGGAGGACTAGCCCTGCTAGAAATTCAAGCACTAATTCATGCAGTGGATTAGAATTTAAGAAAGCATTGGCTCCTCCTGTGCCAGAGACTTGAAGAAAGGAATCCATTTAAGCAGTGTGCCCTTTAGTTACACACTCAGAAGACAATTGTGCATTGCTGTTTTGTTGAAGGATGACGCCAAGACTTTCCTTTGAGGAGAGCATCACTGACTTTCATTCATGAGTGTTAACCTAAGCCAGTGGTCCTCAAAGTGTGGTCTCTGGACCAGCAGCATCAGCTCCACCTGGGAACTTGTTGAAACTACAAATTCTAGGCTTCTACCCCAGACCTGCTGAATCAAAATTCTGGAGGTGGGGTTGAGTCACATGTGTCCTGATGAGTCTTCCAGGTCATTGTGATACATGATCAAGTGTGAGAACCACTCAGTCTGTGGTACCTGCTCAACCTGAGGACTTCCTAGAGCAGGGGTTGGTAACCTGCAGCCTGTGGGCCAAGTCCAACCAGCCACCTGTTTTTGTAAATAAAGTTCTATTGGAACATGGTACTGTCATCCTTTTATGTATTATCTATGGCACCACAAGGGCAGAGCTGAGTAGTTAAGACTGAGACCATATGGCAAATAAAGCCAAAAATATATATTATCAGGCCCTTTACAGAAAAAGTTTACAAACCCCTGTCCTGGAGGTTGACTGCATTAGGTACAATGGATAAGAATGTAGGTTTATATGTAAACAATATGAGGTGGAATACTGTCTCTACCATTTACTAACTGGGCTGCCATGAGCAAGTTTCTTTACCCTAAGACCATCACAGCTTCAATCATTCTAGCTCCAGAGTCCCCTGTAGGGTTGACTGAGGCTGTAACGCAGCCTCTGCCCTGTTCACTCCTGCCTCTTCCCCCTCCCTCCCTGCCATAGGTGTTGCTTCCAAGAATCCTCCTTAGCAAACAATCTGCATGCCAGTGTCTGCTCAGAGTCGACCTCAGAGTGACCCCAATCCATGGCAACCCCAGACTTGAAGATGATGTTCTGAATCATCCTACATAAAGTACCATGATCAGCAGAATAATCCTCTCCTCAACAATGTCCCCACCCTAATCTGCAGAACCTGTGGAAACTATATGACAAAAGGCACTTTGTGGGTATAAATAAATTAAGGAATTTGAGATGGGAAGATTACTAACCTGGATTATCTGGGTTGACCCAACCAATCACATGAATCCTTAAAAGCAGAGAAGCTTTCCTGGAAGTTATGATCAGAGGGAGATATGACTTTGGGAGGGGGGCCAGGGAGGTGCAACAGTGATGGCTTGAAGATAAGGGAGGGACCATGAGCCAAGGATTGTGGGTGGCCTTTAGAGAGTGGAGAAGGAAAGGAAATGAATTCTTCCACAAAGCCTTCAGAAAGAAACACAAAACCTTGATTTTAGCCCAGTGGACCAGATCAGACTCCTGACCTCCAGAACTGTAAGATAACAAATTCTTGTGTTTTAAGCCATTAAATTTGTGGCGATTTGTTACAGCAGCCATAGAACACTAATACAAATAGAGGCAATTGACAAATATAAAAATCAGTGAGAGACTGTAAGACCTGAGGGCACTTCAGAGAGAAAAAGGTCACTCTGATGTCTCTTGAGAAGCTTCTGTGCCTGACAATCAAGAAAGATGAGCCACAGGTATTAATAGTTTCACAGACAAGGGGAAAAAAAGCAAGCAGAGTCAAATATGGACTTGAAACCAAAAGTCAGAAGGACAGATGCACACTTGTGATGGAGCTGCTTCTCCCAGGGGCAACTCCACAGGCTCCAAGGGGAGAGGCACAGGATTTACTTCTTTTGTGATTCTCCCCACAGCACTCAGGAGGCCAGCTTTTTAAAAAGGAGGACTTTGATAATCACATATTTTATTAAGAATTATGTGT
Organism: Mesoplodon bidens; assembly: GCF_964165515.1. NCBI lineage: Eukaryota > Metazoa > Chordata > Mammalia > Artiodactyla > Ziphiidae > Mesoplodon > Mesoplodon bidens. Next base: position 10,101,087 of record NC_138161.1, on the reverse strand, counting down.
CACCAATAAAGATGTTTTAAAAAATAAAATAATTATGCATCAAACTTCCGGAGCTAACACCAACTTCCTTATTTAGCACAGTGAAGCATTTTGACAACTCAGAGAAAAAATGGTGAAGAACAATCATGTTACAATAGTTCATTCATTAGGGCTGGGTCACTGGGCATTTACAGCACTTTGTAAAGTCCTTTATTCATTCAGGGCAAGATACAATTGATACATAGCCCAGTTCACACCATTACACAGGCTGTCAAAGCTGGAAGGAAACTCAGAATCATCTTGTCTAACCCTGTCATTTTCTGGATGAGGAAACTAAGGACCAAGATGATCAAATTATTCACCAAAGGCCACACAACCAGTTCACATGGGGACTCAGCTCTAGCCCTTTGACTTTTGGGCTAGCCTCTCCCCCTCCCACCTCCCTCAGGCTGTCTGGGGTTCTAGAGCAGAGGGGGCCAAATACACAGCCAAGGCCAGATTAAGCACATGGGTACTTCCAGCTAGGCAATAATCTGGCCCCTTTCAACAGTATTATCTGTTCTACTTTTTTTAGTGGGAACAACATTTATTTATATTAGTAAAAAATTGTATTATATACAGAAACCAATTCACTTTCCCAGTCCAGAGCAGCATCCATATTCTAAAAGAAATGACGGCAAAACACCACTCATTATTCTACGTTACTAACCAGGTAGATCTTTGGGAGGCATATAAAGGGTTTTAAACGTATAGAACAAAATAAACTGATTGTTCCTGGTAAGTGGCACTTCAGAATGCATTGTTTGGGTTCAGAATTTCAGAATCTATGACTTCATGTTTCTATGGCAAGAATTCTTGACAGGTAGAGGTCTGGGCATGTGGGGAGTGGTTTAGGTATTTTTTTGTTATTTCCACCGGAGGATACTATCTTTGGTGGCCCAAGTTAGACTTCCTTGGTTGTGTTAGTTGCAGGATAAGGAAACCTGAGTTAACTGGTGAACCATTTACAGAGATATTCAAATTCATTGTACGGCTCAGTACCCTGAGCAGCTGCCCAGCTGGCTCAACCCCTACTCGAACTCTGATTGCAAGCACTCCTTCGTGTCTTGGTAAACGGGAAAGGGAATATCAAAAGGATGCTTGGGTCCAGCCAGGAAAGCACCAGGTAGTCTCAGAGGAGAATCAGCAGTTTAGGTAAATGCTGAATGAAGATCCTCTGACCACATGATCCAGGTTTACCCTCAGAATGGGATCACCACAATAATGTATCTCTGTGGAGCTTTTTCTAGTAGTTAGTCTCCATTTTGAATGAGGAGAAGAAGAAGAAAAGGAGGAAGAGGGAGATGAAGAAGGATGAAGGTAGTGGGGGAGAAGGGAAGGGAGGAAGGAAGGAAGGAAGGGAGGGAGGGAGGGAGGGAGGGAGGGAGAAAGAAGAAAGAAAGCAGACCTTCTATTCCTAACAGCCAGACTAGAAACTATCCAAATGTCCATCAACAATTGAATATGAAATTTCATCAAGCTGTACCCTTAGGTGCATGTATGTTACCCTCCAATTAAAAGTTTTAAAACTTAAGTACAACGGTTCTGCCCCTTGATCAGGTATCCTTTGACACCAGTCCTGAAAGGAAGCACCCTCACTGGCTCCCTATGCACAAGAGAAGCAAATAAAAGTAGAGGTTTGAGATAATTCGTGGGGAGAAAAAAAAGAAAGAAAGAAAAATGTTTCTGAAACACCTAATTGAAGCCTGTGATTCTGTCTACAAAGAAACATACCACTGGCATTATTATAAGTCAACTTTTATTCCAGATCCTTTCTATATGCACATTTCCAAAAATTTGGCTCATTTCTCAGAAAGACTTAGTGAATGCCTCCACTGTTTACAAAGAGCCAGTCTTGACGAGCAGGAAAAAGTTTACAAGCTGCTAATGAGGGTTTAGCACCCTTTGAGGGACAAACAGCTCCAGTCAGCAGCTCCTCAGAGGGAAATGAGCCCCTGGGCCCAGCAGGTACCAGCCAGGAGGCACAGTCCCGCATTGATTGCTAGGTAGCACAGCCAAAAGGGCGTCTGGGTTAATTATCATTCCATAAACTCAGTGGAAAACATGCTAAGCCTCATATCTTTGGGTTCTCCAAACATCAAGACAGATAACCAGAAAGCAACAAACTCAGAATAACAACAGCTAGACTGTGACGGCCTTATGTCACTTTTCCTTTTGCTTAAGGGAAAATTTCCTCAGGAAGGGACACAAAGTAGACTCAAGTGCCATCTATTTGCTTGTTTCGTTCATTCATTTAACAAGCATTCATGAAGTGACGATTTTGCACCAGTCACTCTTGTAGATGCTGCATATGCAAGACTAAACAAGATCTTCAAAATCCCTGCCCATGGAGACCTTCAAGATGGCGGAGGAGTAAGACATGGAGATCACTTTCCTCCCCACAAGTACATCAAAAATACATCTACATGTGGAACAATTCCTACAGAACACCTATTGAATGCTGGCAGAAGACCTCAGACCTCCCAAAAGGCAGGAAACTGCCCACGTACCTGGGTAGGGCAAAAGAAAAAAGAAAAAACAGAGACAAAAGAATAGGGACGGGACTTGCACCAGTGGGAGAGAGCCGTGAAGGAGGAAAGGTTTCCACACACTAGGGACCCCCTTCACTGGCAGGGACAGGGGGTGGGCGGGAGGAAGCTTCAGAGCCACAGAGGAAAACACAGCAACAGGGGTGCAGAGGGCAAAGTGGAGAGATTCTCGCACAGAGGTTCGGTGCCAAACAGCACTCACCAGCCTGAGAGGCTTGTCTGCTCACCCTCCGGGGCGGGCAGGGGCTGGGAGCTGAGGCTCGGGCTTCGGTCAGAGCGCAGGGAGAGGGCTGGGGTTGGTGGCGTGAACACAGCCTGAAGGGGGCTAGTGTACCACATCTAGTAGGAGGGAGTCCGGGGAAAAGTCTGGACCAGCCAGAGAGCCAAGAGACCATTGTTTTGGGGTGCACGAGGAGAGGGGCTTCCTGCTTCTTCTGCCCACAGACGGCAGAGCACCACCTAAGTGAGCTCCAGAGACGGGCATGACCCGCAGCTATCATCTCAGACCCCAGAGACGGGCATGGACCACTAACACTGTTGCTGCTGCCACCAAGTATTCTGTGTGCAAGTACAGGTCACTATCCACACCCCCCTGGGAGCCTGGCAGCCTGCCACTGCCAGGGGCCCACGATCTAGGGACAACTTCGCAAGGAGAACACATGGCTCGCCACAGGCTGTTGCACTATCATGCTGGCCTCTGCCACCTCAGGCTAACCCCACATCCCAATTATGATTACTGTACCCCTCCCACTCTCCAGCCTGAGTGAGCAAGAGAGCACTAATCAGCAGCTGCTTTAACCCCCTCCTGTCTGGGCAGGAAACAGACTCCTGAGGGCGACCAACATGCAGAGGTGGGGCCAAATCCAAAGCTTAACCCCGGGAGCTGTGCGAACAAAGAAGAGAAAGGGAAATCTCTCCCAGCAGCCTCAGGAACAGCGGATTAAATCTCCACAATCAACTTGATGTACCCTGCATCTGTGGAATACCTGAACACACAATGAATGTTCCCAAAATTGAGACAGTGGACATGGGGAACAACTGTAGACTTGGGGTTTGCTTTCTGTGTCTGATTTGGTTTTGGTTTTATGTTTATCTTAGTTTACTTTTTAGTACTTGTTATCATTGGTGGATTTCTTTATTGGTTTGGTTGCTCTCTATCTTTTTTTTCCTTTTTTCTCTTTTTGTGAGTGTGCATGTGTATGTTTCTTTGTGTGATTTTGTCTGTTTAGGTTTGCTTTTACTATTTGTCCTAGGGTTCTGGATGTTTGTTTTTTGTTGTTTGTTTGTTTTCTCTTTTTATGAGTGTGTGTGTGTATGTTTCTTTATGTGATTTATCTGTTTAGTTTTCCTTTTACCATTTGTTCTAGGGTTCTGTCTGTTAGTTTTTTTGGGTTTTTTTTTTTCTTTTCTTTTCTTCCTTTTCTTCCTAGCCATGCAGCTAGCAGGTCTTGGTGCTCTGGCCGGGTGTCAGGCCTGAGCCTCTGAGGTGGGAGAGCCGAGTCCAGGACATTGGACCACCAGAGACCTCCCGGCCCCATATAATATTAATTGGCAAGAGCTCTTCCAGAGATCTCTGTCTCAACACTAACACCCAGATCCACCCAACCACCAGCAAGCTCTGGTACTAGATGCCACATGCCAAACAACTAGCAAGAGAGGAACACAACCCCACCCATTAGCAGAGAGGCTGCCTAAAGTCATAATAAGGTCACAGATACCCCAAAACACAGCACCAGACGTGGCCCTGCCCACCAGAAGGACAAGATCCAGCCTCATTCACCAGACCACAGGCACCAGTCCCCCCCACCAGGAAGGCTACACAACCCACTGAACCAACCTCAGCCACTGGGGGCAGACACCAAAAACAACAGGAAGTACAAATGTGTAGCCTGCAAAAGGAGACCACAAACACAGTAAGTTCAACAAAATGAGAAGACAGAGAAATATGCAACAGGTGAAGGAGCAAGGGAAAAACCCACCAGACCAAATAAATGAAGAGGAAATAGGGAGTCTACCTGAAAACGAAATCAGAGTAATGATAGTAAAGATGATCCAAAATCTCAGAAGAAGAAAGGAGAAACTACAAGAAACATTTAACAAGGAACTAGAAGAATAAAGAGCAAACAAACAATAATGAACAACACAAAAAATGAAATTAAAAATTCTCTAGAAGGAATCAATAGCAGAATAACTGAGACACAAGAGCTGATAAGTGACCTGAAAGAAAGAAGAGTGGAAATAACTGCTTCAGAGTAGAATAAAGAAAAAAGATAGAAAAGAATTGAGGATAGTCTCATAGACCTCTGGGACAATATTAAACGTAACAACATTCGAATTATAGGGGTCCCAGAAGAAGAAGAGAAAAAGAAAGGGTCTGAGAAAATGTTTGAAGAAATTATAGGCGAAAACTTCCTTAATATGGGAAAGGAAATAGTCAATCAACTGCAGGAAGCACAGAGAGTACCATACAGGATAAATCCAAGGAGAAACATGCCAAGACACATATTAATCAAACTATCAAAAATTAAATACAAACAAAAAATACTAAAAGCAGCAAGGAAAAAACAACAAATAACATACAAGGGGATCCCCATAAGGTTAACAGCTGATTTCTCAGCAGAAACTCTGCAATCCAGAAAGGAGTGGCAGGACATATTTAAAGTGATGAAAGGGAAAAACCTACAACCAAGATTACACTACCCAGCAGGGATCTCATTCAGATTTGATGGAGAAATTAAAACCTTTACAGACAAACAAAAGTTAAGAGAATTCAGCACCACCAAACCAGCTTTACAACAAATACTAAAGGAACTTCTCTAGGTGGGAAACACAAGAGAAGGAAAAGACCTACAAAAACAAACTTAAAATAATTAAGAAAATGGTAATAGGAATAATACATATTGATAATTACGTTAAATGTAAATGGATTAAATGCTCCAACCAAAGGACACAGACTGGCTGAATGGATACAAAAAAAGACCCGTATACATGCTGTCTACAAGAGACCCACTTCAGACCTAGGGACACATACAGACTAAAAGTGAGGGGATGGAAAAAGATATCCATGCAAATGGAAATCAAAGGAAAGCTGGAGTAGCACTTCTCATATCAGACAAAATAGCCTTTAAAATAAAGACTATTACAAGAGACAAAGAAGGACACTACATATTGATCAAGGGATCAATCCAAGAAAAAGATATAACAATTGTAAATATTTATGCACCCAGCATAGGAGCACCTCAATACATAAGGCAAATGCTAACAGCCATGAAAGAGGAAATCAACAGTAACACAATCACAGTAGGGAACTTTAACACTCCACTTTCACCAATGGACAGATCATCCAAAATGAAAATAAATAAGAAAAAAAAAAAAGAAAAGAAAGAAGGAAACACAAGCTTTAAATGACACATTAGACCAGAGGGACTTAGTTGATATTTATAAGACATTCCATTCAAAAACAAAAGAATATGTTATCTTCTCAAGTGCACATGGAACATTCTCCAGAATAGATCATATCTTGGGTCACAATTCAAGCCTCGGTAAATTTTAGAAAATTGAAATCGTATCAAGTATCTTTTCTGACCACAGCACTATGAGACTAGATGCCAAATACAGGGGAAAAAAAACTGTAAAAAATACAAACACATGGAGGCTAAATAATACACTACTAACTAATCAAGAGATCACTGAAGAACTCAAAGAGGAAATCAAAAAATACCTAGAAACAAATGACAATGGAAACATGGTGGCCCAAAACCTATGGGAGGCAGCAAAAGCAGTTCTAAGAGGGAAGTTTAAATCAATACAATCCTGCTGCAAAAAACAAGAAAAATCTCAAATAAACAACTTAACCTTACACCTAAAGCACGTAGAGAAAGAACAACAACAACAACAAAAAAAAACCCAAGGTTAGCAGAAACAAAGAAATCATAAAGATCAGATCAGAAATAAATGAAAAAGAAAAGAAGGAAACTATAGCAAAGATCAATAAAACTAAAAGTTGGTTCCTTGAGAAGATAAAATTCATAAACGATTAGTCAGACTCATCAAGAAAAAAAGGGAGAAGACTCAAATCAACAGAATTAGAAAAGAAAAAGGAGAAGTAACAACTGACACTGAAGAAATACAAAGGATCATGAGAAACTACTGCAAGCAACTATATGCCAATAAAATGGACAACCTGGAAGAAATGGACAAATTCTTAGAAATATACAAACCTCCAAGACTGAACCAAGAAGAAATAGAAAATATGAACTGACCAATCACAATCACTGAAATTGAAACTGTGATTAAAAATCTTCCAACAAACAGAAGTCCAGGATCAGATGGCTTCACAGGTGAATTCTATCAAACATTAGGGAAGAGCTAACACCTAACCTTCTCAAACTCCAAAAATATAGCAGAGGGAGAAACACTCTCAGACTCATTCTATGAGTTCACCATCACCCTGATACCAAAACAAGACAAAGATGTCACAAAAAACAAAACTACAGGTCAATATCACTGATGAACATAGCTGTAAAAATCCTTAACATAATACTAGCAAACAGAATCCAACAGCGCATTAAAAGGATCATACACCACAATCAAGTGGGGTTTATTCCAGGAATGCAAGGATTCTTCAATATACGCAAATCAATCAACGTGATACACCATATTAACAAATTGAAGGAGAAAAACCATATGACCATCTCAATAGATGCAGAAAAAGCTTTTGACAAAATTCAACACCCATTTATGATAAAAATTCTTCAGAAAGTGGACATAGAGGGAACCTACCTCAACATAATAAAGGCCGTATATGACAAATCCACAGCCAACATTGTTCCCAATAGGGAAAAACTGAAACCATTTCCTCTAAGATCAGGACAAGACAAGGCTGCCCACTCTCACCACTATTATTCAACATAGTTTTGGAAGTTTAGCCATAGCAATCAGAGAAGAAAAAGAAACAAAAGGAATCCAAATCAGAAAAGAAGTAGAACTGTCACCATTTGCAGATGACATGATACTATACATAAAGAATCCTAAAGACGCTACCAGAAAACTACTAGAGCTAATCAGTGAATTTTGCAAAGTAGCAGGATAAAAAAGTAATGCACAGAAATCCCTTGCATTCCTATACATTAAGAACAATAAATCTGAAAGAGAAATTAAGGAAACACTCCCATTTACCACTGCAATAAAAAGAATAAAATACCTAGAACTAAACCTACCTAAGGAGACAAAAGACCTGTGTGCAGAAAACTATAAGACACTGATGAAAGAAATTAAAGATGACAGAAACAGATGGAGAGATATACCATGTTCTTGGATTGGAAGAATAAACATTATGAAAATGACTATACTACCCAAAGCAATCTACAGATTCAATGCAATCCCTATCAAACTACCAATGGCATTTTTCAGAAAACTAGAACAAAAAATTTCACAATTTGTATGGAAACACAAAAGACCCCGAATAGCCAAAGCAATCTTGAGAAAGAAAAACAGAGCTAGAGGAATAAGGCTCCCTGACTTCAGGCTATACTACAAAGCTACAGTAATCAAGACAGTATGGTACTGGCACAAAAACAGAAATGTAGATCAATGGAACAGGATAGAAAGCCCAGAGATAAACCCACATATATATGGTCACCTTACCTTTGATAAAGGAGACAAGAGTATACAGTGGAGAAAAGACAGCCTCTTCAATAAGTGATGCTGGGAAAACTGGACAGCTACATGTAAAAGAATGAAATTAGAACCCTTCCTAACACCATAGACAAAAATAAATTAAAAATGGATTAAAGGGCTTCCCTGGTGGCGCAGTGGTTGAAAGTCCACCTGCCGATGCAGGGGACGCGGGTTCGTGCCCCAGTCTGGGAAGATCCCACATGCCGCGGAGCGGCTGGGCCCGTGAGCCATGGCCGCTGAGCCTGCGCGTCCGGAGCCTGTGCTCCGCAATGGGAGGGGCCACAGCAGTGAGAGGCCCACGTACCGCAAAAAAAAAAAAAAAAAAAAAAAATGGATTAAAGACCTAAATGTAAGGCCAGACACTATAAAACACTTGAGGAAAACATACACAGAACACATTATGACATAAATCACAGCAAGATCCTTTTTGACTCACCTCCTTGAGAAATGGAAATAAAAACAAAAATAAACACATGGGACCTAATGAAACTTAACAGCTTCTGCACAGCAAAGGAAACCATAAACAAGACGAAAAGACAACCCTCAGAATGGGAAGCAACTGAAAACGGATTAATCTCCAAAATATACAAGCAGCTCATGTAGCTCGATATCAAAAAAAAAACACAACCCAATCCAAAAATGGATGGAAGTCCTATATAGACATTTCTCCAAAGAAGATATGCAGATTGCCAACAAACACAAGAAAGGATGCTCAACATCACTAATCATTAGAGAAATGCAAATCAAAACTACATTGAGTGTAAAGCAATTATACTCCAATAAAGATGGAAAAAAAAAAAACCCACTACATTGAGGTATCACCTCACACTAGTCAGAATGTCCATCATCAAAAAATCTAGAAACAATAAATGCTGGAGAGGGTGTGGAGAAAAGGGAACCCTCTTTCACTGTTGGTGGGAATGTAAATTGATACAGCCACTGTGGAGAACAGTATGGAGGTTCCTTAAAAAAATAAAAATAGAACTACCATATGACTCAGCAAACCCACTACTGGGCATAATATACCCTGAGAAAGCCATAATTCAAATAGAGTCATGTACCACAATGTTCATTGCAGCACTATTTACAATAGCCAGGACATGAAAGCAAGCTAAATGTGCATTGATAGATGAATGCATAAAAAAGATGTGGCACACATATACAATGGAATATTACTCAGCCATAAAAAGAAATGAAATTGAGTTATTTGTAGTGAGGTGGATGGACCTAGAGTCTGTTATACAGAGTGAAGTAAGTCAGAAAGAGAAAAACAATCACCATATGCTAACACATATACATGGAATCTAAAAAAATAAATGGTTCTGAAGAATCTAGGGGCAGGACAGGAATAAAGACACAGACGTAGAAAATGGACTTGAGGACACGGGGATGGGGAAGGGTGACCTGTGACAAAGTGAGTGAGTGGCATGGACATATATACACTACCAAATGTAAAATCAACAGCTAGTGGGGAGCAGCCGCATAGCACAGGAAGATCAGCTCGGTGCTTTGTGACCACCTAGAGGGGTGGGATAGGGAGGGTGGGAGGGAGACGCAAGAGGGAGAAGATATGGGGATATATGTGTATGTATAGCTGATTCACTTTGTTATAAAGCAGAAACTAACACAACATTGTAAAGCAATTATACACCAATAAAGATGTTAAAAAAAATCCCTGCCCACAAGGAGATGATATTCTGGTGGGCAAGACAGAAAAACAAATAATCATGTTAGTACCCATAATACAGTTAGGCAGCAATAGGTGCTCTGAGGAAAAGCCAAGCCAGATAAGGAGATAGAACCTGGTGAGGGTTGCTCCTTTTGAAAAGGGCATCTCATACATCTCTCCCCAAGGCAGGGGTCTTGTAAGCCAGGGTAGGAAATTCAGATTGTTTTCTTAAGTTGTTGGAAATTGTTGAAAGTTTTTAAGCAATGAAATGATAGGACCTGATTGTGGATTTGAAGGATCACTTTAGCTGGTGCGTATAGAATGGATTTTAGCGGGGCAAGAGTGGAAGTCAGGAGCTTCGGGGGAAAGTGAGGAGATGGTGGTGTAAATGTAGAGATATAGGGAAGTATATACAGAGTCACTACGTTTTAGAGATTGAGATGCTCTTGCCTCACTAACAGTTTGAGTGTAGGTTTTGAGAGAAAGGAATTAAGGAGGACTCCTACTTTGGGGCTTGAGCCAAAGTGAACTGCGGTGTCATTTACTATGACATTCCTGCCTCCTGATCCACACGAGAAAAAGATCTTTCTGCCTATGGGACTTCCCCTGTCTCTATTGTCTAGGGAAGCCAGAACTGACTTGGACATATTCCTAGGTACAGAGAAATGGTAGCCTCATTATTTTATTTCAGCCCTTAGAGGCTGTAACTTTGGGAGCACACAATTCATAAATAAATTCAGAGTAGCCTATTTATCTCTTCTTTTTCCACTTGATTGAAATCCTGGGCATCGGTTTCTACTAGGATGATGAATTTGGCTAGAGCTTTGTCACATTTATTCAAGACTAATATGGTGTTATCTAGTACAAGAAACAGATGAGAAATCATTTCTGCAGGACTGAAGCTCAGACATGGCTCAAAGGAAACATACGAGACATAAGGAAATCGTTGGAACACAAACATTAGACAGTCTTGTGCTGAGCTAGAAAAAAGTCTTAGTTCACCCAAAATGTAGTATTTATAGGCATGGGCAAGAAGTAAGGAATTAACTTGAGCATGCTGCAGTTGTGTTTCAAAGGTGAATTTTCTTAGTGCTGTTTGAGAGCATTGAACTTGGGATTAGCAATCCACCAACTTAGGAAAATCAGCCAGTCAACAAATATTTACTTAGCCACTTCTATCTTCCGTGTATCATGGAGGGTGCAGTGGGGAGAAAAATAAACCTGCTCACTTCCCCTGTGGAACTGATGGTCTAAAGAGAAAGGTGGCATAAGCAGAATGATTATAAATTATGAAACACTTGCAAAGGACAAGTACAGGGCTGTGCAAATGCATTATGGGGGACCAGCCTAGTCCAGGGAGTGATGCTAAGACAGGAAGGATGAGTGGGCGACAATGAGGCAAAGAAAAAAGAATCACTGCCTTCAGAGCAAACAACACCAACCAGGGCCAAGAGGGTAACGGTGTGGCATTTTCAAGGAACTCTGAGAAATGAAGTGGAAAGGACCTGGGAGACAGTGATGGAAGAAGATGTGGGGTCAGCAAGGGCCAGATCAGACAGTCAGGACATTATAAACTGTGCTTGTTGTTTGTTCTAAAGGCAATAGGAAGCCACTAAGTGGTCATAAGTAGAGGAACCAGGGTTGGGTTTTTAAAGATCACTTTGGCAGCAGGATGGGAAGAGATGATGGGGACAAAAATGCTTGTGGCTGGAGAGGGAAGAGGTTTGATGAGTCAGGACAAGGGAATGGGCACTGTAAGAGTTATCAGGTAGCAGGATCCACAAGACCGGGTAATGGATGGATGGACGTGTGACCACATGCAGGGTGGGGCAGAGGTGGGAGGCATGGAGGGCAAGGAGATTGCAAGGTCAATCGTGATTCCTGGGTTTCTGGCCGAAGCATTTTACTAACATAGAGAATTCCAGAAGGTTGTATGAGTCTCTCCACTTAGATCCAGTGCCCACCCTAGGTGATAAGAATGTCATCTAGAAGAAAATACAGATGGAACGTCAAAGAAATCAAAGGAACAGAGAGACCATTTGAGAGCCTGATATGGAAAGCCAGAGAGAAGGAAAAACCTGGTAACAATCAACAAATATAATTACGCCCTCCCTCCCTCTGACAAGATGAGAGGGAGGTACCAATATGTGGGACTGGGGGAGATTGGAGAAGAAAGATATAGCAACTGCCTGCCCTGTGGTTTTCGGCATGGCTAGAGGTAAAGGCATCATTATAGTCGAGATCCCCTCAAAGGTAGAACAGACGCCAGCACAGAGAAAAGGGGTCAGATGTGTGGAGCTGAAAGGGGGCTTCCACTCCACTGAGCAGAGCCTTGAACCACACCTGACGAGGCTGAACTTGGAAGCCAGAACACCCTGGTTGCACTCTCTCTTGCCCATCCTTGGATAGATATGAAAATACCAATGATTAGTCCTGAGGTGTAGAGGTTTTGCAGAAAGGAGGCTGCCCAGTTTTAGGCTCCCTGTTTAATGACTGATATGTATGTTATGTGATCTTTCCCGCTGTGAGGAGGGAGTTATTTCTGTGAGGGGGGAGTTATTTCAGGATAGCAGATATGCTCAGAGGTGCTAGCAAAAGGACTGAAATAAGTCATTCATAAGGTTCCATGGAACAATTTACCAGACGAATTCATGAAAAATGTTAAATTGATGTGTCACACCTAGAATGACCCTCTTTGCTCTTTATGTTTCCCCACTGCTCAGAGAACCTCCCAGGAGAGGTTGATCCCTCCCAGTTGACCCCTCCTGCTTCAGGAGGTCATATGACTTATGCGGAGGGGGATCCAGAACTCCAAGCACCTAAACCAGAAAACAATGGCTTGGTCTCAAAGGAAAGGCCAGGAAATCAGGATGACAAGGAAATCTTGTTTGCACTAAGGAGAGAGATGCAGTGGAATAAAATCTGCCATATTAACTGAGGGTTTCCCTGGTGTCTCCTTGTACGCATGGCAATGCTCCCTGGCCTTTGCCAACTCAGAGTCAGTAAGAAGCAGCCGTTGAGTCAGGGAAGGGACTTTATAGCAGAATAAGGAGAAAAAGGGAAGTTTTTGGAATATGACTTTGAACATGGCTTTCCTCATTCAGAATCTACAGCCTTTGCTTTTCCAGAGGCCACACTTTTGAGCTTGCATTGTCCACATCCTAAATGCTTCAGGAAATAAAGTCTGGTTGGTTTGTTGTTATGGGTCCCAAACACAGAAATCAGTTCATCATGACCCTCCCCTGTTGGGAAACTTTATCACTACCATCAGTACATGCAAAGCCCCTCTCAGATTCATCTCTTCCCTTTGATCCATCACCCCCCTACTCCATTCCCTAGTTCCCTGTAGGTAATGTACTCTGAAGTACTGGCTTAACCCTGAATATGCATGTGTCCTTTTAAAATATGCAGAGCCATTGTGTGTGTGTTTTTAATTAATTAATAACAAATTCATTAAGTTATTACTACTAATAATAAATCATCTACCCTTGTTGTCATGTGTACATCTATTTTGTGGTTTCTCTCTGTTACTACACATAAAAAAAGCTCAAGACCTAAAGTTTAAGCAATAAACAAGAGATAAGAAAAAATGACGAGGTAGAGCGTGCTGCTCCAGACAAGAGAAAGCATCTCTGGGCTGGGAAGAGGGAAGACAGACTTAAAGGTGAAGAAAACGGTTGAGACATGAATGGGGGTCCAGAAAGGAAAGCTTTTTGCCCTGACTCCCACACCAAGATCTGGGGGTTCAACAAGAGAACCCAAGGTAGATCCAGAGAATCCAAGAGGCCCTTTTCTAGGTAGAGTTCATGGAAAAGAAGCAAGACCCCAAAGTTTTCTCATGCCCAACTCAGGACAACAATCAGAGAATTGTCTGCATTTTCTGCTTGCAGACCCCAGAGCCCTGGTGCTCCAGCACCATGCAAGCCCAGTGGGACTTTGGCCTCTTCCGTAAGCATGGGGCAAACCTGGGGCTTGAGCCAGCCTTGTGGGCCAGATGGGGCTGATATGGCATCCAACTCCTGACAATGACACTTGCCTGATGGCCTTGTGCCCATAGTATCTTGGCTCTCCCTAAGCCGCCAGGATAAGAATGAAACCTCAAGAAAAAGGGAAAAGACTTTGAATTAACAGAAATTTAGTTTCTACTGTCCATCTACCAAAAAACTTGATGGGTAGCTAAATGCCTACAAAGGGGAAAAATAGACACTTCTTGAATTATATCTATGTTTGCTCTTCAAATTGCTCTTTACCAAATCCCAGTGATCTTTAACTTGGTGACATCTCCTTAAAATGGAGAAAAGAAACATAAAATAGACCATTTGAAAATTAAAATAAATAAAATAGGGATGACTTCGTGCATTTGTTGAGTATATTTACGGAATTCATTATCCCCAGGATGGCGGAGAGTTGTGAGGACATGCACAGCTGACAGAACCATAAAGGATTATTGAAAAGGTTTTTGTTAGGATGGTCTTTGTCCCAAGGCTGATAACATATCTTCCAAGATAGACTTGACCTTGCTCCACAGCCATAATTCTGTTTTATTCTGAAGGAGTTGGTTCTAAACAGAGATCCAGGAGATTCCAGATCCATCATAGTTAATGAATCACCTGAGACCAACCTTACAAGGAGAAATATTTCTTGAGCATCACATATCAAGTCAGCATCACCTAAGAAGAACATTATTCCAAAAAACTCCCCCCACTCTCTCCCACCACAAAGTAATCTAACAGGCTTTCCCTAAAGAGTGCTCCAGCCAGGAGTCCACATGCTCTGGAAGCAGCCCATTCTGCCTATCCGGGCTCCTCCAGTGCCCTGTTTCTCTTCTGCTTCAGATTACTTTGCTGGACAAATGTTTATGCACACCTAATTCCAGCAAAGACCACAACCAATAAAGGGGACCCCGGTGGCATCCCGAGAGAGCACCTAGTATTCAGATTTGCTTTTTTAATGGTAACTACATTGCTCACAAAATATTTAGTCAAACTATGGGATATTTGCTCAAGTCAAATTTTTTTGTGTGTCTTAGTAAAACCTAACTGTCCTTATTTGTTTAAGTCAGTTAAAGTAACAAATCTGAGAACAAGCTATTCACTATGCCTTAGGCAATGAATAAGATGTCATTTTTATTCAGTACTCTTATCCTAGTCTCTTTTAAAAAGAAATGCTTCTAAAACTAATATTTACTTGTTCCCCCAGAAATACTTTAATTGGCTTTGTGAAATCAATGGTTCCCTCGATAACTGATAAAAGAGTGTCTCTTTTCCCTGTCCTGGCAATATCTTGGTTTAAATAACAGGACAGATAATTCTTTCACAAATATGAAAAACAGATTTTCGGAAAGAAGCTTATTTTATTAAGCCATGTTATTTAATTTCATCTGACATTTGCAAGTCATTTTTGCTAGTAAGCACTCTACATTAATACCTTGAGTTCACATAGAGTTTAACAATATGAATTTCCTATCAGAGGAAAGTACAGTATATGTTTGGCAGAAGCCAAGTTCATGAAGAATTAACAGTCATCAGATCCCAAAGGGAAACAAATTACCTTCACTCCTCTCTTGCCAGCAGTCGAGCATTTAATTTGCACGTTTTAAATCCTGCCTGTTATCCCAGATTCAGGAATGAGAGCAGTGGTAACTCCTTTGCACATCCATGTCTAACCATATAAAATCCAAACATCTATAGGCGACCAGTTGCCACTGAGGTAGAAGAAGCATATCAACTTCAAATAATTTTCATATTAAGAATATCTGGAATGAACCACAGAGAATAAGTTATTTTTATATGCTTAAAAGATGTGACAGAAACCAGTCTCAATTTACAAATTAAATGGATTCTTGAAAAGTTGTGTTAAATGAAAATTGGTCACTGAATCTTACTTTTCCACTGACCTGTGTTTTAAAACATAGAAAATATGGCTCAGAGTTTTAAACTGCAGAAACCAAGCAGTAATACAAATAGCAAATACAGAACAACAATACATTTTTAAGGGGAAAAAGCGTTCTTTCTTCCTATAAATAACACATAGGAAAATACACTGTTCTCTATACTCCAATAAAATTAAAATACTAAAAAAAAAAAGAGGGCTTCCCTGGTGGCGCAGTGGTTGAGAGTCCGCCTGCCAATGCAGGGGACACGGGTTCGTGCCCTGGTCCGGGAAGATCCCACATGCTGCGGAGAGGCTAGGCCCGTGAGCCATGGCTGCTGAGCCTGCGTGTCCGGAGCCTGTGCTCCGCAACGGGAGAGGCCACAACAGTGAGAGGCCCGTGTACCACAAAAAAAAAAAAAAAAAAAAAGAAAATACACTGTTCTGAGCAGACCTTCAAACCTCCATCATTCTCTGGGTCTTCAGAAACACTGTTTAACCTGCAAAGAACCACACTTATCTGGAAAACTCCTACTCAGAAAAGTTCTAAAAGTTCAGCTCAAAAAGCACCACCTCTATATAACCAGCCTTCACTGTTCTGTAATCCCTGAGAAAATTAAATATCTACACAGCTCTGTGAGCCCTGAGGCAGAATTAGGGCACCTCCTTCCTCTCCCAACTCCGAAACATTCTTCCTGCGTAGCCTTGGAGACCAATTGTCATCATTCTTGAGAACTCAGATCACCCACTGGACCCTGTGATCCCTGTGGAGGGGACACAATGCACCTTTGGGGTTCCAGTGCCTACATCAGCACCTGGCACTTCACTGGCGCTAAGCAAGACTTTGAAATGAATGAGCAAAGAAATGAAAGAATTAATGAATTTAAAAGGGTATTTTGGTTTTTTTGGCTTATTGTTTGTTTAAATACATCTTTTTTCCTTTAACATCTTTACTGGAGTATAATTGCATTACAATGTATTAGTTTCTGCTGTATAACAAAGTGCACCAGCTATAAGTATACATATATCCCCATATCCCCTCCCTCTTGAGGCTCCCTCCCACGCTCCCTATCCCACCCCTCTAGGTGGTCACAAAGCACCGAGCTGACCTCCCTGTTCTATGGTGCTGCTTCCCACTATCTATTTTACATTTGGTAGTGTATATATGTCGATGCTACTCTCACTTTGCCCCAGCTTCCCCCTCCCGGCTGTGTCCTCAAGTCCATTCTCTATGTCTACATCTTAATTCCTGCCCTGCCACTAGGTTCACCAGTACCATTTTTTTTTTTAGATTCCATATATATGTGTCAGCATACGATATTTGTTTTTCTCTTTCTGACTTACTCTGTACAACAGACTCTAGGTCCATCCACCTCACTACAAATAACTCAGTTTCATTTCTTTTTATGGCTGAGTAATATTCCATTGTATATATGTGCCACATCTTCCTCATCCATTCATCTATCGATGGACACTTAGGTTGCTTCCATGTCCTGGCTATTGTAAATAGTGCTGCAATGAACATTGTGGTACATGTCTCTTTTTGAATTATGGTTTTCTCAGGGTATATGCCCAGTAGTGGGATTGCTGGGTCATGTGGTAGTTCTATTTTTAGTTTTTTAAGGAACCTCCATACTGTTCTCCATGGTGGCTGTATCCATTTAAATTCCCACCAACATACTGTAAAGCAGGAAAGTTATAGCATTAGATTTTTATTTTTAGAAAATTACTCTCTTTGCCCTATGAGGAACAGTTTGGAGGAGAATATGAACCCAGGACAGGGATGATGGCCACTTAATCTTGAGTGGTAAAAGTTTGGATAGAGAAAATAGACTTACTTGAGAGGTTTGTAAAAGACAGACCTGACATAGCTCTTTGTGCAGTTGGAGACAGAAAAAAATCATCAAGGTTGTTGGCTTGTGCAACTGAATGGTTAAGGGGTTCATTCTGAGACAGACCACAATGCAGAAGATCCACAACTTTGAGAAAAATGTCATGAAGACAGTTTTGAACAGGTTGAATTAGAGATGTTAGAAGTTTAGCCCAAAATGTCCAGTGGGCAGTTGGATTAATGGCATGCAGCCTATGTGAAAGGTGTGGGTTAGATATTTAGGTTTAGAAATCATCATTTATTCAAACTACTAGAGCTAATCAATGAATTTGGTAAAGTTGCAGGATACAAAATTAATGCACAGAAATCTCTTGCATTCCCATATACTAATGATGAAAAATTTGAAAGAGAATTAAGGAAACACTCTCATTTACCATTGAAACAAAAAGAATAAAATACCTAGGAATAAACCTACCAGGGAGACAAAAGACCTGTATGCAGAAAACTATAAGACACTGATGAAAGAAATTAAACATGATACAAACAGATGGAGAGATATACCATGTTCTTGGATTGGAAGAATCAATATTGTGAAAATGACTATACTACCCAAAGCAATCTACGGATTCAATGCAATCCCTATCAGACTACTAATGGCATTTTTTACAGAACTAGAACAAAAAATCTTAAAATTTGAATGGAGACACAAAAGACCCCCAATAGCCAAGGCAGTCTTGAGGGGTAAAAACGGAGCTGGAGGAATCAGACTCCCTGACTTCAGACTATACTACAAAGCTACAGTAATCAAAACAGTATGGTACTGGAACAAAAACAGAAATATAGATCAATGGAACAGGATAGAAAGCCCAGAGATAAACTCACACACCTATGGTCAACTAATCTATGACAAAGGAGGCAAGTATATGAAATGGAGAAAAGACAGTCTCTTCAATAAATGGTGCTGGGAAAACTGGACATGTAAAAGGGAAAACTACATGTAAAAGAATGAAATTAGAACACTCCCTAACACCATACACAAAGATAAACTCAAAATGGATTAGAGACGTAAATGTAAGACTGGACAATATAAAACTCTTAGAAGAAAACATAGGAAGAACAATCTTTGACATAAATTACAGCAAGATCTTTTTTGATCCACCTCCTAGAATAATGGAAATAAAAACAAAAATAAACAAATGGGACCTAAGGAAACTTAAAAGCTTTTGCAAAGCAAAGGAAACTACAAACAAGATGAAAAGACAACCCTCAGAATGGAAGAAAATATTTGCAAATGAATCAACAAACAAAGGATTAATCTCCAAAATATATAAACAGCTCATACAGCTTAATATTAAAAAAACAAACAATACAATCAAAAAATTGGCAGAAGACCTAAATAGACATTTCTCCAAAGAAGACTTACAGATGGCCAAGAAGCACATGAAAAGCTGCTCAACATCACTAATTATTAGAGAAATGCAAATGAAAACTACAATGAGGTATCACCTCACACCGGTTAGAAAGGGCATCATCAGAAAATCTACAAACAACAAAAGCTGGAGAGGGTGTGCAGAAAAGGGAACCCTCTTGCACTGTTGGTGGGAATGTAAATTGATAGTCACTATGGAGAACAGTATGGAGGTTCCTTAAAAAACTAAAAATAGAACTACCATATGACCCAGCAATCCCACTACTGGGCATATACCCTGAGAAAACCATAATTCAAAAAGAGACATGTACCACAATGTTCATTGCAGCACTATTTACAATAGCCAGGTCATGGAAGCAACCTAAATGCCCATCGATAGATGAATGGATGAGGAAGATGTGGTACATATATACAATGGAATATTACTCAGCCATAAAAAGGAATGAAATTGGGTCATTTGTAGAGACGTGGGTGGATCTAGATACTGTCATACAGTGTGAAGTAAGTCAGAAAGAGAAAAACAAATATCATATATTAATGCATATATGTGAAACCTAGAAAAATGGTACAGATGAACCAGTTTGCAGGACAGAAATAGACACAGATGTAGAGAACAAATGTATGGACACCCAGGGGGGAAAGCGGCAGGGGGGGGGTGGTGGTGGTGTGATGAATTGGGCCATTGGGATTGACATGTATACACTGATGTGGATAAAATTGATGACTAATTAGAAACTGCTGTATAAAAAAATAAATAAAATAACATTCAAACAGTCAAAAAATAAATAAATAATCATAAAAAACTAAAAATAAAAAAATAAATTCCCACCAACAGGGCAGGAGGGTTCCCTTTTCACCACACTAAAAGGGTATTTTGAATTCTTAAAAACCTAACACAGGGGACTTCCCTGGTGGTCCATTGATTAAGACTTCACCTTCCAATGCAGGGAGTGTGGGTTTGATCCCTGGTCAGGGAGCTAAGATCCCACATGCCTCACAGCCTAAATAAATAAATAAATAAATAATAAATCAAACAAACAGAAGCAATATTGTAACAAATTCAAGGAAGACCATTTTTTAAAAATGGTTAAGATGGTAAATTTAAAAAAATAACTAACACAAATACAGCCTAGCTTGACCCCTATGATTCAGAAATGCTTTCAATTATCAGGTCCCTTATATCTCCTATTGTCAATACATGGGGTAATTTTAGTTTGGTTGCTCTTAAAAAAAAACCCTGTGCTCTCTGATTTCAGAAATTAGGATCAACAGACTTCTTAGAACCTGATGTGCTCATCTGTTCATATCAGAGTGACTCAGCAATGCACTGGAGCCCAGGATACTTCACTTAATGATGTTTTAATTAGCAGACTCTTTAAACTGCTATCCTGAGCTGACTAACAAGTATTACCAGAGGGAGAATGTAGTCTACAGAGCAGGAACAGTTTTGAATCTGAAGGAAAAAACAAGGTTACCAATTTAAAGTACTTGTTACATCCACACAGCAGATAGTAGAGAAATGCAAAGAAGAGTACACAGTCAAGGGCCAACACGTTTTCACAAGCTGGCCATGCAATGCCTGCATCACATACTTGCACTGGTGGGAATCTCTCCCTGAGGACTTCAGAGAGCTGTCTGGGTGAATGGCTGAGCACACACCAACTTTTAGAGTCTCCCTGAGAAAGCACTTAAACACCTACAGGACTATGATCAATACCTTCATCTCCACACTCCTCGGGGAATGCAGGAAATATTGAGATGTCAAAAGACTGACAGGCAACTCCCAAGGCAATAGAAATAAAAGCAAAAATAAACAATTGGGACCTAATCAAACTTATAAGACTTTGCACAGCAAAGGAAGCCATAAACAAAACAAAAAGACAACCTGCAGACTGGGAGAAAATATTTGCAAGTGATGCAACTGACAAGGGCTTAATTTCCAAAATACACAAACAGCTCATACAACTCAATAACAGTAAAAAAAAAAAAAAACAATCAAAAAATGGGCAGAAGACCTCAATAGACATTTCTCCAAAGAAGACATACAGATGGCAAATAGGCATATGGAAAGATGCTCAACATCGCTAATTATCAGAGAAACTCAACTCAAAACTATTGATACAATGAGGTATCACCTCACTCCAGTCAAAATGGCCATCATTAAAAAGTCTACAAACAATAAATGCTGGAGAGGGTATGGAGAAAAGAGAACCCTCCTACACTGCTGGTAGGAATGTAAATTGATGCAGCCTCTATGGAAAATAGTATGGAAGTTCCTCAAAAAACTAAAAATAGAGTTACCATATGATCCAGCAATCCCACTCCTGGGCACATATCCAGAAAAGATGAAAACTCTAATTTGAAAAGATACATGCACCCCAATGTTCATAGCAGCACTATTTACAACAGCCAAGACATGGAAGCAACTTAAATGTCCATCAACAGATGAATGGATAAAGAAGATGTTGTATGTGTGTGTGTGTGTGTGTGTGTGTATATACACACACACACACACACACAACGGAATACTACTCAACCATAAAAAAGCATGAAATAATGCCATTTGCAGCAACATGGATGGACCTAGAGATTATCATACTAAGTGAAGTAAGCCAGACAGAGAAAGACAATTATCATATGATATCACTTGTACGTGGAATCTAAAATATGATACAAATGAACCTATTTACAAAACAGAAGCAGACTCACAGACATAGAAAACAAACTTATGGTTACCAAAGGGGAAAAGTGGGGACAGGGAGGGATAAATTAGGAGTTTGGGATTAGCAGATACAAACTACTATATGTAAAACAGGTAAACAACAAAGACCTACTGTATAGCACAGGGAACTATATTCAATATCTAGTAATAACCTATAATGAAAAAGTATATATATATATATATATATATATATATATATATATATATATATATATAAAACTGAATCACTTTGCTAGATGCCTGAAACTAACACAACATTGTAAATCAACCTTTCTTCAATTAAAGTAAAATAAAATAAAATAAAAAATGATATACAAGATACACACACACAAAAAAAAAGACAGACAAGTGATTGTAAGGCAGAGCATCAAGTTGGAGGCAATGGCTAAAACTAACCAAGGAAAATGACCCACAATGTTTTTCTGCAGGCTTGAGTCATGGAAAATTAAAGGTCATTTTAAGCTACACTGGGTATTGATGGAACTGCAACCAAATGACAATAGAAGCCTCAATGTTTTCCATAGATAAAGTGAAGAGAAGGCCAAACTGGAAATAAATTACCAGCAGACCTCACTAAGGGGTGGGGAGTTGGAAAATTCTCTAATGAATATTAGATGGCAGAGAGAGAAGATACTTTTCCTTTTGCATATTTTAGTTTGTTAATTATGAACCTAAAAGCTTGATAACCTAGAATCCATATTCCACCTGCTGATTCTTCAACCTACAAAAAGACTTCTTAATTATCGAAGATTCTGGAAGCTTCTTAATGCAACCACCATGACCTGTAAAGAATCAAGTCACAGATTGGCTTGAACTGAAACCTCAAGAAGCTGTAATGTAAGGTTTGCATATGGAATAGTAAGGTGTTGAAAGCTCTTGATGTCAGTGGGTGCCCTTGTACTTGAAGGTATTTAAACCTTCCATGGTCAGTTGATTACACTACCAAAGCCCAATATTCCTCTAATACTTCTTGAGTAACTATGTGACAAAATTTGCTTACAGAATTCACCTCAATAAATCTTCAGACTTCTTAATTCAGTAGAATTAAAGATTCTATTATTTTTTCTCCTTACATTTTGCTTCTATAGTTAGTCATATTTTGCTATCAATCTATTTCCATTTCTCCAAATTGTTGTCAAGTTCTGTAATGTTTACTATTACCAAGAGCTGTTGCCACTTCTTAACAACAAGATCTAGATTTTGAAAATCTGAAAAGTTAATGATATTTGCAGAAGTGCTCAACAAGGTGGGTACAAACATGTTTATGGTTGCTTTTCATTTCACATTATTCCACTGTTCTAGCTAATGCACGGAACTAAGAACTGATATGATGTAAGCAACTAAATTTTGAATCTGTGATTTCTAACTATCTTTAACAAACTCCTCAAGAGAAAGAAATTGAGACTTTCATACAAAATAAGCATCCCTGTTTATACATATATATATAAACAGGTGTTGTGGAAAGCAAATAAAGTTGAGTACAATTTAAATAACATATTCCTCATGATGAGAGGACTCCCAGAGAGGGATATATTAAAAAGTCCTTAATTATACCTCACCTTTAGACATGCTCATACTCTTCATCAGTTTATTTCTAGTATTTCAAGCATGCCTCTTAATATTTTGTTTGCTTTTCACACTTGAATACACAATTCACATGCTTAAAAATAATGCATGCCCAAAGCTAATTCACCATAAAATTTTCCATTTTTCCTCCTATTTTATGAATTTTTAAAAACCTACACTTCTTATCACAGTTATCACAGGTATTTGGGTTCTGATATTTTCCACTGATTCTTTTAAATGAAGGCCAAAATTCTAGAGCTATTCAAACAATTATACAAACACTGCCTTTCAGTCAAAGATAGCAGAGTGGCCAAAGTTGAATTAGTCTAAACAAAGGAAACACCACACACACGGCTCCTCCGGCAGCTGAAGTGCGAAGTGTGCCTTAGAATCATCAAGGTCTCCAAGTGTGAATACATTTCAACTCAGAGACCATGTGTACACCCACAAGATATTAGGAAACAGTGACCCAGATCTCTGGTCCTTTCTGTACTGCAGCCAGGCTGGGATAGTTTCACTTCCTCACAAAGACCATGCCCCCGCAAATTCCGGCTTTCACACAAGCAGTTTCCTCAGCCTAGAATATCCTTTCCCCACCCATATTCTCCAGTTTCCATCCAGCTTATTACTACTCTCAGTTTAAACGTAGCCATCCATAAACCTCCAGGTCAGACTCTATCTGTCCGCTAGGGTCACTCTGCCCTTGAAGCTTGGCAATACTCCTCAGGATTGTAATGATGTTTGGTGGTCATTTTCCTTGTATGACTCTATACACACAGTCTGGAAACCTGTCTCTTCTGTTTGGTCCTATATTCTCATTGCCTGGCACATGGTACGCCCCTGCCAAGTCTCCACTAAACTGGATTAAATCAAGTTAAATGACAAGCTTCATAAACACAATTTGTTTCCCGAATGAGATCTTTCTTTTTGTCATGTTTAGGTAGGAGGGAGATAGAGAGATACAAAGAGAGGGGGAAAAAAGAGAGAGAAAGAGCAAGATTCATCTCTCCATCACGTAGAACAATGCCATTGAACCATGAAGGCTATTTACGTGGCATCCCAATGGGACAAGTTTTCCTTCTTACAAATAGGTCTCCAAGGGCCAAACAAAGCAAACCAAGTCTGTACTTTGGCCTGACATCTGTGGTGTTTTCGTCTTCACTCATTTCTTTGTTCCAATGGAGATCTGATCTCTGTGTGTAGTGGCAATGAATCTCTTTGATCTTCTGTGTTGACCACATGTTCCCCCAAAGCCAAGGAAACAATTGTGTCTTCAGCTGAGAACTGCAAAGTTGATTCAAATATAAAACATAAAGCTTGTATTCCAAAATGAGACCAAAAGGAGTCCTATAGTTCTAGGTTTCAGAGAAGAGGTGATATAACAATGATCCCACATCCTTAATTCCCAGTTACCACCAACGGCACGACCAGCAGCTGCCAGATACACAGAAGAAGCAACCAGAACCACAGGCAGGGAATCACACATACTTTCTCTTAAACAAAAAAGGAAACCCACTTGGGAAATAATCAGTCTTCGCCAAGGAGAAATCAAAAAGGAGGGGTGATAAAAGAAACAGAAGCTTGCTTCTAAGATAATAGTATTAACAATGAGATTTTAAACAAATACAAAAAAAATACATAGTTCAGCAAGTTCTCTTTCATCAAAAGTGCTCTAGTCATACTCCACTTGAGATTGCTCTCAAGTCTCTGGAGCTTGGCTCTTTGCCCCCTGTTGGGGCCGCTGTACCTGAGTTACCAGTAGGTACGGGAATACCAACAAACCCCTGCCTCAATGTGTTTTCATAAAGCAATACAGAAACAATTTTTGGCTTTGCTGCAAATGTGCATAATGGAAAGCAAATATTATTAAAAAGGCAATCATTTTTAGTGATTAAAATAATCCCAGGCAGAAAAAATTTCTCCCATAAGTTTCAAAGTTCTCATTTATCATCGTTTTGCCTCAAGAAGCCAGAGTAATTTTATTTTTCCTGACTTCTATTAAAAAGATCAATACATATGATTCCAAAGAGTCTCGGCTCATGAAAAGATGGAGCAGGCCTGTAATCACATATGAAAGTATTGGTTGTCATTAGCAGAAAGATTGATCTGAAAAGACAGCAGACCCAGAGTGAAAGGACTTAAAATTTTCCACTGGGCATCCCAGCAACTTTCACCTTCCAGATAATTGAATACAGATAACAGATTACCATATTAGAGGAAAGAATTGGATTGGGGATATTCAGTAGATACCCACTTTAGCAAAGCAATACCAAATTTCTCAATAATGATTTTTGTTTGATGCAAGAACATTAATGCAGCCTGACAGTACAAAGGCATAGTCCAAAGCACACTGAAGTCAAAGTTGTTGGATCAGATTTTTATACAGTTACCTGTGGCATCCGAGGTTGTAATGAATGCACGTGTTCAGTTGGCTGTTAAAAATCAAGTTAAGGAACATATTCAGGCAAATGTCATGGCCTTATTCCATGAATAGAGCTTCTTTCAGCTTTCTTCACTGAATTATTGTTATGATCCTTAGTGGTGATTGTATAAAACTCACAAGAACTGAACTCATGGACATGCAAAGGCTTTTCTTCACTGCATAGCTGTCCTTCCCTGAAACCCACTTACAGTGCAGTAAAAATGCTAGCTATAAAATAAGTTGGAATTTTTATAGGACCTTGGCAGGGCACAGTGAATTTGGAAATTCAGAGTTGTGGTCCAAGGACACTAAACTGGAGGTCAAGGTTTTCCACATCTTCATCGGCATCCTACATATGTACAATATTGACACCCCTGAGGATGGTGTTCCCAAGCTCCAGAATTGATAGATAAGACATTTTTTAAGACATCCGAATAGTTCATCACCCTTCAATCCCTTTACTTACTTAGCTGCCAGCAAATACCTGGACACCTCACAGAAATCAGATCTATTCATAATAATTAACCATTGGTCATTTTCATAATGACCTAAAAGCTGATCCTGGAGAAAGATATCAATGTCCATCCCCTATAACAATCATCTTGATAGTGTAAGTGGGCATTGCATTTGTGTTAAAAACCATTGTTTGTTATGGACTTCAACAGAGTTTGGAGACATTTTATGTTAACTGTGTTCCTCTATTACTCTTCTATGAACCCCTAAATGTGTCATTATCTAAATTTTCCACAAAAATCACACTGTCATAGCATCCACTAGACACTTCAGTGCACACAAAGCAAAACTGTTTTCCTCCATGTCTAAATTTTAAAAAATGCAAACACTTATTTTTATAAAAATACCAGAAAATGTTCACACTTTTGGAATTTCCTGTAATAATAGTAACAGGAGTAAATTCCTTTAAATACAGAGGATGGGAATAAGACCAGCCAGGAATTATTTTTAGTTTTTCAAACTTAGTAAATTCTTTTCCATTCTCAGCTGAAAGATTTTTTTTTCTTGCAACTAAGAAAACATCTCCATTTTACTAGTGCAGTACTTAAAAAAAAAAAGGAGAAATATTGTCTTTCCCATTTGTGCTTCATACAAGACTCTGTGTAAATATATGTGTACACATTTATATTTCATGCTTGTAGTAAGGCCACATTTTTTAAGCCAATTCTCTTTTCAAGAAAACTAAAGTAAGGATCACTCAAGGGCAATGTTACTTTAAAAGTGTAGCATGATGGTTCTCCAAGACTGGAGTGGGCTATGGAAATGGCCCATCTTTGTCCTGATGAAGGGTTCTCTGACAATGACCCTTGAGTCATGAGACATCACAAGGGACAGATTGCCCATGACATAGCAATGAATGTATGAATGCTCAGTGACAGGCCCACATACTGCCAGGTCTCCATCCCTCCCCTACCCTTCCCTGTTTTGCTGATGCCTTGATGAAAGAGCTACAGTATGATGCCCTGGATTGACATGCTCTCAAGGGAGATGACAATATAGCCTGTGTGATGCTCCAAGGCACACACTGAGCTCTGATTTGTACTGGGCTGTGCTAATTACAATGTGTGTGAGTTGTATCTCATTCCTGTCCTCTGTGTACAGTGTGATAAACAAAAGTTACTGAGGCATGAAACACGAAATAAATAGGGCCTCAAACACCCTACCTTTCCAAACACCATGGAAATTATAGTATATTTTTTTAACAGAAAAGACAAAATGAGAAAAAAGCTACAATGTAACTGTATTAGTCAGAGCTCTCCAGAGAAACAGAACCAATAGGAGAGACAGAGACAGAGATTGATTTATTAAGTATAAGGAATTGGATCATGTGATTATGGAGGGAGACAAGTTCCAAGATTTTCAAGGTAAGTCAGCAAGCTGGAGAGTCAGTGGTATATAGTTCCAGTCCAAGTGCAAAGGTCAGAGAACCAGGAGAGCTGATGTGTGGTTCTACTCTGGAGGCCAGCAGGCTCAAGACCCAGAAAAGCCAAAGTTTCAGTTCAAGTGCAAAGGCAGGTAAAAGCCCAGCTCAAATGACACTGGGCAGGAAGAGTTCCCTCTTAACCAAGCAGAGGGTCAGCATTTTTGTTCTATTCAGGCCTTCAACTGATTGGACGCATTCCACAGAGGGAGGGCAATCTGCTTTACTCTGTCAACTGATTTAAGTGCTAATCTCATGCAAAAACACCCTCACAGAACACCCAGAATAATGTTTGACCAAATATCTGGGTACCCTATGACCCAGTCAAACTGACATATAAAATTAACCATCACAATAACCGTTTCAAATGCAAACCAAATACACTTTGTTTTTTTATCTTAATACAAGTAATAACATAACTTCTCTTCATCCCTTTTTTGTGATGATTCTTTTTGTCCATTTGGTTTAAATATTTCTCTGTATGTCAAAAAGCAGGCAATAGATAGGTAGTAAAATTTCACTGAAAATTCATTTCCTTCAGCTAAAGCAAACTCAAGGAACATTTATCTAATAAAATGGAGAATCAATAAAATTATAATTTTAAGTCATAGTCAATGCCAAGTTGTTCTGTAAAGAAATTTGATAGGAATCCATGTTCTTTTCTTTGGTAGGAAAAATAATATTAAAAGGAGAATTAATTTACAGTATGGCCACAATATTCTTTTTTTTTTTTTTTTACGATACTTGGGCCTCTCACTGCTGTGGCCTCTCCCTTTGCGGAGCACCGGCTCCGGACGCGCAGGCCCAGCGGCCACGGCTCACCGGCCCAGCCGCTCCGCGGCATGTGGCGTCCTCCCGGACCGGGGCACGAACCCGCATCCCCTGATCGGCAGGCGGACTCTCAACCACTGCGCCACCAGGGAAGCCCTTAAAAGTAGAATTAATTTAATGATCATCATATTCGTTGGTTTAGTGGTGATAAGAAACATGCATCCAGCTTCTATTCCTTTGAAACTGCACTTTCCAATTCTTTAAGGACCTTGCTACTCAAAGGGGGTTCCACAGAGAGGCAGCATCTGCATCACTTAGGAGTTTGTTTAAAATGCAGATTCCAGACCCTACACCAGGAATATTAGATCAGAATATCTGGGGGTGGAGCCTAGGTATTTGCATTTTAAGAAGCTCTCCGGCACCATAACATTTGAGAATCCCCACGTTAAACAATGCTTTATCCCTCTAAATTTTGGAGGATTACATTCTTTTTGATAAAGTTAGTGGTACTAGAGAATGTCAAGATAATACAGTATTAAAATGTAATAGTAAGTTTGAAATTTAAATATTAAATGAAAGTTAATATTAAAATATTATGTTTGCTTTGCATTTCACTCTATCATCTTGGCATAAATAGACAGCCCTCAGAAGACATTTCAAATTGTCAATATTTCTCTAATTAGTCATATTTTCAATTAAAATTTAGGCA
Source organism: Mesoplodon bidens (assembly GCF_964165515.1). Taxonomy (NCBI): domain Eukaryota; kingdom Metazoa; phylum Chordata; class Mammalia; order Artiodactyla; family Ziphiidae; genus Mesoplodon; species Mesoplodon bidens. Next base: position 10,071,918 of record NC_138161.1, on the reverse strand, counting down.
CTAGACAGCACATATCACAGCACATTTTCTTTGCTACAGTTCTATGACCTGCTGTTACAATGAAGAGGATTATAACTCTTGTCTTCATATTGAGTGGTGTGGCCAATGCCAATCTTGGTTCCATGAAGACAGCCCTGTCTCTTCAGCATGGAGTCCTCCCTTATTCCATGCAACCATTCCGTTAAGCAGTGGTTCTTAGCCTACAAGGATCACCTGGGGGGCTAAAGTGCCGATACCTGGCCTCACCCAGAAATTCTGATTCAGACTCTGGCTGGGAGAGTCTAATTGTATTTGAAAATCCCACCTGAGGGGTTCTAAAGCAAACAGGTATGTGAACTGCCCTGAGAAACCCTGTGACCTAGAGGTGAATGAACGAAATACTCCAATTTTCCTTATCCAGAAAAAGTGAGAGCATAATTAAATTGATATGCTACATCCACTTCAGAATGTTTCAAAAACGTGCACAAATATCCACATACTTCCTCTCGCCTCCAAAAGACACTAAGAGGCAAACTATTCTGAAAATAGAAGAAAGTTAACTATCTTAAGATTTGAACTCCTTGTAAAGAGCTGTGATAGTATATAACTTCAATACATGCTCCAGACTAACAAAAAGGATTATTAATCTATCATTTAATTTTTTAAAATATTCATTGGTAAATCTCTCTTTTGAGCAGCACGAATAAATACCTAAAGGTAAGAAATATGCCAAACCAAAAACTAAACTCTGACAACAATTCATGATAGAAATAAAATCAGCTCCAAAATCTGAGATAAACCACAGATAAAAGAGAGGTTTTTGACTGTGACCTTCAAATCAATTCTTTGGTTTTCTTTTACAACTGGAAAAATGACTGCATTTTCACTAAATCTAATTTTTCTCTTTCACGTAACATCGATTTAAAGGCAATGTTATCAATAGGAACTTCCAAAGCCATAATTCTGTTGAAACCAAAATACACAGTTTATGAGCAAAGATTAGCAAATTATTTTAGAAAAAGACATCAAGGCTTGGGATAAGCCCAGAATGATGTGAAATGAGGAGGGCAGGCAGGAAGAGTAAGAATAGGAAAGATGTATTCTTCAAAATTCTATTGAGGTTTTTTTTTAATTCATAGAAGGGTAACTTTATGGAAAAACTTTGCAAAGAAATTAATGATAATAAAGCAGCTGAACAGCATGGCAGGCATTGAAAGACTTGGAAATGAGTGAATGAATAAATGCACGAACAAATAAGAAATTGAATCAGTGAACTGTTGTGCAAATCCCTTGGGGCCTGATACAGTGAGCTGTGTTAGGAAAACGGGTTGAATAAAATATAGTCCATGTCTCTAAGGCACTCACCACCTAGCCAACAGAGTCACAGACATCTATCTCTACAACTAGGCATAATACAGAAAGATGTGTGATACACCAGTCTTATGAAATAGTGATTCAGGAACAATGAGGGTAGCGTGATGAATTCTCCTGGGGACTATAATCAGGGTGGCCTTACAGCGGAGGTGAGTGTTTTGCAGACTTTGGGTCTCAGCAAGCCTCCGGGTGAAGGCATCACTAGCTTGAGACAGTCTAATTTGTGCGGAGTTTCCCCTTGGGTCCTCTGCTCGACTCTCATTACACACTTCACGTGCACATGTTCAGCTACTATCTGTATGCTTATGACTCCCAAAACTATGTCTTCAGACAAAAACCTCCTGCCTGGGTTTCAGAATCACATCCAAATTGCCTCCTGAATAACCTACAGACTCCTCAAATTCATTATACCTAAATCTAAACACTTTAACTTCCCCCCCCCTTCTCTACTCTCAACCCCATCCTCTCTTATTTGCTTTCTCAATGAAAGACGTAGCCACTTATAGCCTGAGACAGAAATTATGCATAATCCCAGATTCTCCCCCTCCCTACATCTCAGTCACTAAGCCCTGCCACTTCCACTTAAAAATCTCACCCTCCTGATATGGGAACATATGTATATGTATAACTGATTCACTTTGTTATAAAGCAGAAACTAACACACCATTGTAAAGCAATTATACTCCAATAAAGATGTAAAAAAATAATAATAAAAATTAAAAAAAATAAAAGAAATCTCACCCTCCTTTCATTCTTCCACAGCCATAGTCTTAGTTGATACTCTTATCATGTTTTACCTTATATTCGTGTCTCTATTTTTATTCACTTCCAGTTCATCCTCCACTGCCAGAGGGATGGACTGTAGTTGATAGTGACTTTGTTTTTCTGATTAATATCTTCCAGTGGTGCCTCAGCACTTCAGGGTAAATCACACATTCCTCATGAACTGGGTTCTCTCACCCTACCAACCTTTTCTCCACTGCCCCAACAGGTACTCAGAGCTCTGACCATATGGCACTTCATCCTGTGGCTTGACCTAGACTGTTTTCTCTGGCCTCAGCATCCTTAACTTCCCTTTAACTGACCACTTTCCCTGCCTGTTTAGCTTCTGCTCAGCCCAGTGACCTTTCCCCTTCCTTTGGGAGGCATCTCTGATCCTCATCTCTGATCCTCTGGCCCCTAGCTCTCTGTGCCAGTCTCTAGTGGAGGGCTCCCACACTCATTGGTATTGGTTAGAATATTTGCCTACATCCCGCAAGCTGACTGTGGAAGCTTGAGGGCAGGACTTTGTTCTGTTCATCTTTATATCCCTCATGTCTAGCACGAAGCTCATCACATTAGAAAAATGCAACTATTTGTGAATTATCTTCATTAACTAAAACCTTTCTCTGAGCTTCATAATTGTTGACATTTAAGAATGAATAGTTGAAAACCTCAGAAATCATATGACTAGTAAACAAACTTTCCTTCTCAAAAATAAACTGCCAAAAACAATAACTACATCCTCAAGTTACACAAGTATCATATTTTAAAAAACTGATTGGATATTGAAAATTTGGGTCAACCAGTTGTTTTCTTCTAAATTGTGCCAAATAACTGATTTGGTAGTTATTATTGCTTAAACCATTATATTATCTGATACTTTCCAGACAGCTGAGTTAGTGGCGCAGTTGCTTAAGTTTCATGTAGGTGCAATCTGTGTGACGTGTTGGCAGATTTCACTGAGTTCCTGCAACTCAATCCCTCAAGCGCTTTTTTGAGCATCTACTTTATGATTGGCATAGATGCTATACCAATGCTTCTCCAAGTTATCCCATGGACCACCTTCATCTAAATAACCTGAGGGTCAAATGCAGATTCTTACACTCCACACAAGAAGTCTTAAACCAGATACCCTAGAAGCAGGGTCTGCTTCATCTTTAAAAAGTCCACCCTATAAATATTTATTCAAACCAAAGTTTGAGAGCCATTGGTCTACACTTTGGACAGTCCAACAGAAAGTGGAAGAAAAGGATGAGGGAGTGAAGGGATGAGGGAGTGAAGGAGGTCAATTGGGAAGAAAGGTCAATATATTAAGATATAGGGTCAGCTGCTGTGACAAGGAGACCCAAGATAAGAAGACTTTGTTTCTGTTTCACATAATGGTCTGAGCATAGGCAGTCCAGGGCTCATGTGAAGTCATCAAGGCATCAGGAACCCAGAATTCTTCTACCTTGGTGCCCTGTCATTCTGAGAGTCTTTCTCTCATCTACATGGTCTAAGATGGTTCATTACCTCACCCTTGTTCCAATAAGGCGAGACGGAAAGGAAAACCGTGCCTCCCCTTAAAGGCACAAGCCAGAAGGTGCACTCACAACACCTGTTTATATTCCAGAACATACCCATGTAGCTTCATCCAACTACAAAGGAGACTGAGAAGTGAACTGGGGTGAGAAGAAGTCCATGTACCCCACTAAAAATTGTTCTATAAGAATTGAGAAAAGGGGAAATAGATAATGAGGTCAACTTGCAATTCCTGTCACCTAAGAAAACGATGAAGAGGAGAGAGGGGTAAGAGCTGGAGAGGAGGTGGAAGGGAAGGAAAAACCATAAAACCAATTGTCAATTCTCCAAAACATTCTCCATCCTGCAACCCCCAACCCCCATCCAAATACATGTACTTAGAGCCTGGTGTTCCTGATTTTCTGAGCTTCTTTAATCAAAATAGTTGTATTCACTTTCACTCATACCCCTCTAGCCTTGGCCTTAGACATTGACTTTGCTGGACAATAATCTGCTGCCAGTGTTTCCACTAGCACTGGCATAATGGGCTACAGGCACAAGCTGCTTATCCAAGTTCTCTGCTTTATATTAAAAGTCATGGGCTTGGGCTTCCCTGGTGGTGCAGTGGTTAAGAATCTGCCTGCCAATGCAGGGGACACGGGTTCGAGCCCTGGTCCGGGAAGATCCCACATGCCGTGGAGCAACTAAGCCTGTGCGCCACAACTACTGAGCCTGTGCTCTAGAGCCCGCGAGCCACAACTACTGAGCCCACATGCCACAACTACTGAAGCCTGCGTGCCTAGACCCTGTGCTCCACAACAAGAGAAGCCGCCACAGTGAGAAGCCCGCGCACCACAACAAAGAGTAGCCCCCGCTTGCCGCAACTAGAGAAAGCCCGCGTGCAGCAATGAAGACCCAATGCAGCCAAAGATAAATAAATTTATAAAAAAAAAAAAGTCATGGGCTTACGGACGTATTTTAAGCAGCACCATTTCCTTGCTTTTGGTTAAAGATGGCACTGTTTGATCAGTCCAAACACGGCACTCTTTCTCTATGAATAGTGCCCCTGATATTGGGCAATACTGTGACCCTTGTGCTTGCTGAATTGAATTTCCAAGTGAATATTTATCGCAGCTTTCACGTGGAAACCGCACTTTGGTTTGTAGTCCAGCTGCTGGAGAAACTCTAAAATGTGAAGGGACAGGCAGCTTTAGTGTTATTCCTACATTCAGGGTATCTTTCCCGCAGAGTAAGAACTGCCGTGGCCTCGGGCCCAGAATGCTGGCCTGTGAAGAACAGCCCCTCCAGCCTTTCAGGAGCCTAAGATGAACCGCATGACAACCATTCCACAGATCAGACATCAGGTCAGATCTTACTCCTTTTGTACAATGGCCATTATGCGATTTACAGAGCAAAGAATAGATATAATGCAATCCTCAGAGTACGTTACAAAGTTAGAGGGTATTTCTAAGCATGAAAATATGCAACATTTCAGGAGGTAATGTCATAAAAAGAGGCATCAGACCAATAGATCACTGTCTCCATTCAACTGTAATTGCTAAAAATAACTTTAGCTCTCATTTCTGAGAGTGAGAAACTCTAGAAGTTACATTCACGTTTTTAGGAGGCCATATGTAACCTAACTTTTCCAAAGCTGAACTTGAATATAATCTAGTTAGAATTACATCCCCCTAGGACATTTCAGTATAGATTCAGATTCACAAAGCAAAGGAAAAGATAATGTGGTTTTATTCCAAAGCACAGGCTTAAACACATGGCAACACTCATCATTCCCAAAATTCCCAGTTGCTTCATTTGCTCCCAATAGTCAAGTGGCTTCTATCAGAAAATTACATGCAGTCAGAAAATTACAGGAGGCCTGCTTCTTAGGGTGTAATGATCCATTCATCTGATAATTTGCTAAGTGCTTACTCTTTCTACTTGTCATTGTTTCCTTCTTGGTTAGCACATCATGCAAATTGTGACAAGAGATAAAGAAATGGAAACACTCGTGAAAAAACAGGCAAAATAAGGACAAAAAAGTAAGATACAAAATGTCTTTAAAAATAAACTTAATATTTTTAAAACTGCCTTTCATGAAAAACACTAGAGGAGAAATTTAAATGTACTAGTGTAGGCCCTCGGACACTGATTTTCAGATGGTGACGCCATATGGCCCCTGTCACTGGAATTGATACCACTGAACATGGATGCTGGAAACATCCAAGGACAGCCCCAAGTAGCCACCTGGCTGTGGACAAATCCACTCTGTCTCCAGAGACTTCTGTAAGATTCCAACTCTGCTCTTTAAATGTGTGTATATAAGCAACACTGATCTGCAGGCTATTGTTTTATAGGTGAATCCTTGCATTGTTCTGAGGTTGATGTTCTCATTGGTTAGCTATTCTTGCCAGTTTTTACTTTCTTGTTGGCCACTTTTCAGTGTTCACCAGAGCCTGGGGCAGTAGCAGTGGAAACCAAGGAGCTGCCCTGCATTACCCTGTTGCTATGCCTGCTACAACGTGGTGATGAGAAGGCTGGAACTGAAAGCCAAGGAGACTTTCCACTACGAAATGCAAGATAAGCATAGGGACGGCCTCATGTGCCTGGGGAATGTAGCCAATTCTAATATGTCCACAAAGCACCCATGCCAGGTGATCGCGAGTTGTGAAAAACAGGCAGATTTTTAATGTGCTTAATGTATTATAATAGCCAGGATTTTAAATATGTCAGCTCTTTTTGGTGTGATTTAATACAGCTTACTTGAAAGGAAAAATAAAAAATCTATATGAACAGCTTCCAGCCGTTGGCTCTAATTTCCCATGACGGCCCATGACAAGGAACTCGCAACACTATGGAACAGACTTGACTGGATCAGAAAAGGGCTGATTGGAATTTGTGCTCACTCTTCTTTTCCTCCTCACTCTTTCTCAACATTCCTAAGAAACATATCCAATTTTCAGGCCAAGCAGGATGGCAAAAACGACATTTACACTGGATGGCATCTAAAAATATTTTATACCAATTTCAACATTCTAGGAAAATAACTGTATGGTATTCCAATATTAACTGAAGAAAGGAAACATTTCTTCAGAGATGGCTATCTGCTCATGCTCTATGTATTTCCTGTCTTGGATGAAATTTTTCCATTTTTCTCATGAAACCAGTTATAAACCTGGAAAGTCATCTGACATTGCGTTTTAATGAATTTCTTTATTTCTCTTTTGACTTCTTAGGGAAGAAGAGAGTACAGTACAGAGAAATATTCACTCTGTAGGATATAAGATCAGAAAAGCAAGCCCATGATCTATTCACTGTTGAGTACCTAGCTCATTACCTGGCACATGGTAATTGCTTAATAAATTTTTTGCTGTATGTTAAATGACTCTTTCCAATGGGTAAGTCACTGTTTTTCTGCCACTCCCCAATACTCAAGGCTCTAACAAAGATCTTTTTAAAGATACCATGATTTTTATTCTAGAGTTTTCCATCACAACTTTTCTTCTTCTCACTAGTAGCTTTCTCTTATACACCCAAAGGTCAGCTGTCTCTTGAACCCAAAGTTTCAGCTTAATTATGGAACACAAGGGCTTTGAAGTCAGACAGACATGTTCAACAACGTGGTTCTGCCACTTACCTAGTGTGGTTCATCAAACTGCTTAATTTCTCTGAGTCTCATTTTCCCCACCTGTAAAGCATTATAATTATTTCAGAAGGTTATCTATAGATTCAATGAAATAATATGTATAAAACAACAAAGTGCCTGACACACAATAGCCTATTCACGATGACTACTTTGGTAATACTAGTATCATTATTATTATCAACATGAAACTTCAGAATAATCCTGTAACATGCCTTATAAGTTAAATACTGTCACATATCTAACTGAGAAGTTTTCTTGTTCATAAACTATATAAACTGGGTCCTTTTTTTACTGTATAGTATCAAAGGAAATTTGCCTTAGTTTTTGTGCGGTCCAGGGAAAGATAAATACTAAACTATGCTATTTCTTGGATGCAAATTTCTCTAGAGCTTTCTTAAGTAGTCTATATAATGCTTTAATGGTATCACAAACTAGCTGTAATTTTCCCAAAGTCAAACAGCCTGTCAGTGACCACAAAATACAATGGAGAAAATAGTATGCATCCATATGAATTTTCATTGAAATAAAGGTAGAGAGTGTGGAGAGATAAGATCAGATGCTCTTCTAGAAGTTTCCTTGCCCCACACATCTACTTTTCACCTTGTGGCATAGTTAAAGTGATACACACAAGTTTAAGAAGCTCAGCAGAGACTCCTTTACATCAAGCACCATGGGTAGCTAAAAAGGAAATGGGTTGTTCACCTCAAAGGACTTGAGAAGAGATTAATACAGCAAACAAAGAGGTAGAACCACTTGTCAATGCATGAACAGCATGTAGGAAGTGTATCACCACAAATGAGCAGTGGATAAAAACTTGAAAGGGTAGTAGAGTGCTTTATGCTTTAGGTCACTACTCTGAATTAAGTAACTGAACTATAATGATTTGAGCTAATCTAAAATCAATAACAATTGGCACGCATATCTAGGTTCTGAAAATCAGAGGTGAGATGGCATACATCTCATTTTCTCTCTTCCTCTACTCCCAAGTCCCATTGACAGGAAAATGAGCCCCTGTTAGCTCATCCACTCATGTGCTTTCAGCCAGCACCTGAATAATTGTGAATGGTCCTCAAATTTATTTTTGATGTCTCTCCTTCGAGCCCCAGTTCCATTAAATGCTCATTTCTTTTTGGATGTTTCACAAAGACCTTATACCATCCTAAGCAAATCCTACAGTCATTTTTTTAAATTTAGGTTAAACCTTAATCGTGTGTAACTTGTGAACGAGTCTGTAATTTGTGTTCTGAATAAATAGTTAGCCAGCTGCAATTAATTGAGGTCTTCTTGTTAAATTTTATAGTGTCAAACCCTCCTAAACGTATCTACAAATGTATTCATCCTTTCATCTTACATTCATCTTTCCTAAATCAACAATTACCAGCAGGAATATCATAACCTTCATGCTTCCTAAAGTTTGCAATTTTGGTTTCATCTTCAACTCCTCCTCATCTTTGGGGTTGGAGGATGGAAGTTTGGGGGAAGCAATCCGTGTCCTTTACAGTCTACAAGCTCAAAAAGGCTGAGCTAGGAAGCATCCATTGTGGCTTGAGCATTCCCTATAAAAGGCCCTCAGGATAGCTCAGAGATGACAGAGGGCAAAGATGGACGCCTTGGATGCCTTTTAAATCCACATATGCCTGCATCCCACCCTTTAAAGGCATAAGGATTCATTCATTCTTACTTTCAACTCAGAAACAGTAATTGAACAGCTACAAGTGCCAAGCACTGCTTTGCTTTAGGTGATGGAGATGAAGTAGTGAACAAAACCTGCTCTCATGGGGCTTGCATTCTAGAGGGGTCTGTTTCTTGGTAATGAGAAAAACGAGTAAAAATAACAGACCTTACAGTTGGGGTACAATATTTTTTTCAACCTTTCTAAAAGTTCTTAATTGCCAATCTAATTTCTAAGCCAAATTTCATTCCTTCTGTGCAAACTGGCATGGCCAGTCTGACCACCAAATACCAAGGGGCTTTCTTGACTATTCAAGCACATTGTTGGCCAAAGAAAGCAGGCTGCTCTGAAATGACATGGCAAAACATGTAGAGTAATCTTAATCAATTCTTTCAGCCAATTTTAAAGGTATTTATCATGAAGTAGCACAGTCTCGCTAAAATATTTCTTTAAACAAAGAGTGCTTTGTTTCTAAACATTTGAGAAATAAAGGGAGCACCCAGACACTGTGCCTGTTTTGTAAGTTAAAGTGAAAAAATACGACACTGAAACTTGTAGTTGATATCTCTTCAGAAGAGAAATTCATCAGCAAGGTAATAATTCCCAGTAGTTATACAAAGAAACCACAGTCTTCAGGAAAACCACATAACAGAGCATGGAATACTGGGAGCAGCCCACATAATTACTCATGATAGATAACTGTATTAAAAATTAAATATAAATTATTGTGAGCATTATACTTTTGGCACCAGATGAAAAAAGTGCTTTATGTTACTTAAAAGTTTCAATAACTGCCCTAAATTTGGTTCTGTTGAAAGTAAGCCTACCCTGAGTAAATATAAAGCATTTATTATTTGAAGAATTGCTTTCAATACAATTGTAAGTTTAAAAACATCTCTTGAATTTGCTAAAAGTTTCTATAAGACATTGATATTTCTTAACAGTACTAAAAATGGAGACAAAGAGGTGAATTTTAAACAGGGCCTTAAGGAAGATTATTTTAGTATATGAAAATATCTCACAGAGTGTAATAAAACACAAAAATCAATTCCAGATGATTTTTAATCTAAATATAAGAGGGAAAAATAAATCTTAAAAAAAAATAAGAGAACGTCTTCATAACCTTGGAGTAGGCAAAGATTCCTTAAACAGCACAAAAAAATAAAAACTAACCTTTAATGGAAAAAAGATGAATTAAATTATATTAAAATTAGGAATTTCTGTTCATTACTATGAAGAAAATGAAAACGCAACCCACAGAGTGGGAAAAGATGCTTACAACAAAAACTCCAACAAGAGGAGACCTTCAAGATGGTGGAGGAGTAAAATGTGGAGATCACCTTCCTCCCCACAGATACATCAGAAATGCATCTACATGTGGAACAACACCTACAGAACGCCCACTGAACACTGGCAGAAGACCTCAGACCTCCCAAAAGGCAAGAAACTCCCCATGTACATAGGTAGAGCAAAAGAAAAAAGAAAAAACACAGACAAAAGAATAGAGACGGGACCTGCACCTCTGGGAGGGAGCTGTCTTCACAGGTTTCCACACACTAGGAAGCCACTTCACGCCAGAGACTGTGGGTGGCGGAGTGGGGGAGCTTCAGAGCCATGGAGGAGAGCACAGCAATAGGGATGCAGAGGGCAAAGCGGAGAGATTCCCACACAGAGGATCCATGCCGACCAGCACTCACCAGTCTTAGAGGCTTGTCTTCTCACCCGCCAGGGTGGGCGGGGGCTGGGAGCTAAGGCTCGGGCTTCGGAGGTCGGATCCCAGGGAAAGAACTGGGGTTGGCTGCGTGAACACAGCCTGAAGGGGCTAGTGCACCACAGCTAGCTGGGAGGGAGTCCAGGGAAAAGTCTGGACCTGCCTAAGAGGCAAGAGACCACTGTTTTGGGGTGCACGAGGAGAGGGGATTCAGAGCACCACCTAAACGAGCTCCAGAGATGGGCACGAGCTGCGACTACCAGCGTGGACCTGAGAGACGGGCATGAGACACTAAGGCTGCTGCCGCAGCCACCAAGAAGCCTGTGTGCGAGCACAGGTCACTCTCCACACCGTCCCTCCCGGGAGCCTGTGCAGCCCACCACGGCCAGGGTCCCGTGATCCAGGGACAACTTCCCCAGGAGAATGAATGGTGTGCCTCAGGCTGCTGCAACGTCCTGCCGGCAACTGCCGCCACAGGCTCACTCCGCACTCCCTACCCCTCCCTCCCCTCGGCCTGAGTGAGCCGGAGCCCCCGAATCAGCTGCTCCTTTAACCCCATCCTGTCTGAGTGAAGAGAAGTTGCCCTCAAGCGACCTACACACATAGGTGGGGCCAAATCCAAAGCTGAACCCCAGGAGCTGTGAGAACAAAGAAGAGAAAGGGAAATCTCTCCCAGCAGCCTCAGGAGCAGCGAATTAATTCTCCACAATCAACTTGATGTACCCTGCATCTGTGGAACACCTGAATAGACAATGAATCATCCCAAAATTGAGGCAGTGGACTTTGAGAGCAACTGTAGACTTGGGCTTTGCTTTCTGCATCTAATTTGTTTCTGGTTTTATGTTTATCTAAGTTTAGTATTTAGAGTCTATTATCATTGGTAGATTTGTTTATTGATTTGGTAGCTCTCTTCCTCTTTTTTTTTTTTTTTTTTTGTGGTACGCGGGCCTCTCACTGTTGTGGCCTCTCCCGTTGCAGAGCACAGGCTCCGGATGTGCAGGCTCAGCGGCCATGGCTCACGGGCCCAGCCGCTCCGCGGCATGTGGGATCCTCCCAGACCGGAGCACGAACCCGCGTCCCCTGCATCGGCAGGCAGACTCTCAATGACTGCGCCACCAGGGAAGCCCTCTTCCTCCTTTTTTTTTTACATATAGATATATAATTTTTTTTTCCTTTTTCTCCTTTGGTGAGTGTATATGTGTATGCTTCTTTCTCCTTTGGTGAGTGTATATGTGTATGCTTCTTTCTGTGATTTTGTCTGTGTACGTCTCCTTTTACCATTTGTCCTAGGGTTCTGTCTGTCCTTCTTTTGTTTGTTTGTTTTATGGGTTTTTTTTTTTTGGATAGCTTTAGTGCTTCTTATCATTGGTGGATTTGTTTTTTGGTTTCGTTGCTCCCTTCTTTCTTTCTTTCTTACTTTTTCTTTTTTTAATTACTTTTTAATTTTTTTAATTTTTAATAATTTTTTGATTTTTTTATTTTAATAACTTTATTTTATTTTTTCTTTCTTTCTTTCTTTCCTTTTTTTTCCCTTTTCTTCTGAGCCATGTGGCTGACAGGGTCTTGGTGCTCTGGCTGGGTGTCAGGCCTGTGCCTCTGGGGTGGAAGAGCTGAGTTCAGGACATTGGTCCACCAGAGACCTACTGGCTCCATGTAATATCAAATGGCAAAAGATCTCCCACAGGTCTCCATCTCAACGCTAAGGCCCAGCTCCACTCAATGACCAGCAAGCTCCAGTGCTGAACACCCTATGCCAAACAACTAGCAAGACAGGAACGCAACACCACCCATTAGCAGAGAGGCTGCATAAAATCATACTAAGTTCACAGACACCCCAAAACACAGCACCATACGTGGTCCTACACACAAGAAGAACAAGATCCAGCCCCACCCACCAGAACACAGGCACCAGTCCCCCCCACCAGGAAGCCTACGTAACCCACTGAGCCAACCCCAGCCACTAGGGGCAGACACCAAAAGCAACAGGAACTACGAACCTGCAGCCTGTGAAAAGGAGACCACAAACACAGTAAGCTGAGCAAAATGAGAAGATAGAGAAACACACAGCAGATGAAGGAGCAAGGTAACGATCCACCAGACCAAACAAATGAAGAGGAAATAGGCAGTCTACCTGAAAAAGAACTCAGAGTAATGAGAGTAAAGATGATCCAAAATCTTGGAAAGAGAATGGAGGAAATACAAGAAATGATTAACAAGCACCTAGAAGAACTAAATAGCAAACAAACACTGATGAACAACACAAAAAATGAAATTAAAAATTCTCTACAAGGAGTCAATACCAGAATAACTGAGGCAGAAGAACAGATAAGTGAACTGGAAGATAAAAGAGTGGAAATAACTACCACAGAGCATAATTAAGAAAAAAGAAAATAAAGAATTGAGGACACTCTCACAGACTTCTGGGACAACATTAAATGCACCAACATTTGAATTATAGGAGTCCCAAAAGAAGAAGAGAAAAAGAAAGGGACAGAGAAAATATTTGAAGAGATTATAGTTCAACACTTCCCTAATATGGGAAAGGAAACAGTCAAAAATCCAGGAAGCACAGAGAGTTCCATACAGGATAAATCCAAGCAGAAACATGACAAGACACATTTTAATCAAACTATCAAAAATTAAATTCAAAGAAAAAATATTAAAAGCAGCAAGGGAAAAAACAGCAAATAACATACAAGGGAATCCCCATAAGGTTAACCGTGGATCCTTCAGCAGAAACTTTGCAAGCCAGAAGGGAGTGGCAGGACATATTTAAAGTGATGAAAGGGAAAGAACTACAACTAAGATTACTCTATCCAGCAAGGATCTCAGTCAGATTTGATGAAGAAATTTAAAACTTTACAGAGAAGCAAAAGCTAAGAGAATTCAGCACCACAAAACCAGCTTTACAATAAATGCTAAAGGAACTTCTCTAGGCAGGAAACACAAGAAAAGGAAAAGACCTACAATAACAAACCCAAAACAGTTAAGAAAATGGTAATAGGAATATACATATTGATAATAACCTCGAATGTAAATGGATTAAATGCTCCAACCAAAAGACATAGACTGGCTGAATGGATACAAAAACAAGACCCGTATATATGCTGTCTACAAGAGACCCACTTCAGACCTAGAGACACATACAGACTGAAAGTGAGGGGATGGAAAAAGATATGCCATGCAAAATGAAATCAAAAGAAAGCTGGAGAAGCAAATCTCATATCAGACAAAATAGACTGTAAAATAAAGACTCTTACAAGACACAAAGAGGGACACTACATAAAGATGAAGGGATCAATCCAAGAAGAAGATATAACAATGGTAAATATTCATGCACCCAACACAGGAGCACCTAAATACATAAGGCAAATGCTAAGAGCCATAAAAGGGGAAATTGACAGTAACACAATCATAGTAGGGGACTTTAACACCCCACTTTCACCAATGGACAGATCATCCAAAATGAAAATCAATAAGGAAACACAAGCTTTAAACGATGCATTAAACAAGATGGACTTAACTGATATTTATAGAAAGTTCCATCCAAAAACAACAGAATACACTTTCTTCTCAAGTGCTCATGGAACATTCTCCAGGATAGATCATATCTTGGGTCACAAATCAAGCCTTGGTAAATTTAAGAAAATTGAAATGTTATCAAGTATCTTTTCCAACCACAATGTTATGAGACTAGATATCAATTACAGGAAAAAAATCTGTAAAAAATACAAACACATGGAAGCTAAACAATACACTACTAAAGAATCAAGAGATCACTGAAGAAATCAAAGTGGAAATCAAAAAATACCTAGAAACAAAAGGCAATGAAAACACGATGACCAAAAACCTATAGGATGCAGCAAAAGCAATTCTAAGAGGGAAGTTTATAGCAATAAAATCCTACCTCAAGAAACAAGAAACATCTCAAATTCACACCTAACCTTACATCTAAAGCAGTTAGAGAAAGAATGACAAAAAACCTCCAAGTTAGCAGAAGGAAAGAAATCATAAAGATCAGATCAGAAAAAAATGAAAAAGAAATGAAGGAAACAATAGCAAAGATGAATAAAACTAAAAGCTGATTCTTTGAGAAGATAAACAAAATTGATAAAACATTAGCCAGACTCATCAAGAAAAAGAGGGAGAAGACTCAAATCAATAGAATTAGAAATGAAAAATGAGAAGTAACAACTGACACTGCAGAAATACAAATGATCATGAGAGATTACTACAAGCAACAATATGCCAATAAAATGGACAAACTAGAAGAAATGAACAAATTCTTAGAAAAGTACAACCTTCCAAGACTGAACCAGGAAGAAACAGAAAATAAAAAATGACCAATCACAAACACTGGAATTGAGACTGTGATTAAAAATCTTCCAACAAACAAAAGCCCAGGACCAGATGGCTTCACAGGCGAATTCTATCAAACACTTAGAGAAGAGCTAACACCTATCCTTCTCAAACTCTTCCAAATATAGCAGAGGGAGGAAAACTCCCAAACTCACTCTATGAGGCCACCATCACCCTGATACCAAAACCAGACAAAGATGTCACAAAGAAAGAAAACTTTCTTAGGCCAATATCACTGATGAACATAGATGCAAAAATCCTCAACAAAATACTAGCAAACAGAATCCAACAGCACATTCAAAGAATCATACACTATGATCAAGTGGGGTTTATCCCAGGAATGCAAGGATCCTTCAGTATACGCAAATCAATCAATGTGGTAAACCATATTAACAAATTGAAGGAGAAAAACCAAATGAACATCTCAACAGATGCAAAAAAAAGCTTTTGACAAAATTCAACACCCATTTATGATAAATACCCTCCAAAAGGTAGGTGTAGCGGAAACTTACCTCAACATAATAAAGGCCATATATGACAGACCCACAGCCAACATCATTCTCAATGGTGAAAACTGAAACCATTTCCTCTAAGATCAGGAACAAGACAAGGTTGCCCACTCTCACCACTATTATTCAACTTAGTTTTGTAAGTTTTAGCCATAGAAATCAGAGAAGAAAAAGAAATAAAAGGAATCCCAATCAGAAAAGAAGAAGTAAAGCTGTCACTGTTTGCAGATGACATGATACTATACATAGAGAATCCTAGAGACACTGCCAAAAAACTACTAGAGCTAATCAATGAATTTGGTAAAGTAGCAGGATACACAATAAGTGCACAGAAATCTCTTGCAATCCTATACACTAATGATGAAAAATCTGACAGAGAAATTAAGGAAACACTCCCATTTACCACTGCAACAAAAAGAATAAAATACCTAGCAATAAACCTACCTAAGGAGACCAAAGACCTGTATGCAGAAAACTATAAGACACTGATGAAAGAAATTAAAGATAATACAAACAGACGGAGAGATATACCATCTTCTTGGATTGGAAGAATCAATATTGTGAAAATGAATCTACTACCCAAAGCAATCTACAGATTCAGTGCAATCCATATCAAACTACCAATGGCATTTTTCACAGAACTAGAACAAAAACTTTCACAATTTATATGGAAACACAAAAGACCCCAAATAGCCAAAGCAATCTTGAGAAAGAAAAATGGAGCAGGAGGAAGTGGGCTCCCTGACATCAGAGTATACTACAAAGCCACAGTAATCAAGACAGTATGGTACTGGCACAAAAACAGAAATATAGGTCAATGGAACAGGATAGAAAGCCCAGAGATAAACCCACACACATATGGTCACCTTATTTTTATTATTATTATCTTTTTTTGTGGTACGTGGGCCTCTCACTCTTGTGGCCTCTCCCATTGCGGAGCACAGGCTCCAGACGCGCAGGCTCAGTGGCCATGGCTCACAGGCCTAGCCGCTCCACGGCATATGTGGTCTTCCCAGACCAGGGCACGAACCCGTATCCTCTGCATTGGCAGGCAGACTCTCAACAACTGCACCACCAGGGAAGCCCTGGTCACCTTATTTTTGATAAAGGAGGGAAGAATATACAATGGAGAAAAGACAGCCTCTTCAATAAGTGGTGCTGGGAAAACTGAACAGCTACATGTAAAAGAATGAAATTAGAACACTCCCTCACACCATACACAAAAATAAATTAAAAATGGGTTAGAGACCTAAATGTAAGACCAGACACTATAAAACTCTTAGAGGAAAACATAGGAAAAACACTCTTTGACATAAACCACAGCAAGATCTTTTCTGACCCACCTCCTAGAGTAATGGAAATAAAACAAAAAATAAACAAATTGGACCTAATTAAACTTCAAAGCTTTTGCACAGCAAAGGAGACCATAAACAAAACAAAAAGACAACCCTCAGAATGGGAGAAAATATTTGCTAATGTAACAACAGACAAAGGATTTATCTCCAAAATATACAAACAGCTCGTGGAGCTCAATATCAAAAAAACAAACAATTCAATTAAAAAATGGGCAGAAGACCTAAATAGACATTTCCCCAAAGACATACAGATGGCCAAGAGGCACATGAAAATATGCTCAACATCGCTAATTATTAGAGAAATGCCAATAAAAACTACAATGAGATATCACCTCACACCAGTCAGAATGGCCATTAAGAAAAAATCTGGAAAGGGTGTGGTGAAAAGTGAACTCTCCTGCACTGCTGGTGGGGATGTAAATTGATACAGCTACTGTGGAGAACAGTATGGATGTTCCTTAAAAAACTAAAAATAGATGGAACTACCATATGACTCAGCAATCCCACTATTGGGCATATACCCTGAGAAAACCATAATTCAAAAAGAGACATGTACCACAATGTTCACTGTAACACTATTTACAATAGCCAGGACATGGAAGCAACCTAAGTGTCCATCGACAGATGAATGGATAAAGAAGATGTGGCACATATATACAATGGAATGTTACTCAGCCATAAAAAGAAACGAAACTGATTTATTTGTAGTGAGGTGGGTGGACCTAGAGTCTGTCATACAGAGTGAAGTAAGTCAGAAAGAGAAAAACAATCACCATATGCTCACACATATATATGGAATCTAAAAGAAAGAAAAAAAAAGGGTCATGAAGAACCTAGTGGCAGGACGGGAATAAAGACACAGACCTACTACAGAATGGACTTGAGGACATGGGGAAGGTGAAGGGTAAGCTGGGACAAAGTGAGAGAGTGGCATGTACATATATATACTACTAAATGTAAAACCGATAGCTAGTGGGAAGCAGCCGCATAGCACAGGGAGATCAGCTCGGTGCTTTGTGACCCCCTAGAGGGGTGGGATAGGGAGGGTGGGAGGGAGGAAGACGAGAGAGGAAAGAGATATGGGAATATATGTATATGTATAGCTGACTCACTTTGTTATAAAGCAGAAACTAACACACCATTGTAAAGCAATTACACTCCAATAAAGATGTTAAAAAAAAAGGAGAATCAACAATTGAAATTCAGTATGAACAACATAAAAAAAAAACTCCAACAAACAACGGATGCCCAGAATAAATAAAGAATTCCTAAAACTTAATAAGAAAGAGAAAGACAACCCAATAGAAAAAAGAGCAAAAGACTTTAACACAGACTTCACATTAAAAGATATCCAAATGGCCAATAAACTTATGGAAAGGAGCTCAACTTCATTAGCTGCTAGGGAAAGGTAAATTAAAACCACAAGAAGATAACCTTCCTTTTCAATCCATATGGCTGAAATTTAAAAGAAGGAGGCTAATACCAAATGGAGCAACTGGCATTCTCCTATGCTGCTGACAGGAGGGTCAATTGGTACAAATATTTTGTAAAACTGTTTGGCAGCATCTGCTAAGCAAAGGTTTTCAAAGTGTGGTCCCTGGACCAGGAGCATCAGCATCACCTGGAACTTTTCAGAAGTACAAATTCTCAGGCCTCACCCCCGACCTACTGAATCAGAAACTCCAGGCGAATCCCAGAGATCTGTGGTTGAACAAGCCCTCCTGGTAATCTGATTCACGTGAATTCTTGAGAACCACTGTGCTAAAGCTAAACGTATGTGTACCCTGTAACCCAGAAATTGTACTCTTAGATAGAGGTAACAGAAATGTGTACAAATATTCCTCAAAAAATACGTACAAGCATGTTCACAGTAGCACCACTTATAATAACCCTAAACTGGAAACTAGCTAAACGCCCATCATCGGTACAATGGATAAATAAACTGTGATATGGTTACTTCATAGAAATCCGTACAGCAGTGAGGATGAGAAGTCTACAGTTTCATGCAACAATTTAGATGAATAAAAGAAACCAACACAAAGCAATACATCATGTATGATTCCATTTATATAAAGTACAAAAGTAAGTCAGGATAATGGTTAGACTTGGGAGAGACCAGTGGGTAGAAACTGGACAGGGGGTGGAGGAGGGCTTCTGGATGCAATTAAGGTTCTGTTTCTTGATCAAGGATTGTTCAGTTTATGAAAATTCATTCAGCTTGTAATATTCATTGTAGACTTGTAATATGTGTACATTACTGTGTCTATACACAAAGGTTTTTTTAACTTGATTAAAATAATTACTTTCAAGTTGCATAGGTGAGAATTACTTCAGGTAATATATTTGTATTGGAAAAAGTTTAGGATGTTAAAGACTAATGAAGAACATCAAAAATAATATACTACTATGGGGAAAATTTATCCATATGGCAGCAGGAGCAGGGTGGGGAGGAAGATGCAAGATCATACACCAATGAAAGCTTCCCTGGAAGGCTGCATCTAGGTGCTAAAAATAGTCCCTGGGGTCTGGTTGGGCAGTAGAAACCCAGCAGTGGGTGTAGCTTGGTAAATCTAAGCTTTAAGAAGGAAAATGTAAGCCCTACATTTCTACATCCCTTCACACCATAGGAATTTTCAGTGGTCGTAGTTGCAGCAGCCGTCAAAGGAGAAAAGTGGAAACAGTCAAACACATTAGTTCATGTTCGCTTCTGATTGAAGTTTCTTAATATTTTGCCAGCAGAGTCAGTGGATTTTAAAAAAGACAATGAATGTTCACATCTCCGTCACAGCAAAGCCTTCATTCCACCTCGAACTCTCTTTTGAGTAGCTTCTGGGCTCTGGTTTAGACATGGGTTCAGCCTGATGTTTACTAACAGGGATGTTGACCTTGGCCAATTACGTCACTTGGGTAACTCAATATGAACAACACACCTACACTTTTTTTCCTTTTTTAAAAAATGTTCTCTTAGTTTTTATTTTTTGAAAAAGTAATTTGCTTGCATGGTTAGAAACTCAAAAATTACAAAGGGTTATATGGAAAAATGCCTCCCTTCTTAACTCATCTCCCAGGATTAGAGGTAACCAATGTTACCAGTTTCCTATGTAACTTTCCAGAGACTGAATATTTGTTGGAAAAAATCTATAGCTATATCTCTATATTCCATCGTATCCTCACCTCTTTTCCATACCATTGAAAGCATATCAAACTGCTCTGCATTTAACATTTAAATCTTCCAACAGTTAAAAAGGGGCATCTCCTTTTTTATAGCTGCACAGTCATCCATTGTATGAATGAATGAACATGCCACTATTTAACCACGTTAACAGATATTTATGTCTATTCATCTTTGCTTATTGAAAATAGTGCTATAATGGATATTTTTCTACATATGTGTCTGTAAACATGTGTGTGTATACCTGAGGATAAATTCCTTATTTCTCAATTTTTTGTTAACCTCTTCAGTTAAAAAAAAAAATTCCAGACCTATAGAAAAACTGCAAGAATATCACATTGAACTTCTAATATTTTGATATAAATTTCTTTAGCATTGCAACCCACTAACAATTTTATATGGAGAGATACATGTTTCCACTGAATCCTAAGAAAGTAAGAGGACGTGGGTATTTGAAGGTGGTTTAAAAATAAAATAAAATAAAATAAAATAAATTAAATTAAATTGCAGCCTGTAGGAGGGCAAGAAATGCAGAAGAGGGATGTTAAGAGTCCCAGTGACAGCCAACCTCATGTGGCTGTCCCCAGGTATATATGGTCTCTCAATGCCTACACACTAGGATGGAGGTGGCAAACTTTTTCTGTAAAGGACCAAATAGTAAATATTTTAGATGTTACAGTCCTTAGAGGCTCAGCCACAATTATTCAACCCCACTGCTGTAGCATGTAAGTCATCATAGATAATACATCAAATAAATGAGCGTGCCTGTGACCTACCTTCATTCACAAAACTGTTTACAAAAACAGGCTGAGGGCTGCGTTTGGCCTACTGGCCATAACTTGCCAACCTATACTCTTAAAGGTGACATGAAAATTACTCCTTTTTAAAGGAGATCAGCCTCTAGACTCACTCCAAAGGTAGAAAACCACGTTCAGCTATCCAAAATCAATCATAAGCACTAGTTGCTGGTCTCTGACCTCAGATAATTAGACTGTCATTCTCAGCATTAAATCAAGTTCCATTGTTCTTCTTAAAGCATTTCGGGTTTGCACTGCTATCAACTGTCTCTGTAAGGTACTGGCATTGGCACTGTCCCTGAATAGTCCTGAATGTACCCACACAGGTGAGCAGGAAGAGTGAGTCCACCTAAAGGCAGGCACCCATTGAGCCTACAGCCTTGGGAACGGGTATGTATCAGCCTGAAATCACATTATATCACCCCGGAGAGAAAATATTATTTTGACACTTGGACCTTCACACAACACAACAGAAAGTATAGCTGAGAGTCCCAAGCAATATGGTCTCAATGATTTAAAATACAAAGATGTCTTCCAACCAGTTTCATAAATGAAATCTTTCTGGTTGATTTCTTTGTGTTTTGTTTTTGTTTTTGTTTTTTTAGATCTTTATTGGAGTATAATTGCTTCACAATGCTGTGTTAGCTTCTGTTGTACAACAAAGTGAATCAGCTATATGTATACATATATCCCCATATCCCCTCCCTCTTGAGCCTCCCTCCCACCCTCCCTATCCCACCCCTCTAGGTCATCACAAAGTAACAAGCTGATCTCCCTGTGCTATGCAGCTGCTTCCCACTAGCTATCTATTTTACACTTGGTAGTGTATATATGTCCATGTCACTCTCTCACTTCATCCCAGCTTCCCCCTGCCACCCCGTGTCCTCAAGTCCATTCTCTATGTCTACATCTTTATTCCTGCCCTGCCACTAGATTCATCAGTACCTTTTTTTTCTTTTAGATTCCATATATATGTGTTAGCATATGGTGATTGTTTTTCTCTTTCTGACTTATTTTACTCTGTATGACAGACTCTAGGTCCACCCAACTCACTACAAATAAATCAGTTTCGTTTCTTTTTGTGGCTGAGTAACATTCCATTGTATATATATGCCACATCTTCTTTATCCATTCATCTGTCGATGGACACTTAGGTTGCTTCCATGTCCTGGCTATTGTAAATAGTGTTACAGTGAACATTGTGGTACATGTCTCTTTTTGAATTATGGTTTTCTCAGGGTATATGCCCAATAGTGGGATTGCTGAGTCATATGGTAGTTCTATTTTTAGTTTTTTAATGAAAATCTATACTGTTCTCCACTGTGGCTGTATCAATTTACATTCCCACCAGCAGTGCAGGAGAGTTCACTTTTCACCACACCCTTTCCAGTTTTTTTCTTAATGGCTATTCTGACTGGTGTGGGGTGATATCTCATTGTAGTTTTTATTGGCATTTCTCTAATAATTAGCGATGTTGAGCATATTTTCATGTGCCTCTTGGCCATCTGTATGTCTTCTTTGGGGAAATGTCTATTTAGGTCTTCTGCCCATTTTTTAATTGAATCGTTTGTTTTTTTTTGATATTGAGCTCCACGAGCTGTTTGTATATTTTGGAGATTAATCCTTTGTCTGTTGTTACATTAGCAAATATTTTCTCCCATTCTGAGGATTGTCTTTTTGTCTTGTTTATGGTCTCCTTTGCTGTGCAAAAGCTTTGAAGTTTAATTAGGTCTGATTTGTTTATTTTTTGTTTTATTTCCATTACTCTAGGAGGTGGGTCAGAAAAGATCTTGCTGTGGTTTATGTCAAAGAGTGTTTTTCCTATGTTTTCCTCTAAGGGTTTTATAGTGTCTGGTCTTACATTTAGGTCTCTAACCCATTTTTAATTTT
Organism: Mesoplodon bidens; assembly: GCF_964165515.1. Classification (NCBI taxonomy): domain Eukaryota; kingdom Metazoa; phylum Chordata; class Mammalia; order Artiodactyla; family Ziphiidae; genus Mesoplodon; species Mesoplodon bidens. The sequence goes on along the minus strand of NC_138161.1, from coordinate 10,049,192 downwards.
TTTGTGTGTATGGTGTGAGGGAGTGTTCTAATTTCATTCTTTTACATGTAGCTGTTCAGTTTTCCCAGCACCACTTATTGAAGGGGCTGTCTTTTCTCCAGTGTATGTTCTTGTCTCCTTTGTCATAAATTAGTTGACCATATGAGCATGGGTTTATCTCTGGGCTTTCTATCCTGTACCATTGATCTATATTTCTGTTTTTGTGCCAGCACCATACTGTCTTGATTACTGTAGCTTTGTATTATAGTTTGAAGTCAGAGAGCCTGATCCCTCCAGCTCTGTTTTTCTTTCTCAAGATTGCTTTGGCTATTTGGGGTCTTTTGTGTTTCCATACAAATTGTAAAATTTTTGTTCTAGTTCTGTGAAGAATGCCATTGGTAGTCTGATAGGGATTACATTGAATCTTTAGATTGCTTTGGGTAGTATAGTCATTTTCACAACATTGATTGTTCCAATCCAAGAACATGGTATATTTCTCCATCATTTTATGTCATCTTTGATTTCTTTCATCAGTGTTTTATAGTTTTCTGAGTGCAAGTTTTTCACCTCCTTAAGTAGGTTTATTCCTAGGTATTTTATTCTTTTTGTTGTGATGGTAAATGGGATTGTTTCCTTAATTTCTCTTTTGGATTTTCATTGTTAGTGTATAGGAATGCAAGAGATTTTTGTGCATTAATTTTGTATCCTGCCACTGTACCAAATTCATTGATTAGCACTAGTAGTTTTCTCATGGCATCTTTAGGATTCTCTATGTATAGTATCATGTCATCTGCAAACAGTGGCAATTTTACTTGTTCGTTTCCAAGTTGTGTTCCTTTTATTTCTTTTTCTTCTCTGATTGCTGTGGCTAGGACTTCCAAAACTATGTTGAATAAGAATGGCGAGAGTGGACATCCTTATCTTGTTCCTGATCTTAATGGAAATGCTTTCAGTTTTTCACCATTGAGAACGATGTTGGCTGTGGGTTTGTCATATATGGCCTTTATTATGTTGGGGTAGGTTCCCTCTATGCCCGTTTTCTGGAAAGTTTTTATCATAAATAGGTATTGAATTTTGTCAAAAGCTTTTTCTGCATCTATTGATATGATATGGTTTTTATTCCTTAATTTGTTAATATGGTGTATCACATTGATTTGCATATATTGAAGAATCCTTGCATTCCTGGGATAAACCCCACTTGATCATGGTGTATGATCCTTTTAATATGTTGTTGGATTCTGTTTGCTAGTATTTTGTTCAGCATTTTTGCCTCTATGTTCATCAGTGATACTGGTCTACAATTTTCTTTTCTTGTGATATTTTTTTCTGGTCTTGGTATCAGGGTGATGGTGACTTTGTAGAATGAATTTGGGAATGTTCCTCCCTTTGCAATTTTTTGGAAGAGTTTGAGAAGGATCAGTGTTAGCTCTTCTCTAAATGTTTGATAGAATTCTCCTGTGAAGCCATCTGGTCCTGGACTTTTGTTCGTTGGAAAATTTTTAATTAGAGTTTCAATTTCATTACTTGTGATGCATCTGTTTATATTTTCTAATTCTTTCTGGTTCAGTCTTGGAAAATTGTACCTTTCCAAGGAGTTGTCCATTTCTTAGTGGTTGTTCATTTTATTGGCATATAGTTGTTTGTAGTAATCCTTTATATTTCTGCATTGTCAGTTGTGATTTCTCCTTTTTCATTTCTAATTTTATTGATTTGCGTCCTCTCCCTGTTTTTCTTGATGAGTCTGGCAAAGGGTTTATCAATTTTGTTTATCTTCACAAAGAACCAGCTTTTAGTTTTATTGATCTTTGCTATTGTTTTCTTCATTTCTATTTCATTTATTTCTGCTCTGATATTTATGCCTTCTTTCTTTCTACTGACTTTGGGTTTTCTTTGTTCTTCTTTCTCTAGTTGCTTTAGGTGTAGGGTTAGATTGTTTATTTGAGACTTTTCTGTTTCTTGAGGTGAGACTGAATTGTTAAAGCTTCCCCCTTAGAACTGCTTTTGCTGTGTCCCATAGCTTTTGGGTCGTTGTGTTTTCATTGTCATTTCTTTCTATGTACTTTTTAAATTTCTTCTTTGATTTCTTTAGTGATCTCTTGACTATTTAGTAGTGCACTGTTTAGCCTCCATGTATTTGGTGGTTTTTACGGGGTTTTTTTCCTGTAATTGATTTCCAATCTCATAGCATTGTGGTCAGAAAAGATGCTTGATAAAATTTCAATTATCTTAAATTTTCCAAGCCTTGACTTGTGACCCAAGATGTGATCTATCCTGGACGATGTTCCATGTGCACTTGAGAAGAAAGTGTATTCTGCCACTTGTGGGTGAAATGTTCTATAAATATCAATTAAATCTATCTCATCTATGGTGTCATTTAAAGTTTGTGTTTCCTTATTTATTTTCTGTTTGGATGATCTGTCCATTAGTGTAAGTGGGGTATTAAAGTCCCCTACTATTGATGTGTTACTGTTGATTTCCCCTTTCATGGCTCTTAGCATTTGCCTTATGTATCGAGGTGCTCCTATGTAGGGTGCATAAACATTTATAATTGTTATATCTTCTTCTTGGACTGACCCCTTGATCATTATGTAGTGTCCCTCCTTATCTCTTGTAACAGTCTTTATTTTAAAGTCTATTTTATCTGATACAAGTATTGCTACTCCAGCTTTCTTTTCATTTCCATTTGCATGGAATATCTTTTTCCATCCCTTCACTTTCAGTCTGTATGTGTCCCTAGGTCTGAAAAGGGTCTCTTGTAGACAGCATATATATGGGTCTTGTTTTTGTATCCATTCAGCCAGTCTGTGTCTTTTGGTTGAAGCATTTAATCCATTTACATTCAAGGTTATTATCAATATGTATGTTCCTATTACCATTTGCTTAATTGTTTTTGGCTGGTTTTTGTGGGTCTTTTTCTTCTCTTGTGTTTCCCACCTAGAGAAGTTTCTTTAGCATTTGTTGTAAAGCTGGTTTGGTGGTGCTGAATTATCTTAGCTTTTGCTTGTCTGAAAAGCTTTTGATTTCTCCATCGAATCTGAATGAGATCCTTGCTGGGTAGAGTAATCTTGGTTATAGGTTTTTCTCTTTCATCACTTTAAGTATATCCTGCCACTCGCTTCTGGCCTGTAGAGTTTCTACTGAAAAATCAGCTGATAACCTTATGGGGATTCATTTGTATGTATTTTTTGTTTTCCTGTTGCTGCTTTTAATATTTTTTCTTTGAATTTGTTAGTTTGATTAATATGTGTCTTGGCGTGTTTCTCCTAGGGGTTATCCTGTATGGGACTCTCTGTGCTTCCTGGACTTGGGTGACTACCTCCTTTCCCATGTTAGGGAAGTTTTCCACTATAATCTTTTCAAATATTTTCTCAGTCCCTTTCTTTTCCCCTTCGTCTTCTGGGACCCCTATAATTCGAATGTTGGTGCGTTTAGTGTTGTTGCAGGAGTCTCTGAGATTGTCTTCAATTCTTTTCATTCTTTTTTCTTTGTTCTGCTCCTCTGCAGTTATTTCCACCATTTTGTCTTCCAGCTCACTTACTCGTTCTTCTGCCTCAGTTATTCTGTTATTGATTCCTACTAGTGTATTTTTCATTTGAGTTATTGTGTTGTTCATCTCTGTTTGTTTGTTCTTTAGTTCTTCTAGATCTTTGTTAAACATTTCTTGTATTTTCTCAGTTTGTGCCTCCATTCTATTTCCAAGATTCTGGATCATCTTTACTATCATTATTCTGAATTCTTTTTCAGGTAGATTGCCTATTTCCTCTTCATTTATTTGGTCTTGTAGGTTTTTACCTTGCTCCTTCATCTGTGACATATTTTTTTGCCATCTCATCTTTTTCTTTTCCTTTTCCTTTTTTTAATGAGTGGGATTGTGTTCCTGTATTACTGGTTGTTTGGCCTGAGGCTTCCAACAATGCAGTTTGTAGGCTGTTGGGTAGAGCTGGGTCTTGGTGCTGAGATAAGAACCTCCATGAGACCTCAGTCTGATGAATATTCCCTCAGGTCTCAGGTTCTCTGTTAGTCCAGTGGTTCAGACTTGGAGCTTCCACCACAGGAGCCTTGGCCTGACCCTTGGCTCATGAACCCAGATCCCCCAAGCCATGTGGGGCAGCAAAAAAAAAAAAAAAATGAGAATAACAAAGTAAAAAATAAAATTAGACTAGGAAACTAACAGATATGTTAGAAAAAATATAAAAATAAAAATATAGATGAAACAAAAACCGGAAGGTAAAACAGAAACACAACAGTAAAAAAAGAGGAGGAGAAAAAAAAAAGGTGGAAAAGGCCTTGGTTGTGGAGGGCAGGGCGTAAGCAGGGGCGAGGTTTGGGTGGTGGGCAGGGCCTATGCTTAGGACCCACCGGGCTGGAAAAGGTCCCATGGGGTGTGCGGGGTGGAGCTTAGGTTCAACAGAAGGGTTCCAGGTGTGCCTCCTGCCTCTGGTCTCAGAGCATGGGGGACCCAACCTGGGAGCCCAGCAGGCTTCCTGGGCTCGAGTGGATGGGCAAACACCCTCCACTCCTCTCCCACTCCTCCAGTCCTGGAAGGCCTCTCCTGCCTGCCTCTCCTGCTCTCTCCCAGCTTCCCCTCTATGCCCCCAGGACCAACCCAGCCCAGAAGGGACCTCTGAGGGCGTAGGACATGGCCTGAGAGCAAGGCACACTTCCCCAGCTGATTGGGCAGGGGAAACGCTGGGTGCACTCCCGCCCTGATCTGAGCCCCCAAGCGTCCCTCCAGGATTGGGAACCCCTCCCCCCTCTCAGCCACCCCTCAAGGGCACTGGTCCTGTCCGGCCTCCACTTCTCCTCCCCCTTCAGTCCCCCAATGTCCTACCGGTTTTCTTGGGGGTTCTTCCATGTCCTTGGGTGTCAGGATCCCCCACCAGCTTCCAGCAGGCACCCTAGTTGTGGTGAGACATGAACTCTGTGTCTTCCCACACTGCCATCTTGACTCTGCCTCCTTATTTATTTTAAGCCATGTAATTTTCCCTCTTGAATCAGATATCTTATTTCATTGGGTTATTATTTCCCTGGAGGTAAGGGACTGGCAGAACGTCTTTATCAAATAGCAAAATGTTACACTTTTGGTGCCCTAGAAATGTACAACAATAATAATTAATTCAAAGCTTAGCTGGGTAGTAAGTGAATCTCCTGTTCCTTCTCATCACTGTTTTGTTTGTGTTTTGGTGTTTTTTTTTTTTTTCTGGTCGCACCACACAGCATGTGGGATCGAACCTGCACCCTCTGCATTGGCAGTGCAGAGTCTTTACCACTGAATCGCCAGGAAAGTCCCTCATTACTGTTTTTGATCAACTTCATTCACACTCATGTTCTCACATTTCCCTTCTTTTCCATCCATGTTTTATGTTTCTGACCCTTTTCCTCTTATTTCAAACCAACAAAAAGTAAACAAATTTTTAAAAGTTGAGGGCAGCAAAACTTATCTATTGAAAAGGGGGCATTTAAGAAAATGTCTTTCACACAGCCTTTTGAGACTGTTCTTTGACAGCAAGAACATATGTCCAGCATAGTATGGATTAGAGCCCCTCTAACCATGTAATAAACCCAAAATATCAACTTATACTAACTATACCTCCAATGTTTTCTTTTATGATTTAATCTCAGTATGTTTCTTTAATTGATATCTGCTATTGGTTTGACATCAATGTCAATTAAAAGCAGCACAGTATGGCCACTATGCAATCAGATAAGGATAAGAAAACACTAGTATATATGTCTGACATAGAAAATGCAAATTTGATCATTATGATAATAAATATATTTGTTGAGATGCTGATGAATAACCAATGGCTTATTGATAATATCCTCTAATCCCCCTTCCTATTACTAGAAAAAATATAGAAACTGAAATAAAAAGATAATACACTAAGTATTAGAATGAGAATACAGAGTGTCCCCTTGATACATAATGCCAAAACATTCTTTCATACCTACAACCTGTTTCCTCCTATATCAAATGGAATTATACTGCCCACCAGCCAGTGCTGAGAGGAGCAAGTCAGAGACAGAGACACCATAGGAAAGCATCCTGAGAATAACCACGTGTTCCGCAAACACAAGGCATTATTATCAATAAAGCAGAAGTAAATCTATTAGTCTGAAAAATCTCTCCCCACAAAATGCCTTCATATTATCTGCAGGATCTAACAGATCAGTTTATCAAAGTAGTGTTTTTAATTATGTGCTGTGGGTTAAAATAATCATACACACACTCGGATCCCATAGCTGACTACCCACAACACTTCTTTGTTTTGTTTTGGTTTTTTAATCTGGGATAAGATGGTTTTTGTTACTGAACCAGAAAAAATTCCATTTTCCCTTGGTGGTTCACTTGTTAATTCTTAGATAGCTAGAATTTTCCTTTTTGTCTTTGGATTCTCTTTCTCACACAGACAATTGAGTAGAAATAGACAGTACCTAAGATGTGAGGAGCTGTCAGTCAATTGATGTGGAGGTTTCTAAAAGTGCAGCTCCTGGGGTATCAGGTACCAACAGGAATACGAGCTGAGGGCATTACTGCACAGAACTAAACACCTTCCTGGTCCATGCTCTATCTCCAACCCTAGCCTGTTAGTCCTGATATGCCATTCAGGAAGTACTGGCATCCTCCCAATACCTTATATATAGTGTGTCTCACAAACCCAGAGGGGATCTAATGAATGACAGTTCAGAGTGTTTCATACTCTGGGGCCAATAGTCCTGGGCTCCAACCTCTGGACCATCACTTAATGTTTGGAGACCCCTAGATGGCATTCAGCATCCATAAGCTTCACTTCCTGTAGTGGATATCTGTCATCTTTGTACACACACAGAGACACACAGACACACGCACACACACACACACCCCAACACATTTCTGAACACTCTGCTTGTGTTTATGGAAATTTCTCCCTTAGCAGTCCTACTTCCCCTATGAATAAGCTAGAAACTCATTTTACAAGCTGTCCTTGCAATTGAAATGTAGCATGTGATCTAGGCTTGATGAATCAGATGCACCCTCAAGAGACTTTAGTGCAGTAGAAAGCAACTTAGGGAAGCATAAGCTCCCCACAATTTTTGACTTTTGTGAGAGAGACAATGGAAGCCTCCAGCTTATAAAGCAAAAGAGGCCTCCAGCATCAGTGATTAAAAACTGTGGTATCTGTGTCCTGTGAAGGTGGTAGAGTCTTCACAAAGACTGTCTACCCTTACAAGGGTCTGTGAGCTTTCCAATAAATCCTATATTAAGTTCTGCTTCTATTTATGCACACTGGTGTATGTTCTTCTGTTTCCAACTAAGAATCCCAACAAATTCAGTTGTTCCATTTATCAAATGGAAATGATAAGGTAGGTATCACAAAAATGCTGAGGATTACCTGGGACAACTAGGTAACAGTAGCTGGGATACAGGCAAAAATCATCCATCGAATGTTAGTTTTACTTTCCACATCTTTTAGTAGTCATATACTTTAATTACTGTATTTATTGTCTTTCTATTAGCATGCTAGCTATGTATTCTTTTACTATTCTTTTAATGGTTAACCTAATGATTACAACATGCTTTCTTGATATATCACAGTCTAACATATAATATAATTTTTATCATCCCAATTCTTCTAGAACTTTAGAACTGTTTAATTCCATTTATCTCCATTCCAACTTTTACTTTATTACTATTACACATTTTTCCTGCACCTATTTTAAACTTCAAAGACATTACAATTATTGCTTTGCACAATCAAGAATTATTTCGACTTAGCCACATGTTTATCCCTCCTAGTATTATTCATTTCCTCCTGCATCTCCATATTATCATGTGGAATCATTTGCCTTCTGCCTGGAGAAAATAAGTTTTTCTTTTAATACAAACGTGCCAGCAGCAAATTCTCTCCATTTTTATTTGTCTAAAAATATCTTTACTTCACTTTCATTGTGGAAAAATATTCTTAATTCTAGGTTAGCAGTGATTGTCTCTCATCACTTTAAATTGTCCTCTGGATTCCATGGTTGCTCATAAACATCCAACTGTCAGTCTTAACTCTGGATCTTTTAAAGGTAATATGTGTTTTTTCTCTAGTTGTTTTTAAGATTGTAGATTTTACTTTGGTTTTCAGCAGTTTCAGTATGATGTGCCTCTGTTTGTATTTCCATTACTCAAGATTCCACGAATTTCTTGAACCTATGGATTCAGCTGGATAAAATTCTCAGCCATTATCACTTTGAAACTTTCTTCTGCCCTAATTTCTTCCTCCATTAAGTCAGGGAGTTCAATTATATGTATATTGGATCTCTTTAGCATATTCCATATGGGTCTAACATATCTACCTTTTATTAAATCTGAACTTGAATGCTATTGGCTTGCCTTCCAGTTCACTATTCTTGTATTCTGTTATGTCCGATCCACTGCTAAGCTCCATATATTGTTAATTTCAGATAGTGTATTTTCCCATTTTAGAATATCCATTTGATTTTTATAGATTCCAATTCTTTGGTAAAATTCTCCATCTCTTTTATCCATTTTTTCTCTATTTTTGACCATATTAATCATAGTTATTTTTAAATCCTTGGCTGCTAATTCCAATATTTGACCATCTGTGGGCCATCTTCTATTATCTCTTTTTTCTTGATTATCAATAATATAGTCTTACCTCTGCATGTCTTGTAATTTTTTATTGTATAACAGACATTAAAAACTGCAGAGACTCCAGATGATTTTATCATTCACCAAAGAGAATTTCTCTTTCCTCCATTAGGTAGATAGTGTAAAGGACTAATCATTCAATCCAATAATGGGTTAAGCTGGAAATTGGCCAGGTTTTAGTTTTAGTAGGACTCATAATACTCCTGCTTTTTCTTTAACTTCTAGGGCATGGACATCCTAGATTTTTACTGAGATCCTGATGGGGCCTTTGTCTCCTTGGCCCTGAAAGATTCTGAGAGTTTCAGTTTTGCCCTTCAGAAGTCTTCAAATTAGCTCTCTGTCCTCCCATCCAATGAGGCCTCAAAATTTGAAAATGTCTTACTGGGGAGACTAGACAATTGTCTGCTGCAAGTCTTCTTTTTCTGGGAAAGGGTCTTTGTTTCTCACCCCATATCCAGAATTGGCAAATGATTACAGAGGGATGAGGAATAGCTTCTGATTGCCAGCTCACCCTAGAAGGATTCTCTCCTTGGAAGTTTAGTTTAGCTAGTCCTCATTGCTTCTCTAGCTTCCTGAGGCCTATAACAATAGGCTTTTTGTAAATTTATAAATTATCTGTTTCTTTCTAATTGTTGCAGCAAAAGCATTGGCCAAGACCTTCTGCATTCTACTTAGGAGAAGAAGTTCCTTTCCCTACTTTGTAACAGATGATGTAATTGGTGACTTGATGCTTGTTAAAAGCCCCAACTTTTTCATTAGTAACAGAAGAAACTAGAATAAAAGGAGATCAACCAATCAGCTTCATCAACAAACAGCTGATTGTTGGATTTTATGGAAAATTTAAATTGTGTTTATTTCATTCTCAGGTCTAAAGAACATTTCACTTTGTATAAGAACCACTTCTTTATAGACAGATCAAGTTGACAGAATTTAAATCACAATGTCTAGCTCAGATTCATTTTAATCATTCCACTTATATATACCACAAATCAAAATAAGGTGATTGTGACAGAGGAGAATAATTTTGCCTATCAGCTTCATCCTTGTGATTAAGACATGTTTGTAGTAAATTATATGGTTTTTGTTAGGATAACACTGAATCATATTTCCCCCACCTCCAGTCAAAATACACTTTATACTGATATAACAGAAAAAGAACCGATTGTGAAAAAAAAAAGAAAACTGGAAAGCAGCCATATTTATAATAGAGTGCTTCTATTTATAAAAAGGTTCTAGATATGATGACTGCAAAACCTGCCTCCAAGCAACTCCATGTACCAATTGCTGCACTGAGGAAGACAGAAAGATAAGAAATTACATCGCACACTGTGCATAAACCTAATGAAGGTGGCATAGAAATGTGAGGGCTGAGAACCCACCAAGCACTAAGGAAAAGACTGACTTCTTACATGGTCCTGCCAGCCCTTTATTCTAGGAATACAATGACTCTGGAGAGTTCATCAATGCTTCTGGTATAAAAATGGGAAAGGGCCTTATCACATGTAGGTCATGGTCTAGATGATATTTGTCTTAATTTTCATGGTCTAGATGATATTTGTCTTAATTTCCAACTCCTTTCCATCTCCATGGAGACTCACCTTTTACAGAACCACCTAACTGATGTCTTCTTTTGCCATAAAGTGCACAGACATATCACTTTAAAGGTACACCACCTTCATCTTCCTAGATTCATTACTGCCCTCCCTTCCCACTTCACCATTATGTTGTACCTTTATTTTTAGAGACTTGCAAGGATAGTAGAATGAAGAGATGGAAGAGAGGCATTTTAAGACCTTTCTATCCTAACAAGGAGGCACAGCTCACCTTACATAATGCACAGGGCCAATCTTGGTCAGAGCAATTGAGGAAATGGATGGTTCTTCTCATAGGATGGGCTGGGAGAACAATGGTATCATTAATCGTTCACCATTTCCAACCCATTCTTTGGATGTGCCATCTCTATCTTGTCACAGCTGGTGAAAAATTTAAAGGTCACTTTTATTTTTCCAATCAACAGCTTGACATGATCCAATAAAAATGCAATTCCTTTAATGCACAGGCTAATGCACCAGCAAATTGAGGTCTAAGACCCCCATGCCTGGCGCACACACAGATAATCTTTTCCCTGAAACAAATCTTTCCTTCCCAGCAAAGGGTATGAATTATTTGTCCAAACAATCTCCCACTCTTAGCTTAATACAAAAGCTCTGTCAGTGTTGAAATTTGGGTGGAGCCCACCAAATCCAAGGCTCTATTGTTCAGGGGGAAAACAATCAAATGCCTGGTATGATGAGAGATCAAATGAAATCAGAATATTCTACATTGCCAAGCATTTCCAGCAGCCAAATACCAATACTAGTTCAAGATAGATGGCTTAGACTTAAGGTCAAAGAGGTATTACTTAAAGATCTTTCAATATTGTTCCTTCAACAAATGGTTTGCTTTCTTATACTTTCTGCTTTTAAAAAGTTTCAAGGGCTTGAAATGTGTGAATAGGTTCTTCGATATTTTATTTTGACATAAATATATTTATGACATAGTAGAGATACTGCGTTTTTCCAAAACACTTTATCTATACTTTTTTAAATGTCCATGATAGACGATACACTGGTACATTTTTGCTCCTACAAGTGAATCACCAAACTACTGAGATGATGACTAAATGACCACCCATTTCTTTGGTACATCCACCTCTGGCCAGGTTCTCCACCCATTCCCAGGTACCCAGAACCAGATTAATCTCACTCAACAAAAAGTTTGGTTGAACCAAGAATGCTTTTATCTCTCTGCCATCCAACATGTAAGCCTGACTCTTGTCCTTCATTTCAACCTTTAGCCATATCTGAAGACATTATCCACCTTTTAACACAGTGCCCTGTGTAAAACACCTAAAATAAACAATCTCCTGCCAGTTCTCAGTGTTAAAATCTTTGCCCACTTTGTATCAATTTGTTGATTCATTTGTCAATAACATGTGGATTCAGAGAGACCATAAGTCGAATCAGGTCCCCACCCCTCCAAACATAACTATCCACAGAAAAATCCTGCGTGATACAGTCTATAAGATAGATATTCGTTTTGGCTCCCTAATCTAGCTTCAAAAATTCACCTTGAAATAACAATGGCCAACTTTGCAGATCACTGCAATTTTATAAAGCACTATTGCAATCATTATCTCACTTGATCCTCACAAGAACTCTATAAAGTCGACAAAGCAGGCATTATTCTTATTTTAAAGATTATGAAATGTGGGCTTTGCTGGTGGCGCAGTGGTTGAGAATCTGCCTGCTAATGCAGGGGACACAGGTTCGAGCCCTGGTCTGGGAAGATCCCACATGCCACGGAGCAACTAGGCCTGTGAGCCACAACTACTGAGCCTGCGCGTCTGGAGCCTGTGCTCCGCAACAAGAGAGGCCGCGATAGTGAGAGGCCCGTGCACCGTGATGAAGAGTGGCCCCCGCTTGCCACAACTAGAGAAAGCCCTCGCACAGAAACCAAGACCCAACACCGCCATAAATAAATAAATAAATAAATAAATAAATAAATAAATAAATAAAGCCAAGCATTTGAAGCCCTTAAAAAAAAAATTATGAAATTAGGACCCAGAGAGGTTAATTACCCTCCAAACAGCCCCGTGCTAGTAAGTGGCAGAGTCCCAACAGTGTCATGGTTCCAGCACATCACACAGACTCAGAAAACCCCGATTAATGTCATCTTAAGCACAGCATACAGGACTTATTAGAGCAGTATTACCAGCTATCATAGGGATAAATATCTTTTGAAATTAAGCCTTCTGAATGCAGTGCCAAGTTATTACAAAGCTCCGGCTCTGTCTAACAGTGTTTCACCCTGTTGTGCTTAAACTTCTCTCTCTTTCCACAGGTTCACAGGGCTCTTCTTCATCGGTTTTTATTGTAAGTTTTACAAATATCTGATCATGTTTAAATGGTTGGGTGGCACTCCTTTAATGTTCAGTCAGTGATGTGAAACTATCCTGACTGTAATAAGTGACTTCTCTGCAGGATTGACCCTGCAATTACTCAACAACCTTCCCTCATTCTATTAGATCCTGTCTTTATTTTACATTTTCATATTTTGTTCATCATAAATTTTTATACTAACTTCTATTTTTTTAAAGATTGCACCACAATGTCATTTGTCTTGATTACTGAGCTTTGTGGCGCCCCCTTAAATTTCATGCCAGGACCAATTGCCTCACTTGCCTCACCCAAGCTCCAGTCCTGTTTATTTGAAATCCTGCCTTTTCTGGTCAAAAGCAGTTCAGTATTCCAGGTTACATAGATCTTGATCTTGGTCAGGTTACTTAAATGCTTTGATCCTCCATTACTCATCATAATCTTGGACTCATGAGAGTATTTAACTCATATGATTGTTTAAAAGATGTTCATGAAAGGTCGGGCATATAGTTAATATAGAAAAAAAGTGATAGCTCTTGTTAAAATATTACCATTTTTTCCTTGTTAATTTTTAAAATTTGTAGTGTGGTAGGATACACATAACATCAAATTTACCATCTTAACCACTTTCAAGTGTACAGTTCAGTAGTATTCAGTATAACCAACCTCCAGAACTCTTTTCATCTTAAAAGACTGAAACTCAGTACTCATAAAACAGTTTCCCATCACTCCTCCTCCAGCTCCTGGCAACCACCAATCTACTTTCTGTTTCTATGAAATTGACTACTCTAGATACCTCATTTAAATGGAATCATACAGTATCTGTCCCTTTGTGTCTGCCTTATTTCACTTAGCATAATGTCCTCTTGGGTTCCTCCATGTTGTAGCATGTGTCAGAATTCCTTTCCTTTGTAAGACTGAATAATGTTCCATTTTATGTATAGACGACATTTTGGTCATCCATTTATCTATCGATGGACATTTGGATTACGTTCACCTATTGCCTATTGTGAATAAGGTTGTTATGAACATGATGAAAAAATATTACTATAATTTTTATTCTTGTCTTTTTATTTTCTCCACTATATTTGACACTGCACAGAATGAGGGCTTGTCTACAGAGCGAATGATAAAACCACCCTGGAATCATTCTGATACAACCTTGGTGCTAGTCTAGCTTCAGAAAGGTGCAATCTGCAGGACTCAAACATAGTAACTTTTCATCATTTATTGATTGAGGCTAAAGTGGTGTGAATGTAGTTCTGGACTGATTCAGACAATGAGTGGAGAGCATAGAACAAATCAGTGCTTACAATTCCTCTGTCAAATGGAGACGCATCCATGGGTATTCCACTGAATCTGTCAGCCAACATCTGTTAGTTACTTTGGCAAAAAACTGTGTTATGTTCAAAACATTTTTCCCTGATATTCTACATTTGTATTAAGCTGGTGCCTTCTGAATAACGGATGAATCCCAGGGAAAATTTTTTAATATGTTATCGTCAAAACATAGATTCTTCCAGCTACATTACAAGGGCATTAATAGAAGATAGAACTTAGAATTCTCATCTTCTTTCTTTCATTCAAATATATTTTCTTTCATTCAAAGCTACTGAGCACCAAGGAAGAACCAGGCATTTGGCTGGGTACAAAATAACCAAGAAGAGCAAATTACAGTCTACCTAGAAACACACACTTAGAGAGGTCAATTTAACAGCTTATCATTCTCCCACTTAGCCCCACCCACCCCAGGACAACCACAGCAGAGCCAATCTTTCTCAGAAAACCTACACAGAGTATCTCGGGAGCTTGTCACAACTGGTTCTTGGCATTTTCTCTCCTCTGGTCTTCACCAAGTTTGACAGCCATTTCTTCTGATTATCACCAGGGTATGAGTGAATTTTATGGTCTGCTTTCTAGTCAGTGTTCTCCAGAGGAAGAGAATCAATGGGATATATAGAAAGAGAGAAAATCAGCAGCTTTTTAAGGAATTGACTGATGTGATTTTGAGGGCTGGCAAGCCCAAAATCAAGTAGAACGGGCAGTAAGGCTGAAGATTCAGGTAAGAGTTGATGTTGCAGTCTTAAGTCCAAAATCTGCAAGGAAGGCAAACAACCTGGAAACTCAAGCAGAATTTCTATGTTGCAATCTGGAGAAAGACAGAATTTCTTCTTCTTCAATAAACCATAGGCTTTGCTCTTAAGGCCTTCAACTGATTGGATGAGGTCCACCCACATTATGGAGGGTAATCTGCTTTACACAAAGCCTACTGATTTAAATGTTAATCACATCTAAAACATACTTCTAGACTGGTGTCTTTATAGTGACTTCTAGACTGGTGTCTTACCAGACAACTGGGCTCCCTATCCCAGCCAAGATCATACATGATATTAATCATCACAGTATATCTCTTTTTTTTTAAACATTCAATAATTAGAACACAAACTATTCAATTAAAAAATGATCAAAAGATTTGAACACACAATTCACTCACAAATATATACAGGTGGCAAAGAATCACATGAAAAGAGGTATAGCATCATTAGGTAAATGAAAATTAAAAGGCATTTTTAAGTCCAGTTTTTAAAAATCCCACTTCAACTTTAGTTCATCTGAAATGGATTGAGACTTACCACGTGAGGTGACCCATGCATCTACAGACACCTCATTTGCTTTATTCAGTTAATGCTTTAACATGACCCTAGCAATTAAACACCTTTTAGCAGGAAAGTGTTAATACTGGATTTCTGCTTTTGCCATACTGTACAAAACCAACATCCTCCTCCTCTGTATTTTAGTTTCATTATTTCTGCAGCAGCAAACTTTCTCTGTAAAAAGCCATAGAATAAATGTTTTAGGTTTTGTGGGCCAGAAGGTCTCTGTTGCAAATACTCACCTCTGACTTTTCACTGTAACATGAAAGCAGCCATAGACAAGGTACAAATAAAGGAGCATGGCCGTGTTCCAATAAAACTTAACTTACAAAACTAGGTGGTGGGCTAAATTTGGCCAGCTGACCTTTATTTGCTGACCCTTACTCTATACCAACAGCCCATTCTGTTTTACTTCCTGACATTAGAAATTCAGAGTGAAATGATGTATTTGCAAGATGCCTGATCATTGTCAAATTAATTGCAGGGAAACATTTTGTAAGGAAGATATAGTCAACCAAAACAACAAAACAACAACAGAATCAGAGCTCCCCTCTCAGCACTTGTGATGTCATAATACAATAAGAAATATATATTTTGGTCTTTATCTCTGGCTCCTAGTCAGAGCTCCTAAAACCTTTGTGATTTCCTGAGCAATGTAGAGGCTAGGAGCACCTTTTGTTCTAATATTTGGTCTCTGATTCTGATTCCTGCTGTAGAGCTCCTAAATCCCTTGGAATTTACTAAGTGATAGAAGCATCTCTTGTTCTAATGAGGCAACTCTTGGTGGGCCCCTGGATGGCTTCAAGATGAAGGCTGGTCACCAGAAAGACCTAGTCATGATGAGAAGCATGGAACTTTCAGCCCTAGCTCCCCACACTCCAGGACTGAGTTAATAACTGATCATGCCTAGGTGATGAAGCCTTCATGAAAATCCCTGAACTATGGGGTTCCAAGAGCCCCAGGATGGTGAACGTCCACATGTCAGGAGGCTAATGTGCCTGGAAAGGGCATGCAAGTTTCACACACTTTTCCACATACCTTGCCCTAAGCATCTTTCACATGGCTGTGCCTGAGTTGTATCCTTTTATAATGAATCAGTAGTCTAGCAAGTAATCTATTTTCCAGAGTTCTGTGAGATTTTCTAGCAAATTATCAAACTCAGAAGGGGGTCATGGGAACCTCTGATTTATAGCTGGTTAGTTCGAAGCACAAGTGACAACCTGGACTTGCAATTGGCATCTTAAGTTGGGGTGGGGAGGGAAAGTCTTGTGGGATCTGAATTGAATTGTAGGACACCCAGCTGGTGGAGATTGGTCAGTGTGGGAAAAAGCACTCACACTCACACAAATTTAGTGGCCAGAAGTGAAGTGTGAGAGTAAAGGAAAACAGTTTTCCCTAGACAGCGCTATTCCACATGGAAACTCTTGGTGACATCACTAACAGGTCCTAAGTGCCTGGCACAGAAGAGACGTTCAAATAAAGTTGAATATCATTATTATTAGAACTACATAAGTAAAGTGTGAGTTGCTGAAGTTGTTATAACTACCATTACTAAAGCAAGCTACAAGATACTTTTTAACTGACCTCATGTCATAGTTTATGGATCACAAATTGCCAACTTTCTTTTCAGGATATAAAGCTGAGGCCTGGATGATTAGAAATAGTCCCAGGTGCCAGGAATTAGAGGTAAGAGGAGGAAATGGTATAACCAGGTTTGGAAGCCCTTGCCAAGGGCAGGCATGTTGTAGGTGCCTTTCCAACTATTAGAGTTTTTTTGTTTTTTGTTTCTGAACAAAATGGCACACAAGTTTCTTGTGGATTTAGGCTATTTTGCCTAATAACAACAAATTTTACTGCAGCAATTTGAGACTAATTCATCCCTTAACTTCAAATCTCTCCTAGTTCACTTAGAAGTTTCTAATGTGGAGGCAACAACATTTTAGTGGAAAGGGTATGCTCTGCGGAGCCAAAGATATTTAGGTTCAGGTCCTCCTCTCTCATTACTTGCCTGCTGTGTGACTCTGGGGGAGTTATTTGACCTCTCTGAGTTCCAGTTCACTCACCTATGAAATGTGAATAATGATACCTACCATATAGAGATTTGTGAGTGTTATGAATTGAAGTGTGTCCCCGAAAAAGATATATTGACTTCTTAAGTCCCAGTACTTGTAATGTGACCTTATTTGGAGATCAGGTCTTTACAGAGGAAACTGAGTTAAGATGAGGTCATTAGAGTGAATCCTAACCCAATATAACTGGTGTCCTATGAAAAAGGAAAATTTGGACATAGAGATAGATACACATAGAGGGAAGATGATGTGCGGACGGAGACAGAGATTGGAATTATGTTGCCACAAATCAAGGAAAGTCTGGGGCTACCGGAAGCTGGAAGAGGCCAGGAAGCATCCTCCCCTAGAGGTTTCAGAGGGAGCACAGCCTGCCCACATCTTGGTTTTGGACTTCTGGCCCCTGGAACCAAGAGACAATAAACTTCTGTTGTTCTGAACCACTCAGCTTGCAGTGCTCTGTTAAGGCAGACCTATAGCAAACTACTACATTTAGAATTCAATAAGATCATGGAAAGGAAGTGTATGGCTCAATGCCTGATCTGTAATAGATGTCCAAAAACTTGGTTGAAGAAATAAATATTCTTTTCAAAGTCCAGTTCCCATATTGAACCCTTACTTTATGCTGTATTCGGATACTTAGCATATGTTCTCATTTATAATTCTTACAATAACCCTATACGATATGGGGACTGATCAGTCCCGCCCACTTTAGAGATGAGGGAACCACAGCCTTAGGAGGTTAAGTAACTTGTCCAAGGTGAACAGCTAGGAAGTGGACACTGTATGTCACCAACTCATTTAGGGTTAAGTTGCTTAAAGACAGGGTTCCCTGTCTGTAGCAATGTCACTAGAGGAATCAAGTAGTCAGAGTTGTGTAAAAGCCTTTTCTATAGGAAAATGTGATCTAAGTGTTCCATGCTAATCTAAAGCACATTCCATGCACCTTCAGTGGCATACGTTAACCATAGACTCCTGAGGTCCTACATCATTTAATTCCACTAAAAGGATAGGTCATTGGAAAGGAGATATATGATGGGCATGGAGATGTGCTGCTGACACAGATCCTCCTTCAAAGAACGGCTTGTTGCCCCAGCTGTCAATTCCTTCAGAGTTGTCTGAGCTACAGAAAGACCCCACCCGAGGTCACGACCTTCCAGAGCAGTCTATGGAGGAATAAGCATTTCAGGCCAAAGTCGGCTCCTGTAACCACACTACTCACTCTAGAGCTCCCCCTCCAGGTTGACGGCGGTATTGTCAGGCCTGTACCACGGGTGGGTGTCTCCTGCCCAGTTCTACTTCTCCACTGTTCTTTTTACCTGTTGTTCCTTAACAATATGCTACACACTAAATCCCACCTCCAAATCTGCTTCCAGAAAACTCACTACACTTTGCCTTTAACTTTGGCTGGCAAGAAGTGATACTGGCCCAGATATGAAGCTGACAGAATATCCAGGGAAAGAAAAGATCCTGGTATCCATGTCCTTGTGACTTGAGTCCAGAGGAGGAAATGCAATGAGTTGTGGATACAGGGCTAAAGTGTATGTAATAAATCTCCACCCCGGTCATGGACAGATTTGAGGTCCCATTGACTTAAAATGAAGAGATGGAATCTCCATAAAATAACATCAAAATTAAGTGTTCATCTCCCCAGGGGGAGTCAGAAAGTAGCCCTCTGCTGGTTATGGCATCAAATCCCCAAGGCCAGACAAATGTATTTTTTAAAGGAATGTGCAATAAGAACATTGAAACCTGATATTTCGAATCATACAGATCAATTCCAAAAATCATACATGCTTGGCTAAGAAAAGCTCATCCAAATGGCACTTCAGGCTATTACAGTTATGGTCGGGGGGAAAGATATAAAAAGCCTTGTGATTTGTGCACAGAGACCCTTGGCTAGTAGTAATTGTTTCATAAATATGTTTTTTTTTCACATTTCCACCAAATCAAGGTCAAATTAAGCTAAGTAAAAGGGAGGAGGGGAAAGGAATAAATTGTTCCATGAAAATTTTTGAGCTGATTAAAAATTTACAGAGAAAGGAATCCATTCCAAGCACAGTCATGCCATATCTCCTGCATAAAGGGAGCCTGGTTACTTAATTCTAAACCCTGCCTTTCGGGCTATCTGATTACCCCTTATCAGGGGCCATTAGTGTCTGATAATAGCAACCAATCCCTTGTTTGGTCAGCCTTAATTTCCTTAAAGAAAAATCTCCTGCTTTGGCATGTAACGCCTCCCCTTGTCCACCCAATGGAATAATGCAAGAAATAAAGATATACTTTAAGATCTGGCACCAAAAGGCAAGTCACTTCCTGCCTATCCACAAACGTACTTTTCCATGTTCCTGTCACCAAGCAGTAGCATCTTCGTGTCCCAGGCTTTTGAACAGAGAAATGAAATAGCATGCACTATGTATTATGATAATTACAAAATATGTAGAATGCACGTCAACAGAACTGTAGAAATCTTTTAGCCCAGCCTCTTCCTTTTATGAGTGAGGAAACAGAAGCCCATAGCCTCATAGGGCAGTAAAGGTCAAGTCTAGATTTCTGATTCCCAAACCAGACTTATTTCCACTAAGACAAGTCATGACCCTCATCATATCAAGTTTTCTACAATATGATGTACACAGAAAACAAACTATTCAGCCTGGTTCATTCCAGGAATATCATCTCACCTTTGCCATTGTGTGTCTTATGGCATTTATAAACATTTTAAAGAGAATTCTGACTAATTGGGATCCATCACCAACGAATAATGGCTAGAGGGGGAAAATCACCTTTGAAATGAAAAGTCCATGGCTATTGACCTCTGGTTTAAAAATGCAGTCTTTCCCAGTTTCCACAAAGGAGAAAACAAGATATGGAAAAGAAGATATAGAAAAGGGGGAACCCCACAAGAAGAGTGAAACTATGATTGGCAGGCAAACTATTACCAGAATATGGAAGCAGTGGTGCTAATATGACAGGCAAAGCCAACAGCTGCTCCACTGGAACTCAGATGCTCATTCTGCCTCTGCACTCAGAAACCGAGTTCTGTATGCAACAGAAAACAGCTCAGCCATCCCCCTGCTGTGGGGACGCAAGATTTTAGGTAGTTATAATCCCTTCAGAGCCTCACCTTATACTTTATTCTGAAGAAGGATACTAAGCAAATGACTTGGGGATGGCAGAAAAGGGGTGACCAGTGAGGGTGCCTTCGTGCTGGGAGGGGCAATGCCAACTGCTGAGATGAGTCAAGAACTTCAGTAGGAGGAGATGTGCATGTCATACTTTTTCATACCTTCTGCCAGTTCAAAGTGTCAGGAAAGCAAATGGTAAAGAGAGGATCCCACTTAGCAGAGATCTGGGAGAAAGAACCAAAATGTGGAGTGCAAATTAAGTGGACAAAATCCAAAGGGTTGCTGGTGAGACCCAGAAGAATGTTAAGACACCAACAACATTGGCCATCTGAAATCAAATATCTGCTTCATGTCTGGTAAAGGCAGGCTGGATCACATAGAAAACTGAACCTGTGATGAAGAGAAGAGTTGGGTGTTCTGGATGAAAGCAAAGAGATAAGGAGATAAAAATGAAGAGCAAGAAGATGGCAGATCCCCAGAACTGACACTGTCAACTTGAATACCATGAATTCTTGAGGAGGTATTTCAGCCAGAAAGGGTGAAAGGAAAGTTTTGATTTAAAATAATTTACAAAAAAATGTTAGAGTTCAAAAAACACCTGAGTATGTGGAGGAAAGGGGTTCATTCACCACGTTCCAACCTAAATTGATGAGAGCAGCCCCCATCAACACACGTTCTGACAACTCTTAAATCATATAAATGGAGAAAAAGGGCATATAAGCATTCAGGCGGGGGATGGGGGGGAAGGAAAGAAAAAGAAGTAATCTACAACAGAACAAAAATTAAAGCACCTTCAGGTATCCCTTCCATAACACTGAAAACAAAAAGAAAATGCAGCTACAGTTTTGTCTAAATTTAAACTGGACAAAAAGATTAAGAGAAATACACCAAATAATCAAGAAATGATTCAAAAAATTAAGACTTTGTGACCTAAGAGGACTGGTGGTGAACACTGAAATTCATTAAAGATGATCCAAATTAAGATTATAAAAGTGCTGATCAAACTAAAAATAAATGTAAAATACCTCTTAAAAATAAGGAATAGTAAAAAAAAAAAAAAATACTCATTGAATATCAATAATCTGAATCTAAAAACAAAGGTTATATTTTTCAAATCTCAGAAATGAGAAAGGGGAATAAAAACACATTAAATCTCTTACTTGACACAGAAAGCTTTTTTAAATATTATCTCATTCTTAATTTTCATTATTATAGAAATACATATTTTAAATTTTTTTAACTTAAAGAGCCACGAGTAAAATTTAAACTAGAGTGCATTAACTCAAAATCACAGAGAATGTAAAGGTAAAAAATAAGAACAGAAAAAGAATTCAAAAAAACCCCCAGAAAACATTAAAAAGAAGGAAAAAC
The DNA here is from genome assembly GCF_964165515.1 of Mesoplodon bidens. Classification (NCBI taxonomy): domain Eukaryota; kingdom Metazoa; phylum Chordata; class Mammalia; order Artiodactyla; family Ziphiidae; genus Mesoplodon; species Mesoplodon bidens. Next base: position 10,027,442 of record NC_138161.1, on the reverse strand, counting down.
TTTTCAAAAAAAACATAAATATCATGGCAAAAATAAATAAAAACATTAAAGGATGATCTGGTTGGATTTTAAAAAATCAAACATATTCTGCTCTCAAGAGATATGCTGAAATAAAATGAACAGGAAAATTTAAAAGAAAAAGAGAGAGCAGAAAGATTTATTACAGAAATTTTTAATGTAGACTTTAAAAAGTAGGAAAGTATGGAAATTATTTATGACAAAGTTGAATATTAAGAAGAATACTAAACAGTACAAGGATTGGAATTTTATATCAATAAAGATGGAATCCAAAATGAATACACAACCATAATAAACATCTGTTGACTACCATCACATCATAATATGAAGCAAAAATAATAAGAAATGAGTGATAATATTTAAGCAAAAGAGGAAGCCACTACATAGAACTTAATAAGCACTCTCTTAAATAACCTTGAATGAAAAATTAAACCAACAAGTGGAGTTTCTTTAAATGGGTAATATTTTAAATCTATCAAAACTTTTGAGGTAGGATCAAATAGTACTCATAGGAAAGTTCACATTTAAATTTTCTTAGTATTAAAAAAAAAAGTAAAAGAACTAGCCCTCAATGAAAAAACCAGGCATATCTATAGGATGCAGAAAAAATGTTTAATACTTATTTTGTTAAACCATAGAATTAATAGGTAAATCCTGGAACAGATTTTTTGGAAAAAGTAAACAAATACACACATATTTCTAGTCACTCAAAACAAGAAAATAAAATCAGAAAATGAAAATATACCTATAGAAATGAAAAAATATAGAAATGACCCCAAATGCAAAGAAAGTTTAAAAATATAAAAGCATAGTTCGTATAGTTCTGTGCTAATCCCCTTGAAAATCTTCAAGAAATGGCAGATTCTTTTAAGAAAAGAAAATAAAAGCAAAAAACATCTCACTCACTCAGATAAACCAAAACTATAGAAACACTGGGAAAGTTACAATTTACTTCCAAGAGGTTATAACCCATAACAGGCTTTTAAGATATACTCTTAAATAAGGAATAGATTATTTTTATAATGTATAAATCATGTCAGAGCATAGAAATTATAGAAAGCTTACCACCAACACCATTTATACAACTGGTCTAATTCTGAACAAAACCAGAAATGAGAGAAAAGAGACAAACCAAAAAAAAAAAAAAAAAGAAAGAAAAAAAAATCCTATAGACTGATCTTATAAACATAGACACAAAAATTCTAAATAAAATACCACAAGAGAATTTCACATTATTTTAGAAGAATGACCCACCTAAAAATATTTACATAAGGAATCCATGGGCCATTTAATATTAGGCATTGTATTAATATAATATGACACATCAGGGCCAATTTGGGAAATGGTGTGATACTCTCAACTCTATCCAAAGAGTTTCTAAAGTCAGCTGTTCACGTACTATCTAGATATTGAAGGGTAAAAAGTAATTTCCAGGTAGCCAGATAATTCTTTAAGGAAAAGATTGAAGTCCAAACTATCCAGCTATCTGGGATTAAATATTCATTAATTCAAATAGAATATTCCTTGAGAAAGAGAAATATTATGCTACAAGCCATTACCTCAATATTATGAGCAGTAGGAACTCCCAAATCCAAACAAGAAGGATCTCCAGAGCCTCAACCTAGCTGTCACTTGACACAGTCATTTGCCCCTTTGTAGGTCATCTACTTCTTGTCCATCTCCCTCCATGACTCAGCTACACTACCCCTAGACACACTTGTATTTCATCTCCTCTTCATCCTCTTCATCCCCTGCAGGAACTTGCTGGTAATACCCTCTTCCCTCATGGCCCCAGTTCTATCAGAACTCTCCATCCTGATTATTTCCTGTCTGTCTCCTCTGAGACCACAGACTCCTGGGGCCCTGTGTTGTGTCACCATGTAATTTCACTACCTAACCACACAACACAGAGTAAGCACTCAATCCATTTTGATTCTTTATTCAATTAATCAATCCAAAAATTTTCAAGTACATATCTATATTGAGTTCTGTGTAGTAAAACAATTCTAAACTAATAACTGAGTCATATTTCCCTCCAACAAATGGGTCCAAAACTCTCACGCACTCATACATACACATACACACCTTGCAAGTTTTAAGGCCTGATTCCAACTTTGCACTTGAAGTTTTAAGATTTGCCACAGGAATCTGGGGAACAAAAGCTAAAAATCAGTCTACTGTCATTTTTCTTCCGAGTTTGGTTTCATCTGTGTAGACAATGAGAAAACACAGCTAAGCTAATCCAAGTTTCCCACTTCAATTACCTGTTGGGAAGGGGTGATCTCCCAATGAAACTCTAACCCAGAGAATTTAGTTTTCTCAGCTAACGGCCTGAACATCTCTCCTTGGTCAAATCCAAACAGACTTCCCTCTCTTTCGTGGGGAGGGATAAATTGGGAATTTGGGACTAACAGATACATACTACTGTATTAAACAACAAGGACCTACCATATAGCACAGGGAACTATATTCAGTATCTTGTAATAACCTATAATGGAAAAGAATCTGAAAAAGAATATATATATATATATATATATATATATATATATATATATATATATATATATATATATAACTGAATCACTTTGCTGTACACCTTAAACATTGCAAATAAACTATACTTTGATTTAAGAAAATCCCTGTCTTATAAAAAGGCAACTTTCTATTTTTTTACATTTCCTGTACCAAGTTATACTTATGAAGACCATACTAACATGGCCAGGTCCCACCCATTAACCAATTTGCCAGTCTTCATGGGAATAGAAACAACTCTAAGGACTAAGAATCCTAACTATTGAACTAATTGGGAGAAAAAAAGACTGTCCTGCTTCATTTTTCCAACTCCAAAATTATAGATAAAACCCCCAGAATCCACCACGGAATTGGCTGAAATAAATATCTGCTGAAATGATAACAGAAAATTCATTTTTGTGTGCCTTGATGCATTTTGAGTCTAGGATTCTAAAGAGTTTGTCACTCTGATCTCTAATTGGGCTTTGAAATGGATTTTTAAAAAGAATCAAGACAATCTTAAAAGTTCAGTTAGATGGAAGGGAGGCAGATGCAGCCTAGGTGGATGCTAGTGGATAGTCGGAAGAAAGGATGCAGCAGACAGACAAGACTAGCATTAACAACAGGACCACATTTGCATTGCACAGCGGGAAGAGGAGGTTGGCACTGGTTCCAGAAACCTGAGCTATGAAGTCGGCAAATCCAAATTATTCAGTACAAATTCCCATTTTCAAAAGATGGGCCAGGTCCATAAATATATCCACAGTCCCGTCTACTCAATGCACAGTTGCCTACCTAAATATTTTAGATGTAGGAAGTAGAGCATCTACTGAGTTAAAAAGCAATTTTTACCCATCTTCTTATATCACAAAGCAATTATTGCTCAGTCACCACTTAATTTGTTCTGACAACCTAATGTCAGATAATACCAAAGAAAACAAATGTAAAATAGAAAGAATAGTTAAGTCTCCTATATGATATATGTTTATGCCAAAAAAGATTAGTTAAAAATCCATCTTCCTCCACCTGAATCCAGAGAATGTTTAAGGGAACTGTCAGTAAAATCATTACTAATGAAGTACCAGACTATGCAACACAATGGTTAGAAAGGAAATTTAAAAGATAAATGCAATTGCAGATGTCACAAATTTTCCATTAACGAATGAAGATGCTGGGAAAGTTCACATTTTTGGAACAGCCTATGAACATCACAAGTATTCAAAGCATCAAATCTTATTCGATCCTGTATTCTCATCCAACTCTCAGCCTTCTCCCTGTGCTCAGACTCCTCCTACTATGTTTCGGCATTTGACCTTCCTTATAAAAAATTGGAAAGGAAGCTATTACAAGCCACTATCCCCAACAACCAAACACTGAACCTACTTTCTTGGCTAGCATTGTCTGTGGTATTGATAAAAAATCCATCTTTCAATTACAAACCATCATCACTCACCCAGTTCTTGAGGCATCCCAAAATCCCACCAAGGAGCCCACAGGAAGATAGCTTTGCTTGTGAAAAGGATGGGGTTTGATCTAAAGATGAACACCCAACTGTACATCTGGACGGTAGGTTCTGGAATGGGGAGTTGAGAGCAGAGAAATTCACAAAGATGGCATGGAAAAGTAAAGAAAGGAGCAAGACTGAGGGCTGGTAGTGTGGCAATTTTCAAAGTAGGTTTCAAATGATTAATCTCTGCCAAAAGACATTCCCATCCATGCCTTTCGTCTAGTAACTTGATCTTTTTCAATGGAGGAGAAACTTTATCTTCTTCCAAAGAACAATGGGGAGATAACCAGAGGGAAGAAAGAACAAGAATTCACTGTCCCCTAAGACTTCTAGAACATTTTAATCTCAGTTTCTTTTTACTGCCCACATCAACTTGAGAAACCAAATGAACTTCCATGGCTCAGCCCACCCTGGACTCTCCTTTCTCCTGAAGTCCAGGCAATGGCCAGCATCACCCTTCCCCATTTGCTTGGTGCTAATAGGAGGAGCAACTGTATCTCCCTCTTGGACTGACAAATGAATGAGTGACTGAGAATTGGTTGGCTCAGTAGCTACCATTCCTGAAAAATACCTTAAAAACAAAAACAAAAACAAAAATTCAAGAAAGATACTAATGAAAACCTTCATGGTGAGGTACTGTAAACTTTTAACCAGTTCAAAGACTAATTTTTTTAGAGTTGCACCAAAAGTCAAAATTAGAATCACCACATTTGTAAGATTGCTTAGAGATACCCCAAAGGTGTGCCAACCCTACAGCTTGGACTTCACCTCTGAGGCCACATGAATGATATACCTGTTGTATTGAGTTTTTTCTTAGTTAGAAGTCATACAGTTCTTGTTTCAGTGATGGGCAATTAGGACTATTTTGCTTTGAGCAAAACCCATAAAGCTAAAAAAGTCAACTCAGTTATGCAGAGGGGAAGGAACTCTGCCAGGTACTGAGACCTAGATCTAGACTAAGACTTAGATGGAAAGAGAGCCAAAGCTTTTCACTATGCACTCCTTCCTCCAGGAATCCGACCTGTGCCAGTGCCAGGGGGTCCAAAAGCTCACAGAGAAAGAAGGATGCAGGCTTGGGGTGACAAAATCCATGCCTAGCCAGGGGCAGGGCAGGACTTGAATCTCAGTGGGGAATTAGTGCACAGACCAGGAGCTGAGGAAGAAGACTCATCAATGGACCGCTCAGCCAAGCTTTTGCGAGTGAAATAAAATAAGGCTGCAGGTTGCAGGTGGGGTAGGCAGGACACCTGGGTCTCACCAGACTCAGGGTAGAAGGAAAAAGAAGTCATTCCAAGCCCCTTTCACCAGCAGAAATGGGCTGTTCAGTACATTGGTTAGAACAGGCTCAAAGACTGGGCAGGACTAAGGCTGCAGCAGATGGGATTCAGCACATACATCTGGTCCAGGCTGGGATGGACACCATCATGATGAATCAGAAACATAGAAGCAGCCTGGGAAAGCACTTGTGCGATCCACTTCATAATCAATGCAGAAGTTTTGCAGCCCCCGTGCCTGAAAGCAGCACTTCAATTACTAGAGCTGCCAGTGAGCTGAGTCACACGTTAAGTGATGCATTTGCCATGGAATAGAAATCACCTCGAAGTACATAATCCTTTCATTCCTTGAGCACTCTCTGAGCATGAGTGGGAAAGATGCTGGAGTCTGAAGACGAGCCTGTGGTCAGTGTGAAGACATCCCTCCCTGCAGCTTGTAGAGGGACCACAGAAAGTTTAAGCCCCAAACATTATCCTCTTCTTTATACTTAACAAGGGAATCCTGGCTTGAGGGTCAAAGTTTACATTGACAACAGCTTTCCCAATGTTTTCTTTGTTTTGTTTTGTTTACCAAGACTTATCTTCATAGCTGTCAAATTCACCCTACATGGAGTTTTTTGCTTGTTTGTTTGTTTGTTTGTTTTACTAACTGGATTTCATAATGTATGTAATACAGAGTGTGCTAAGGACATGCCGAGGTTTCAGGATCTGATATATTTTATAATACTTTGGAACTACAGAATCAGTAAGAACTTTTCTACTCAACATTTGATGCCATTTTCACATAGTTGACGTGTACACAAATGCAGCTGTGAAGGACACTTCATGCTTTCCCATTATTCTTAGGAATAGCATGAGGAACTATTTCATTAAGTTGAGCAAGACATGGACCCTTTTCATAGGAAAAAATTTCCCTTCTTTACCACCTATTCATCTTTATACCCCAGATGCACAGTAAGTGTTTGAGGATGGAGTATGTACTCCTGGAGTGATTCCTATTCAACACCAAATGCATTAGATCCCCAGTTGTTTAAATTATAATGTGTCTTAAATATGAACACATCTAAAACTGGGAATAGATTCCCTCTGCTTAGAACACTTCTGAAACTATAAATTAACACTTAAAATAAATATAAACAAAATGATAAAAAGCCACAAAATTTCAAAGTAAATTCATGTAATATGGCAGGTCATGGTGTGACTATACACGGGACCGCTGAGGAAGCTGTGGCCTGAGTCTGGACTGTGGCATTCATTATTAGGTGCAAATGAGCTGTGTGGTTCTCCCAACACTTGTCTCAAACTACAATAAGGCTTTGCTTGTACAGCACTAGGTGACAGCCTTGGTCCCTCATGAGGAATCTCATTGTATATGTCCTAGGCCCAACCCTGTTCTCACATTGGCATCTGACAATTAATATTAAGTTCTCCACTTTCTTGCCATGCCAGGATCTCTTTACCACAAACAGGGCCAGGTGCTTATCACCTTCTAATTATTTAATCAGTTTCACATAGAGCATCTCCTGGCTGCCTCTAACTTTAGCCCCTCTTCTGTTCAAAGGCAGGGTGATGAAATACCTCCCAAAATCAGACTTGGAATTATTGCCCCAGATCACAGTAAGTTCCAAGAATTTATAGAGAGTTTAAGTTCTAAAATCAGCACAGAAGGCAAAAATTAAAGTGTAAAGTACCCTTGAATTGTCTTAAATTGCAAATCAAAAATGCCTTTATCCATACAGCCCTATATAGTAATTCTTAGGCTCACTGCAGTTTGAGAACCACTGAAACTGTCTAAAGGGAAGAACACAAGGAAAGTCTTTCCAGGGAAGTATGGGCATCCAACCATCCATGCATCAGACAACCGCAGTCCCCAGGGATGAATGGGAGACCAGTGGGAAATTCTGAAGCATCCTTGCTCTCCAGGAGAATTCACTCCATTCTTTTCTAGTGTCAAGCTTCCCAACCTAACATGTGTCAGTAGATGCAGTCATGTTGTGAGGTCTAAACAAGATGATTGTGGAGTCTCATCCCAGGACTGGTGTACAAATTAAGTTGCTAAGTTACACGAGCATGTGCGCAATTCTGTTAAGTCAACCTTTCATGGTGAGTTGATTGCCTTTTGTTTCATCCCATAATTGGCTTATATCAAACATAGTTTCCTGAAATCTCCTTTTTTCAAAATATTAATTCTGTTAAAATGTACACCTCTATATGTATTAGCTGAAAAACAAAATGAATCATTTTAACAATCAAGGATTTTATACTGTGCCCAAAGAACCAAAATGAGCGATTTGGTAGAAGATATTGCCCTGATTATACCCACTCAGTTCTGGCCTCTTGTCCTCAAGATGATTTTTTTCTTATATTAACTGCCTTTTCTCTTTCTAGAGCCACCTGGCTCTGATCATCCCACTCCCATCCAAGCCTGGTCTTCCTCCAACTACCATGCCCCCCCAACTCCAGTGATTTCACTAAGAAACCTAGAAGTCTCCCCCTTAACAGCACATCCAAGCAATCACCCAGCCCTGCCATTCACTCTGGGGAAGAGCCCAGGCAGATCTCTCCTCTGGCTCTGCAGCATCTTGGTCCAGGCCACCAACATCTCCCACCTGAACTATTGAAATACCCTCCTAACTGTGTCCACTCTCATTCCCTACCAATCTGCTCTCCACACAGCAGCAGAATGAGCTGAAAATGAAATCAATTGTATCCCCTTCTTGACCTTTTTATTTATTGCCCTTTTCTCCCAGAACCCTAATGGAATCCCTCCCCTACCTGCCAGCCATGTTCCTCACGATCTGGCCCCTGCCACATTCTCCAGCCTCAGCAGGGGCCATTTCCCCCCACTCTCCACATCAGGCCACTCTCAGACTTTCCAAGGCCCCAGCTCTGTGACTTGGCAGGGGCTTCACACCTTCTCAGTCCTTGGCTGGGGTTCCTGTCCCTACCGGGTAGCCTGTACCTCCAGACTGCTCCCCTTGCGACCTCTCTCCTGGTGTGGTCAGTAGAAAAACGGCACCCCAAAGATGTCTACACCTTAAACTTTGGAATCTGTGCATATGTGACCTTACAGGGCAAAAAGGACCATGCAGATGTAATTAAGAATCTTGAGATGGGGAGATTGCCCTGGATAAACCAGGTGAGCCAGATGTGATCACATAAGTCCTAAAAAGCAGAGAACCTTTCTCATCTGTAGTCAGAGAGAGACATGAAGACAGAAGTGGGTCAGAGAGATGCGATGTTGCTGGCTTTTTTTTGTGTGTGTGTGTGTGTGGTACGCGGGCCTCTCACTGTTGTGGCCTCTCCCATTGCGGAGCACAGGCTCCGGACGCGCAAGGCTCAGCGGCCATGGCTCACGGACCCAGCCACTCCGCGGCATGTGGGGTCTTCCCAGACCGGGACACGAACCCGTGTCCCCTGCATCGCAGGCAGACTCTCAACCACTGCGCCACCAGGGAAGCCCGATGTTGCTGGCTTTGAAGACGGAGGAAGGAGCCATGAGTCAAGGAATGAGGGCAGCTTCTAGAAGCTGGAAAAGGCAAGGATGTGGAATTCCCCCCTGGAGACTCCAGGAGGAATGCAGTCATGACCACAACTTGGCTTTACCCTTGTGAGAGCATGTTGGATTTCTGACCTCCACAACTTTGAGATAATCAATTTGTGTTCTTCGAAGCCACTAAATTTGTGATAATTTGTTAGAGCATCCATAGGAAACTAACACACATGCTATTTATGGTATTTGTCATCACTGTAAGATTAGTAATTATGTGGTGGTTAAAAATCACAGGCTCTGGAGTCATACAGGTAAGGTCAAGCTCTCACTCTTCTTCTCGCCAGCCAGGTGGCTTTAGGCAGTTAACCTAACAAACATGCTAAGCTTCGATTCCCTGATCTGTAAGAAGAGGATGATAATGCTTGTCTCCAAGGGTAGTCAGGAGAACTCAGTAAGATAATATGAAGAAGTACTTAATATAGTGACTAGCAGAGAGTAAGCCTTCAGTAAGCGGAAGCCACATGAGTATTATGATTATTCATTGTGTGATTAGTTCTTTTCCCCCACGAGGTTATAAACTCTGTGAAGACAGGCACCATGACTTTACTAAAATTGCTATATTTCCAGGGACAAGCACAGAGCTGGAGGGAGTGAGTAGTCAGTGTAAAAATGAATGGATGAATGAATGAATGAATGGGTTTATATGTAAACACTTTAGGTACCAAGAATTACCTAGAGACATAATTCACCCAGTTAGCTCAACAATACATACTGAGCAGCTGCTGTGCACACTGGGCATTGTACCTGGTGCTGATGGACAGAACAGGAAAAACAAAAAGTGTCCCTCATTGTCTAGAAGCCCAGACTCTCAGTAGGTACACTCAGGGTGACAGCAGTAGACAGCATGGCATGAGTGTCATGAAGGGGACAAAGCCAGGGGACTCCTTAGAGTTATGAAAGAGGAAACGATCTCACCTATCTTGGGTGACCTGGGAAGCCTTTCTGGAGGTGGTGAGATGCGAGAGGGTCTTGAGTCTAGGCAAAGTTTCCACAGGACAAGAGCTAAGAAGGAAAATCATTCCAGGGGTGAGTAAATGGCCCTAGCAAACGTACGGAGACAGGCAGACTGAAGATGTATTTAGTGACTCTGGTAAAGGGTTAATATTGGGGAATAGAAGACATAAGCCTGCAAGAGTTAGTTTGGGCCACTTTTAGACGTTTTTGAGCACCAGCTTCCCCTTAAAGGAAACGTAGGATCAGTAAAAATTTCTGATTCAGGGACTAACACAATGAAACAAATCTAAGACAACAGCGGGATTGGGCTACATAAACAACTGGCCTGATACACCAAGTGGGGATTCAATTCCTAGTTTTAAAAAATGGGGGGAAGGGCTTCCCTGGTGGCACAGTGGTTAAGAAGCCACCTGCCAATGCAAGGGACATGGGTTCGAGCGCTGGTCCGGGAAGATGCCACATGCCACAGAGCAACTAAGCCCATGTGCCACAATGACTGAGCCTGAGCTCTAGAGCCCACGCATCACAGTTACTGAGCCCGCGTGGCACAACTACTGAAGCCCATGCACCTAGAGCCCATTCTCTGCAACGAGAGAAGCCACCACAATGAGAAACCCACGCACCGCAACAAAAAGTAGCCCCTGCTCGCTACAATTAAGAAAGCCTGCGCAAAGCAATGAAGACCCAGTGCAGAGAGACCTTCAAGATGGTGGAGGAGTAAGACATGGAGATCACTTTCGTCCCCACAAATACATCAGAAATACAACTACATGTGGAACAACTCCTACGGAACACCTACTGAATGCTGGCAGAAGATGTCAGACTTCCCAAAAGGCAAGAAACTCCCCACGTACCTGGGGAGGGCAAAAGGAAAAAGAAAAAAACAGAGACAAAAGAATAGGGAGGTGGGGCTTCCCTGGTGGTGCAGTGGTTGAGAGTCCACCTGCCAATGCAGGGGACACAGGTTTGTGCCCCGGTCCAGGAAGATCCCACATGCTGCGGAGCAGCTGGGCCCGTGAGCCATGGCTGCTGAGCCTGCGCGTCTGGAGCCTGTGCTCCGCAACAGGAGAGGCCACAACAGTGAGAGGCCCACGTACCGCAAAAAAAAAAAAAAAAAAAAAAAGAATACGGAGGGGACCTGCACCTCTAGGAGGGAGCTGGGAAGGAAGAAAAGTTTCCACATACTAGGGAGACCTTCACAGGTAGAGACGGGGGTGGTGGGGGGGAAGCTTCGAGCCACAGAGGAGAGCACAGCAACAGTGGTGCAGAGGGCAAAGCAGAGACATTCCCGCACAGAGGATTGGTGCAGACCAGCACTAACCAGCCCAAGAGGCTTGTCTGCTCACCCACCGGGAGGCTCCAGCTTCGGAGGTCAGATCCCAGGGAGAGGACTGGGGTTGGCTGCGTGAACACAGCCTGAAAGGGGCTAGTGTGCCACAGCTAGACAGGAGGGAGTCCAGAAAAATCTCTGGACCTGCCTAAGAGGCAAGAGACCATTGTTTCGGGGTGCACGAGGAGAGGGGATACAGAACACCACCTAAACGAGCTCCAGAGATGGGCACAAGCTGCGGTTATCAGCGTGGACACGAGAGACGGACATGAAATGCTAAGGCTGCTGCTGCAGCCACCAAGAAGCCTGTGTGCGAGCACAGGTAACTATCCACACCTCCCCTCCTGGGAGCCTGTGCAGCCTGCCACTGCCAGGGCCCCGTGATCCAGGGACAACTTACCCGGGAGAACACACGGTGGGCCTCAGGCTGGTTCAACGTCATGCTGGCCTCTGCCGCCGCAGGCTCGCCCCACGTTCCGTGCCCCTCCCTCCCCCCCGACCTAAGTGAGCCAGAGCCCCCTAATCAGCTGCTCCTTTAACCCCATCCTGTCTGAGTGGGAACAGATGCCCTCAGGCGACCTACACGCAGAGGCAGGGCCAAATCCAAAGCTGAACCCCGGGGCTGTGCAGACAAAGAAGAGAAATGGAAGTCTCTCCCAGCAGCCTCAGGAGCAGCGGATTAAATCTCCACAATCAACTTGATGTACCCTGCCTCTGTGGAATACCTGAACAAATGAACAGACAATGAATCATCCCAAACTGAGGCGGTGGACTTTAGGAGCAACTGTAGACTTCGAGTTTGCTTTCTGCATATAATTTGATTCTGGTTTTATGTTTATCTTGGTTTACTATCTAGAGTTAATTATCATTGGTAGATTTCTTTATTGATTTGATTGCTCTCTTCCTCTTTGTTTTTATATATAGACAGATTTTTTTTCCTTTTTTCTTTTTGTGAGTGTGTATGTGCATGCTTCTTTGTGTGATTTTGTCTGTATAGATTTGTTTTCACCATTTCTCCTAGGGTTCTCTCTGTCCGTTTTGCTTTTTGGTTTTTTTGGTTGTTTTTTTTTTTTAACTATAGTTTTTAGCACTTGTTATCATTGGTGGATGTGTTTTTTTGGTTCGGTTGCTCTATTATTTCTTTCTTTCTGTTACTTATATTTTTTATTTTATTTTAAATAATTTTTTTATTTTTTATTTTAATAACTTATTTTATTTTACTGTATTTCTTTCTTTCTTTCTTTCTTTCTTTCTTTCTTTCTTTCTTTCTTTCTTTCTTTCTTTCTTTTTTTCTCCCTTTTCTTCTGAGCCATGCAGCTGCCAGGGTCTTGGTGCTCTGCCTGGGTGTCAGGCCTGTGCCTCTGAGTTGGGAGAGCCGAGTTCAGGACATTGGTCCACCAAAGACCTACCAGCTCCACGTAATATCAAACAGGGAAAGATCTCCCACAGATCTCCATCTCAAGGCTAAGACCCAGCTCCACTCAACGACCAGCAAGCTCCACTGCTGAACACCCCATGCCAAACAACTAGCAAGACAGGAACACAACCCCACCCGTTAGCAGAGAGGTCGCCTAAAATCATAATAAGGTCACAGACACCCCAAAACACACAACCGGACACGGTCCTGCCCACCAGAAAGACAAGATCCAGCTTAATCCAACAGAACACAGGCACCAGTCCCCTAAACCAGGAAGCCTACAGAACCCACTGAACCAACCGTAGCCACTGGGGGCACTGAACCAACCGTAGCCACTGGGGGCAGACACCAAAAACAAAAGGAATTATGAACCTGCAGCCTGCAAAAAGAAGACCCCAAACACAGTAAATCAAGCAAAATGAGAAGACAGAGAAACACATAGCAGATGAAGTACCAAGGCAAAAACCGACCAGACCAAACAAATGAAGAGGAAATAGGCAGTCTACCTGAAAAAGGATTCAGAGTAATGAAAGTAAAGATGATCCAAAATCTTGGAAGTAGAATGGAGAAAATACAAGAAACGTTTAACAAGGACCTAGAAGAACTAAAGAGCAAACAAACAATGATGAACAACACAAAAAAATGAAATTAAAAATTCTCTAGAATGAATCAATAGCAGAATAACTGAAGCAGAAGAACGGATAAGTGACCTGGAAGATAAAATAGTGGAAGTAACTACCACAGAGCAGAATAAACAAAAAAGTATGAAAAGAACTGAGGACAGTCTAAAAAACCTCTGGGACAACATTAAACACACCAACATTTGAATTATAGGGGTCTCAGAAGAAGAAGAGAAAAAGAAAGGGACTGAGAAAATATTTGAAGAGATTATAGTTGAAAACTCCTCTAATGTGGGAAAGGAAATAGTTAATCAAGTCCAGGAAACACAGGGAGTCCCATACAGGATAAATCCAAGGAGAAACACGCCAAGACACATATTAATGAAACTATGAAAAATAAAATACAAAGAAAAAATATTAAAAGCAGCAAGGGAAAAACAACAAATAACATACAAGGGAATCCCCATAGGTTAACAGTTGATATTTCAGCAGAAATTCTGCAAGCCAGAAGGGAGTGGCAGGAGATATTTAAAGTGATGAAAGGGAAAAACCAACAACCAAGATTACTCTACCCAGCAAGGATCTCATTCAGATTCGATGGAAAAATTAAAACCTTTACAGACAAGCAAAAGCTAGGAGAATTCAGCACCACCAAACCAGCTTTACAGCAAATGCTAAAGGAACTTCTCTAGGTGAGAAACACAAGAGAAGGAAAAGACCTACAATAACAAACCCAAAACAATTAAGAAAATGGTAATAGGAACATATATATCGATAACTACCTTAAATGTAAGTGGATTAAATGCTCCAACCAAAAGACATAGACTGGCTGAATGGATAAAAAAACAAAACCCATATATATGCTGTCTACAAGAGACCCATGTCAGACCTAGGGACACATACAGACTGAAGGTGGGGGGATGGAAAAAGATATTCCATGCAAATGGAATCAAAAGAAAGCTGGAGTAGCAATTCTCATATCAGACAAAATAGACTTTAAAATAAAGACTCTTACAAGAGACAAAGAAGGACACTACATAATGGTCAATGGATCAATCCAAGAAGAAGATATAACAATTGTAAATATTTATGCACCCAACATAGGAGCACCTCAATACATAAGGCAAATGCTAACAGCCATAACAGGGGAAATCGACAGTAACACAATCATAGTAGGGGACTTTAAGACCCCACTTTCACCATTGGACAGATCATCGAAAATGAAAATAAATAAGGAAACTCAACCTTTAAATGATACATTAAACAATATGGACTTAACTGATATTTATAGGACATTCCAACCAAAAACAACAGAATACACTTTCTTCTCAAGTGCTCATGGAACATTCTCCAGGAGAGACCATATCTTGGGTCACAAATCAAGCCTTGGTAAATTTAAGAAAATTGAAATCATATCAAGTATCTTTTCTGACCACAACGCTATGAGACTAGATATCAATTACAGAAAAAATCTGTAAAAAATTCAAAGACAGGAGCTTCCCTTGTGGCGCAGTGGTTGAGAGTCCGCCTGCCCATGCAGGGGACATGGGTTCATGCCCCGGGCCAGGAAGATACCACAAGCCATGGAGTGGCTGGGCCCATGAGCCATGGCTGCTGAGCCTGTGCGTCCAGACCCTGTGCTCTGCAACGGGAGAGGCCACAACAGTGAGAGACCTGTGTACCGCAAAAGAAAAAAAAAAAAGGACATGGAGGCTAAACAATACACTACTGAATAACCAAGAGATCACTGAAGAATTCAAAGAAGAAATCAAAAAATACCTAGAAACAAATGAAAATGAAAACACGATGACTCAAACCTATGGGATGCAGCAAAAGCAGTTCTAGAAGAGAAGTTTATAGCAATACAATCCCACCTCAAGAAACAAGAAACATCTCAAATAAACAACCTGACCTTACATCTAAAGCAATTAGAGAAAGAAGAACAAAAAACCCCAGGGCTTCCCTGGTGGCGCAATGGTTGAGAGTCCACCTGCCATTGCAGGGGACATGGGTTCGTGCCACAGTCCAGGAAGATCCCACATGCTGTGCAGTGGCTGAGCCCGTGAGCCATGGCCACAGAGCCTGCGCGTCCGAAGCCTGTGCTCTGCAATGGGAGAGGCCACAAGAGTGAGAGGCCTGCATACCACACACACACACACAAAAACCAAAGTTAGCAGAAGGAAATAAATCATAAAGATCAGATCAGAAAGAAATGAAAAAGAAATGAAGGAAAGAGTAGAAAAGATCAATAAAACTAAAAGCTGGTTCTTTGAGAAGATAAGCAAAATTGACAAACCATTAGCCAGACTCATCAAGAAAAAAAAAAGGAGAAGACTCAAATCAGTAGAATTAGAAATGAAAAAGGAGAAGTAACAACTGACACTGTAGAAATACAAAGGATCATGAGAGATTACTACATGCAACTATATGCCAATAAAATGGACAACCTGGAAGAAACACACGGATTCTTAGAAAAGCACAACCTTCTGAGTCTGAACGAGGAAATAATAGAAAATATAAACAGACCACTCACAAGCATTGAAATTGAAACTGTGATTAAAAATCTTTCAACAAACAAAAGCCCAGAACCAGATAGCTTCACAGGCGAATTCTATCAAAGATTTAGAGAAGAGCTAACACCCATCCTTCTCAAACTCTTCCAAAATATAGCAGAGGGAGGACACTGCCAAACTCATTCTATGAGGCCACCATCACCCTGATACTTAAACCAGACAAAGATGTCACAAAGAAAGAAAACTATAGGCCAATATCACTGCTAAACATAGATGCAAAAATCCTTAACAAAATACTAGCAAAAAGAATCCAGGAGCGATAGACCTAGAGTCTGTCATACAGAGTGAAGTTAGTCAGAAAGAGAAAGACAAATACCGTATGCTAACACATATATACGGAATTTAAAAAAAAAAATGTCATGAAGAACCTAGGGGCAAAACGGGAATGAAGACGCAGACCTACTTGAGAATGGACTTGAGGATATGGGGAGGGGGAAGGGTGGGCTGTGACAAGGCGAAAGAGAGGCATGGACGTGTATACACTACCAAACGTAAGGTAGATAGATAGTGGGAAGCAGCCGCAGAGCACAGGGAGATCAGCTCGGTGCTTTGTGACCGCCTGGTGGGGTGGGATGGGGAGGGTGGGAGGGAGGGAGATGCATGAGGGAAGGGATGTGGGAACAGATGTATATGTATGACTGATTCACTTTGTTATAAAGCAGAAACTAATTAAAAAAATAAATAAATAAACTTTAAAAAAAAAAAAAAAAAAGAATCCAGGAGCACATTAAAAGGATCATACACCATAATCAAGTGGGGTTTATCCAAGGAATGCAAGGATTCTTCAATATATGCAAAACAGTTAAAGTGATAAACCATATTAACAAATTGAAGGAGTAAAACCATATGATCATCTCAGCAGAGGAAGAAAAAGCTTTCGACAAAATTCAACACCTGTTTATGATAAAAATCCTCCAGAAAGTAGGCATAGAGGGAACTTACCTCAACATAATAAAGGCCGTGTACAACAAACCCATGGCCAACATCGTCCTCAGTGGTGAAAAACTAAAACCATTTCCATTAAGATCAGGAAGAAGACAAGGTTGCCCGCTCTCACTACTGTTATTCAAAATAGTTTTGGAAGTTTTAGCCACAGCAGTCAGATAAGAAAAAGAAATAAAAGGAATCCAAATCAGAAAAGAAGAAGTAAAGCTGTCACTGTTTGAAGATGACATGATACTATACATAGAGAATCCTAAAGACACTACCAGAAAACTACTAGAGCTAATCAATGAATTTGGTAAAGTAGCAGGATACAAAATTAATGCACAGAAATCTCTTGCATTCCTATACACTAATGATGAAAAATCTGAAAGAGAAATTAAGGAAACACTCCCATTTACCACTGCAACAAAAAGAATAAAATACCTAGGAATAAACCTACCTAAGGGGACCAAAGACCTGTATGCAGAAAACTATAAGATACTGAAGAAAGAAATTAAAGATGATACAAACAGATGGAGAGATATACCAGGTTCTTGGATTGGAAGAATCAACATTGTGAAAATGACTATACTACCCAAAGCAATCTACAGATTCAATGTAATCCCTATCAAACTATCAATGGCATTTTTCACAGAACTAGAAAAAAAAATTTCACAATTTGTACGGAAACACAAAAGACCCCAAATAACCAAAGAAATCTTGAGTAAGAAAAACGAAGCTGTGGAATCAGGCTCCATGACTTCAGACTATACTACAAAGCTACAGTAATCAAGACAGTATGGTACTGGCACAAAAACAGAAATATAGATCAATGGAACAGGATAGAAAGACCAGAGATAAACTCACACACATATGGTCACCTTATTTCTGATAAAGGAGGCAAGAATATACAATGGAGAAAAGGCAGCCTCTTCAATAAGTGGTGCTGGGAAAACTGGACAGCTACATGTAAAAGAATGAAATTAGAACACTCCCTAACACCATACACAAAATAAACTCAAAGTGGATGAAAGACCTAAAAGTAAGGCCAGACACTATAAAATTCTTAGAGGAAAACACAGGCAGAACACTCTATGACATAAATCACAGCAAGATCCTTTTTGACCCGCCTCCTAGAGAAATGGAAATAAAAATAAACAAATGCGACCTAATGAAACTTAAAAGCTTTTGCACAGCAAAGGAAACCATAAACAAGATGAAAAGACAACCCTTAGAATGGGAGAAAATATTTGCAAATGAAGCAACTGACAAAGGATTAATCTCCAAAATATATAAACAGCTCATGCAGCTCAATATCAAAAAAAAAACAACCCAATCAAAAATTGGGCAGAAGACCTAAGCAGACGTTTCTCTAAAGAAGACATACAGATGGCCAAGAAGCACATGAAAAGCTGCTCAACATCATTAATTATTAGAGAAATGCAAATCCAAACTACTATGAGGTATCACCTCACACCAGTCAGAATGGCCATCATCAAAAACTCTACAAACAATAAATGCTGAGAGGGTGTGGAGAAAAGGGAACCCTCTTGCACTGTTGGTGGGAATGTAAATTGATACAGCCACTATGGAGAACAGTATGGAGGTTCCTTAAAAAACTAAAAGTAGAACTACCATACCACCCAGGAATCCCACTACTAGGCATATATGCTGAGAGAACCATAATTCAAAAAGAGTCATGTACCACAATGTTCATTGCAGCACTATTTGCAATAGCCAGGACATGGAAGCAACCTAAGTGTCCATCAACAGATGAATGGATAAAGAAGATGTGGCACATCTATACAATGGAATATTACTCAGCCATAAAAGGAAAGGAAATTGAGTTATTTGTAGTGAGGTGGATGGACCTAGAGTCTTTCATACAGAGTGAAGTAAGTCAGAAAGAGAAAAGCAAATACCGTATGCTAACACATATATATGGAATCTAAAAAGAAAAAAAAATGGTTCTGAAGAACCTAGGGGCAGGACAGGAATAAAGACGCAGACTCAGAGAATGGACTTGAGGATGTGGGGAGGGGGAAGTGTAAGCTGGGGTCGAAGTGAGAGAGTGGCATGGACATATATACACTAGCAAATTTAAAACAGACAGCTAGTGGGAAGCAGCCACATAGCACAGAGACATCAGCTCGGTGCTTTGTGTCCACCTAGAGGGGTGGGATAGGGAGCGTGAGAGGGAAACGCAAGAGGGAGGCGATATGGGGATATATGTATATGTATAGCTGAATCACTTTGTTATAAAGCAGAAACTAACACACCATTGTAAAGCATTTATACTCCAATAAAGATGTTAAATAAATAAATAGAGTGAGATGCAGAAAATAAAATATCACTGCCAAAAAAAAAAAAAGTCCCAATGCAGCCAAAAATAAATAAATAAATTTATTTTAAAAAATTTTTAAACTGTGTGGAAACTAGATGATAAGACATCAGTATGTTGCTGCTCTTCACTTGCAAAACCTCTCTGGAATTTGTTGTTTTCAGGGCACCATCTGGATCCTTGCCCTGGTCAGTCTTGATACCTCGTCTGCTTTGTTCACTGGAGCAGTTCATGATCTCTCTGCTCTCACTGGCCCCTGGGCTGGGCAGCTCTTCTCTGTAGCTTCCCACAGTGAACTTATTCTAGTGCCCCTCTTGGGGGTGCTGGCATTTTCATCTTGAGCCCTCTGCAGTGCAGGTTTAGGCCTTGGTCATCTCATAGACATTGTCTCAGGGAGTTGAGGGTAGAATGAATGGTAAGTTGGGACCTCAGCAGTCTTTGCCAAGAACCCTCAAATCTTAGTCCTTGGGTGAAACCCTCCCCGCCTGAACATAAGACCCACCTCCCTAAAAAAATGAGTTTTGTCCCATCAGTGGCTGACACAGACATGGGGACCAAACCCAGACCTATCTCGGGAACCTCTGCTCACAAATAGGCAGGGACAGCAGACCGTCCTCCATCCTTGCTTTGTGATGCCAAACTCTATATAAAACATTCACTTTAGAAAAGTATCAAATGTTTATTTCTATTACAAATAGCACCCAAACATTTCCCAAATGGCTTCTGAAACCAGTCGTGTGCATTTTTTTACATTTTTAAATGTTTCCAAACTCTTTTGAAATTTGTAGTGATTGAGACAGGTTTTTGAGTTTAGTATTACCACTCATGTCACATTTTCGCCTGATTTCCAATCATCTGTGGTCTCCTTGATTAGTAAAGCACTTGATTTTATCTTTTATTGAGGGCCTTTGAATGTAGCAAAATGTTGAAATGATTCATCATCCATCATAATAAAAGACTTCAAAGGGATCCAAGTTAAACTTCAGGATTCTGAAGAGCATACTAGACAGTCAACTTCTTGCATTTCAACTTCAGGGCCGTGAGCCTAGTGGAGAATTTTGCTAAAAATGCCTAATGAGCATGTTAGTCACGTCTAAAAATCATCTGTTTTCCACATGTTCACATTCATACATATACGGTGTGTGCATTTCATCCGACATTAATTTATTATGTAGCAAGATATAGTTTAGGCTATTCATTTCCACTGATCCATTCCCTGAACATCAGAGGCCCCTGCAAAAGAAAAACAAAGCAAATTCCTTAGGGTGGGAGCCATGCCTGACCAAAACCAGAGAAACAGCATGGCACCTGATTTAAGCTTTGTCTATATGGGTTCCAGTTGGAAACATAAAGTTGAAATCCATCAGATGATTGTTTTTAAATCAACAATTCAGAAACGCTTTTCTTTCATACTTATATGAATGCTACCTTATGTTTTCAAAGCAAGCATTTGGACTCAGTTTTTAGAAAGACAAAAGATATTCAGTGTGTGTTTAGTGTTAAAAATGATTTTAGAAGTGAAAGTGAAGGCTAAAAAATGAACACACAATCAAAAATAAAGAGCTCTCTTTTTAATAGATCTTAAAAGTTTTCATCACAAGAAAATAATATTCTGTAACTATGGATGGTGATGGATGTTAACTAGATTTATTGTGGTCATCATTTCAAAATGTACACAAATATCGGAATCATTGTGTTGCACACCCGAACTAACATAATGTTGTATAATAATTATACCTCAATTTTTTTTAAAAAAGATCTCTTTTTTAAATATATATTTAAAGTATGTAGTTTTCCATTTCTTGCAATGGATTTATTGAGGAACTGCTAAATGAAAGTACTGAGGAGTACAAATGGTGATGAAATACACCCTGGGGTGTCCAAAGCTTAAAAGAAAATAGATACCTAAGTGCCCTTAATGCTGGGCAGACTGTGATAAATAGCAAACTATACACTCATTGAGACTGCAAAGAAAAGGCAATCGGCAATCCTTCTAATGATATTTCCATGTAAATTAGGCTTTAAGAGGTAAGTAGGATCTCAACACCCAGAAATGATGTCTCAGAAAGAACAGCATGACCATAGGCCAAACTCATGAGAAGGATGACACAGCTCTAAGGCAGCGGGTAGTTGGGAGGGGGATGTACACTATAAGTCAGGGGGCAGGGATATCACCTGCCACTAAAATGGTAAATTAGGGTCAGGTTGTGAAGGTCTCCAAATGCCAGCTAGGGGGTTACAAAACTTCTCTGCAGAAAATGGGTCCCAAGAAGGTTTTAACCGAAGAAGGAGGTTAGAAAGATGAATCTGATGGTAAGCAGAAGGACAAAAGTTGCAAAGAATAGGGTGGGAAGATTTGCTAGGAGCCAGGGATACCAGCTTACATGAAAATCAGGTGGGTGGAGACAGAAAAGAGAAAGGATAAAAGTCAGTATTAAATCAGCATTTGGTAACTGATCTCATCTCGGGGGCAAAAGATGATCCAAAACTTTCTACCTGGGAGAGGTGGAGAGACAGGGATAGAATTAAGGAAGAGAGAGAACTCAAGAGAAAATGTAGATTTTTGAAAACAAGTAATTGATGTCCCCCCCCCTTTTTTTTAAGTGATGTCTGATTGGAATCTTAAAGTCTTAAGTTTCACTGGTTAAAAAGAGGAAGAAAAAAAGAGACACACTCTAGCCAGAGGTGAAAACATGAGCAAAGCCACAGAGGTGAGAACTCTGAGAGGCTGTCAAAATAAGAAGGAAGAAAGAATGGAGGTGTAAAATAGGACCAAGTAGCAGGAATGGCAGAGAGGAGAGAATGTGAGAAATATTTAGGAGGCAAAATCAGTAACATCTGATGATGTGTGGGATAAAGGAGACAAGGGAGGCAAGCAAGTATCTCAGCTTTCAAGCTTAAGTGACCCCTGGGATTTCGCTCCCACATTTGAAATGGAGAATAGATGTGGAGGAGGTAACAAACGGGGGAAAGATGATTGATGTCACTTGGCCAGAGCTGCATTCAAGGGGTCTGGGAGCCAGGGGGACAGCTTCCACTCAGAGATGGAGGTGCAGAGCTGAGCCTAGGGAAGTAAAGAGCTGGTATAATAATAAAGATGTAAGGGACATTAGGATGTAGGCAGTAAATAAAACCATGCGTGTAGTTGGTGTCACTTTGAGAGAGCCAAGAGGAAAGCACACGTATCTCTCTCTGCAGATGGAAGACCCCCAAACTGAGCACCATTTAGATTAGAAGAAATCATCTTAAAGTAGTATCATGAGGAGATATCAGTATTATAAGACCAAAGAAAACTAACAACTGCAGCAAACGACGATTCATGATTCATTCATTAGCATGCTACGTACCATTCCACTGACAGCTTTAATCATCTGGATGAGCAAAAACAATTGCCTTTCATTAATCCCTGCTGATAAATGGAAATATCTTTAAATGACCACCAGGATATCTGGAGCCATGTTTCCTGCTTTTTGTACCCAATGTTTCATTGTAATCAGTGCTCACACTTTGAACATTCCAATATGGTACAGCAATCTGAGAGGAAAGGCCAATTACAAGAAATGTCCATCTAATGCTCTACCTGAAGACAAGAGAGTTCTTCATCGTGGAACCCTATTCATCAAAGTTTAAGAATTTAGGTCTCCTTGATTAACAAAAACTTACCTCTGGGAAACTAAAAGCATCTTATTTAATAGAGCTGGCAAATCAGCACCGGGTTAACTGACATCCACAGTGCATGGGATCCATCCAAGGAACTTTTGTGGGTTTTGCCTGAGCAGCCCAAGCAGTTCTCTTTTCAAGACTTGCATAAAGGTAGCAAGTGAATGACATCACCTGAAACGGACGCTCTTGGACGAGCTGACACCACATTTCACAGAAGCCTGAGAAATGTGGCAACTCAATCAGCTCAAATTGGCATGGCGGCCGAACATGATCTGCCAAGAATTCTCCCTCCTGGAGCTTGATAAAAGAATAAACGTCTAGAACCTCTGGGTCTTCAATTATTAAATGGAGCAACTTATGTAACCAAAGTCGAATAACCTCGCAGGCTTGCTGACCACCCTTCGAGATAGAAACACCCAATAGTACAACCAGTGAAACTGATCTGGCTGGAAGGCTGGCAGAGGGAGAGAAGGAAGGGATCAGAATGTCAGGCCGCCTTCCACCCTTAATTACAGGAGAGAGTGGCTCATTCATGGCTTCCCGCCCTGAGGTTTCTAGCTCTCCAGTCCCCTCTGCCCGCCTGCCGCCCCCCAGGGGAGGTTGTGTCCTTCTTTTCTTTCTTGTGTCAGATTTCGGGCTGACACGTGGTAATTGATTCCGTTGCTGGTTAGACGGGTGTTAAGTGGGAGGGATGAAGTTTCAGTGAAAACAAATAGCACTTCATGGGTTTGACCTTTCCTCTTTGGAGCTTTTGTTGTGGTCGGCTCTGGGATGTGCAGCTCAAAAACTGCGTGAGCCCGTCGTGTCTGTGTCTGCAGCTCCCCTGATTCACCTTCATCAGCTCCCAATGTGCCGATGACAGCTAGATTGTCTCAGTGTCGCTTCTGGCTTGATGACAGCCCAGCAGCAGGTGGAGGCTCCGAGAATTGGTGTCTGAGAGATAGCAATGGCCGAGCAGGGCCTGAGCCTTCTAGGATAGCACCCCCTTCATGGAAAAGACTTACATTCTGGAGATAAGAAGAAACCTTTTAATGACAATACAATTGATCCAAGGGCTGCTCCCAATCTGTGGCACAGTTTCAATGTTCGGCTCCATCCGCCAGAAGGAGGCATCAGCACTGAGCCAGGGAAATGCTGGGCTCTTCAAGGAAGAAGAAAGACAGACCCTGAAGGAGCTACAGGGCCCAGGCAACATGTACTGGCACGACCAGGTAAGGATGATGGTGCTGGACCCTCAGGCCTCCATATCATTTTATCAAGAGGGGAACATTCTCCTGTCATACGAGATGCAACACCTGTATTAGTTTGCTTCTGCTGCCCTAACAATGTACCACAGACTGGGTGACTTAAACAGAAACGTATATTCTCACAGCCCTAAAAGGCCAGAAGACTGACCTCAAGGTGTCAGCAGCCTCTCTCCTTGGCTTGTGGATGACTATCTTCTCCCTGTGTCCTCACATGGTCTTCCCTCTGTGTGTCTCTGTGTCTTAATCTTCTCTTTTTTAAGGACCCCCATCATATTGGATTAGGGCCCACCATAATGACTTCATTTAAACTTAGTTATCTCTTTAAAGCCCTCTCTGCAAACACAATCACATTCAGGGGTACTGGGGGTTAAGACATATGAATTTATGGGGGAACACAGCTCAGCTCATAACAACACCCTGACAAGAATTTCAAGAGGCGGTATTAGCATGCTGCTGAGGTGACTCTTGGAAGCTTGGAGCAAGTGATGGTCATACAAATGAGGTAGAAATGCCAGAAGTGCCATAATGAAGAGTGAAGGAAGAATCTAGCAGCTTCTTCCTTCCAGTGAAGGAAGAAGTAAGCAGCTAGAGTGACACATCAGTTAAGTCCAGAAAACCCAGCAGATGCTGTTCCATGGAAAGGCCCAGAGGGTATTCCATTAACTAAAGCAACAAGGAGTGTGCCGGTAAGGACACTGGTATCATCACTGAAAATCTCAGTGGGTACCATTCTCTGTAGGGCAAGACTGATGTTAGGAGACACCATTACAGAAGTAGGTTCACTGGTAACCCTGGGGATGATAGGATCCAAAATATTAGAGACCGGGCAGCTATGCTCAGCTATCAGATGCCAGATAGACAATTATCCTACTGGGTGCCAAGGAGGGAGTGACCCTCTGGGGATCATCCAGGCATTGATAAGAGATGATTGTTAGAGAACAGCACCCCTAGAGGCCAGACAGAGCAGCCACCCAGGATACTGCTCAATCTCTCCCAACAGAAGAATCAATGCTGGACAATCAGGATGTTGGGTGAGAGAACCCATCCCAGAGTCACTACCCCAGTCCCCAAATGTGTAATGGGAACACACATACTTGATAGTTGCAAACGTCTAAACAGACAAGAGCTATCATAGCAAGGAAGGTTAAGAGGAAGCTTCTCAAACTGCCTCCTACCCAAGCCAAGTTAGTAAATAGAAAACAATATCATGTCCTGGGGTGGGGAGAGGGGAAGGTTTGGATTTTAAAGCTTAGAACTACCCTTAAAGACCTACAGAATGCAGAGTGTGGTCCCTATCATATCGCCATTTAATTAATCAGTCTGGTCCCTGCAGAAACCATACGGGTCCTGGAGGATGACCGACTCCCCCAGACTTAAACAAGCAGCAGCCCACAGCTGGCACTGAAGCTCCCTTGCCAGATAGTGTATCTTTACATAAACACAGGCTCAGGTACATGGCATGCAGCCTTTGATCTGGGGACTCTGTCCTTTTCATCCTTATCAAAAAGGAGGATCAGAGACAGTTCGAATTTGCTCAGAACAGACAACCATATTCACTTACAGTGGTGATGCAGGGCTATGTTAACTCTCTCCTCTCTGCCATAACATAGTTTGAGGAGACCTGGACCAGCTGGTCATCCACAGAACACCACGCTGGTGATGACATCATGTAAACCAGGGCTGGTGAGTGAGAAGTGTCAAGAATGCTCAGGGCCTTTGTAAGTCAGACTCATGCTATAAGGAAAGTGGGAAATAACCATCAGGGGCCACATCAATAAACTTTTTAAAGGTCTGGGGTCTGGGGCATGTCAGGATATCTCAGCCAAAGTAAAGAACAAATTATTGTATCCCACCCCTCCAAAAACAAAAACAAAAATGCTGCAGCTCAAAATCCAGTGGGCTTTTTTAGGTTTTGGAGACACTAGTTCCACAGCTGGGAATATTGCTCACATCCATATAACAAGGGACAAAATGACAGCCAAGAGAGGGAAAGGCTCTGCAAAAGGTCCCAGCTACAGGTCAAGTGGCCCTATGGCTTGAGCCTTGTGGCCCAGCAGACCCTATGGCATTAGAAATATTGGTGATGGCAAAGGACACTTGTATGGAGTTTTTGGCAGTCCGCACTGGAAAAAATCACAACCCAGACACTTGGAGTTCTGGGGCAAGGCTACATAAATAACTACATAACTTTAGAATAAACAGCTCCCAGCATGCCATTGGGCCCTGGAAGAGATGGGAGTACCTGACCATGGGACACCAGGTAACCAATCATCCATGCTGAGCTGGGTTCCATCACACCCATAAACCCACATGGTTGGGCATGCCCAGCAGCAATCCATTGTGAGATGCAAGTGGTACATCCAGGGCATAAGCAAGTCATACTAGCAGGTATCCCAGACCCCCATGTTACTCACCATTTTTCCATCAGTGCCTCTCCTTAGCTCATACCTATGGCCACATGGAAAGTCCATTATGACCAACTGTTGGAGGAGGAAAAAGCCCACGCTTGATTTATCCATGAGTCAGCTGAATATGAAGGCACAAGCCAAACATAGCCAATGGCTACAGAAACAGCTTCATTCAAGTGGTAGCCTTGACAGACAGTGGTTAGAGGGAATCATCCCAATGGTCAGAGCTTTGGATGGCACACACTCTTGTTAAAGGGGAATTGGAAATTGCCAGTGTACAGATACCATTAGCTTCTTACACAGTGACTGAACTTAGGTAGACAGCAACATCCCTGGGTAGTTTATCTCACTGGTCCCCAAATCTAGTTGAGCATCAGAACCACCTGTAAAGTTTTTAAAGAATATAGACGCCTAAGCCCACCTCAAAATTACTGAAATAAATGCCCCAGATATGGTGCTAATAAATCTATATTTTATGTAAGATCCTTCAGTGATTCCAATACTGCTAGTCCTTGAACTGGTATTTGGGAAACATTTGTCTAAGTAATTGGCAATGCCACAATAAAGAACAAAAATATTGACAATTAATGCAAACACACAACTAACCCTATTGTGATAATCATTTCACAACATATATGTGTATCAAATCATCACACTGTACACCTTAAACTTACACAGTGTTATGTGTCAATTATATCTCATAAAGCAGGAGGAAAAAAGAAAAAGAAATCAATTTTTTTAAAAAGGCAAGTACTTGTAAGACTATATGCTTTAATATATGTCAATTTTTTAATTCTCACGACTGCCCTCTGAGGTATGATAACCCCATTTGGTAGGTGAGAACACTTATATGACATGACTTACTCAAGGTCATATAGCAAGTGAAGGATGGAGGTAGTATTTGAACTTAGTCTGAGTCTAGAGTCCTTATACTTAATCATGATGCTTAGTGGAAAAGGCAGTCCAGGAAAGAGAAAGGGGAAGAAAATTCTGTAATCCACAAGCACGTACAGTTTGTAGGGCTAATTTTGTATTTACCTTAAATGAAGACATATTGCTTTTCCAAATAGTTTGATGTCAATCTCCCTTTACAATAGCATGTGCACACCATCTAGTGGCTAGATAAGTCTGCTTGATGAGTAATTGCTCTGCGTTAGCAAGATCAGCCGAGAACAGAAAACTTGTCATTGAAATTTAGTAGATGAAAGTTTCCAGTTCTAGAATGAATGAATTCCAGCTCCAGAAGGATGGATTCTTTAACTTCCAGAAAAAGTTTTTTAAAAATAGTAAGGATATAAAGATGAGAAAAATTAATCAAAATGGGTGAAGTCAACAATAGCCACAGAAATGATGTCAGATCAGGTTTTGTTTTGTTTTTAATGAAAATGCAATAGTAATAAAACATAAAAAGAAAAAAGCCATATGGCAAATCATTATTAACTTTATATCCTTATAATGAACTTACTATATGCACACACTAAAAACTTTTCATGACCAATCACTTTTTCCAGGACTTATCTTCGTTCAGCATCCTTTTCCTGTCCAGGTATTAAGATACCGTCTGCTCCCACCTCTACTGCATGAGACTTCATGGCTACCCAACAGGATGAAAGGTGATGGAAGTTTAGAAACCCATGACTTGTCTTCTCCCTAATGTCCATGGGATTGATTTTCTCCCAAGATCTCTTAAACCCAGATAGGCAGAGGCAAGGCAGCAAGGTACTGAACTTACACAATAGGAATCAGTTCGCTATGTGGGAAGCAGGAAGAAGGGCCATGAGCAGGAGATGATGTCAGGGCCCCAGGAGTCATCATCCAGGTCCAGAACCAGTGTAAAACAGTTGGAAGACAGAGGAGTAGCTCTGTGGGCGGAGTCTGGCCTACCCAGCCTCTGACAAGCTTTCTTTCCAGCATTCTGCAAGCATCAGGGTTCATCCCACAGCTTCTTTAATGCTCATACTCAACTTTAAAAAGCTCTTTAGCAGGATTCATTTCAGGGACAAATGTTCTCCTAATGTGAACCTTGAAAATATGATGTTAATTGAAAAAAGCCAGACACAAAGGGCATATATTGTATGCTTCCATTGCTATGACATATGCTGCATAGGGGACTCCACAGAGATAGGAAGCAAATTGGTGGTTTCCAGGAGATGGGGAGTGGGGAGGAAGGGGGGAAAACTGATTAATGGGTAAAGGATTTTACTTTGGAGTGATGAAAATGTTCTGGAACTCGATAGAAGGGCTCATTACACAACATAGTGAATGCACTAAATGCCACTGAATTTTTGAAATGGTTAATTTTACCTTCTGTGGCCAA
Source organism: Mesoplodon bidens (assembly GCF_964165515.1). NCBI lineage: Eukaryota > Metazoa > Chordata > Mammalia > Artiodactyla > Ziphiidae > Mesoplodon > Mesoplodon bidens. Next base: position 9,998,785 of record NC_138161.1, on the reverse strand, counting down.
TACCAGAAATACCACAAATAAAAAGTTTTATCTTTTGTCTTAGGATTTTAGACCAGGGTATTTTAAATTTTGAATATTTGGTGAGAGTTGTTTATAAGATTTAGTTAGAGACCTCAGGCCACCCTTTAAAGTGAGAAGGTTATCAGAGCCTTCTGTGTGAACAGGATTTAATAGTGAGAAGGGGGAGAAAAAAGATGCCACCTGGGCTCCTGGGAAGGGAAAAGAGAGCTCATTCTTAGCAGTGAAGTTGTTCTAAAAAGAAGCAAGAAAACAAGCCGCTCCCACTGCAGATCTGCGCGCTTTGTAACAGGTTCTATGTTTAGATGGGTGGGGTAGAATTCCTGACAAGAATCAAGGAGGTTCTTGTCTCTGGGGAGTTCCCAGCTTCATGCTTCTAGGGCACAAGAAACCCGGAGCCTGGAGGAATCCAGCACCTCATCGGCAAAGCTTTCTCTCAAGAAGCATCAGAAGGCAATCAGCGATTGGCCAACAAGCACAAATTCCAAACACACACCCAGTTAATGAAAACCACACACACACAAACACACACAACCTAGAGATATTTTCTACCTGCCAGTGACAATCTGGAGCAGGAAAAGCAGATGGAAAATAGCCACAGGGGCTTTATTCTGAATATTCTACATCTAAGGAGGAATTGAGTTTCTCAAAAATAAAGACTTTCGGTTTACAAACATACTGTTTTTGCCAAAAGGAATTTTTTATTTTAGGTGCTTTGGGAAGACTTCAGAGTCCTCGGGTTTGGGGCCAAAGATGCCTGCATGTTGCAATCCTAAACCTTTGGCAGTGACAAAAACATGTTTGCAAGTGGAAAGTTTTCGGTGTGGGGTTGTTCGTGTTGTTTTGTTTGGGTGTGTATTTGCCTGCTTGGTGCCAGAGGGTTTCCTCTGCATCGCCCCAGAACCAGGGAGCAGGAGTCAGCACTCCATTTGGGATGTTGGCCCCAAACCACCTGCACCCCCAACTTGTCCATCCTGTATGCCCTGAGGCAAGAAAAGAAGCCAAGAAGCTTAGGGTGCTACCCTTTTCCTGCCTTCAAGCCGAACCTGAAGGCTTGGATAGTCAGATGAGGGTCCAGGAGGAGTTCCGTCTCCATCACTGTGGGTTTCATGTGGGCTGAGTGGATTTCTGCATTGCAGGCTCTGATTAACTCAGTTTGTTCCTTATGTCTCACCCTAGCAGGACACATTTCTACTCTTTCCTTGTTTCTGTGGCTACTACCTGTGCTGAGGTAACAGTTTGATATATTAACTCTGGCTTTCTGTCTATTAAAACTGGGCAACCACATGGAACAACTAAGCCCATACACTGCAACTACTGAGCCTGCGCTCTAGAGCCGCAAGCCACAACTACTGAAGCCCGCGGGCCACAACTACTGAGCCCGCATGCCTAGAGCTCGTGTTCCGCAACAAGAGAAGCCACACAAGGAGAAGCCCACACACCGCAATGAAGAGTAGCCCCTGCTCACCACAACTAGAGAAAAGCCTGCGTGCAGCAACGAAGACCCAACGCAGCCAAAAATAAAATTAAATAAATAATTTTTTAAAAAAAACATAAAAAATAATCTAAGAAAAAACAAAAACTGGGCAACCAGAGAAGACCAGTCCTGCAGAATGTAGAGACAAAAAGAATGCAACTTGCAGAGAACTCTACATCTTAACAGAGCAGGAACAATAGTCCTGAAAACCAAGTCTTTCGATGCACAAGATTCGGGTACTTTGGAATTCACAAGCTAAGCCTGGTCCCTGGTATAAACTGCTCCTGCGAGAACAAAGGAGGGTCCCAGTGTGCCACCCAGATGCTAGACAAGGGCAGAAGCAGGACTGAGAGTGACCAGACGCTGTAGAGAGCGCCAGAGTCAGAACCCCAGACTCATCTGTCACCAGCCCCCGTCGGGGAGCTGAGAGGCAACAGAGGCCCCACTCAGTCCTGTGGCTATTCCAAAGAGCTCTGAGCTCAAGGGCCACCCTCCCAACCCTGGACCTTGTCCAGGGTAGGATCCCCGCTGACAGTGGCTGCGCTTCGCCCATCGCCATCCGCCAAGATGCTCCTCCCACCTCTGTGTCTGGTGTGCATCTAAGCACTTTGCACTCAGAAAACCCAAAACTGATGGCTGCAATCGTCCTCCGCTCCACCTCAGCCCTCTGCAACCCAGTCTCCTTCCCAACTGGCCTTTCATGATAAGTGCATCTTCTGAGTCACTCACATGAGATTCTTGGCATGGGCTCTGCTGTCTCCATCTCCCACCCACCCCCCAGCCGCCCCGCCACCCCCAGGGCTCATCTACTGCCAAATACCACAGATTCTACCTCCCTGGTGTCTTTTCCATCTGCCCATGGTTTTCATAACCATTGCCACCGCCTGATGCAGGAATCTCCTCTTGTCTCAACAGAAACAATTTAGTATTCTCCTAAATAATACCTCCCTTGGGCTCTCCCACATGAATTCTTATAAACTTCTGTACTGTTTCTACTCTGGCTCCTGTTTCTCTATTCCTCTCTATTCCTCCTCCTTCTTTCTCATCTCTACCACCACATTCTCCAGTGAGAATTCACCACCACTCCCATTCTCTGTGCCAGACAGACTACATTTTTCAGTGTCTCAAATACAGGGGTGATAGTCTCTCCCCTTAAATCCTGCATGAAAGCTGTTCTCTCTGCCCTTTTCTCCCATCTAACTCCTAAGCATCTTTCAGATGTCACTTCCTCTAGGAAGGCCTGCCATGCTTTCAGCAACACATGGCAGGAACACTGATTCCCACTGGCAGAAACAGTAAGGAAATGTATTAACAGCATTTAACAGGAAACATGAAGGTAGGGTATGGGTTCATTGGTGCCATGCTGTCATCAACCACACTGTTTCTTCCTTCTTGTTTCTTTGCCATCCCTAGCGTTGGCTTCATCTTTAGGCCAGTAACAAGATGTTTGCCACAGTTCTAGACACCACATCCAGACACTCCAAAGTCCAGAGGAAAAGGGTGTTTTTCTTCCCGTACTTTCTCTCAGGTGAGAAGGGACTTTTGCAGAAACATCCCCTCCTTCCCTGCCCCCCACCACTAGAACCTCCCTTACATTTCATTGGCCAGAATTAGTTCACATGTCCATCACTCAGCTAATCACAGGTGAGGGGAGTGCCACTACTGGTGTTGCCTGTTGGACCACCTCTCACACCTGGTCAGCTTCCCCAGAAGCTGTGCTGAAGAGAGAGCAGACATCTGATCAGAACCCAGATTCCATTTGGAAAGAAGTAGGAAGCAAAGGCAATCAGCAGAGTTTACTCTTCTTCCCATTTAGTTCTATGTTCCTTTAGCAGCTGTCTTAGTCCGTTCAGGCTGCTATCACAGAATACCACAGACATGGTGGCTTATAAACAAATACAGAACTTTATTTCTCACAGCTCTGAAAGGTGAGAAGTCCAAGATCAAGGCTCTGGCAGATTTGGTGTCTGGGGAGGGCCCACTTCTTGGTTCACAGACAACTGTCTTCTAGCTGTGTCCTCACACAGTGGGAAGGGTGGGGGGGGCGTCTCTGGCATCCTTTCAACAAGGACACTAATCCCATTCATGAGGGCTCCACCTTCATGACCTTATCTAACCCTAAATACCTCCCAAAGGCTCCACCTCCTAATACCATCATATTGGGAGTTAGGATTTCAACATATGAATTGGAGGGTGGGGGAGGCAAAAACATTTAATCTGTTGCGTTCTACCCCTGGACCCCCAAAACTCATGTTCTTCTCACATGCAAAATACATACATTCCATCCCAACAGTCCCCAAAGTCTTAACTCCTTCCAGCATCAACTCAAAAGTCTAAAGTCTCATCTAAACACCATCTAAATCAGATATGGGTGAGACTCGAGGTAGAATTCACTGAGGCAAATTTTCCTTCAGCTGCGAACCTGTGAAACCAGACAAGTTGTGTGCTTCCAAAATACAACAGTGGGAAAGGCATGGGGTAGACATTCCCATTCCAAGAGAAGAAATAAGCAAGAAGGAAGGAGTGTCAGGTCCCAGGAAAGTCCAGAACCTAGTGGAGAAACATTAAACCTTAAAGCTCAAGAATGATCCTCTTTGGCTCAATGCTCTGACCCCCAGGCTCACTAGGGTGGCAATGTCCTCTCCATGGCTGAGCAGGATGACCTCACAGCAGCTCTGTGCCTGGGTGCTGCCCCCATAGCTCTACAGCAATTGGCTCATCTTCCACCATCTTGAGAGCACTCACAAAGTTGAAAGTGAGCATACACCATCCTACCACCATCTCTTCTCCTGGCCCCTCTTCTCTCCTCCACCTCTCCATGCTGAAATCTCATCTTTTAAAGCCCAACCACAATGTCCCATTCCAAAATGAGCCTTTTCTGACCAATCACACATAGTCGTCCAGCATTTTTAGATTTATAACTTCTAACAACACCACAGAGCACCCCATATCATAGACTTTTGAATATGTGACTTCTTTGAAGCTCCTGAATAGCAAAGCTGATGTGACTTACCTTTGGACTCTCTCTGGAACCCGACCGTGTGCTCTGCACATACTGGGTGTGCTATAAAAGGTCATGAGTGGGTATGGGGGAACCCTCCAACTTAGGGTCTGTGCTCAAGTATTCTCGTCTAAGCTCAGCTGCACATCTACCATGCAAACTGGGGCAAGTCGCTGGGTCTCCCCAAAATAAAATGAGGCTCTCTGGATCAGATGCCTCAAGACCCCATATGGTTCTGTATTTGTTTCCTAAGGCTGCAGCTGCCACAAATTGCCCCAAACTAGGTAATTTAAAACAGAAATCTATTCTCTCCCGATTCCAGAGGCCAGAAGTTGAAAATCAAAATGTCAGCAGATGTGGCTCTTTCTTGGAGGCTCTGAGGAAGAATCTTTTCCATGCCTCTCTCCTAAATGCTGGTGGTTGCCAGCACCCCTGGGTGTTCCTTCGCTTGTAGCTGCACCACTTTAATCTCTGCCTCCAACTTCATATGGCCTTCATCCCTCTGTGTGTCTCTGTGTCTCAAAACTCCTACTCCTTTCTCTTATAAGGACAACAGCCACTGAATTTAAGGCTCACCCTAAATTCAGGGTGGTCTCATCCTACCATCCTTAACTTGACATCTGCAAAGACTATTTCCAGATAAGGCTCCATTCACAGCATAAGGCTTAAACGTTTCTTGGAGGGGGGGACACAATTCTACCCATTACAAGCTCTAACACTGCTGAGTTCTGTTAGTTATTCGAGGACCACTGAAGGCTGAAATGTTTCCTTCTTTTTTAAAAAATTGCCTGCAGATACATATTGTGGATCATTCAACCACTCTTCATTTGAAGGCTGAGAATTTTTTTTAATTTTTCTTTTCATTTCTTAAAATACAGGCAGTGAGTCAGTCTCCAAATTTCAGATGCTGATCCTCTGCACTATAGATTATTTGTTTTGGCTTCTGGTTATCAATCCACAGCCTAGAGGTCCCCAACAGCACCATCTCGAGGGTGTGTATTGGTCGCAGCTGACTTTTCACTTCCCAGTGCCTTAAAATCCCTGACAATGATGGCAAGAACCCTTGGAAGAATCACAGGGAGGACCCTGTGTTAAGTGAGCCCCTGGCTTGTTTCAAGAGAAGCAGATCAGTCTCAAGGGGCCATAAGAGACCAGCAACACCACCGTAGCCCTAGACATCACACAGAGTGTCCCCACCACATACCAGACAAGTGCCATTTTTGAACTGCATTTGCAGTGGGGAAAGGTCCTGATGCTTCTATCAAGTTGCACCACATAATGCCACTGATGGATGAGGTGGCTCCAAACGAAAGGCAATCATGTTTCTTTCTTGCATTTTCTCTGCAGGATTCATAGCTGGCAAACCAATCCTATAGAACCGAATCCTCAGAGACAGAGCTCCACCCAGAGAACAAGGCTGAGTTGTGTGCCGGGCTTACGTTATGTCTATTTTAAAAGTTGACTTTGGCAGGTGTGTGGACCACTCACACAATATATCTACTCCCAGAAAAGATAAGGGGGAAAAAAATCAAACACTGAATTTTCTTTAAATTCTCACTTGGAAGCAAACAGCTTGGCTTTACGAAGGGGAGTATAATCCTGTTTCAATGATGATGAACTAGTTGGAACAAATTATAAAGAAAATATTGGAGCTATAAATAACACATTTTTAAAGAATCGGTGTGCTAAAGTATCTCCTGAGAGGCAAATTCTAAAGAATGTTAATCTCCAGATTATATTCTCTCTGAGGCCATGTTTTTCCAGAACTCTTGGAACGTGTCTAAGTAATGAAATAAACTCAACAATCTTTTTAAGAGTTCACTGTTAAAGATACTAGGAGGAAACAGATGATTGTAGACTCATGGCTGTACCTTCGGGTAAAGGAAAATGAGAAGAGCTCTAAATCATCCAAGATGAAGAAGTCCCACAGCCAGACATGCTCTGGTTCAAATAATCAGGAATGTTTCAATCCAATGCCAACTTTCTCCCTTACAATAATGTATGTATAAAAAGGGTACGTTCAAAAGGGATCCACCAGCTTTCTGGTTTCTACCTCTGTCCTACCTCAAAAAACTCCTTAAACGCCACCCCCAGAACCTCCTTTTCTTACACCCTAGAACAAAACAACAAAAATAAACTTTATAAAAGTTTATAAAACATAACCTTACAAAACCTGTTATTGAGGCACAATAATATATTTTTAAACTAATAACATGATTTTTTCCATGCTGAAGAGCTGTATAATTGGGTCACCAAATATAAAAAGACACAGCTGTAATAGAAAACATTTCAGAAAAGGAAATTCATACTTCAAAAGCTCTGACTAATCATAAAGTGATGCAAATTTGAAAGGAAATACTTAGATTATATTTTTACCCAGCTGAGCAGTCAGATGTTTGGAAATGCCCTGGATTTTTCTAAATATTTCCTCCTGTTAACAGCAAAACAGCTCAGATGCTCCAGAAACAAAGGACACACTTTCAAACCTTTATTCGGTGTATTTTTCTTAATTACAGCTGCTCCATTCCAGTTGCAATAAGAGGTCTAATTGTAAAGGCTTTAAAGCTAAGATGTTTACTGGGAGCTGCCAAACAGAGTTATTTTTATGAAAAATACTAAGAAGTGCAAGTCTGGGAATACACACAGAGCTTCAAATGAGAGGCTGGAAAAAGAAGGAGGTGATGAAGGACTTAGCACATTTTCAGTTTGTTTCTCTTACAACCTGTGAGAGAACCCAGACAGTCCATGGGCTCCAGGAGAAAACCCAGGATGGCTGCCGTCCAGGGAGTTTGGCAAAACCCCGGGCAAGGAGAGGCTGTGGTGAGCTGGGCTCCCGGACGAGAAGGTGGTGACAGCTGCAGCTGAGCTGTATGGCCTGTGAGCCCAGAGGACAAGCTCTGGCAACTGCCTGAGCAGTGTGCCCTGTGGCCTTTTCTTCAAAAGTGAAGATGGGGGCATCTGGTCAACCACAGGTGAGGTGGCACTGCAGGGTGAAGCTATAAAGTGTCAACTCAGCCAGCCCTAATGAGGACCAGACACCCAGAAGCATTTGCAGAGTTGGCGGGGCAGGAGTGAGAAGTAGGTTTCGTTTGTCTCAAACCACCACCGGCTAAGCAGGCCTGCACAGCGAGGGCAGAGGGAGAAAACGTCCCCTGGACTCTCTGGGCAAAAGGCAGAATTAGAAATGCAGATTCAAAACAGGCTCTGGGGGGATTGTGCCAGATTCGTGCCTGGGTGACTGCCTGGCCCTTTCCCCAAAATAGCACGCAGAACCTGTGAGAAATATGCTCTGGCCCCTTTTAGACCCCGACCCTGAGGACATGAGGGTGGGAACCAGAGGAGTAACATTTGCTCAAAATCCTCATCACCACTTCCTGGCATCAGTTCTCTGGCTCACCGCCTGTCCCTAAGAAATGGGGAAAAAAAACATCTCCCAGCAGTGAAACCTGGAGAGTTCTGCCCTGGACAACCTGGGACCCACTGAGGCCAGGCCCACTGGGGATGGCGCATGCAGGGGAGTTTTCTACAGAAAACTTGAGTTGAGTTCAACCAGAAGGCTTAACTTTCTAAAGATTTCATGGTCAGCTCTTTCGAGGGTAAAGATTTGTTTTTAAGATTGTTAAATCTGCCCCTCTTCAATTACAAGTTAAGTCAGTAAATAAAATGTTCTAATCAAGTCTGCAACTTAATTTTCCACAGTGGTCTCGTGACCTACCGGAAGAACTTATGAACGTATTTGTTTTATTTCTTTGGGATGGAGGAGAGGGGACCTATAACCACAGTAAGCCATGTGACTCCTTTGTCCACCTCAAGCACACTATTATGGGTTGACCTATGTCCCCCCCAACAGACACCAAATTCATATATGGAAATCCCAACCCCCAAGGCCTCACAATGTGAACTTATTTGAAAGTAGGGTCGTTGCAGATGTAGTTAGTTCAGTTAAAATGTGGTCATATTGACATATGGTGGGCCTCTATTCCAGTATGACTGGTGTCCTTATTAAAAAAGAGCAGCAGAGCCTGGCAGAGAGGACTGGAACAGCCCTTAGGAGGAACCAACCCTGCCAACACCTTGATCTTGAACTTCTGGCCTCCAGAACTGTGAGACAATACATTTCTACTGTTTAAGTCACCCAGTCTGTGGTCCTTTGCTCCAGAAGCCCTAGGAAACCAATACAGTACCCTGGGCACTTTTGCCCTGTGGGCCTCTCCTGCATAAAATGTATTCAAAAGTACTTTGCAACTGTGTTGGTATAAAGACAAATAAAATCCAGCCTGATCATGTTCTTTTTTTCCTTCTAATTTTAGAAGAAATGAGAACATTTTTAGCTTAAAAGTCTCATGGGCACTCAACACTGTAGTCCTGGTCGGCCCTGTGGAACTATTCACTGGAGACCCCAGGCTCGGTCAGGTGTCTCCCTGTGCTTACTCTGTCTTGGTATCATACTGAAATTACCTGTCATTGTGTCTAATATTCCCTCTCCCTACCCCCTGGTTAAAATAGACACAAGCAAAAAGACTGTCTTATTTATTTTTGTAGCCCCAGCATAGCCTGGCACACAGAAGGTGCTCAATAAATAACTGTTGAACCGACTTGAGCTGAACAGATAAAGATATAGGGTTATGCAAGGTCATTACTGAAAAATGAAGCAAAAAAAAGTGTAAAAGAAGGACATTTTGGCAACAACGGAGCCTTAATAACTAGAGCCCTAGCTCCTGGTAGCAGAGTGAGGATCTGGGAGCACATCCCAGGAAAGTTTTGAAACTGAAATAAAATGAGTGCTTTATAACCATGCATTCTGTTCCATTTTTCTCTCTCTCTTCATCTTTAAATTTATTTTTCACTCTCTGGGGCTTGGAGAGTTTTCCTTACATCACATCTATTTGCCTTTCTTTGGATGAGGGTTTCTCAAATTCCAACTTTTCCACTGAGATTTTCTGACAGTAGATTTGGCCTTTTTTTTTTTTATTCTCTGAATTTTATTTATTTATTTTTATACAGCAGGTTCTTATTATCTGTATTATACATATTAGTGTATATAGGTCAATCCCAATCTCCCAATTCATCCCACCACCACCACCCCCTCCACTTCCCCCCTTGGTGCCCATACATTGGTTCTCTATATCTGTGTCTCTATTTCTGCCTTGCAAACTGTTTCATCTGAACCATTTTTCTAGATTCTACATATATACGTTAATATATGATATTTGTTTTTCTCTTTCTGACTTACTTCACTGTGTATGACAGTCTCTAGGTCCATCCACATCTCTACAAATGATCCAAATTCGTTCCCTTTTATGACTGAGTAACATTGCATTGTATATACGTGCCACATCTCCCTTATCCATTCGTCTGTCGATGGGCATATAGGTTGCTTCCATGACCTGGCTATTGTAAACAGTGCTACAATGAACACTGGGGTGCATGTGTCTTTTTGAATTACGGTTGTCTCTGGGTATATGCCCAGTAGTGGGATTGCTGAATCATACAGTAATTCTATTTTTAGTTTTTTAAGGAACCTCCATACTGTTCTCCATAGTAGCTGTATCAATTTACATTCCCACCAACAGTGCAAGAGGGTTCCCTTTTCTCAACACCCTCTCCAGCATTTGTTGTGTGTAGATTTTCTGATGATGCTCATTCCAACCAGTGTGAGGTGATACCTCATGGTAGTTTTGATTTGCATTTCTCTAATAACTAATGACGTTGAGCAGCTTTTCATGTGCTTCTTGGCCATCTGTATGTCTTCTCTGGAGAAATGTCTATTTACGTCTTCTGCCCATTTTCTGATTGGGTTGTTTGTTTCTTTAATATTGAGCTGCATGAGCTGTTTATATATTTTGGAGATTAATCCTTTGTCCGTTGATTTGCTTGCAAATATTTTCTCCCATTCTGAGAGTTGTCTTTCGTCTTGTGTGTGGTTTCCTTTGCTGTGCAAAAGCTTTGAAGTTTCATTAGGTCCCATTTGTTTATTTTTGTTTTTATTTCCATTACTCTAGGAGGTGGATCAAAAAAGATCTCGCTGTGATTTATGTCAAAGAGTGTTCTTCCTATGTTTTCCTCTAAGAGTTTTATAGTGTCCAGTCTTAAATTTAGGTCTTTAATCCATTTTGAGTTTGTTTTTGTGTATGGTGTTAGGGAGTGTTCTAATTTCATTCTTCCCATGTAGCTGTCCAATTTTCCCAGCACCACTTCTTTTTTTTTTACATCTTTATTGGAGTATAATTGCATTACAATGGTGTGTTAGTTTCTGCTTTATAACAAAGTGAATCAGTTATACATATACACATATCCCCATATCTCTTCCCTCTTGCATCTCCCTCCCTCCCACCCTCCCTATCCCACCCCTCTAGGTGGTCACAAAGCACGGAGCTGATCTCCCTGTGCTATACGGCTCTCCCCACTAGCTATCTATTTTACGTTTGGTAGCCCAGCACCACTTATTGAAGACTGTCTTTTCTCCATTGTATATCCTTGTCTCCTTTGTCATAGATTAGTTGACCATAGGTGCATGGGTTTATCTCTGGTCTTTCTATCCTGTTCCATTGATCTATATTTCTGTTTTTGTGCCAGTACCATATTCTCTTGATTACTGTAGCAATGTAGTATAGTCTGAAATCAGGGAGTCTTGATTCCTCCAGCTCCATTTTTTTCCCTCAAGATTTCTTTGGCTATTCGGGGTCTTTTGTGTCTCCATACAGATTTTAAGATTTTTTGTTCTAGTTCTGTAAAAAATGCCATTGGTAATTTGATAGGGATTGCATTGAATCTGTAGATTGCTTTGGGTAGTAAAATCATTTTCACAATATTGATTCTTCCAATCCAAGAACGTGGTATATCTGTCCATCTGTTTGTGTCATCTTTGACTTCTTTCATCAGTGTCTTATAGATTTCTGAGTACAGGTATTTAATCTCCTCAGGTAGGTTTATTCCTAGGTATTTTATTCTTTTTGTTGAAATGCTGAATGGGATTTTTTCCTTAATTTCTCTTTCTGATCTTTCATTGCTAGTGTATAAGACTGCAAGAGATTTTTGTGCGTTAATTTTGTATCCTGCCACTTTACCAAATTCACTGATTAGCTCTAGTAGTTTTCTTGTGGCATCTTTGGGATTCTCTATGTATAGTATCATATCATCTGCAAAGAGTGACAGTTTTCCTTCTTCTTTTCCAATTTCTACTCCTTTTATTTCCTTTTCTTCTCTGATTGTCATGGCTAGGACTTCCAAAACTATGTTGAATAAGAGTGGCGAGGGCTTCCCTGGTGGCGCAGTGGTTGAGAGTCCGCCTGCCGATGCAGGGGACACGGGTTCGTGCCCCAGTCCGGGAAGATCCCACATGCCGCGGAGCAGCCGGGCCCGTGAGCCATGGCTGCTGAGCCTGTACGTCCGGAGCCTGTGCTCCGCAACGGGAGAGGCCACAACAGTGAGAGGCCCGCGTACCACAAAAAAAAAAAAAAAAAAAGAGTGGCGAGGGTGGACATCCTGTCTTACTCCTGATCTTAGAGGAAATGGTTTCAGTTTTTCACCATTGAGAATGATGTTTGCTGTGGGTTTGTCATATATGGCCTTTGTGATGTTGAGGTAGGTTCCCTCTATGGCCACTTTCTGGAGAGTTTTTATCATAAATCGGTGTTGAATTTTGTCAAAAGTTTTTTCTACACCTATTAAGATGATTGTATGGTTTTTATTCTTCAATGTGTTAATATGGTGTATCACATTGATTGATTTGCATATATTGAAGAATCCTTGCATCCCTGGGATAAATCCCACTTGATCATGGTGTGTGATCCTTTTAATGTGTTGTTGGATTCTGTTTGCTAGTATTTTGTTGAGGATTTTTGCATCTACATTCACCAGTGATATTGGTCTGTAATTTCTTTTTTTGTAGTATCTTTGTCTGGTTTTGGTATCAGGATGATGATGGCCTCGTAGAATGAGTTTGGGAGTCTTCCTTCCTCTGCAGTTTTCTGGAAGAGTTTGAGAAGGATAGGTGTTAGCCCTTCTCTAAATATTTGATAGAATTCACTGGTCAAGCCATCTGGTCCTGGATTTTTGTTTGTTGGAAGATTTTTTTTTTTTTTTTTTGCGGTACATGGGCCTCTCACTTTTGTGGCCTCTCCTGTTGCGGAGCACAGGCTCCAGACGTGCAGGCTCAGCGGCCATGGCTCACGGGCCTAGCCACTCCACGGCATGTGGGATCTTCCCGGACCAGGGCACGAACCCGTGTCCCCTGCATCAGCAGGCAGACTCTCAACCACTGCGCCACCAGGGAGGCCCTGTTGGAAGATTTTTAATCACAGCTTCAATTTCATTACTTCTGATTGGAAGTAGTATTCCAACTGGAATACTTCCAATACTACTACAGTTGGAAGTAGTAGTAGTAGTATTTTCATATTTTCTATTTCTTCTTGGTTCAGTCTTGGAAGGTTATAACTTTCTATGAATTTGTCCATTTCCTCCAGGTTGTCCATTCCATTGGCATAGAGTTGCTTGTAGTAGTCTCTTAGGATGCTTTGTATTTCTGTGGTGTCCACTGTAACTTCTCCTTTTGCATTTCTAATTTTATTGACTTGAGTCTTCTCCCTCTTTTTCTTGATGAGGCTGGCTAAAGATTTATCAATTTTGTTTATCTTCTCAAAGAACCAGCTTTTAGTTTTATTGATCTTTGCTATTGTTTTCTTTGTTTCTATTTCATTTATTTCTGCTCTGATCTTTATAATTTCTTTCCTTCTACTAACGTTGGGTTTTGTTTGTTCTTCTTTCTCTACATCCTTTAGGTGTGAGGTTAGGTTGTTTATTTGAGATTTTTCTTCTTTCTTGAGGGAGGATTGTATTGCTATAAACTTCCCTCTTAGAACGGCTTTTGCTGCATCCCATAGGTTTTGGATCGTCGTGTTTTCATTGTAATTTGTCTCTAGGTATTGTTTGATTTCCTTTTTGATTTCTTCAGTGATCTCTTGGTTATTTAGTAACATATTGTTTAGCCTCCATGTGTTTGTGTTTTTTTATGTTTTTTTCCCCTGTAATTTATTTCTAATGTCATAGTGTTGTGGTTGGAAATGATGCTTGATATGATTTCAGTTTTCTTAAATTTTCTAAGGCTTGATTTGTGACCCAAGATGTGATCTATCTGGAAGAATGTTCCGTGTGCACTTGAGAAGAAAATGTAATCTGCTGTTTTCGGATGGAATGTCCTATAAATATCAGTTAAATCTATCTGGTCTATTGTGTCATTTAAAGCTTGTGTTTCCTTATTAATTTTCTGTCTGGATGATCTGTCCATTGGTGTAAGTGAGGTGTTAAAGTCTCCCACTACTATTGTGATACTCTTGATTTCCTCTTTTATAGCTGTTAGCATTTGCCTTATGTATTGAGGTCCTATGTTGGGTGCATATATATTTATAATTGTTATATCTTCTTCTTGGATTGATCCCTTGATCATTATGTAGTGTCCTTCCCTGTCTCTTGTAATATTCTTAATTTTAAAGTCTATTTTATCTGATATGAGTATTGCTACTCCAGCTTTCTTTTGATTTCCATTTGCATGGAATATCTTCTTCCATCCTCTCACTTTCAGTCTGTATGTGTCCCTAGGTCTGCATTGCATCTCTTGTAGACAGCATATATATGGGTCTTGTATTTGTGTCCATTCAGCTAGTCTGTGCCTTTTGGTTGAAGCATTTAATCCATACACATTTAAGGTGATTATCTATATGTATGTTCCTATTACCATTTTGTTAAGGGTTTTGCGTTTATTTTTGTAGGTCCTTTTCTTCTCTTGTGTTTCCTGCCTAGAGAAGTTCGTTTAGTATTTGTTGTAAAGCTGGTTTGGTGATGCTGAATTCTCTTCATTTTTGCTTGTCTGTAAAGCTTTTGATTTCTCCATCAAATATGAATGAGATCCGTGCTGCACAGAGTAATCTTGGTTGTAGGTTCTTCCCTTTCATCACTTTAAATATATCATGCCACTCCCTTCTGGCTTGTAGAGTTTCTGCTGAGAAATCAGCTGTTAACCTTATGGGAGTTCCTTTGTATATTATTTGTCATATTTCCCTTGTTGCTTTTAATGATTTTTCTTTGTCTATAATTTTTGTCAGTTTGTTTACTATGTATCTCAGCTTGTTTATCCTTGGGTTTATCCTGCCTGGGACTCTCTGTGCTTCCTGGACTTGGGTGGCTATTTCCTTTCCGATGTTATGGAAGTTTTCGACTATAATCTCTTCAAATATTTACTCAGGTCCTTTCTCTCTCTCTCCTCCTTCTGGGACCCCTATAATACGAATGTTGTTGCATTTAATGTTGTCCCAGAGGTCTCTTAGGCTGTCTTCATTTCTTTTCATTCTTTTTTCTTCATTCTTTTCCACAGCAGTGAATTTCACCATTCTGTCTTCCAGGTCACTTATCTGTTCTTCTGCCTCAGTTATTCTGCTATTGTCCTTCTAGTGTAGTTTTCATTTCAGTTATTGTATTGTTCATCTCTGTTTGTTTGTTCTTTAATTCTTCTAGGTCTTTGCTAAACATTTCTTGCATCTTCTCAATCTTTGCCTCCATTCTTTTTCCGAGGTCCTGGATCATCTTCACTATCATTATTCTGAATTCTTTTTCTGGAAGGTTGCCTGTCTCCACTTCATTTAGCTGTTTTCTGGGGTTTTATCTTGTTCCTTCATCTGGTACAAAGCCCTCTGCCTTTTCATCTTGTCTGTCTTTCTGTGAATGTGGTTTTCGTTCCACAGGCTGCAAGATTGTAGTTCTTCTTGCTTCTGCTGTCTGCCCTCTGGTGGATGAGGCTATCTAAGAGGCTTGTGCAAGCTTCCTGATGGGAGGGACTGGTGGTGGGTAGAGCTGAGTGTTGCTCTGGTGGGCAGAGCTCAGTAAAACTTTAATCCACTTGTCTGCTGATGGGTGGGGCTGGGTTCCCTCCCTCTTGGTTTTTTGGTCTGAGGTGACCCAACACTGGAGCCTACCCGGCTCTTTGGTGGGGTTAGTGGAGTACTCTGGGAGGGCTCATGCCAAGCGGTACTTCCCAGAACTTCTGCTGCCAGTGTCCTTGTCCCCATGGTAAGCCACATCCACCCCTCACCTCTGCATGAGACCCTCTAACACTAGCAGGTAGGTCCGGTTCAGTCTCCCATGGGGTCACTGCTCTCTCCCCTGGGTCTTAATGTGCACAGCACTTTGTGTGTGCCCTCCAAGAGTGCAGTCTCCACTCACCCCAGTCCTGTCGAATCCTGCAATCAAATCCTGCCAGGCTTCAAAGTCTGATTCTCTAGGAATTCCTCCTCCCGTTGCCAGACCCCCAGGTTGGGAAGCCTGACGTGGGAATGGGAAGCCACTCCAGTGGGTGGACCTCTGTGGTATAAGTGTTCTCCAGTTTGTGAGTCACCCACCCAGTGGCCAAGGGATTTGGTTTTATTATGATTGCGCCCCTCCTACTGTCTCATTGCAGCTTCTCTCCTGTCCTTGGATGTGGGGCATCTTTCTTGGTGAGTTCCAGTGTCCTCCTGTCAATGACTGTTCAGCACTTAGTTGTGATTCCGGTGCTCTCGCAAGAGGGAGTGAGCACACGTCCTTCTACTCCGCCATCTTGAACCTAGATTTGGCCTTTCTAAACCCAATCTCATTTACAGTTCATGAAAACTTTAAAGTCTAAGTTGTTCTCATCTCTGGACAATTTCTACCTTTCCTGCTGACAACTCCTTATCTTTGCTCTATCCCAGCATGAAAAAAATTCTTTTCTGCACCAGGACTCCATACTGGCAAACAAGCAAACTTTTCTTAGCGCTTGCCACAACATAAACTTCTCAAAAAGAAAGAAATAAATTAACATTCTATTGGCCATTTGGGAGAGATAAAGAGCACAGAACTTACACAGTGTGACTGGGAAGATAAGTCCTATAAATTTCTAATTGTGTGTCATAAACTTCTTAGAAGAGCATACCCCAAAAAGCATTCAATAGGATGCTAATAGAGTCACATAGATGAAAGGTTCCAAGGACGTAAATTTGGGAAGTACAGGGTTGAAAAAGCTAAGCCCGTTTCTATAATGCAGAACTTCTCAGAGCCTTAGTGTGCTGACATGCAATGTGAGTCTCCGTGAAGCAGAGAAAACATTTGGCATTTCACAGACTGACTTAGTCATGGACCCATCCTTCAGGGGGAGCAGAATACAGGGAGAAAAGTGTCCTTTGAGAGGCACATCTTCCAGGAATTACTCTGGAAAACACCGGCCTAGCCAGGATATATTGAGTTTCAAAGGATGGAGTTGCCATGACTATTAACATAAGGATTCCCTGTGGTCTGAAGTGGTTGGAGAGGGTATTTTAAAAGTAGTATGATTCCCGGGAATTTCCTGGCCTTCTAGTGGTTAGGACTCTGTGTTTTCACTGCCAGGGACAAGGTTCGATCCCTGGTCAGGGAACTAAGATCCCACAAGCCAAGTGGCATGACCAAATAAAAATTTAGAAATTAAAAATAAATAAAAAATAAAGTATTTTTTTAAAGTAGTATGATTCTTATTAATGATCAAAACACAGAGAGAGGAGAGGAGAGGAGGGTGTTTGGGCAGGGAAAATAGCTTCAGCAAGGGAGAAAAATTACAAGCTGTGTTTGAAGGGCACCAGTATGGAAGGTATGCTGTGGAAAAGGCCAAAAGACCTAGGAGGAGGGAGAAATGAATAGGAAAGAGGCTTAGAACCTGACTGTGATAACCTCATCCTGAGAGTGTAGGAAACAACTCAACTTCAAGGCAAAAGTGCAGACCAGGGGTGCTGCTAGAGCATCACTGAATTAGGCACCAATCAATAAAATGATACCTACTGTTGTAAGACTGGACACTATAAAACTCTTAGAGGAAAACATAGGAAGAACACTCTTTGACATAAATCACAGCGAGATCTTTTTTGATCCACCTCCTAGAGTAATGGAAATAAAAACAAAAATATACAAATGGGACCTAATGAACCTTCAAAGCTTTTGCACAGCAAAGGAAACCATAAACAAGATGAAAAGACAACCCTCAGAATGGGAGAAAATATTTGCAAATGAATCAACAGACAAAGGATTAATCTCCAAAATATATAAACAGCTCATGCAGCTCAATATTAAAAAAACAAACAACCCAATCAGAAAATGGGCAGAAGACGTAAATAGACATTTCTCCAAAGAAGACATACAGATGGCCAAGAAGCACATGAAAAGCTGCTCAACATCACTAGTTATTAGAGAAATGCAAATCAAAACTACAACGAGGTATCACCTCACACCGGTTAGAATGGGCATCATCAGAAAATCTACAAACAATAAATGCTGGAGAGGGTGTTGAGAAAAGGGAACCCTCTTGCCCTGTTGGTGGGAATGTAAATTGATACAGCCACTATGGAGAACAGTATGGAGGTTCCTTAAAAAACTAAAAATAGAGTTACTATATGATTCAGCAATCGCACTGCTGGGCATATACCCAGAGACAACCGTAATTCAAAAAGACACATGCACCCCAGTGTTCATTGTAGCACTGTTTACAATAGCCAGGTCATGGAAGCAACCTAAATGCCCATCGACAGACGAATGGATGAGGAAGATGTGGTACATATATACAATGCAATATTACTCAGCCATAAAAAGAAACGTAATTGGGTCATTTGTTGAGACGTGGATGGATCTAGAGACTGTCATACAGTGTGAAGTAAGTCAGAAAGAGAAAAAAAATATCGTATATTAACACGTGTATGTGGAATCTAGAAAAATAGCACAGATGAACCGGTTTGCAGGGCAGAAGTTGAAACACAGATGTAGAGAACAAACATATGGACACCAAGGGGGGAAAGCCGCGGTGGGGGGGGGATGGTGGTGTGATGAATTGGGCGATTGGGATTGACATGTATACACTGATGTGTATAAAATTGATGACTAATAAGAACCTACTGTATAAAAAAGTAAATAAAATAAAAATTTTAAAAATGATACCTACTGTCTACTGGGCAGGGAGGAAGGAGAGTGCTGGTGAACTTGGCACGTAGTGGAGCCTTGGCAGTGGAGGGACAAGAGCTCTGGCATGTTAGGGAACTCTCACCTTCCACACACGCACTGCTGTGACTTTGGACAAGCAAGTTCACCCCCGCCCCCAGGGACCTTGTGTTCTCATCTGGGAATTAAGAGGAACTAACGCTCTGGTCCCCTACTATTCTAACACCCCTACTACTCTAACACCAGTCTCTGATGTCATGAAAGTCACAACTGTCCATAGCCAGCAGGAGCAGAGGGAACGGGGCATTTTGAGGTCAAACACCACACTCCATTCTCCCACTGTGAGCTTGACAGAGATGTTTTCAGCTGACAAGCCCTTCTGCAAAGAGAGTGCAGCTGTGTCAGTCTGGGCTGTTCTGCAACCCAATACAGCCACCTGTGCCATCTGGGCAAGGGGTGGGAACCCAAGAGGCATGAGTTCAGAGAGAATCAAGGGACAGTCCATTGGGGGACAAGAAGACAGAGGAATTGTGAGCTGTGTCTCTTCCCATTGAGTTCAGGCAAGCTAACTGCCATCCCTTCTGAATCTTAACAAGGGAATGGATCAGGTGCATGTTTTCTAATTCCCCAGCTACTTCCTGAACTACCAAGGATCAACTAACAGCTCCCACATCTGTAAAATTAAGAAATTCATCGTAATTTCATAGGGCGGTGGCATGGATTGAATGGCATAGGTTATATAAAAGACAAAACCCCGTGCCTGGCCTAGAGGACAAGTCAATACATGTTCACGGCTTTGCAGTCTAAGCGTGTTGTGCTCAAACCTAATTATTTCCCAGGATGCGTCACTGATGTGTTGCTTCCTTCATCCCACACCCCTGTCTCACCCCAACACTTAACTGCCTGCTGATGGGACTTGGCTCCAGCCACTCAAGGCATCCTTCAGTGGACAAAAGGACCAAGAATATATAGACCCACTTGGGCATCTCAAACTTCTTTTTACTTACAGATGACACTATGATTTTAGCTAAAATGTTAGAATAGTTTTGTTTTCCATTACTAGCATGATTCTTCCTTACCGTGATGAAATATGGTTTCCTTTCGTTTTAAAAAAAAAAGTGTCCAATGTGTTGTAAAAGATGAAGTAATGCCTAGTAACCTTGGTTGTTTTTTAAAACCCCTTCCTATCAGCTTAAGGGACTTGGTTGTAATGTTGATCCATGCCACAGTATATTTGCTTCATGCCCAGATTCTGGCTGACCCCTTAATGGGTAAATTAATTAGGTAATATGAGTCAATTAATCAGAATGCATAGTTATTTTTATGAACTCTACTGCCAGCACATGAACTCATGACATGTGTTTCATAAATGGGAAGAACGGCTAAAATAAAAGTATAGATTTTTATATGATATATGGTTCTAAAAGTCAGACACTATGAATAATTCATCCATTCATTCACCCAAGAAGTGTTAATTAAGGACCTACTAAGAACCAGTCACAATTCTCAGCACTGGACGTAATAGATGGGTCTAGTCAAGGAGGGGTAGTAGGCGTGCAAACAAATCTGCACACACAGATTTATGATGGAGGTGGGGATGGGATGGGATGGTGAACAGTGTGGAGGCCACACCCCTGCCAGAGGGTCAACCAAGGTTTCAGAGGGACAGAGTTGCGTCTAGAAGGATGCTTAGGGACTCAATGGATAGATAGAACGGGAGAGAGAAGGGAAGAGTAATAGAAAGATGTTCCAGGTACTGGGAATTTCCTCTGAAAATGCCTCAAGGCTCCAGGGAGCAGAGTAACTCAGAATGGCTAGAATGTAAAGTCCCAGGGAAAGAGAGGGGAAGTGATGAACAGGCGCTAAGTGGAGGAACAGGCAGAGCTTAGAAGACCTTGAGTAGCGCACTAAGGAGTCCTGAAGGCAATGCAGAGTTTCTGAAGGGTTTTAATCACAAGGAGTGGTGTGGCCAGATATTTAAAACATCACTCTGGAGAAAATGTGATTGATAGATTAGGGAGAACAAGACTGGTGGGCAGATTAGCTTAGAAAGGATATCATAAGTCCCTGGTGAGAGATGATGGAGGTCCGGGGTAAGTCAATGGCATAAAGGAGAGAAAAGAGACAAGAGATTTCAGGTATACTTTTTCCAGTTTTATTGAGATATAATTGACTCAGGTATATTTAACAGCCCGAATCAGCAGGGTTTGCTCATGGATGGAGGTAAAGTGAAAGGAAAGAGTCTGGGGTTGTAAGTGGATGAATGGCAACACCATCAACTCAAGTAGTGGAGAGAGAACAGGTGTTCAGGGAGGTTCATGAGCTCCATTCAGCCAGGTGGATTTGAGGGGACCGTGGGACATCCAAATGCAGGTACTGGACAAGTTGCTGTACAGGTGGGGCTGAAGCTCAGGGAATGAGTCTGGGCTGGTGAAAGGCAGTCAGAAATCACCACTGCTACTGTAAAGGAATCAAGAGAGATGTGTGATTGCTCAGGAGGGGCGGGGGAAGAAGAGGAGTCCAAGAACGAGGTAAGTCCAAGGATGATATAGCGAGACAGAGGATGACATAGAGAAAGGGGGGTGGACATGGAAATCACCAGATAGAGCATTTCAAGAGTGTGCAGTCCTCAGCATCAAATGGCACAAGGAATGAGCACTGGATGTGTTCCTGGTTGGCACATTTCAGTTCCCGTGAGGTCAGCTGGCACTGACCAATCAGCCACAAACAGGGAGGTGCCAATTGATACAAAAGGAGAGAAAACCCAATGGCTCTCCAACTTTAATGTGCATCAGAAACACATGAAAGGTGGGTTTAAATACAGATTCCTGGGGCCCTACCCTCAGAGCTTTTGATACAGTGGGTCTACAGGAGATCCCAGGGATCTGAATTCTTAACAAGCACCTGAGACATTTTCTATGAGGGCAGTCAAAGAATCCACTCTTAGGAACACTGTGAAGGTGCCTCCCTTGAAGTCAAAATTGAGACTTTTTTAACAAAAGCATTTTATTAACAAAAGTGTTCCCCAGGGGTCACTAGTATCCATCTCTTCCACTCAGAGAGGCCGAGCCTTCTGGGTTGGTTTGACCTTCCAAGTGACTTAAATCTTGCAGCCTTCAGCATCCTCAAAATGAGATCAGCAGTTCTCATAACTGGAAGAATAACTTTTGCATTTAAGAAAATATATCGACAACGTCCTCGTTCCCAGAGGTGGAGCTCAGGAATCCAGAAATTTCTAAAGTCTCCCTGCTAGATTCTGTGGTTCAGCCAAGTTTAGAAACAACTGAATAGATGATCTCTAATCCAACATCAATCGTTAATAGTCCATGAATTCAATGAGCATCTGCAAGAGGAATTGTGTTTTGGTTGCCGGTGTATGGTCCCCATAAACCTCCCTGTCAAAAAGGAAGTTTAAGATTCCTTGATGTCAGCAGAGCCTGCGATAGAAACTTCAGTCCAACTGTGAGTTTTCAGAGTAAATATTATGACAATGATGTAGAATTTTAGCTGGTCCTGTTAATTGTGCAGCTGAAGCACTTGGATGGTTCATGGGTACCCTGATGTAAACATTCTGTTCAGTAATTGTTACTGTCAAGTTCAATGGCCTCCTCCAATCAGTCAGCAGAGATTTACCACTGTTGTTATAACAAGAGGAGTCCAGGAAGAATGAGTCCTTTCATCAGCTCTGAAATAGGAAGACTTGGTATGCGTATTTTTAAGTCAATGCCAAACAATATGGGATGCCTAATAAGTAACATAAAGGGCTGGCAATCACTAGTATTTCAAAACTGCCATTCCTCCAGAGGTAAAAGAGACAGACAAATACTTGCAAATGAGCCAGTTACCCCTCTAACCTTTTCTTCTTTCCTCCTGTGGTGATCCCCAGACTAGGGGATGCTGAAAGAGAAGGCAGCTGAAGAACAGGGGACCACATGGCAGACCAGCACTGAAAACCCACTTGCAGGGTCTGCCTTTGTTATCTCCCGGATTTCTCTTAGGATGGCCCCAGGGAGGTACCATCAGATTCCTACAAAACAGGAGATTTGCCCTGCTGAAAAACCTCAGTAGGATTCCCAGGGCTTACACAATAAAACTCCTATTGCTTATAGAGGCAAGCAAGAGTGTTTTCCATGGGGCTTTCACTCCTCTCTCTTCTTGCCACCCACCCTTCCCTATCCTCACTCCCCATACCCCCAAGAGGTACACACCCTCCATTCCGTGAACATTGAACTTCTTACTTTCCATAGCTCCTCACTGGGCAAATCTCCCTCATCTCTCAAGACCCAGCTCAGACAGCACTACCTTGGTGAAGCCTTCCCAGATTATCCCAGACAGACATATGGATCCACCTTTGACGCTCTGGAGCCCTTTGTTTAAACTCCTATGACATCAAGTACCCTGCTAAGCTATCTTTTATCTAATTGCCCATCCAACTCTTAGGCTGGACCATGAGCAGCTTCAAGGCCAAGCTCATAGCAGATTCTCAAAAATACCTGTGGATAGAAGGAAGGGTAGATGTATGGAGCAACAGACAACATAAAGGAAAAGGAGGCAGAAAGGAGAATTGGGCTGGAGTCAAGAGACCTATATTTCTTTATCTATTGATAAAACAAACATGTATTGGGAGTAACTATCAAGTTCCACATTGTGTGAGGCACAGTGAGACAAATAAGACACACCTCTGACCCCCACAGAAGGCTCACAGGCCAGCAAGGGACACAGGCAAGCAAATACACAAGTACATTGACGTCTGTGGAAGTATACATAGGGTGTTATGATATCTTATAGGAGAATTAGCTAAAACAGTCCAGGAGGGTCAGACTGAAAGCTGAATCCTAATGCATGAGTGGAGCTGGAAGCAATTCACATTTCCAGTAGAGCGACAGAATGTGCAAAGGCATGAAAATAAAGAAAAGCTTGGGCAAAGAATTGAAAAACAATGCTGAGGTGTATCTTAGCGTGCAGGCAGGAGAGATGAGGCTGGAGAGAGAAGCAGGTTGTGGCCATGAAGGAGTCTAGAGTAACTATGGACATGAGGGTAAGCAGAGAGAAAGCTCTCACTGAACTCTGGGCCTTTGCACATGCTGTTCCTTTTACTTAAAATAAGTTCAGTTTCCTCCAGCCAAACCCTGCCCCTTCAGTTAGAGGTTCCAGGCACCCTACACTTGACCTTTACAACACTCATCAAAATTCATTAAACTATCCTTTCTAGTATCTGGCTGCCCCAGTAAAGTGGAAGATTCGCTAGGGCAGGCATTGTATATGTGCTGTTCATCATCGTATTCCTAGCACCTAGAAAGTGCCTGGCCTATAGTAAGCCCTCCATAAATATTAGTTAAATAGATGCGAGGACTTCATGGTCTGGTTGACCAAGCCTTCCCATCATGGAATCTATGAAATAGTAAAAAGAATCTCACCTGGAGGAGTATTTGAGAAAAGTCCAAGAGGTAGAAAAGATCCTAGCAGAGCTGGTTCTCACCCAGCCACTGACACTCAGCCATGTAACCCCCAGCTCACCAAGGCTTGCCTTCTTATTTGTCAAATGGGGCTCTTGGACTGGATGAACACTAAGGATGTCTCGAGCTCATAAAATCAGTGATTTTTACATTGCAGTAGCTCCAAAGCCATAATGGCCCATGACAAGGAGTTCCTTGGCAATACTAGCTTGGAGGAAAGAACTCAGTGCCATTCACTTCCAGGACTGTGGTCTCATTGAATTTGTACTCAGGGAAGCAGGTGCAAAGTCCACTCTTGACTTTATTAGATGTGAAAATATAATCAGAGACGAAAAGAGAGGTCACCTCTCCTGCTCAAATAAACTTTCTTTCAGTGAGTCCCCAAGAGATGGATATGGAGAGCCCAATGTTTTCCACTTTCAAGTTTAAAAGGCCCAGAAAGAGTCACTGTCCCTACAGCCAAACCTTGGAGAAGAGCTTGCTTCTTCTTCCCAGCAAAGGGCCACGTGGTCTGCTCTCCACCCAGGAAATTCAGAGGGTTGGAAACAAATTAAGCCATGATTTAAGTAATTTCATCTATGTGTTTCCAGAAATTAATTATATTTATTGTATCTGACACCAGTCATGGACAGCAAGCACCTTTTGTGAGTCTTACAACAAAACTTAGAGAGCATTACTCGTAATGGCTGATTTTGCTTTATTATATCTGACTCAGAGCCAAAGGTAGACAGCACTTAGAGCCGTCTGTGGACATTAATGTTTGGAAAGCAACAACGACAGCTCCTCTCCCTGGCCTCCTACCAGCACTTGCACATGCAGCCCACCCCCTCTCAGTATAAGGATGATGGGGGTGGGAGGTGGCAGGGAGGCAGGGAAGCTGTTCAACACCCTTAGGATTTGTTGTGTAGCCACCATACCCCAAGCACAGTGCTAGGCATTGCTGGATCCTCAGCAGTGGGTAAGACAAGGATCCCCGCCCTCCAGGTATAATTGATAATAGTCTAAAAAACATTATCCCATAAAAATCATATTATATGTCATAAGACAGGATGAGGATGTACACAAAAGGGAAAGATGCATTCTAGTTGGGAGAAATCAGGAAAGGAGGTGGCATATGAGATGAGCCAGCAAAGAAGAGGCATCTCTTAGGAAGACACAAATGGGAACTGATTTGGGGTGCCAAGAACAGCATAAGCGAAGGTGGGAAACCAAGGAAGCCTGGGGCATGTTCAGGCAAGGCTTCAGATGGCATGTGTCCAGGTGGGGAAATAGCACACAGTGGGACGGGAAAGATGGAGCATGCTGTTGAAGGCCATGAATACTTCCTGAAGAGCGTGCCTATGTTTGGTAGTCAGTAAGAAGCATGCACACCATTGAGCATAGGAGTAAGAAAAGAGCTACGCTCCAAGGATATTAGTGCAGGGATAGTGTTAGGTATGCAGCCAGCAGGGCCTTAAGAAATTGCCTTCCCTGGCCCGATTGAGAGACACTTCTCTGGACCACAGGCACACCTGGTGATTAGGGTCTGTAGTGTTGCTTCAACACTACAGAAATTAACATGGCGGCCTTGGCAAATTTCAGTCAGCTGGCCTGGGAACCTAACTATCATGTGTCCATAGAAAAATGCAATTTTGAATTTCAAGCTGTTGCCATAGAAACAAGCTTCAAAGACAGCCCATTTGTGAGCTGCAGATGACGAAGATTTGTGTCATATCTTTAAGGCGTGCTTCCACTTTTCAAGAATTTGACATCTAGTGGAAAAGATGAACATATTTTGGACAAAGAAACCAGGATATCCAAGCATGAGGGCATTTACATCCACCTGTGCCCACGATATCAGAACAAGAACATAACCCATCAGGGAGCACCCACACACATACCTCACTAGCTACACAATGGTCTGTCTCCATAAGCCTTAAAAAAATAGCAAGGATGTGAAATGGTTCTAAAATCCATAACATCTTCCCAGAGTTAATTTTACTGGGAAATTGTTCCCCCTTTTTAGAACATTAGTTCCTAAGGACAGAGTACAGTGAGGAGAAACTTGGTTTTTTATGAATTTGCCTAAGAAAGTTGATACACACTAAAGTCCATCTAGTTATGCATTTCCCTCACATCTGTCCCTTGTTTGTTTACTTTGAAACCACAAATCTAAATCTTCTTGGGACACTCAATGCAAAATAATAATAAACGTCTGGTCATGTTTATTTGGCTTTAAAGGAAAAAAGTAGCAGAAGAAAAGAACAAGGTCTCAGCTAATGATTAAGAAAATATGGCAGAAATGAACATCTACGAAAAATGAATCAAGAATTAATCTCTGTATCTCTGCATTGTCAATGGATTCTTTTTCTTCACAAAGAAGATACTTATGGCTTTCTTCCCTGTGTGTTTTCTGGATCCATCATTGAGATGCCATATTTTATTGTGCCAAATATATTAATAAGTTCTTAAGCATCATAAAAAGTCTCTACTACTTATCTTTGAAAAAATATGTAACTCAAAAGATACAGTAAAATTGTACCAGTAAAATTATGAATGCTAGCATAAATAGGCATATGTACATATTTATATGTCTATTGAGAAATGCATATCTATACATTAACTTTTTATTTCAACATAATTTTAGGCTTACAGAAAAGTTGAAGAATAGTATAATGAATTTAGAATTCCCATGTACCTTTCACCTAGATTCCCCCCAATATTACCATTTATCTTGTGTGTGTAGCTAGATACATAAGTTCCAGACATGATGCACTTTTATCCCTAATCACTGAAGTTTGTGAACATTGTCTTACATAACCACAATATTATTATCCAAGTAAGAAAATTAACAATACTATTGCCCAATACCTATTATGCAGACTTTATTCAAATTTGGCCAATTGTCCAAATAGTCACCTTGAGAGCAAAGGAAAATCCCACATCACACATAGCGTTGATTTGACATATGTTCAGCAATACCGACCACCTTCATGTGTAAAGAGCAGCGAAACTGTTGTTGTCATGAAGAATCTCAGAAAATATTCCCTTGAGTTCTTCCTGAGGAATTTACTAGAGCACAAGCTTCAGACAACCAAAATGACTAGAGAAGCATGCACACAAGGCAGGTGGTGAGCATTTTAACATGTGGTTACTTGAAGAACTAAAACTTAATGAGACTTTATAAAGGGAGACTTTATAGTCTATATGACTATATAAATATAGACCTGCCTACAAGTAGATAGTAAAACCATAAAAAATAGAGGGAGAATGAAGGTAGCATATGTGACAAAATGAAGTTAACCATTTTCAGGTATCATACTTGGTGGTAATAGCATTAGGTAGTTATTCTGAGACTGTTGTGTATATACTATGGAATAAAGCAAGTGAGTAATTATGGGACGTTCCAATTCTACCACTCTAATTCTGTGTGCTTGAGAACAAAGGTTTTGGGTGTGAAATAAAGGAGATACACATGCAGTACAGAGGAAGTAAAGTACAAACACTGTAGTCTTTAACTTGAATTAGAAATCAGTATGAGTTCACAAGGCATTTTGTCTTAGATAATAGGTAGATAGATAGACAGATAGATGATAGATAGATAGATAGATGATAGATAGATAGATAGATAAACAGACATAGATATAGACATATACATACATATGTGTTTTCCTAGCTCTGTCCACCGGAAAAGCCTAGAAATGGTGATGAACTCAGTTCTAGATTCATGTCAAGAGCAACTAGTTATAGAGGCCTAACTTGAAGAGCTTCTCTGGGTCAAAGATGGGACAATGTGAACCCCCATAAGGATGAGAATTGCTATAGATTGAAACTCATCAAATATGTTTAAATCCATGAGCTCATAATGATATGTTTTAAAACCCTAACTGGTCAACTTTCAAGGATGACAAGGAACCCATACATTATCTTGAAAACTAAGTAAGTAAAAGGAGAGTGCCAAATAGTTATATTACTTTCCTATATGAACTATACCACCAGGTAACCAAAGAGTAGATGAAAGATGGTATCTCCTTATAAAATTATCCCAGCTAATATAGCTGGGATAAACAAAAACTAAATGATGTAATTAGAACATCAGCATTCTGCAGTGCTCAGAGAATGAGTAGATCTAGACAATGTACATCATATAAAAAAACAAGGGAGAAATGAGCATGTATGTGATGGAAGAAAACAGCACCACCTACGATATTCTAGTCCAGGAGCTAAACCTGGACCTGGTAAGACTTCTGGATCCAAATGCCTATTTATAGGAGGACAGAGAACAGAGGAGCATGTTGATCTGCACCGTGAGTGTGAAGTCAGCAAACTCCAGACTGGCGGATACTCCTCAAGTCAGAGGGCCCAGGTTCTTCAGGTTTAAATGTTAAAGCTTTTTTTAATGGGAAAAACCTATAGTGTGTAGGGCTGCATACTTTGGATTAAACCATAATGATGCAACAAATGTAATGCCATAATATCCATAAAAGTGATTACTTTTGGTGCGAGTGAGGGAATTTCTAGGGTGACTTGCAAAGTTCTACAAAGTTTTACAATAAAACTGCTTTAAAATACATTTAAAAGTCAAAAACTTAATAGGTGCTGTTTTAAAAAGACTTTCCAGAACAGGAATCCATTATCATTATGATATACAATGTGGGGAAACCCTTACAGTATACATCTACATATAAAATAAATGTCTAGAAGAAGTCTTGAAGCCTGCACACCGAACTACGAACTGTGAAGGGGAGGTGGTCCTGATGCAGCCCAGAATGAGATGGAGAGAGAGCCGGGAGACTCAGCCCAAGAGGACTCTCACATTTAGCTGGATGTATTTTTATACCATTTGCATTTTTACAAGTGACTTTTCATGTATTGCTTTTTTTTTAACATCTTTATTGGAGTATAACTGCTTTACAATGGTGTGTTAGTTTCTGCTTTATAACAAAGTGAATCAGCTATACATATACATATATCCCCATATCTCCTCTCTCTTGTGTCTCCCTCCCACCCTCCCTATCCCACCCCTCTAGGTGGTCACAAAGCACCGGGCTGATCTCCCTATGCTATGTGGCTGCTTCCCACTAGCTATCTATTTTACATTTGGTAGTGTATATATGTCCATGCCACTCTCTCACTTCATCCCAGCTTATCCTTCCCCCTCCCCATGTCCTCAAGTCCATTCTCTACATCTGCATCTTTATTCCTGTCCTGCCCCTAGGTTCTTCAGAACCTTTTTTTTTTTTTAGATTCCATATATATGTGTTAGCATACGGTATTTGTTTTTCTCTTTCTGACTTACTTCACTCTGTATGACAGTCTCTAGGTCCATCCACCTCACTACAAATAACTCAACTTTGTTTCTTTTTATGGCTGAGTAATACTCCATTGTATATATATGTGCCACATCTTCTTTATCCATTCATCTCTCAATGGACATTTAGGTTGCTTCCATATTCTGGCTATTGTAAATAGAGCTGCAATGAACACTGTGGTACACGACTTTTTTTGAATTATGGTATTCTCAGGCTATATGCCCAGTAGTGGGATTGCTGGGTTTTATGGTAGTTCTGTTTTTAGTTTTCTTATGGAATCTCCATACTGTTCTCCATAGTGGCTGTAATGGGACCTAATGAAACTTAAAAGCTTTTGCACAGCAAAGGAAACCATAAACAAGACCAAAAGACAACCCTCAGAATGGGAGAAAATATTTGCAAATGAAGCAACTGACAAAGGATTAATCTCCAAAATTTACAAGCAGCTCATGCAGCTCAATATCAAAAAAAACAAACAATCCAATCCAAAAATGGGCAGAAGACCTAAACAGACATTTCTCCAAAGAAGATATGCAGATTGTCAACAAACACATGAAAGGATGCTCAACATCATTAATCATTAGAGAAATGCAAATCAAAACTACAATAAGGTATCACCTCACACCAGTCAGAATGGCCATCAACAAAAAATCTACAAACAATAAATTCTGGAGAGGGTGTAGAGAAAAGGGAACCCTCTTGCACTGTTGGTGGGAATGTAAATTCATGTATTGTTTATATAGATTAAATGACTCAATCAATCAAGGAGTTAGTGAACTAAAGAATGTGCGAGCTAATGGGAAAAAGTGGGTGAGCAAGTGAATAAGTAAGTGAGTGATTTAATGAATAAGTGAATGTGTAAGTGAGAGAGGGAGGGAGCAAATAAATGGAGAAAGAAAAAAGTACCCCAGTATGGTAGGCAGGTCCTAATAGAAAAGTCTTTATAAAATCATGTTTAGCAAACCACAAGGAAAAAACAGAACATGGGAAATATGGTCAACCCAGATATTTCATGGCCTGCGTATCTGAAGATCCTTATATCCCTAGCCACTGATTCATTGAGATTATATGCTAAAATTTTATAAATGAAAAATTTACAAGGAAACTTGAGGAGCGACCAGTCAAGTATGAATTCAGAACCAAATGCCACTTTGAAAGATCCTGTGTATCCATCCTAACATCAGCCTGCCTACACTCCCCTCCAGGAAACCCCTAATCATGCAATCCCACCAGGAAGTTTCCCTGGCCTTTCAAATTTCATCATCCGCAAAGAATTCTAAAGCACACCCCTGCATCCACCCAGAACTGCAAACATTCCTTTTAAACACAGAACCACAGCCTCTGAATCCCTGACCACCCAGTGTCCAAATTCAGAGCCAAGAGATGTTCTTTCAAACTTGAAGCAGTTCAGAACCACCTACCTCCAAGTTTCTTCGAGTCACCATACTTAACTCTGGGAATTCGAGGTTCTGGAAAGCTTGTCAGAAGGAGAGTATGTTGCTTAATTTCTCTGGGCTTCTGTCACGGTCTCCATCTGTAAAATGGAAGGAATTCATCACCCATCACAGAGGGGCATGTGACCTCAATGAGAGAATTATGTGAAATGCTTAATATGATGCCTGCTTCACAGCAAGTGTTCAGTGGGTGTTTGCTGTGGTTCCTTACTTTTATTAAGGTGAAATTCACGTAACATAAAATTTTCCATTTTAAGGTGCACAATGCAGTGGCAATTAGTATGGTCACAGTACTGTGAACCACTTCCCTCTAGATCTGAAACATTTTCATTACCCAAAAAAAGCCCCGTATTCACTAAGCAATTAACTCCCTATTTCCCTTCTCCCCTGCTCCAGCAACCACTAATTTGCTTTCTGTCTCTATGGCTTTACCCATCCTGGATGTATCATATAAACAGAATCATACAATATGGGACCTGCTGTGTCTGGCTTCTTTCACTAAGTATAATGTTTTCAAGATTCATCCATATCATAGTGTGTATCAATACTTCATTCCTTTTTAAGGCTGAATAATATTCCGTTGTATGTGTATACCGCAATTTGTTTATCTGTTCATCTGTTGATGACATCTGGGTTGTTTCCACCTTTTGGCTGTCATGAATAGCACTGCCATGAACGTTCATGTACATGTATTTAAGTGCCTGTTTTCAATTCTTTGGGATATAAACCTAGGAGTGAAATTGTTGGATCATATGGTAATTCTATGTCTAATTTTTTGAGGAACTGCAAAACTATCATTATTTCTAAAACATTCATTTCAGTGTCTACTAAGAACAGGGCATTCTTTCACAGTGGATGCTGTAAATATCCATGAGCTATAGCCCCTGCCCTCTGGGAACTTATTTTCTATAAGCAACATTAATCCAAATGGAAACAAATAGTCATAATTTTCCACAGGCTGTTAGTTTTATTCAAAGTGAGTACCTGAGCAAACTCATAACAATTGAACCTCAAATTTCAAAGTAGTCTTTATCCCCCAAATATACATATTTCAAACGTATATAGGTAAATAAGCTTATTCTTTTAAGTAGTGCTGATAACTTCTGAGTCAAACTTGACTTTCTATAGCCAGTAACCGATAAAATATATTTTTAGGCCTTAAATCATACACATCCATGCAAGCACAGATGCAAAACGGCAGAAAGCCTGTCTGACATAATTGCTCAGGTGGATCCATATCTTAGTAAAGGAAGGCTAGAGAAACAAATATAGTATCAAGTGGAGGGGCAATTAACAGAGCTCATAGAAACACAGAGGGAAGGACAACATAGGTTTCAGAACAACCAAGCCAGGACAGAGATTCAAAGAGCAGAACAACACGACAACAATGCCAGGACACAGGGAAGATGTGCCAGTTATGGAAAGAGGCAGGGTTAAAAGATGAGAGAAGAATGTCAGTTTCATGTCCCTGCCAAATCTTTCACAGCTAATTACACCCTGACAGCCTATAAATTCCTCTAATAGTTTTCAATGAAGAAACTTCTTCTACGCATTCCCACAACTATTAAGTAGCGTAGCTGGTTTAGACTAGCTTCCAGAATCACCCAAGTGGCGTTGATTATCATTGATGGGTGTGGACAAGAAAGAAAAAAGAATGCATTCTTGTGAGAGCCTCTGGGCAAAAAGCACTATGTATGGTAAGTATAAGATTCCACACATAAAATGTCCCCATTTCCCAACTGAAACAAATATCTGAGGAGTACCTCTTGTCTCCTCTCCTCTCCTCTTTTCTCTCTCTCTCTCTCTCTCTCTCTCTCTCTCTCTCTCTCTCTCTCTTTCCTCCACCCCTCAGACTAGGACCCAACACAATAGCTGAGCTCTCCAACCAACCACCCCTCAAATTCATTTTTCAGAGTCAAGGGATTTATCTTTCCCACCGTGGAAGAGTTCTGGTTCCATATATGTCAGCTAAGAAACAAAAATTCAGTTTTCAGAGACAGAGGCTCACTCATCTCCAACCAGGAGCTTCTTTCATGGTTCTGAATGAAGACAATGATAGCTAGCATTCATATGGTGGCTTTTGTCTTCAAGACACTTTAGAAAGAGGAAGGGGTAATGGGTTAACAGACCACCTTCAAAACCCTATTTTTCAGGTGGCTAGTCTACATTTTGACTGTTTAAATAAAGCAGGAATGGAACAAAGACCCATTCAAAAGGTCTAGTTCTACAGAGAGAGTGAACCATCTATGGGGCAAAAGAAAATAAGTAATAAAATAAGTGTCAAGTCCCCAAAAGTGAACCCCCCTCTGCTAAAGGTCACTGACTTAGGAGTCAGGCACAACTCATTTCAAGTCCTTATCCTGCCATTAACTAGCTCTGTATCCTCTGAAAGCATCCATATTGTCACTGGAAAGTAGGAGAAATAACACCACCTACCAAATAGATTTAAGTAAGTTAATGTCCAGCCTAGTGGTCAGTAATTGTGGTGGTAGTGGTAATATTATGCCCCGTATCAATGACTCAACTTTTAGAATGTAATTTATTATGTTATAGAACCAAGTCTTTTCAAAATATTAAATGGTTTGGGGATCCTTGAAAATGTCAAGAGGTAAGAAGTATTTTGCATTTTTTAAAACAATTTGGGGATTGTTGTTTTAAAGATTTTTTAAACCTTTGCAGTTAATAGCTGGGCACTACTGATGTAGCCTGAGAGCATGAGCCATGATTCTTCCAAGATGTTTGAGTAAGGATGTCTGAAACAAGAGGTGCACCACATGAAACCCATACAGGCTGCTTCTTCAGCCCATCGCCATGCTTGCCACCATTTATTGGGTTGGCCAAAAAGTTCATTCGGGTTTTTCATAAGACGTTACAGAAAAACCCAAACGAACTTTTTGGCCAACCCAATATTTCCTCTTTGAGTGTGGCTTGGGATAAGGTAGTATCATTTGTGAAAGGAATTGCTCCAAGACACAGAAAGGCTCACAGAGATACTGATTTAAGAGTAAAAATTATGTTTGTTACTTCACCCTCAGTGGGTGAAGACCACTGAGGCTTATAATTGTCCTCTCATCAGCAGAGAATTTAGATGTGTGAAGTAATTTCGCTACCTTGTAAATTTAGTACAGTATCCTGACTTAAATACAACCAAACTGAGCCCACCTGGAAAATTTTAAATATCCAACTGGATATTTACAGATGACTTCAAAATGTGTATCTCCAGCCCAGATCTCACCTATGGATTTCAGAACCATAAATTCCATGTGGCATCTTAAATGCCACTTGTCCAAATCTGATCTTAAGATCGTCTCTCCCAGTCCCAGTTCTTCTTCCCTCCTCCTGTGTCTCCTCTCTGAGGGAATGGTCCTTCCTACATCCAGTGTTGTTGAGTAGAATCTGAGGGGCCACCCTTGGCACCATTTTCTCCACCTCCCACCCACACATCACAGCCAACCCATCACCAACTCCTGTCCATTTGCCCTCCTAATAATAATTAGGTCTCTTCACTTCTCTCCAATTCCATGGCCACCAACGTACAAACCCAAGACACTGACATTTTTTGCATGAACTACTCCCCAGCATCCTCCCTGAACCTGCCCTAATCTCTTCCCCACCGTTTCCAGAATGTTCTTCTCAAAACTCAACATTCCACCTTAAATTCCTCCTTGGCTTCCTATTGTTCAGGTCAAGGAGGAAACATTGAGCATGGCCTAGAACACTCACCATGATTTGACCTCACAGACTTTTACCTACTCTGAGCTCCAGCCAGGGTCTCCATTCAAATATATGCCCACTCCTGTCACAGGGTCTTTGCTCATGCTCTTCCCCCTCCCAGACAACCTCTTTCGCCTAACCCCACCTCCGTCTGGAGAATTCCTACTTGCCCTTCAAATCTCTGCTCAAAAATTGCTCCCTAAGAAATTGTCTTGGTCAGATTCTTACATTCCATGTGGTTCAGCGTGGCTCCATATGTTCATGGAACCATATCTCTTTCTTCAGTGCTCTCCTTTCAGTCTGCATTTATCACCCCCCCCCACCTCACTGTTGTGACTGTTGTAATTGCTCCTCTACTAGCCTGTGAGCCCAATGAGAGCAGGGACTGTGTCTGGTTTGTGCACCATTATACCCTGATTACCAAGGCCAGTGTATAGTGAAAAGTAGGCACTTGGTAAATAGCTGTTGAATGAATGATCAAGTGGATGCATGTGAAAAGAGATATTACACGTCTAATAGGAGGATATGAGAGCCTCAAGTGTAACCTTAAAAAGAGTCTATAGGACAAAATTCCAGGGCATGGCTAGGGAAGGGCAAAAGGGCTTCTGCATCCCAGGTCAGAGTCCTACAGCAATGCTACAAAGACCCTAGCCTTGGTTATTTCTAGCAAATTCTGTAGAAAGAGAGGGTACAAATATTTGGGCATCTTCCTTTTATATCACCACCCTGAGAATCTTGAGTTCCAAATGGAGAGTCAGTCAGTGGTGGGGGTGGTGATGAGAGAAAGAACGAAGGAAAATGTCATTCCAAAACATTCTAGAGCTTTCAGGACAAAATGCAAATGTGCCAAAGAATATCAGATAGAAACTGGGCCTATCTACAGTTTTGCAGAATGAATAAGGAGATCTCACAAATATCCATGCGTTTCATATCTTTTACAAATTATGTAGCCCCTCCAACCATCTTAAACACTGTTGGAAATTTCCAACTAACTGGGAAAAATATAGTCCTCAGCCTTTCCTCAAGATGTCTGAGGAAGTGAGACTTGACACAGGTTTTTTGACGTGTGGCAAAAGCCACGTCATGTTTCAGAAGGAAGATGGGAAGAGGTGTGTCCTGCCCAACCACATAGAATTTCTCAGCTGAGAACAGCCACTAGATCTGTGGCCCGGCTGTGAGCTGCCAGAGGATGCTTGCCTAAATGCTAAGAGGACTCCAGTCACGTGTTTTATCTGTTTTGATAATTACTCGTTCATTTGGGAAAAAAAAAAAAAAAGAGCATCCATCTTACATGTGAGCCTACATTTAAAATCAAGCTTTCATGATGCATCTTTAGAGAACTAAAAATCTAACAATGCAAGGATAGAACCCTCCTGCAGAAAGACTAGCACCTTCCCCAAAAGCTACCAGGCTGTTCTTCCCAGCTCAAAGTTTATTTCTTTATTGCCTTTAAAAACTTCAACTTGAAAGAATATACATGATATTCTGAATTTGCATTGCAATCAGAACAACAGAAGTCTAAATTCAAGCTTTAAATAAAAGTGAAAAATGGGTATGTTGCTGGCTTCTCCTGCCCCAGATCAGATGATTGAGAACATGTTCAAGAACCTAATCCCATGAAATATGCAAGGTGCTGTCACTCATCCAACTCTCTTTTACTCTTTCTGAAGACCCCACCTGTATTGCTTCATCTCCCCTACCTGAACCAACTCTAAGCCAACCCAGAAATCTTTTCTTCTAAGTTCACTGAACCTCGAACTTTAACCCCCTGACATTTTCTTGCCTTGGAAAAACCCTAAAGCTTTCAGAGTAGTTAACAAACAGTAGGTGTCGGCCTCCAAGGGTTAAGAATTCATGCTCCCAGATGAGAATCATCAGTATATTGTTCTGGAAAATTAAATACACCTGGGCCAAGTTTCTTAAGGCTGTATTCTTTGGAGATGTTTCAATTTTTTTAAAAAAGAAGCAGTTCAAGAATGTGAAGTTCATTGTTCACATATAGTTTCCTAGACTTCTTTTCTTTTTTCTCTGGTATTTCATTATGTGATTTGGGTTTTCCCCAGATTTTTACCTACGCTGGGCCTCTTTGATAAGTGAATAATGTGCTTGCACTCTGCCATCTTAGTAGGGGCGTCAAATGACAAAAGAAACTGTTCATTCGAGAAGGCCTAACTGCACTATCATTAGATTCAAGCAATCTATCTGCACAGTTCTCCAGCAACAAGAATGAACTCGGCTGGGTGGGCGCCCTCACTCAAGAAATGCTGATTTAATCCTTCTATGCACCAAACATTAGGCTCGCATCATGTCTCCAGAAAACCTATCAGGATGTTCTGGTTCTCAAGGAATTCACATCTGTTGGGATGATGAACTAGAATAGAGGTGATCACAGGTTCTGCCAGAGGAGTGGACACAAATGGTAGAAGGAAGGCTGAGGAATGCATCACATGATGTAATCACCAGTTCACCAGATGATGGAGATGGCATCACGGCCTCCCGGGTAGAGAAACCAGCAGAGGCAAAGGTACAGAAATGTGAAAGGACATAGGGATGTTTCTAGGTGGCCAGACCAAGCCGTGGGGAAGAGAAAAAAAACTGAAACCTAGGAATATCTATGAAAAATGGGTGATGATAGCTTTGTGTGTTGGCTTTATTCTGCATTAAGAGGAAGGCAAAACACAAGGAGGGCTTTTAGTCTGACAAGGGATTGAACAAGGAGCTGTAATAGGAAGCATGACCAATATATTTCTCCTGTGGCTGTAAGAGAAGTGTATGAGGGGGGAGAAGAGAGCAGAGAAGAATCCTTTTCAGTTGAGGACAGCATGAAGGGACTTCAGGAAGAAGGTGGTCTTTGAACAACATTTTAAAGGAGGGCAGGACTCAGACCATGAGTGATGAGAAGCAGTGCCCTGATCAGAGCAGGGGCACAGGCTGGCCAGTGGGCATGGCCTGACCCAGAAGGAGCATGGGATCTGCCAGGGTTGGCCGAGGCTGTTGGAGGCTTAGAGCAGAAGATAAGCAGGCAAGTTAGACTAGATCGTGTTGTGGAGGCCTCTGAATGCCACATTAAGGATACTGTTCTGAAGACAGCAGCAAGCCTGAAGGGTTGGTGATGTCCAAGATACCCCCACTCTTGCAGTTGGCTGTGATCACGTGGGATGTGATCAGAAGTGGTGGACTCACGTGTCAGATCTTCCCATCCAAGCTGCCAGAGTGCCTCTTCATTGCCTTTTCCTTTCCAGCTGGTGGTGATGATGCTAAGCTCAGAGTATCCTTGGAAGCCCAGTGAATATGACTGAAACTCCATCAGCCTGAATCCCTGAATGAATGGCTGTGTGCACAGAGCCATACCATGACCAGCTTACTCACCCAATACTGTTACATGAGCAGAAACAAACCATCTATTAATTGTGTGTCATTTTATGCTTTGAGACCTATTTGTTATACCAGCTCTGCCTACCCTACCTAACATTGGCCCCAACTAGAAATGGGGACAGAAAAAGTCAAGAGACTTGGGGACATTAGTCCTCCAGACGTGGCTACCAGTTTTAAGTGCAGGTGAGAGTCAAAGATGGAGCCACCATTTCCAGCCAGAATGGAGGGGAATATTGAGAGGCCATTCATCTGAGTTACCATGGAAGGAGGAAAAGGTTTTGGAGGAAGGTAATGAGATTTGGGACCTGTAGAAATTGGGGTATCTGCGGGGTCCCCAGTGGAGCTGTCCTTCAGGCAGTTAGGAACACAGGCAAGGAGCTGGACCACGGGAGCCTGGTAGCGCCACACAGATGCTTCCAGAACAGCCCATGCTACCCAGGAAGCCTCCCTGTGTACTTTCCTCAAATGTTGCAAATGTCTATGTATAAAATAGACAAGGACCTACTGTCTAGGACAGGGAACTCAATATTTTGTTATATTTTGTAATAACTTATAAGGGAAAAAAAGGTTATTTTGTAATAACCTATAATGGAAAAGAATCAGTTATACATACACAACTGAATCACTGTGCGGTACACCTGAAAGTAACACAACATTGTAAAACAACTATATACTTCAATTTTTTTTAAATACTGCAAATGTCAAGGACCACAGACTGTATTAATCAGTTATTTAAAATATTACTGATAACCTTTTAAGGTGAACTCTGAATGAGTTATGGGTGCTAAATTGTCTTGCGTTAGTAAAAACTCCAGCTCTGCCACTTACTAGCATACCAAGAGATGTCACCTCTCAGGGCCTCCATTTTTCTTCTGTATAAAATGGGGTAATGCCTCTGCCCTTGCAGTGAGGAACAAATGGGCAATGTACCCATTACACAGGGCTCAGCGCCCATACATGCAATTACTGTAAACAAATGACAATAAGTACAGCATTTATTGAATTATTCTAAGTGTGCTACGGGATCCACCCACTTAATCTTGACAAACTCTGGTACAATCACTTTCCCCATTATACAGAACAGGAATCTGAGACCAGAGAGGTTAAGTAACTTGCTCAAGATTACACAGCTAATGGTGAAGCTGGGCTCCAGCCCCAGCAGGCAGGCTGTGGCATGTGGGCTCTTCCCTGCCACATGACACAACCATCCTCTGGGAAGGCACAGTCCCCTCAGGAGGACAGTGTCCCTCTTCCTCCTTGTTCTTTCCTGAGTCATAACCTAGGAAGCATCTCCAGCAGTTGTAAGCACTTGCTCATTGCCTCTATCAAGCAGTTCATCAAGGCAGCTGGCAGTCCTCCACAGGTTCTAAGTGGTTATGACAACTTTTGACTTATTCTTGAATAACATTTTCGCAGTAATGGAGAAAAGTCAAGAATTCCCAAAAAAAACAAATGCCAGTCGGGCAAGATAACAATCCCAGGGCTGGGCTTCCCTGGTGGTGCAGTGGTTAAGAATCTGCCTGGCAATGCAGGGGACACGGGTTCGAGCCCTGGTCTGGGAAGATCCTACATGCCACGGAGCAACTGAGCCCATGTGCCACAACAACTGAGCTTGCGCTCTAGAGCCTGTGAGCCACAACTACTGAGCCCACATACCACAACTACTGAAGCCCGCGTGCCTAGAGCCCGTGCTCTGCAACAAGAGAAGCCACCGCAATGAGAAGCCCATGCACCACTACAAAGAGTAGCCCCCACTTGCCGCAACCAGAGAAAAGTCCATGCACTGCAATGAAGACCCAACGAAGACCCAACGCAGCCAAAACTAAAATTAATAATAATAAAAAAAATTTTAATAAAATAAACAATCCCAGGGCTTCTATAATGCTCTTAATTTTCCAAAGCATGCCCGTGATCTTCATCTCACTTCCACCAAAGGAGATTGGAACTCGGGCCATTCAAAGGTTCATGGAGGGAAACAGAGGACACTGGCAGAGAAAATGTAAACTGTCCCTCTTGAAAGAGGTTACTTGCTGCACCCATTTTTCTCTGTCTTAGCCAGGACCATGTGGAGCCCAGGAGGACAAGCACAGTAGGGGGGAAGGGGAGATGGGTTATTTAAGCTGCTTGGCTTGGGCTGCAGGACCCACCCCATATGGAAGGGCGCCTCTCCAGAGCTTGCTGCTGCTGTTCTTCCCATGGGTGTCTCTTCTCCAGGCTGTTCTACTGCATGTTTCATTCTGGGGGACAAGATCAGACTGGCGCAGAGGCTCTGCTACAACTTACTGAATGTTAAAGTACCGTGAGGTTAAAACTGAAGCAACACGATGATGCTTGAAAAAACTTCAGGGCTTGGGGCAGCTCAGACCCCAGTGCTCCACTTGGTAGAGTGTAATTTCCCACATGGGGAGACCCGGGATGCTGTGCTGCCACCATGTTACTATTACAACACTCCAAGCAGCTGCAAAGCCGAAATGCCCAGAGTACTTCTTGGTAGTTTCTGACCCTGTCTGCAGGAAGCTTGACAGGACCCAGAGGCCTGGGTCAAGCATCTCGCTTGATCCGTGCACTCTCTGCCACCTCCCAGCTCTTACTGTTAGCGCCTGCAGAAGCCACAGGCACTGAGAACTTTCCTCCATGGTGCACAGACGTCCCCAGGCTCCTTTCAGGATTCCAAAGAGCTCACGGACCTTCTTCTCCCAGTTACATCCCTTATTCCTAAGCCTTGGTGCCCATCTCACCCTCCTTTAAAAGGGGGGAGCGGTATATTATATTTTAAGAACCCGGAATAAAACAGGAATCAATCAACATATTTCTTAGAAGAACTTCCACGAGTCTCTGGCCTCACCAGCCACAGAGGCTGGCTGTTGCCTTCTTCTTTGCTCAGCCTGCAGCTCATTTAAGGATTGTTAGAGATGACTCACGTTCCAGTTCTTAAAATCAAACTTCTGCCAAATCCAAGACTCTGAATTTATCCAAATGGTGGAAACATGCTTTTACCACCCATCCACCAAAATACCTCCCATTCAGATCAACATTATGGCTGATTCAATCCTCTCAAATTTTAAAAATATTCTTACGCCTTCACCATCAGGGCAGAAGCCCTCAGTGTTCCTCACACAGGCTCAGAGAATTCCATTCACAGTGCGGTTTACCGACCAGGGTTCTTGGTCTTCCTTTTTTTTTTATTTTATTTTTTTTTTTTATTTTTTTTTTTATTTTTTTAATTAGTTTCTGCTTTATAACAAAGTGAATCAGTCATACATATACATCTGTTCCCACATCCCTTCCCTCATGCATCTCCCTCCCTCCCACCCTCCCCATCCCACCCCTCCAGGCGGTCACAAAGCACCGAGCTGATCTCCCTGTGCTCTGTGGCTGCTTCCCACTATCTATCTACCTTACGTTTGGTAGTGTATATATGTCCATGCCTCTCTTTCGCTTTGTCACAGCTTACCCTTCCCCTTCCCCATATCCTCAAGTCCATTCTCAAGTAGGTCTGTGTCTTTATTCCCGTTTTGTCCCTAGGTCCTTCATGACTTTTTTTTTTTTTTTAAATTCCGTATATATGTGTTAGCATACGGTATTTGTCTTTCTCTTTCTGACTTACTTCACTCTGTATGACAGACTCTAGGTCTATCCACCTCATTACAAATAGCTCAGTTTCGTTTCTTTTTATGGCTGAGTAATATTCCATTGTATATATGTGCCACATCTTCTTTATCCATTCGTCCGATGATGGACACTTAGGTTGTTTCCAGCTCCGGGCTATTGTGAATAGAGCTGCAATGAACATTTTGGTACATGTCTCTTTTGGAATTATGGTTTTCTCAGGGTATATGCCAAGTAGTGGGATTGCTGGGTCATATGGTAGTTCTATTTGTAGTTTTTTAAGGAACCTCCATACTGTTCTCCATAGTGGCTGTACCAATTCACATTCCCACCAGCAGTGTAAGAGTGTTCCCTTTTTTCCACACCCTCTCCAGCATTTATTGTTTCTAGATTTCTTGATGATGGCCATTCTGACTGGTGTGAGATGATATCTCATTGTAGTTTTGATTTGCATTTCTCTAATGATTAATGATGTTGAGCATTCTTTCATGTGTTTGTTGGCAGTCTGTATATCTTCTTTGGAGAAATGCCTATTTAAGTCTTCTGCCCATTTTTGGATTGGGTTGTTTGGTTTTTTGCTATTGAGCTGCATGAGCTGCTTATAAATTTTGGAGATTAATCCTTTGTCAGTTGCTTCATTTGCAAATATTTTCTCCCATTCTGAGGGTTGTCTTTTGGTCTTGTTTATGGTTTCCTTTGCTGTGCAAAAGCTTTGAAGTTTCATTAGGTCCCATTTGTTTATCTTTGTTTTTATTTCGATTTCTCTAGGAGGTGGGTCCAAAAGGATCTTGCTGTGATTTATGTCATAGAGTGTTCTACCTATGTTTTCCTCTAAGAGTTTGATAGTTTCTGGCCTTACATTTAAGTCTTTAATCCATTTTGAGCTTATTTTTGTGTATG
This sequence comes from Mesoplodon bidens, assembly GCF_964165515.1. Classification (NCBI taxonomy): domain Eukaryota; kingdom Metazoa; phylum Chordata; class Mammalia; order Artiodactyla; family Ziphiidae; genus Mesoplodon; species Mesoplodon bidens. Next base: position 9,956,525 of record NC_138161.1, on the reverse strand, counting down.
GTGTTAGGGAATGATCTAATCTCAAACTTTTACATGTCCCTGTCCAGTTTTCCCAGCACCACTTATTGAAGAGGCTGTCCTTTCTCCACTGTACATTCCTGCCTCCTTTATCAAAGATAAGTTGGCCATATGTGCGTGGGTTTATCTCTGGGCTTTCTATCCTGATCCACTGATCTATCTTTCTGTTTTTATGCCAGTACCAGACTGTCTTAATTACTGTAGCTTTGTAGTATAGTCTGAAGTCAGGGAGCCTGATTCCTCCAGCTCCGTTTTTCGTTCTCAAGATTGCTTTGGCTATTCGGGGTCTTTTGTTTTTCCAAACAAATTTTGAAATTTTTTGTTCTAGTTCTGTGAAAAATGCCAGTGGTAGTTTGATAGGGATTGCATTGAATCTGTAGATTGCTTTGGGTAGTAGAGTCATTTTCACAATATTGATTCTTCCAATCCAGGAGCATGGTATATCTCTCCATCTATTTGTATCATCTTTAATTTCTTTCATCAGTGTCTTATAATTTTCTGCATACAGGTCTTTTGTCTCCTTAGGTAGGTTTATTCCTAGATATTTTATTCTTTTTGTTGCAATGGTAAATGGGAGTGTTTTCTTGATTTCATTTTCAGATTTTTCATCATTAGTGTACAGGAATGCCAGAGATTTCTGTACATTAATTTTGTATCCTGCTACTTTACCAAATTCATTGATTAGTTCTAGTAGTTTTTCAGTAGCATCTTTAGGATTCTCTATGTATAGTATCATGTCATCTGCAAACAGTGACAGCTTTACTTCTTCTTTTCCAATTTGGATTCCTTTTATTTCCTTTTCTTCTCTGATTGCTGTGGCTAAAACTTCCAAAACTATGTTGAATAAGAGTGGTGAGAGTGGGCAGCCTTGTCTTGTTCCTGATCTGAGGGGAAATGCTTTCAGTTTTTCACCATTGAGGACAATGTTGGCTGTGGGTTTGTCATATATGGCCTTTATGATGTTGAGGAAAGTTCCCTCTATGCCTACTTTCTGCAGGGTTTTTATCATAAATGGGTGTTGAATTTTGTCGAAAGCTTTCTCTGCATCTATTGAGATGATCATATGGTTTTTCTCCTTCAACTTGTTAATATGGTGTATCACATTGATTGATTTGCGTATATTGAAGAATCCTTGCATTCCTGGAATAAACCCCACTTGATCATGGTGTATGATCCTTTTAATGTGCTGTTGGATTCTGTTTGCTAGTATTTTGTTGAGGATTTTTGCATCTATGTTCATCAGTGATATTGGCCTGTAGTTTTCTTTCTTTGTGACATCCTTGCCTGGTTTTGGTATCAAGGTGATGGTGGCCTCGTAGAATGAGTTTGGGAGTGTTCCTTCCTCTGATATTGTTTGGAAGAGTTTGAGAAGGATGGGTGTTAGCTCTTCTCTAAATGTTTGATAGAATTCGCCTGTGAAGCCATCTGGTCCTGGGCTTTTGTTTGATGGAAGATTTTTAATCACAGTTTCAATTTCAGTGCTTGTGATTGGTCTATTCATATTTTCTATTTCTTCCTGAGTCAGTCTTGGCAGGTTGTGCATTTCTAAGAATTTGTCCATCTCTTCCAGGTTGTCCATTTTATGGGCATAGAGTTGCTTGTAGTAATCTCTCATGATCTTTTGTATTTCTGCAGTGTCAGTTGTTACTTCTCCTTTTTCATTTCTAATTCTATTGATTTGAGTCTTCTCCCTTCTTTTCTTGATGAGTCTGGCTAATGGTTTATCAATTTTGTTTATCTTCTCAAAGAACCAGCTTTTAGTTTTATTGATCTTTGCTATCGTATCCTTCATTTCTTTTTCATTTATTTCTGATCTGATTTTTATGATTTCTTTCCTTCTGCTAACTTTGGGATGTTTTTGTTCTTCTTTCTCTAATTGCTTTAGGTGCAAGGTTAGGTTGTTTATTCGAGATGTTTCCTGTTTCTTAAGGTGGGATTGTATTGCTATAAACTTCCCTCTTAGAACTGCTTTTGCTGCATCCCATAGGTTTTGGGTCGTCGTGTCTCCATTGTCATTTGTTTCTAGGTATTTTTTAATTTCCTCTTTGATTTCTCCAGTGACCACTTCGTTATTAAGTAGTGTATTGTTTAGCCTCCATGTGTTTGTATTTTTTACAGCTCTTTTCCTGTAATTGATATCTAGTCTCATAGCATTGTGGTCAGAAAAGACACTTGATACAATTTCAATTTTCTTAAATTTACCAAGGCTTGATTTGTGACCCAAGATATGATCTATCCTGGAGAATGTTCCATGAGCACTTGAGAAAAACGTGTATTCTGTTGTTTTTGGATGGAATGTCCTATAAATATCAATTAAGTCCATCTTGTTTAATGTATCATTTAAAGCTTGTGTTTCCTTATTTATTTTCATTTTGGAAGATCTGTCCATTGGTGAAAGTGGGGTGTTAAAGTCCCCTACTATGATTGTGTTACAGTCAATTTCTCCTTTTATGGCTGTTAGTATTTGCCTTATGTATTGAGGTGCTCCTATGTTTGGTGCATAAATATTTACAATTGTTATATCTTCTTCTTGGATCGATGCCTTGATCATTATGTAGTGTCCTTCTTTGTCTCTTCTAGTAGTCTTTATTTTAAAGTCTATTTTGTCTGATATGAGAATTGCTACTCCAGCTTTCTTTTGGTTTCCATTTGCATGGAATATCTTTTTCCATCCCCTTACTTTCAGTCTGTATGTGTCTCTAGGTCTGAAGTGGGTCTCTTGTAGACAGCATATATATGGGTCTTGTTTTTGTATCCATTCAGCCACTCTGTGTCTTTTGGTGGGAGCATTTAGTCCATTTACATTTAAGGTAATTATCGATATGTATGTTCCTATTCCCATTTTCTTAATTGTTTTGGGTTCGTTATTGTAGGTCTTTTACTTCTGTTGTGTTTCTTGCCTAGAGAAGTTCCTTTAGCATTTGTTGTAAAGCTGGTTTGGTGGTGCTGAACTCTCTCAGCTTTTGCTTGTCTGTAAACGTTTTAATTTCTCCATCAAATCTAAATGAGATCCTTGCTGGGTAGAGTAATCTTGGTTGCAGGTTTTTCTCCTTCATCACTTTAATTATGTCCTGCCACTCCCTTCTGGCTTGTAGAGTTTCTGCTGATAGATCAGCTGTTATCCTGATGGGGATTCCCTTGTGTGTTATTTGTTGTTTTTGCCTTGCTGCTTTTAATATGATTTCTTTGTGTTTAATTTTTGACAGTTTGATTAATATGTGTCTTGGCGTATTTCTCCTTGGATTTATTCTGTATGGGACTCTCTGTGCTTCCTGGACTTGATTAACTATTTCCTTTCCCATATTAGGGAAGTTTTCAACTATAATCTCTTCAAATATTTTCTCAGTCCCTTTCTTTTTCTCTTCTTCTTCTGGAACCCCTATAATTCGAATGTTGGTGCGTTTAATGTTGTCCCAGAGGTCTCTGAGACTGTCCTCTGTTCTTTTCATTCTTTTTTCTTTATTTTGCTCTGCAGCAGTTATTTCCACTATTTTATCTTCCACCTCACTTATCCGTTCTTCTGCCTCAGTTATTCTGCTATTGATCCCATCTAGAGTATTTTTTATTTCATGTATTGTGTTTTTAATCGATGCTTGATTCATCTTTAGTTCTTCTAGGTCCTTGTTAACTGTTTCTTGCATTTTGTCTATTCTATTTCCAAGATTTTGGATCTGGGAAATAGAATCTTGGATCATCTTTACCATCATTATTCTGAATTCTTTTTCAGGTAGACTGCCTATTACGTCTTCATTTGTTAGGTCTGGTGGGTTTTTATCTTGTTCCTTCTCCTGCTGTGTGTTTTTCTGTCTTCTCATTTTGCTTATGTTACTGTGTTTGGGGTCTCCTTTTTGCAGGCTGCAGGTTCGTAGTTCCCGTTGTTTTTGGTGTCTGTCCCCAGTGGCTAAGGTTGGTTCAGTGGGTTGTGTCGGCTTCCTGGTGGAAGGTACTAGTGCCTGTGTTCTGGTGAATGAGGCTGGATCTTGTCTTTCTGGTGGGCAGGTCCACGTCTGGTGGTGTGTTTTGGGGTGTCTGCGGACTTTTTATGATTTTAGGCCACCTCTCTGCTAATGGGTGGCGTTGTGTTCCTGTCTTGCTAGTTGTTTGGCATAGGGTGTCCAGCACTGTAGCTTGCTGGTCGTTGAGTGAAGCTGGGTGCTGGTGTTGAGATGGAGATCTCTGGAAGATTTTCGCCGTTTGATATTATGTGGAGCTGGGAGGTCTCTTGTGGACCAGTGCCCTGAAGTTGGCTCTCCCACCTCAGAGGCACAGCACTGACTCCTGGCTCCTCAATTTGGGATGATTTGTTGTCTATTCATGTATTCCACAGATGCAGGGTACATCAAGTTGACTGTGGAGCTTTAATCCGCTGCTTCTGAGGCTGCTGGGAGAGGTTTCCCTTTCTCTTCTTTTTTATCACAGCTCCTGGGTCTCAGCTTTGGATTTGGCCCCGCCTCTGCGTGTAGGTCGCCGGAGGGCGTCTTGTTCTTCGCTCAGACAGGACAGGGTTAAAGGAGCAGCCTCTTCGGGGACTCTGGCTCACTCAGGCCGGGCGGGAGGGAGGGGCACAGAGTGCGGGGCGAGCCTGCAGCGGCAGAGTTCGGCGTGACGTTGCACCAGCCCGAGGCGCGCCGTGCGTTCTCCCAGGGAAGCCGCCCCTGGATCCCGGGACCCCGGCAGTGGCGGGCTGCACAGGCTCCCGGAAGGGCGGTGTGGACAGTGACCTGCGCTCGCACACAGGCTTCTTGGCGGCGGCAGCAGCAGCCCCAGCGTCCCACGCCCGCCACTGAGCTCCGCGCTCTCAGTCGTGACTCGCGCCCGTCTGTGGAGCCCCTTCAAGCAGCGCTCTTAATCCCCTCCCCTCGCGCACCAGGAAACCAAGAGGGAAGAAAAAGTCTCTTGCCTCTTCGGCAGCTCCAGAGTTTCCCCGAACTCCCTGCCGGCTAGCTGTGGCACATCAGCCCCCCTCAGGCTGAGTTCTCGCCGCCAGCCCCAGTCCTTTCCCTGCGCTCTGACCGAAGCCCGAGCCTCAGCTTCCAGCGCCGCCCGCCCTGGCGGGCGAGCAGACAAGCCTCTCGGGCGGGTGAGTGCCGCTCGGCACCGATCTTCTGTGCGGGAATCTCTCCGCTTTGCCCTACCCAGGTATGTGGGGAGTTTCTTGCCTTTTGGGAGGTCTGGGGTCTTCTGCCAGCATTCAGTAGGTGTTCTGTAGGAGTTGTTCCACGTGTAGCTGTATTTCTGGTGTATCCGTGGGGAGGAAGGTGATCTCCGCGTCTTACTCTTCCGCCATCTTACCCGGAAGTCCCTTTTTTTTTTTTTTTTTTTAACATCTTTATTGGAGTATAATTGCTTTACAATGGTGTGTTAGTTCTGCTGTATAAAAAGTGAATCAGCTATATGCATATGTATATCCCCATAGCCCCTCCCTCTTGCGTCTCCCTCCCACCCTCCCTATCCCACCCCTCTAGGTGGTCACAAAGCTGATTTCCCTGTGCTATATGGCTGCTTCCCACTAGCTATCTATTTTACATTTGGTAGTGTATATATGTCCATGTCACTCTCTCACTTCGTCCCAGCTTACCCTTCCCCCTCCCTGTATTCTCAAGTCCATTCTCTATGTCCGCATCTTTATTCCTGTCCTGCCCCTAGGTTTTTCAGAACAATTTTTTTTTTAGATTCCATATATATGTGTTAGCATATGGTATTTTTTTCTCTTTCTGACTTACTTCACTCTGTATGACAGAATCTAGGTCCATCCACCTCGCTACAAATAATTCAATTTTGTTTCTTTTTATGGCTGAGTAATATTCCATTGTATATATGTGCCACATCTTCTTTATCCATTCATCTCTCGATGGACACTTAGGTTGCTTCCATATCCTGGCTATTGTAAATAGAGCTGAAATGAACATTGTGGTACATGACTCTGTTTGAATTATGGTTTTCTCAGGGTATATGCGAGTAGTGGGATTGCTGTGTAGTATGGCAGTTCTATATTTAGTTTTTTAAGTAACCTCCATACTGTTTTCCATAGTGGCTGTATCAATTTACATTCCCACCAACAGTGCAAGAGGGCTCCCTTTTCTCCACACCCTCTCCAGCATTTACTATTTGCAGATTTTTTGATGATGGCCATTCTGACTGGTGTGAGGTGACACCTCATTGTAGTTTTGATTTGCATTTCTCTAATGATTAATGATGTTGAGCATCCTTTCATGTGTTTGTTGGCCATCTGTATATCTTCTTTGGAGAAATCTCTACTTAGGTCTTCTGCCCATTTTTGGATTGGGTTGTTTGTTTTTTTGATATTGAGCTGCTTATAAATTTTGGAGATTAATCCTTTGTCAGTTGCTTCATTTGCAAATATTTTCTCCCATTCTGAGGGCTGTCTTTTCATCTTGTTTATGGTTTCCTTTGCTGTGCAAAAGCTTTTAAGTTTTATTAGGTCCCATTTGTTTATTTTTGTTTTTATTTCCATTTCTCTAGGAGGTGGGTCAAAAAGGATCTTGCTGTGATTTATGTCATAGAGTGTTCTTCCTATGTTTTCCTCTAAGAGTTTTATACTGCCTGGCTTTACTTTTAGGTCTTTAATCCATTTTGAGTTTATTTTTGTGGGGTGTTAGGGAGTGTTCTAATTTCATTCTTTTACATGTAGCTGTCCAGTTTTCCCAGCACCACTTATTGAAAAGGCTGTCTTTTCTCCATTGTATACTCTTGCCTCCTTTATCAAAAATAAGGTGACCATATGTACATGGGTTTATCTCTGGGCTTTCTATTCTGTTCCATCGACCTATATTTCTGTTTTTGTGCCAGTATCATACTATCTTGATTACTGAAGCTTTGTAGTATAGTCTGAAATCCAGGAACCTGATTCCTCCAGCTCCATTTTTCTTACTCAAGATTGCTTTGACTATTCGGGGTCTTTTCTGTTTCCATACAAATTGTGAAATTTTTTGTTCTAGTTCTGTGAAAAATGCCATTGCTAGTTTGATAGGGATTGCATTGAATCTGTAGATTGCTTTGGGTAGTATCGTCATTTTCACATTGTTGATTCTCTCAATCCAAGAACATGGTATATCTCTCCATCTGTTTGTATCCTCTTTAATTTCTTTCATCAGTGTCTTATAGTTTTCTGCATACAGGTCTTTTGTCTCCCTAGGTAGGTTTATTCCTAGGTATTTTATTCTTTTTGTTGCAATGGTAAATGGGAGTGTTTCCTTAATTTCTCTTTCAGATTTTTCACCATTAGTGTATAGGTATGCAAGAGATTTCTGTGCATTAATTTTGTATCCTGCAACTTTACCAAACTCATTGATTAGCTCTAATAGTTTTCTCATAGCATCTTTAGGATTCTCTACATATAGTATCACGTCATCTGCAAACAGTGACAGCTTTACTGCTTCTTTTCCAATTTGGATTCCTTTTCTTTCTTTTTCCTCTCTGATTTCCGTGGCTAAACTTGCAAAACTATGTTCAATGGTAATGGTGAGAGTGGACAACCTTGTCTTGTTCCTGATCTTAGAGGAAATCGTTTCAGCTTTTCACGATTGAGAACGATGTTGGCTGTGGGTTTGTCACATATGGCCTTTATTATGTTGAGGTAAGTTCCCTCTATGCCTACTTTCTGGAGGGTTTTTATCATAAATTGGTGTTGAATTTTGTCAAAAGCTTTTTCTGCATCTATTGAGATGATCATATGGTTTTTCTCCTTCAATTTGTTAATATGGTTTCCCACATTGATTGATTTGCGTATATTGAAGAATCCTTGCATTCCTGGGATAAACCCCACTTGATCATGGTGTATGATCCTTTGAATGTGCTGTTGGATTCTGTTTGCTGGTATTTTGTTGAGGATTTTTGCATCTATGTTCATCAGTGATATTGTTGGCCTTCCTTAATCAATAGAAACTGACTAGAGGCCAGACAAGAAATACAAACAAGGCTTTATTGGGGCTGCTGCTGCAGCAAGGGGGAGCAAAAACAAGTAACATGTTCCCTTACTCACTCCCCAAGGGAGGACAAGCTGGTTCCTCATATGGGATGAGGGTAAAAGCGGGTTCAGTGTTCCTCATATAGGATGAGGGTAAGGGCAGGTCCAGGGTTCGGGCCAGAGGAGTGGCTTAGGGGTTTGCCCACCCCTTTGGTGGTGTGTACAGGGGTATGCACAATAATCTGCTTTTGCTCCCGGTACTCTGTTTTTGCTCCCAGCTCTTCAGAAGTGGCAGTTGGGTTTTTGGTCTTTTTCTTTCTTGTTGTCCATAATTTGCCCCAACTGCACATGGATGCAGTTATTTTTAGTCCCTTATAGTTTCTTTGTATTTTGTTGCTTGAAAAGATGTTTGTCCAGGTACAAGCATGCTGCAAAGGGTCCCAGGTCCCAGCCTGTCCCAGGGTTACCAATTCACAGTCTAACAGAGTACTCCTATCATGGGCATTTTTAAAAAGCTGACCAGGGGCTCGGGTATGCACATCTTGATGGTGAGATCCTTTGATTCAAGCTCTTCATTTTGCTGGTGAGAAAGCCAGGCCCATGACATTAAAAGGTTTGCCCAAAGTCACATGGCTATGAAGGAAGCCTCCAACATGACACAGATGCTCAAACAGCTCTGACCTTTGCTCTAGGTCTAAAGGAGGGAAATCACTGTTTATTAATTCCTCTTAGGTAAACAAGCATTTAGTTCTCTCATTGGTAACAACTTCTCTCCTTACCAAAGAAGACTTCATGGCAGAGCGAACTAGGCTCAAAGAGGGAACAGCATTTGACTATGAACAGGTGGAAGGGAGGCTGTTCCAGGCAGCAGAAACAAAGGCATGGAGGTGGAACTTTCTGAGGTACATAACAGGTCACAGAGTAAGTGGCTCCTTGGAGTGGAGCATAGGCAGATGAAAACGATTTAAACAATTGTATCCTTGTAACTATTTTTCAAAAGTAATTACCCTCCCATTACATTAACACATATACAGAGATATAAGTCCCATTATGTGTTAATTCTATCTTATTGTACCTTCAAGAAGTCTCCACCCCAAAACATTGAGGGGGAATCAAGTTTTGCTAATCATAGAAGGTAGATCGTAGAAGGTAAAGAAGAATTTACCAATCATTGGAGTTCTTCATAAAAGGCATGAGTTGCCAGGACTTCTGTGATGGTCCAGTGGTTAAGAATCTGCCTTCCAATGCAGGGGACGTGGGTTCGATCCCTGGTCAGGGAATTAAGATCCACCATGCTGTGGGGCACCAAAGCCCATGTGCCCCAAGTACAGAGCCCACATCTGGAGCCCACGTGCCACAACTAGAAAAAAGCCTGCACGCTGCAACAAAGAGCCTGCATGCCACAACTAAGACCCGATGCAGCCTAAATAAATTAAATAAATAAATAAATAAATAAATACAACTGCAGGATAAGTTAAAAAAAAAAAAAGTCATGAGCTGCCAACAAAGCAATGAGCTCTCCATTGCTTGATGCATTCAAGCAGGGGGCTGGATGACCACCTGACTGGAAGGTCAGAGAGATTTTTGCTTTGGTGGGAAGTTGGCAGGAGGACACTTAAGGAGTCTTCCAAGCAGAACAGGTGTGGTCTTTGGGTTAGAACTAAGGATCCACCTGAGTTTAACCCCAGCTCTGCTCATTAGCAGCTGGGTGACTTGGCAAAGTAGCAAACTTCTCTGTGCCCCAGTTTCCTTCAAGATAAAGTGGGAATAAATACCAGTACCTACTTCTAGGGTTGCTGCAAGAATTAAATGAGTTCATCCATATCAAGTGTCTGAGACATAAACAATGCTTGGTAAATGTTGGCTGTCGTTCTTGTTATGAAATTGTTATTATTACTGGTACTCTGAGATCTCAGCATCTTTCACTCTCCAGCATCATGAAGCCCCATATGTAGATGCCACTGAAGTATACACCCAGCCAAGTGTATACTGGCTGATGCCACTGAAGTGGCTACACAACACAATGTGACATCCATCCAAGCACTGGGTGTACCAAATACCCAGTTTCCTTCTAGTGGTTCCTTTTCTTCTTTCTTTTTTTAATTAAAGAAGTTCTTATGAAGCAAAAAGAACGGTGAGACTCAGGTTTAAACAACTGGATTAATTTCTAATTACGTTAACACAGAGCAATGTAATTCCCATTATGTATGAGTCTATCTTATAAGTTGGAATTCCAATGTTTTTCCACCCTCAACCCTTTGAAAAGCACTTCTGGTGGGGAGAGTGGAGACTCAGAGAAGGGATCCTTCCTGTGTTCCCACTCTGGCTTCCTGGTGCTGCGTTTTTGGAGAAAGTTTCCCTTGAACTTCTATGCACTTCATTCTATCCCCCTGCAAATTTACACACAGAGCACCTTTGTGAGCCCAAGACTGAGGCAGGGAGAGAGCACAGAGAAGGTCTGTCAAGCCAAACAAGTTGATTCATGTGCAAAAATCCCCCAACTGCGTTTACAGATTAAATTGGAAAAACTTTCAGCTGCTTCTGGTTGAAAATTCCACTGAAACCCTTTACTGACTGTCTGTGCCTGTAGCACATACAATTCCCAGTGCCTGCACAATAGTCTACACGTGCAAACGCATATGATCAGAGGTACGTGAGTAGCGTGTGGCTTCAAGATGTCTGTGTCATCCGACAGCCAATGGTTTCCTGCATATTTGCTATGTAAACACATCCCTATCTATTATTGTGCTGTAGCCCACAAAGTTTAACAAGGTCTGCCTGGTGGGGCACTTGAATTTTGAACTTAGCAACACTAGATGCTTGAATGCATCAAGCAATGGGGGGGACTTACTTTGTTGGCAGTTCATACCTTTTAATGAAGAGCTCCAATGATTGGGAGGGAATACTTATAGATCTGCACTGTCCTATGTGACAGCCACTAGCCACTTGTGGCTTTTGACACTTGAAATATGGCTAGTCCAAATTAAGATGTGCTATAGGTATTAAATGCATGCCAATTTCAAAGATTCAGTACCAAAAAAGAGTCAAATAACTCATTAATAACTTTTTTGGTATTTTTTATTGAAGTATAGTTGTGTTAGTTTCAGGTGTACAGCAAAGTGATTCAGTGATATATACATACATATATATGTGTGTGTGTATATATATATATATATATATATATATATATATATAATATATATTCTTTTTTATATTCTTTTCCAGAATAGGCTATTACAAGATACTGAATACAGTTCCCTGTGTTATACAGCAGGTTCTTGTTGGCTTTCTATTTTATATAGTAGTGTGTATATGTTAATCCCAAACTCCTAATTTATCCCTCCCCCGCTGTAATAACTTTTAGATTGATTATATATGTTACAATGATAAATTGTCTATATTGGATTAAATAAAATGTTACTAAAATGTCATTTGTTTCTTTTTACTTTTTTAATGTAACCAGTAGAAAAATTTACATTGCACATAGGGCTCACGTTATATCTTGACTGTACAGTGTTAACTCAGAGTATTTATTAAAATCAGAATCTCATAGAAGTGGCCCAGGAATCTGCACAGTTAATAAGCACCCAGATGATTAAGATCACTGCCATTTGGGGACCCCTGACATAGCAGGCAGTGATGTGGACCATGAGTCATAACACCTGGATTCTAAACTTGATTCAAGTTCCTCCTCATCAACAGAATGAAGGTCTTGGATTAGACCTAGAAAGTCATATGGCTTAAGGCTTCCAATCCCATTACCCAATGATTATACGTCCATCGACCCATAAGATCCCCAGAGACTGACTGGACCCAAATGGATAACAACTTCCTGCCATTTTTAACCTTATGAACTATTCATTTCATTCCTCCAAGAGGACTCTCACAAAAGATGTTAAACCAGTCGTCAGAACTTTTAAAATTCATCCTCCAAACATCAAAAGGGTTTTCACTGGGGAAAAGAAATGACCCCTTCAAAATATTTCTAAAAGTAACCAATGAAATAAGTGAGCAACGCCATGTGGTTTTGGAGAAGGAAAGATAGGAAGCAGAGAAGGAAGTGGATAAGATCCACCCCCATCTAAACCCTGAGTGCACTTAGGGTAAGGGTGCAGGAGAGTCTCCAGATCCCTGGCTACAGAGCACACTAGCAGGTGGGCTTTAGATTTCAGATGATAGAATTTCAAATATGTTGGCTGACTCGTGTGTGAGGACAAAGTCCACCAGACTGCCTAAAAGGAAAAGATCCTGGTTTGAACCTTTTCCTTAATCAATGTAAGAATCCTCACTTTCCTCCGTCACTTTATTAACACAAAAAAAGAAAGGCATAAAGGGACAGCAACAAGCTGGTCAATGCAAGGATCTTTTATGGCTGGGAATATCCAGCACACATGGAAAGACTGTTTTCTCCACTAAATAATAATGATCCAAGACATAGGGTTGTGACAGTAGATGCCATGCTGAATATCAAACACTTGTAGAAGAGATCAATTCCTACATATTGCTTTGCTAAGGGCTCTCACATTTTCAGCCTCAGACCTTCCTAGATTACATTTTCGTGTTAGTTTGATTCTCAAGGTTGACCTACATGTTGGCTTCTTCCCATGCTCATTAAACTGGGGCTGGCCTGCCCCACAAGACCTTTACCACTCCAGCCAGACAATTCTTGCCATCAGACAAGAGGAGGAAGACAAACAAACTTATAAGAAGTGAAATAAACTGAACTGGGACCCAAATTATGAGCTAGCACCATGAATAAACACACACAGAGATTCCAGGTAAACTGTGGTTCTGTTTTCAGTGGAACAGGACGTTCTCTCCTGGGACATCTCCTCCTAGCTTACCTGATTAGCAGCTCCACGTTCATACAATCCCCTTCTCAAAAGTTTTCTTTGCTGTGTAGGCAGGTAATTGTTTTTTGCACCAGATGAGCTTAGTTAAACAGAGGCAGGGTGATCTAGGTAATCAGCTACATACATTGCCAAAGAAGACCTCTAATAATATCACCAACTGCTATGGCCATCACCTCTTCCTCTGCACAGAAAACAATGAACAGTAGCTTTTCTGCTGTCCTTCGATACCAGCACAGAGAGGAACATCTGGCTATGATTAAAGTACTGGTGGTAGAGATGCTGGGTCACCAGGAACCTAGGTTAATGAGTAGCCAAAAAGCTTCCTGGAAGAAGTTGGCCCAATAACTAACTCTTGGTCACCAGCAGAAGTAATTCTGAGTAGACCTTGATGCTTGGTCTGAGCCCAACTCAGCCCAGCCCAGTCTGCCATCTACAGAGGTTGTAACTGAAAACATAAGTTGTCTTTCACAGAAGCTATCTAAGGCAAGGAGGCTCTGCTTCAGTTACCCTTCAGGAAATCCAAGACCGGGTGAAACAGGAATTCTCTCCACAGAAGACCACACTGATGTGGCTCCTAAGGGCTCTACCATATATATCAGCAGCACAAGCAGAAGAAATGGCACCCAAGGGAGGGGACCTGGGAGGTGGCCCTTGTTCCTGGGGGTAGCGTCTCTCTCCAGGAGACTTAGGTGGCACTGGAGAAGTCTCTGTAGGCAACTACGCATCTTCAGAGGAATAAAATGGCAGCCGTCACATGGTAACTAAGCCTGTGAGTAATTGGGAGAAAGGTTTCTGAGGGTCAGGCTCCCATAAAAAAGCAAGAAAAATATGGTCTATACAAAATTAAACCTCTTTTAAACTCCACAGGTTGTGTGGCCTTAACAAATTCAAACCTTTTCTGGGACGCAATCATTGTAGACAAACTGAAAGGCTGTGGGTTCCTCCAAAGGGCAGCTCAGAAATCTCTTCTGCTCTGATCTCCTTTTAGGATTAGGCAACTTGGCTGGTTTAATCTGAAACTTCAAGGAACTGAAAGATAAACCTCTCAGGTGAGTAAATGGGATGCAGAACAGAGATCATTAGCTGTCATGAGAAACCAATGCCAAAGGCGTTAGGCCCATGGGTTCCACCTGTCCAGAGGATGGCCAACTTCACAAAGGAAACAGGAGAGTATTTGACTCTGGGGTCATAAAGATGTAGGTTCAAGTCCCAGCTCTGCCACTTGTGAATATTATAAATTTTAACAAATTAGGTGACCTCTCTGCACCTTGGACACCTCAACTATCAAATGGGGATTCTAATAAATATCTTGCAGGACATTTTTGAAGGTTAAATAAAATATATAAAGCCCCTAATGGAATGCTTGGCATATCAGAGTTGCTTTTTTTAAAAAAAAAGTAGCAATTACTATTAACCAGCCAATTCTAAACAACATCCTTTATACATAAAGAAACAAACTTATGATTACCAGGGGGAAAGGTGGGGGGGAATAAATTGGGAGACTGTGACTGATGTATACACACTACTATATATAAAATAGATAACTAATAAGGACCTACTGTATAGCACAGGTAACTCTATTCAATACTCTGTAATGACCTATATGGGAAAAGAATCTAAAAAAGAGTGGATATATGTATATGTATAACTGACTCACTTTGCTGTACACCTGAAACTAATACAACAATTAAATAAATAAAAGCATGAAAACAAATTAGAGACTGATCCCACTGATGGAGGTTCAGGAAGAGTAAGTGTGTTTATAAAGCCATGGAATTTGAGAGATAAAATCTCCAGATTACACGGTCCAACCTCCTTATTTTTTGCATATGGAACTGGGGCTGTTAAGTGTCAAACTAAAGCCACACAGTCAATGGGGGACAGACTAGAACCAAAATCCATGCTTGGCTACTGTTGTGGGTTGAATTGTATTCCCCAAACAAGACATGTTGGAGTCCTAACCCCAGTACTTCTGAATGGGACCTTATCTGGAGATCAGGTCTTGACAGAGGAAATCAAGTTAAAATGAAGTCATTAGGGTGGACTCTAATCCAATATAACTGGTGTCCCTAGAAAAAGGGGAAATTTGGATATAGAACAGGGAGAACCCATATGAAGATTGGAGTTATACTACCACAAGTCAGGAAACTACCAGAAGCTAAGAGAGAGGCCTGGAAGAGAACTTTCCTAGAGCCTTCAGAGGGAGCATGGCCTTACCAATACCTTGGTCTTAGACTTCCAGCCTCCAGACCTATGAGACAATAATATCCATTGTTTAAGCCAACCAGTTTTTTTTCATTGTAGTATAGTTTATTTACAATGTTGTGTTCATTTCTGCTGTACAGCAAAGTGATGCAGGTATACATATATATACATTCTTTTTTATATATTATTTTCCATGGTTTATCATAGAATACTGAATATATTTCTCTGTGCTATATAGGACCTTGTTGTTTATCCATCCTATATATAATAGGTTACATCTGCTCACCCCAGCCTCCCACTCCATCCCTCCCCCACCCCCTCCCCCTTAGCAACCACAAGTCTGTTCTCTATGTCTGTGAGTCTGTTTCTATCTCTTCGGTATGTTTATTTGTGTCATATTTTAAATTCCACATATAAGTGATATCATATGATATTTGTCTTTCTCTTTCTGACTTACTTCACTTAGTATGATAATCTCTAGTTGCAACCATGTTGCTGCAAAAGGCATTATTTCATTCTTTTTTATGGCTGAGTAGTATTCCATTGTATATATGTACCACATCTTCTTTATCCATTTGTCTGTCCCTGGACAATTAGGTTGTTTCTATGTCTTAAGCCAATCCATTTTTGATACTTTGCTAGGCAGCCCTAGTAAACTAAAACAGCAACTTCCCATAGACAAAGCCATCATACTAGTCATTTTCAAGTTCTGCTACGTAGGACCCCAGGAACCCTGGCAGACAGTGATGTGCTGGTAAATGTTTAATTAGTGGGTCTCAGGACGACGTGAGAGGAGACCTGATGTGCGGTATTTGTCAAGTTCCATGGTGTAACTACTCTCACCCTGGTTAATTTCAAGCTACCCATGTGAGATCAGTGAATGCAGAGGTGGGAAGAGCTGTAGCACCATCAGCTCTCATGAGCCAGGATGTGCCCCGTGGGAGGCACCTCAGGGGCTGCCATGGGACAAGGGAAAAACCAAAGAGGCAGACCAAAATAAGCCCTGTACGTATGGGAGTAATGCTGCTTAAAGGTGTGAAACCATTGCAGTAGACCATGATCCTCAGAGGAATACATCCAACTTCTATTTTCAACCTGCAGTTCCAGTTAAGTGTCTGCAACCTTCACCAACCTCTGGAGCCCCAGGTTAAGTGTCTGTCCAAGGGCATTAGCGGCCACCCCAAAGGGTTTTTTGTCAGAGGTCACCCTCCTTATTCCTGGTCTCTACTCCCTGCCCATTAGAGGTCATGCAGCTTTTCACTGACCTAGAGATGAATATCAAAAAGAATATCTTTCTTTCACATTCACCAAATGGCCAAGTTCTTTACCAAAAAATATCTCTTTAGGGAAATAATTCTAGAACAATCTATTCACAGATTCTGTGTCCTTAATCTAGCTGTCCAGTGTGACAGAACTGAGACACTGTGAAAAGGTTTCCTGTTACTGGGCCTGTTCTCCAGGTCAATGCTTTTTAATAATAACGTTGATGTCTCGAGCCTTTGCAGATCTGTTCAACCAACAAGACTTGGCATTTCTGGTCATTTTATTTAAGCTTCTTTGCCAAGATGATGGATGCATCTCACAGTTCAACTGTCTCTAACAGACTAAATATATAGACTCAGCACAACAAACAATAATGGTGAAAATAGCACAGTAGAAAGAGCGCTGGCTTAGGAAAGAATTCCTGTGTTCTAGAACCAGCACTGTTGTTCATGAGTGTTATGAAGTCTTTTCACTTTTCAACCTCTTTATCTGCAAAAGGAGGGAATAGGGAGTACTAATCTCTGCACAGGTGTGTCGTGTGGATCGAATGAGATGCCAGACACGTTAAACACATTATCATTTGTGTTTTCCACTTACCTGCTTTGTTCTAATGCTTTAGGTAAAAGGGTTTATATGATTGATTAATATGAGACAGCATTCAAAGTTTCAGAGTAATTTTCATTGTAAAAAGCAAACTAATCAAGAAAAAAAAATTCCAAAAGTACTATTATTTTGTTTAGTATGAGAGATTACAACCAGATCATTTCTTTTTAAAGGTAAATATTTTCTTTAGGAGTGTGTTCCGACCACCATGTGGCCTTCCAGCCACATCATCACTAGCTCCAGCACATCTGGGCATGTTCATGTGTGGGATACCTCGGGTGATAGCTCACCACAGTAAATGACAGCTTGAGGCCCAGGAATAAGCACCGAAATGGACAACAGAAAGTATAGAGAAAACTCCAGAAGAATGAACCCACCTCTCTCTTCTCATTTGGTATATTTCCCTGTGTACGTGTGCGTGCGTGTGTGCATGTGTTCTCCCAGATTGTCTCAAGCAAACTGAATCACCAGCTACTCAGAGTCCAACGGGCTGACCTCTTGCTGCAGAGCAAAAACTCCAATGCGTAGGGTTTTTTGGTTTTCCTAGGAAAGAATGAAGAAGATGGAGGGGATGTATCGTTAGAATGCTGTTGTTTAAAGGAGAAAAAGGAATCAAATGAAAGAGTCCCAGTTTCCCTGTCTGCGGGAATAGAGGAATAACAAGGGGAATGTAATAGTAAAAAGTAATAACAATAATAATAATAATAAAATTACTGTTGGCTCCAAGAGACTCTCATATTCCACTCCAATTCTAAAATTGGAAATAAAAAACTGGAGTGCCACTGAGGCAGGGACTGTAGGTTTGTGAGTTACACGCTTCAAGCTGCATGTGACTTCACCAAGAGAGTAAAGGCAAAGGCCCTAGAAGACACAGTGAGGGCCCCCAGGATAGGAGGGAGACGGGGAAGGCTCAAGAAAACTCAGCAAAGGTAGTCACAACTATGGGCGCCAAGAAGAGGATGGAAAGAACAAATTCCCATCAAAGACAAGGTAAGAGGGCGCTTTCTACAAGAACAGGTGGTCACCGTGCCAGATGCTGGAAAGAAATTAGGGAAGAGAGACAGAGGACTGAGATACAGCCAATAGCTTTGTCAATAAGGTAGCCATTAGGATTCCTTGGTGGCATATTTGTAATAGAGTGGTGGGGACAGGAGCAACTAGTAGGTGGGACAGTCACTGATAATTCCACCTTATGTTGCCTAAGCAACACCTAAGCATACACAAGTAAAGAAAGACCCGACTTGAGAAGGCAGATGAGCAAAACTAGGAGACGATATGGTAGGGAAATCTTCAATCCAAACAAACGTGAGATATGGGGGTATGAACTGTATGGACAAAGGCTGGTTAATTGCAATGGGATGGAAGAGATTTGAAGGGACCCAACCTAGAACTTCAAGGAGTCACTGGGGTGGGGATAGGGTAGAAGGGACTTGGGGGCAGGCCGACCCAGCCTCCGAATCCAGTTCCGCAAGCAGGGCGCAGCGTCCAAAGGGGTTGGCGACAGCCAACCACGAGTCATCCAGCGGGGCAGACAGTGTGGGGGCAGGTGAAGGAAGGGTGCAATCTGTCCACGTGGTGAGCTGTAAAGTTTCCCAACAAATAAACTAAACCAGGAGCAGGAAGGAAGCCGGAGGAGGAGCTACTCAAGGAGGCGGGGAGAAAGACAGCCAAACAGCATCGGGAATCGGGACAGATAGACGGCATCCCGCCAGTGGGCCATGACTCAGGGGCAAGACACCAGTCCCTGGGGAGGATGGGCGAGGGCAAACAGAAGGGGCCCATCCAAACAGGAGTCGGGGGATTGAGTACTGGGCAGATTCCTAAGGGAGGGATCGGGGCTCCATCGCTGCGTGGAAGCCAGTGGCAGACCTGGATGTAAAGCAGACCTGGAAGGGCAGACAGAGGGACCGGTTGCAGCCCAGAGGGATGAGCCAAAAGCCCCTCGGCTCCTTCCCCTAGTAGGGCAGAAAGAGCCTAGACCTGAGGCTCAGGAGAGCCCCGTTTCATCCAAAAGATCTTAGCAGAAGAGGGCCACCAAGGATGAGAATCAGGCAGGGGCCAGAGAAGGGATGCTTTAAGGTATAGTGGGCCTCATCTTAGAGCCAGAACCAGAAAAGGAAGAAGGTAAGGGAGAGTCTAGAGATAGTCGTGAAGAGCATTTTATGGGGAGGAGATCAAGGAAGATATGGGAAGGAATCAAATTCCCAAAGAATGCGTGCCCTTGCTCCCCCCAGGCTTAACCAGTCACGGACCCAGAGATATCATAGAACAATCATTCATCAAACACGGTGCACCCTGGAATCACACCAGATTGGAGTCTGATCTGCTGTGTGAGGTCCAAGGAATCATCTCTAGATTGTAAAGACCGATAAATAACCACACGAGTCCCCATAAGAGGTTATGAGGGCTCCTTCTGCAGAAATTAGTTTTTCTCAGGGCCCCCTCACCTCTTCTGTTCTGAGGGCCCCCTCACCTATGCTGAGATCCTTTCATGGTTCTAACTGAGGGCCAAGAAGTGAGTTTGAGAACTTCACACAGGACAAGTGTAACGCCGTTCCTTCTCCGAGCTTGCCAGCTCCTCCCAGCGGCTGGTTTCAGTTCCGCAACTTTTCTTGTTCAGGATAATAGCTAAGGTGCCTTTCAGTGAGATGACTGAAAAGGGAGATCTCTTCCTAGCCAAACAAAGGCTTCCAAATCATCAGTTCCTATTTTAAACTTTTTAAATGAACCCAAACTCTTAAGTACTAACAACTCTTTAAAACTTTCTGACTTCAGGTTGTCCCCTTAAAAATTGTATGCTTGATAAATGAAGTAAGTCAGACAAAGACAAATATCATATGCTATCACTTAAATGTGGAATCTAAAAAAAGATACAAATGAACTTATTTACAAAACAGAAATAGACTCACAGACATAGAAAATAAACTTATGGTTACCAAAGGGGAAAGGGGGGAGGGATAAATTGGGAATTTGGGATTAACAGATTCACTCATTAATAAATAAATCACTCATTTATTTCATTCATAAAATAGATGAACAACAAGCACCTACTATATAGCACAGGGAACTATATTCAATATCTTGTAATAACCTATAATGAAAAAGAATCTGAAAAGTTTTATATATATACATACATATGTATATAACCTGAATCATTATAAATCAACTATACTTCAAATTTTTAAAACTGTATGTTTGGTTTTCCTTTAAGGGGAGAATATTTTGGATTTGCTTTTGTCAGCTTCCAAGGAAGGATCTGCACCTTTACATTAATATCTTAACCAAAAGAATAAAACATTGTGACACCTCAGCTGCTGAGTCCAGGAAGCTGGGGATTGCTGAGGAATAATCCAGACAGAACTTTCAGAGGACGCGGAACTAGCACCTGGCAGTCTCCCGTTTCTTTCAAGAGATTAAATCATACCTTCCCAGGTAATCAGACTGACCTTAATAAAAGTTCTCAGTAAAGAAATGAGGAGGACACCTTGACCCAAAAAATCTCTGGCCCATGTGTCAGGAATGTGGCAGGGATAAGTGAGGACAAGATTGGTTCCCAACTGTGGTTTATTTTCAAATCCAGTAAAACATAGAACATGGGTCATTTGCAAATTCCAGTAAAAACAATTCAAACATGAAGTTCCTGGGACTTCGGTACACGTATTTTTGTTTGCATCCTCTCTTTTTTCCCCTCAATATCATGTATGAGATGCCTGAATGTAGACTCTTTTTTTTTTTACTCAGTAAATGTATTTCTTTACATGGGCTCGAACAAGACACACAGGCATCCAAAACATAGGAGATAATAAGGTACTCATATTTCTTAAATCAATACAGATGATGTTTTGAAAACATGATTTAGCTACTGGGAATATGTGAGTTCTTGATAAATCTCATTGACAGGCAATTTCAAAACACTTACAGAAAGAAAATTGTCTGTTTCCATGGTTTATAACCCACACACTGATATAGACTGGAAATTCTCTCCTCCCCTTGCCTACATCACCTTGCACAATATCACCTGCCCAAAAGTCCAGAGGGCAGATGACAGTTAGCAGGGAAAGGACACGGCAAGCCACAGCTGCTCTGGCTTCACCGGCATGGGTTTACTCCACCACATAGTACATAGTCTGATCTCCCTCTTCCTCCTGTCTGTTTCCACAGTCCCTTCTTCTGGTTGCCTCCACAGGAATCTCCACTCCAGTGGTCCTGGCAGCATCATGGGCCTTGTAATGAGGTAGCCCTGGGCTCGAATCCTAACTCCAACATGGAAAAACTGTGGGATAGCGAGGGTGGTAGGGAGACGCAAGAGGGAGGGGATATGGGGATATAGGTATATGTATAGCTGATTCACTTTGCTATATAGCAGAAACTAACACAGCATTGTAAAGCAATTATACTCCAATAAAGAGGTTAAAAATAAATAAATAAAATACATGTAACATTAAAAAAAAATGTAATGACAATTCTCAGTTCACAGGCAGTACAAAAAGAGGTCACATGCTGGATCTGGTCCAAGAGTTGTAGCTTGCTAACCCCTATGTTACTGTATACCTGTTACAGTTCTAAGGATCCATAAATACTAAATCATTCTAGCGATCCTAAAGGAAAAAAAAAGAAAAACTCTGACCCTGAGTCAGCTATCCAAGTTCTGAGCCTCAAGTTTCTTGTCTATAAAATGGGTTTATGATACCTACCGCTTAGGGTTCCCATGAAGATAAAATAAGATCATATATGGGAAATCCCCTGACATAAGGGGGTGCTCTGTGAACCTATGTTCCCTCCCTTCTTTTCTCCTCAGTTTACTTATAAACTTACACTAAATGAACATACAAGGAATAATTTGAAAAGACCTTGACGTAGTTCTTGTCCTCCAAGAAATACACAGTGAGTTACAGTATCTTACAGAATGTTCAAAGAAGAATAAGAAAAGTGCTCAAGAGGATGAAGAGGTTTCCATGAGGAAATGAAGGGAAACATAATTTCCTACCTGGAAAGGCACAAGGAGAGACATGTTTAGATGCTACCAAATCTACAAAGCCTGGGCACGGAGTGAACACAAGGACATTTGCATCAAGTCTGGATATATTGGAATGTTCCCTGCCCTCTTGGATCTCCCCACAACTCTTTCTTCTTCTGCAAAATGAAGATAACAGTACGTAACTCAAAAGACTGTAGAGAGGATTAACTTCAGATAATGTGTGTAAAAAACTTAACACAATGCCTGAGTATTAGTTTTCTATGGCTGCTGGAATAAATTACCACAAACGTAGTGGCTTAAACAACACAGATGTATTATCTTATGATTCTGAAGATCAAAGTCCAAAGTCACAGACATAGAGGACAGATTTCTGGTTGCCAAGGGGGAGGGGGGTGGGAGAAGGACAGACTGGGAGCTTAGGGTTAGTAGATGCAAACCGTTACACATAGGATGGATAAACAACAAGGTCCTGTTGTAGAGCACAGGGAACTGTATGCAATATCCTGGGATAAACCGTAATGGAAATGAATATAAAAAAGAATGTATATATGTGTATAACTAAGTCACTTTGCTGTACAGCAGAAATTAACACAACACTGTAAATCAACTATACTTCAATAAGTAAATAAATAGAGATTTTAAAAAGTCCAAAGTGGGTCTCACTAGGCTAAATTCAAGGTGTCATCAGGGTTGCCTTCCTTCTAGAGGTTCTGGGTAAGAACCTACTTCCTTGCTTTTCACAGGTTCTGAAGGCAGCCTGCATTCCTTGGCAGGTGGCCCCTTCCTCCGTCTTCAAAGCCAGCAGTGTAGCATCTTCAGATCTCCCTCTGACTCTGCTCTTCCCAGATTTTTCATAAGCACATTTGTGATTACCTTGCACCCACTTGGCTAACCCAGGAAAATCTCCCTACCTCAAAATCTTTAAATCAATCACATCCACAAAGTCCACTGTGCCATGCAAAGGGACATGTTCACAAGTTCTATGGATTAGGATGTGGACATCTCTGGGGCCCATTATTCTGCCAACCACAGTATGATCTGTAGTATGTTCTCGACACATGGGAGCTGCCATGGCAAGAAGGAGGGAGAGGCAGCAGAAGCAGGGGGAGGGGACTAAGGAAATTCATGGCCTAAATAGTGAAAACTCGTTCCCAAGTGAGTTCAAATAAAGCCACAGATGACTCATCCGAAAGGTCTGTGAAGGAAAGCTAGGGATATTTGTGGTATGTCATCAACTTTCAAAAGCTAGCAGCATTGGAGGTAACAGCCAACTCTTCTTTAGTAAATATAATATGTAGGGACCATTTAAAATCATCACCATGTGATGGATGTTACCCAGACTTCTTTTGGTGGTCATCTCACAATACATGCATGTATCGAATCATTATGCTATGCTGAAACTAATATAACTTTATATGTCAATTACATCTCAATATAAATAAATAAATAAATATCATGAGAATCTTAAGGGTATTTTTCAACTCAGATCAGCATTTAAACTAGAAACCCAAGAGCCACAAATTGAGAAATCTGGCTTAATGGGCATCATCCATCATCACGCTGGGAAACATCCTTCATTTGCCTATGAATTAATAAATGCTCAAGGCATAATTTCATGCCAGAATGGCAGGAACATAGTTTTTCCTGGGCTGAAGCAGGCTGAGGTGGGTCTGGCGCTCTGATCTGAGACACAGCTAGAGAATCCGGTACACAGAATGAGCAGCATGTGTCTTAAATCAGCATTCACAGTCCCAATCCAACTCTTGACTGGTCCTCTGTCAGGATTAAGAGCCCTAAAGAGTGGCAGAAGGGCAAGCTGTCCCGTTGCCTAAATGAAACTAGATCCTTGTGCTTTGAACTCCCCAAACACAGGTGTAAAGTTAACTCTTGAAGTTATGTTTGATGATATGAATTTAAGAACCTGACCACCTGCTCTGTTGCTCCCATGGGCGTGCACTGGAGTACACAGTACAGACACAGCAGGCACTTTGAATTCACTCAAGTGCCCATGATCAACTCCGATGCAATGCCCAGGACTATGCTCTGAAGACGCAGGAAGACGAGATCTTAAATTAGAAGATTTTTGAAGGCAAATGGAGGTGGCCACCAGCCTCTGCTACAAAGCTGCTTCATAGGGCCCCTTGAGAATCTCTGACTTGATGAGTCCTGATGTGCTCCCAAGATAAACAGGGACTTATGTTCCCCTAGGAAACAAAACGGATTGACATGTTGGATGGAAGTAATTAATAAGTATCTCTCTCAGTGCTGAAGAAGGCCTGCTATTATCCTGGCTATCTTTCTGACATTCATCCATGAGGAAAGATGAGGATGATTACAAATAAAAATGGCTCATATTTATTGAGCACCATTTTCTGCCCTGCATTGATCTTAAATTTAGTAATTCATTCAATTCTCAACAATCAGGTGAGTTATTATTATTTTGCCTCCTAGATAACTGAGGAACACAGAAGTTAGATTCCTTGTTCAAAATCTTATAGCAAAACAAACAAAGATTCAAACCCAAGCCCTCTGGTTCCTAAGCCTGAACTCCAAACCATTCAGCCCTATTTTTCTCAAGAATTAACAGATTCATTCATAATTGTCCTACTTACATTTTTCAACAGAATCATTTTTGTCCTAATATACTTTGACCCTATTAAAGTTAACAGTGCCAAGCACTGGGATTTTCTTCTGTTTTGCCTTTCAGAGCAAGGACACAGGCCCATTCAATGCTTTAGTATAATGCTACCTAAAATCAAAGAAATATGATCTTATTTATTTTAACAAAGACAACACTTCATAGTAGAAATAAAAATGGTCCTCTTGCTCATGTACTGAATCACTGCCTTGCCCATCTACTGGCATCACCAACACCGGGCCTTCAGCCATAATGCAGTTACCTAAGAGCACACAGATGGTGTCTTTATCTTCTAGATGGTTTTCCAAAATGCCCCCCAGCGTCTGACACCTCGCTCAGGCTACACTTCTTCTCCAAAATATGCATGTTGTCAATTTCTCAAATATCTCATAGATTGCATGTGTGGTGAAAAATGGGAGCTTTGATCATAGAACACACCCCAACAAAAAATTTTTACTCTAAAGCTAGAACATTGTTAAGAACAAACCTGTATAAAGGGTTTCCTCTCACAAATAGAAGTTGATGGAAAAAAGCAGTTCCAGTAACTGGGCTGTAAGCCTGGACCCCTCAACTAGGTTGGACTGGCACCAATTTACATGAAGGATTATATAATCTTTGGAGACTGTCGTGAATAGTCTTGCCATGGATTTGGCTGTCAGCCTCTTAACCCTTTCTCCATGTTTGGGAACTTCTACCTACACATACTGTTTACCTTCATAGCCTATCAATATCACCACTGAAGCTGAAAATGCCTCCACCCTGCCTGCTCCTACATCTGGTGAGGAAGCCTGGTCACATGACTTCTCGTGGCCAATCAGATGCTCTGGCTGGGTTTTTGCCCCCGGACTGAGTGACCCAGGTTTACTTTCCTTCACCACACTTATCACTATGCTTATGAGTTCATTTATTTTATTTCCCCAACTGAATGTAAGGCTCCATGAGGCTTATATTTACGCTATATTCCTAGTACCTAAAATAATACCTGGCTCACAATAGGAATAATACATTTCTTGAACGAGTGAAGAAATGGATGGATAGATGGAATAAATGGATGCATGTGCAAAGAAAGGTGAATTTACCATTCCCTTTCCCACAAGACCATGCATCAGAAAGGAGCTCATGGACGCATTCCTTCATGCAGACATTACCATTGAGAGAAAGAAGACACAAGGGGCAAGACAAGATCATGCTACTGTTTTTGTGGAAGGAGGCATTCACCCCTTCCACTTTGCAACCTGTTCTCCTGAGCAGAACTGTACACATTCTTTCCCCTGGCAGTGCATAACCAAAAGAACATTTTTAAAAGGGTAAATATCACCATTTTGAGAACCGCAACTTCCAAAACTCCCAAGAAGAAGAAAATATTACAAAATGATCCAAACATGCCAGATAGGAGGCCACCATTGGTCACCTTAGAGGACAAGGAGAAGTGTTTAGAAACAGAGTTAGGCAAAAAAAATGCCTCAATACTTTTAAAGGGAAGAGGATTTATAGAATATATAAATCAATACTTAACATCGATCCCCTTAAAAATCCACAGCAGATTAACAGCTATCATAAAATCTGCATATTTTAACACACATATGCCCTATCCCACCTTATATCTCACTTTCCATGCAGGATATCCATGGCCACCTCCACAATTACCTTATGACATGTTTTCTAGAACAATCACCATCATAGATGTCCTCCACTTGACAAACCCTAACTTGTGTATGTGTATTATAAATTGCAATATCCAGAGCTAAAAATAGTATCCCAGAAATTATGAGAATACAGAATCATCAATCACCCTTTTCGTATCAATATATGTCTATCAAAGTAGCTCGTGATTTCATTTTTCTTTTAGCGGCCTCTTCATACTGCACATTGGAACTGCTCCTAAGCCAATCACTCCACACTCTTCAAATTTCACAAAAAGATGGAGATTTGGACTAAGTGACAAACTTTGTACATTCACCTAGTTCCCCCACTGCTCCACATCCTTATAAAACATAGAAGAGATGGGGCTTCCCTGGTGGCGCAGTGGTTGAGAATCCGCCTGCCGATGCAGGGGACACGGGTTCGTGCCCCAGTCGGGGAGGATCCCACATGCCACGGAGCAGCTGGGCCCGTGAGCCATGGCCGCTGAGCCTGTGTGTCCGGAGCCTGTGCTCCGCAACAGGAGAGGCCACAGCAGTGAGAGGCCCGCATACCACACACAAAAAAAAAAGATAGAAGAGATGGCTTTTTAAATAGTGAAGCCATAAGAGCGATGAAAAACAAGAAACAGTACCCAACATTAACTAGAAATTTTGAGACAAAAAGCAGAGAGACAAAAATCAGACAGGATCAACTTGTTGGAGAAAAATACAACCAACACTTGTGCAGAAGAAGTCTGCTACAGAGAGGGGTCGTTACACTGTCCTCCAAGCTCCAAGGCAATGGACCCAAGAAGCAAGAGGGGCAAATCTGGCAAAAACAATACTGGTTCACTGCATTTGCAGCAGCTACATCTTTTGGCTTCTCCCTCCTCCCCCCTTGAACTGAGTGGTGACCAACAACAGCATATAGCACTGGTTAAAGTGATAGACTGGGGCGCTCAGGCCAGAAAGGCATCATTCACCTGAAGCTATGGCAGGAAGTGGCTTGACACTCACCAAACCCACCTGCCTCTTCCTGGGCACAGGAAAGCTATATTTGCCAGCTTCCTTTGTACTTAGGTTGAGATCATGTAACTAGTATCATGTAACTAGATCATGTAACTAGTAACTAGTATCATGTAACTAGTATCATGATAACTAGATCATGTAACTAGTATCTAGCCAGTATCTAGTATCTAGTGGCAATGAAATGTACCCCTTCCAAGCCTGCTTAGGAAAGCCCTGTACAATCATCCTCATTCTTTCTTCTTTGAAAGTAAAGGATCCAATGAAGATCTGTGAGGGGCCCCTGGAAGATGACCGTGCTCCAAGATGGAAAGAGCCGGGATCCCGAAATCAGTAGAGAGAAAAACAAATCTTTATTGAGTTACTAGGGTTTGGGGGTTATTTCTCATAGCTGACATGAGTTCTCCAACTAATCCCATAGCCAAGGAAACCCTGAGAGGATATGGAGGAGCCACAACAAAAAACATTGCACGAGCATCTCTGTCCAGGAAATGGACGGCACACTCAAAAAGTTGATCAGGGCTTCCCTGGTGGCGCAGTGGTTGAGAGTCCGCCTGCCGATGCAGGGGACATGGGTTCGTGCCCAGGTCCGGGAAGATCCCACATGCCGCAGAGCAGCTAGGCCCGTGAGCCATGGCCACTGAGCCTGCACGTCCGGAGCCTGTGCTCCGCAACAGGAGAGGCCACAACAGTGAGAGGCCCGCGTACCGCAAAAAAAAAAAAAAAAGTTGATCAAAGAGATCCTCGAAAATGGACTATTTCAAGAGGTAAAGACAGGGCTGAGGGAATCATCCAAAGATGATGAAGCTCCCAAGGGTCAGCACCAGTGGAGAACCATGGCCTTCCCCAGTCCTAAAAGGGGAGGGATGGAGCAGTTACCAGAAACAATGAAGAGCTGTAGCTACTGGGGAGAAGTGTCCCTCCAGGACTTCTGACTATAGATAGAAAACACCACCTCTGCCAAAACCAGGATGACAGAGGGAGGACAGGAGAGAAGGGGAGATCAATACTCCAGTCTTTCCTCCTGTCCTCTAGATTCAGCTGGAGTGTCCCTTTGGCTGAGCCAACTGGAAGGCAGTGGGCAAGGGAGCCCAGTGATGCAAAGGTCAGCCTCCTGGGGGCCCAGAGCAAGGCTGATTGGGACAGAGCGTGGATGTGCAAGACACACTGAGAAAAGCCCAAACACCCTCTCAGCAGCCCATCCTGCCCGAACACCCTCTCAGCAGCCCATCCTGCCCAACCCCCGGCAGCCCAACCAGAGATGAGCACCTGTAATCAGAAATGGCATGCCCAGAGGGACAAACTAAATGAAGATGAGATGACAAGATAACAAAGAATCAAAGACTTAAGGAAAGAGCAGCACAGAAGTCATTATGAAGAAGAAATAATACTGAAGACAACAGAGTTTATAGTGCAAATAGAAGAAGGATTAATAGATTTCATGTTGTGAAAAGATACAAGTGGCTATCAGATCTATAGATTAAGAATCAGCTGCTACACAAGAAAATCTGAGAAATCTTAGAAATTGTACGAATTGATTCAGAAAATAAAACACTCAGTGAATATATGGAGTCAGAGAAAGTTCACAGTTAAATAGTAACTTGTTGACCTGGATAATTGAGCCAAGGGATTATTTAAGAATATATCATCAAAAGGGAAAAATGGAAAATATATATTTTTAAAAGGTATGAAGTGCCAATATCCGTCTAATGAAAATTCTAGAAATAGAGAACAGAAAAAATTCTAGAAATGGAAAAGAACAAGTAATAAAGAAACAAAAAGAAAATTTCCCAGGCTGAAGAAACATGAATTAAAACTCTTCATCACTTTCCAAAAGACCTACTCTCTGATTTTTTTTTAACCCCACTGTTGTAAAATTCAGAAGTTCAAAGATAAAAAGAAAATCCTAAGTGCTTCATGAAAGAATAAAACAAGCTACTTAAAATGAATGAGTTTCTGAGCAGCATCAAATTTCTCCTTGACAAGACATGATGCTAAAAGACAATACCTTAAAAGTTCTGAGGGGCAATTACTTTGAACCTAGAATCTGATTCCTACCCAAATTAACACTGAAAAGGAAAAACAAAATAAAGACATTTTTCACAGACATTCAAAGATTCACACACCGGCCTTCTTTAATAGATTTAATCAAGCAAGAAAGAGAAATTAATTCAAAAAAAGGAAAATGTGGTGGGACCCATGGATCAACAGTAAACAGAAAAACTAATAAAACAGAGTTCGCTTAGAAATACCTTTAAAAATTTTTTAATAATAATCTACAACTTAAAAATCCCAGAAGATCTCAACATGGGAGGCAGCAGGGTTGGAGAGAAGAGAGAAATTAGTGAAAACAAGGCTAAAGTTCTAGTGTTTTTTGAAGTGTGAAAGAAAAATAGATTAGTTGATTCCAAATAATTAATTTGGAATCCATATTTCAAATATTAATTAACCTAACAATGGAAAAAGGGGTCTAACTCTAGATATGAGACTTTGTTAAACAAAAGCAAATAATACTAGATAAAATTTTTTGAAAATCTCAAGGGCATGATTTTCTATAAAAATATGGATTAATCAAAATTGATCCAAGAAGAAGCTGAAAATGTGAATAGATGAATACCTTTATAAAAATTTAATAGGTAGTTGGGGCTTCCCTGGTGGCGCAGTGGTTGAGAGTCCACCTGCTGATGCAGGGGACACGGGTTCGTGCCCCAGTCCGGGAAGATCCCACATGCCGTGGAGCAGCTGGGCCCGTGAGCCACGGTTGTTGAGCCTGCGCGTCCAGAGCCTGTGCTCTGCAACGGGAGAGGCCACAACAGTGAGAGGCCCACATACAGAAAAAAAAAAAAAAAAAAAATTAATAAGTATTCAAAGTTTGAATCCTTAAAACAAAAAAAGGCATCAAGACCAAATGCTTTTATATGAATTTCTGTTCCATGAAGAAACTGATAATTCTTAAATTATACATCTATCTGGAAGCACACAAAAGTAAAGAGAATCCAGACTCATTCTACACAGCTAACATCAATTTGATTCCAAAACCAGATGACAAGGTTAGCACAAGACCAAAAAAAAAAAAAAAAACTCTTATTACGGCAAAAAAGGGTGTAAAATCATGCAGCCTATCACAGAAACTATCATATTTAATAATGAAAGATTAGAAAGTTTCTTTTAAGATTGAAAACAAGACA
This sequence comes from Mesoplodon bidens, assembly GCF_964165515.1. Classification (NCBI taxonomy): domain Eukaryota; kingdom Metazoa; phylum Chordata; class Mammalia; order Artiodactyla; family Ziphiidae; genus Mesoplodon; species Mesoplodon bidens. The sequence goes on along the minus strand of NC_138161.1, from coordinate 9,926,204 downwards.
ACCATCACAGCTACCATCCTTCATTGTTCCATATAATAGGTCCTATTTAAAAAGAGAGAAAAGTAAAAGAAATAAGAGGTATAAATGTGGACAAAAAAATAAAAATTTTCCTACATGTAGACAAATTGCTGTTCCAAGAGAATTGAAGGAAATACTATTAAAAAATAATATCAAATACAAAACCAAAACCTTTCTTATACACAAGTAATGACAAATTGAATGCCTCTGATATTTTCTTCTAATACTTTCATAGTTTAGTTTTTATATTTAGTTATTTAAGCCATCTATAATTCATTCTGGCATAAGGTATAAAGTAGTAGTCTAACTTGAACTTTTTAGAAATACCATGAATAATAGCAACAAAAAGATATGTAATAGACCTAGAAATAAACCTAGTGAAATATGTACAGGAACTAACATTTTTTTTAAAAGCTACAAGAATGGTTTCGTCCCCTGGGTGCATATTGGAATCACAACAAGGCTAATTAAATCAGAGTTTGTAGGGTTGAGACCCAGGGTAAAGAGTCTCTATTACAAAATGTAATGATATTGGTTTTTTTAATAAAGCAAATGCAGTCATTATGGATAGGAAGATAAAAAATTGTAAAGATGTCAGTTCTCCCCAAATTAATCTATAAATTCAAGGCAATCTGAATCAGCATCCAATGGAATTTTTTATGGAACTGGCAAGTTGATTTCAAAGTTCATCATGAGAAGAAAATATAAGAACTTTGTTTTGAAAAGATTAAAGGGAACTACTATTAAATACCAAAACATACTTCAAATCTGAGTTAATGAAAAGAGTGTGCTACTGGTACAGGAACAGAAAAATAAATCAGTAAAATAACAGAGTCCAGAAACAGTCCCAGATATACAACATTTTTTTTTTTTTTTTTTTTTTTTTTTTTTTTTTTTTTGTGGTACGCGGGCCTCTCACTGCTGTGGCCTCTCCCGTTGCGGAGCACAGGCTCCGGACGCACAGGCTCAGCGGCCATGGCTCACGGGCCCAGCCGCTCCGCGGCATATGGGATCCCCCCAGACCGGGGCACGAACCCGTATCCCCTGCATCGGCAGGCGGACTCTCAACCACTGCGCCACCAGGGAGGCCCCTACAACATTTTTATAAAGTTTCAATTCAATGGGAAAAAGATGGATAAACAAATAAATGGTGTTGAGACAATTCGATATTTATTCAGAAAAATTAAGCTAGACTTCCCTTCTGTGTAGAATACTCCAAAACAAAGTCCAGATGGGTTGAAGGGCTAAGCATTAAAAAAAAAAAAACACTATAAACATTAGGAGAAAATACAGAGAATTTATAACCTTGGAGAAAGTCATTCTTAACCAAGACAAAACCAGAATTTCCAAAAACGAAAATTAAAAGATCTGCTATCAGGGCTTCCCTGGTGGCACAGTGGTTAAGAATCCGCCTGCCAGTGCAGGGGACATGGGTTTGAGCCCTGGTCCGGGAAGATCCCACATGCCGCGGAGCAACTAAGCCTGTGCACCACAACTACTGAGCCTGCGCTCTAGAGCCTGTGAACCACAACTACTGAGCCCGAGTGCCACAACTACTGAAGCCCACGCACCTAGAGCCCATGCTCCATAACAAGAGAAACCACCGCAATGAGAAGCCCGCACACCACAACGAAGAGTAGCCCCCAGTCGACACAACTAGAGAAAGCCCGTGTGCAGCAATGAAGACCCAATGCAGCCAAAAATAAAATAAATGAATTTATAAAAAGGAAAAGATCTGCTATCATGAACATTTAATGCTTCCATAAGAAAAGACTCCTTAAGCAAAATTAAAATACAAGAAACAGACTTGGAGAAAATCTTTGCAACAATTAATGAGAGTAATGCCTAGACTATTTAAAGAACTCATACAAATCCGTAAGAAAAAAAGGATTAAAACAAAAGAAAACAGGAAAGGATGTAAACCAGAAATTCCAAAAAAATATATTACAAGTGTCCAAAAGCAAACAAAATGCTCTCATAATCTGGAAACTACGAATTAAAACAAGAATAACACTTTATTCTCCCATCAGCATGGCAGAAACTTAACAGACTGATGAAAGCAGTGTTCATAAGAATGAAATATGGGGAAAACTGGCCTTTTCATACATTCTTGGTAAAAGTACAAACTGATAATACATATAGCTGATTCACTTTGTTATACAGCAGAAACTAACACAACATTATAAAGCAATTATACTCCAATAAAGATGTTAAAAAAAAAGTACAAACTGATAAAGCTTTTCTGGTAATAATTTTCAGAAATCACAATGATTACCTTTGATCCAACAATTCCTAAAGAAATACTCACATGTGTGTTATATATATAAAGATATCTGATGCAATATTGCATGCACTAGCAAAAAAAATTAGAAACATCTTTGGGGGAGACAGTTTAATAAATCATGATCATCAGTTAAAAATAGTGGGCTTGGGCCTCCCTGGAGGCACGGTGGTTGAGAGTCCGCCTGCCGATGCAGGGGATACGGGTTCGTGCCCCGGTCCGGGGGGATCCCATGTGCCGCGGAGCAGCTGGGCCCGTGATCCATGGCCGCTGGGCCTGCGCGACCGGAGCCTGTGCTCCGCAATGGGAGAGGCCACAATGGTGAGAGGCTCGCGTACCGCAAAAAAAAAAAAAAAAAAAAAAAAAAAAATAGTGGGCTTGTATACACGATAGAGAAAGATGTGAAAAAAATGTCCTGGAATATATAGAGAGCACTATCACTTTTTTATTAAAACATGTATATATCTATGAGGGTAGAAAATCTACCGAGAAAGAACTGGAAGCGTGGTTGTATCCCTCCACTTTGGCTATCATGGCACATCATATTCAACTGTATTTATTTGTTTTCATGTCTCTCTCCTCCCTAAGCTATCATTTTCTTGCACTATGTTTTATTTATTTTTCTCTCCTCAGAAAGCACTCTGTAAGTATCTGTTAAATGGCTGCCTGGCTCTCTTACCTCAGCCCTGTCCTACTCAGCATTTTAGAGGTTAAAAGGACGATACAATCCAATATTGCTCAGTTTCAATCCCAGTATTGCCATTTACTACTTCTATGACCTTCGGCATGTACCTAAATCATTGAGCCCCAATTTTCTCATCTATCAGGAGGAGAAATAATGCCTATGTCATAGCACTCTTAGGAGGATTAAGTAAGAAGATATATGAAAAGTTAGAAGCACAGTGCCTGGCACTGTTCTTACCACTGTGAATCAAACTGCTCCAAACTTAGTGGTTTAACTCAACAACAACAATTTACTGTGTACACGAATCTGATCTTGAGCAGGGCTCAGTAGGGACAACTCATCTCTGCCCCACCCGGAATAAGCTGGGGCAGCTCTACTGGGGCTGACTCGTCACTTCCAAGGTGACTCTCTCACTTGGCTGGCAATTGTTCTGGCTATTGGTTCCTCCCCTATGAAAGCTTCTCTATAGGGCAGCTTGAGTTTCCTCTCAACATGGTGGTTGGATTCCAAGAATAAGCATCTCAAGAGATAGGAGGCAGAAGCTGCCAGTTTCTTCAGGCCTAGGCCTGAAAACTGGCACAATGTCACTTCCCCATATTCTACTGGTCAAGCAGCTACAGCGCCCAGATTCAATCTGCCTCTGGACATGTATTACATGCAAAATACACTCACTCCTCCCAAGACCGGCCAAAAGTCTCATCCTTGTAAGTCATGTCCAAGTATAACTGAAGCTCTCTGAGTGTGGCTCTTCTTGAACAACTCACTGAGGGTTGTTCATCACCATCAGAATACTATGAACTATAGAGACCAATTATCTTCACCCCTACATACAGACACATACTCCACACACAATGGTGGGACAAGCAAAACAAAAAAAACCACAATAGACATTCCCATTCAAAAAGGGGAGAAACAGGAGGCTGCAATCAGCACTGGTCCAAAGCAATTCTGCGCTCCAGCTGCATAGATGGTGCAAGTTTCTTTCTAGGGCCCAGGACTCTCAAGTGGCTCTTGGCTGCACCCTCTGGACTCTTGTCTTTTTCTCCGAGCATCCTTCATTTTCTGTAAGAACACTTAAGTGGTGATTCTGTAGCCTTCTCAACCTACTTCCTACCCATAGAAGTTGGGGCTCTATTTCTGTCTCTTTCAATCCAATCTGCTGGTGCTTCCAGTCAATAAGTGTTTACAGTCAATAAATAGAGTTTCTGGGGGCTTCCCTGGTGGTGCAGTGGTTGAGAATCTGCCTGCTAATACAGGGGACACGGATTCGAGCCCTGGTCTGGGAGGATCCCACATGCCACGGAGCAACTAAGCCCGTGAGCCACAACTATTGAGCCTGCGCGTCTGGAGCCTGTGCTCCGCAACAAGAGAGGCCGCGATAGTGAGACGCCCGCGCACCGCGATGAAGAGTGGCCCCCGCTTGCCACAACTAGAGAAAGCCCTTGCACAGAAACAAAGACCCAACACAGCAAAAATAAATTAATTAATTAATAAACTCCTACCCCCAGCAAAAATAAATAAATAAATAAGTAAATAGAGTCTCTTATTGTTACTTTTATTAATAACATGGATAAAGATATAAAGACGCCTTACCAAGCAGGCAACTCTTACAGTATTTTTGCAGGATAGAATTAAACAGGTAAACAGAAGATAAAATATAATAAGGGTAAATAAAAGTCCTGCATTTAGACTTTAAAAATCAATTTCATAATTACAGGATGGGGAAGCTTTGGTTTGTTGGCATGCCTGTCTCCCCGACTAAGCTGTAAGCCTTTTGTGGGAGAAAATTGAGGGGATTTAGGTGACAGCGAGCTCACAATGAAACAAAAGCATGAAGAGACACACACTGTAAGTGGCATCCTGACAATGTAGCTTAAGATCAGGATGGTGAGGGAAGTCAAACCACATAATAGGAGTAACTCCTGAGAAAATGAGTGGCTTCGTCTGGAGAAGAAAAAAGCTCAGGGAAGTGATACAAACTTAGGGGCAGGTTAGCAACCTCATATATCTGAAAGGCTGTCACGTAAAAGAAGAGATAGACTTGACTCCAGAGGACAGAATTAGCTTAGATGGGTGGTAGCTCCTGGAAAGCTGACCTCCATCAGTACAAAAAACACCAGAGCCATTGCTCTCAACCTTGGATGTTTATTGGCATCATGGGCGGAGTTTTAAATAATACTGACACCAGCACCCTCCCCAGAACAATTCTATCAGAGTCACTGAGAGTGAGCCCCAGGCAGTAAGGATTTTGTTAAGTTTACCAGGAGGTTACATCATACTGCCGTGATGGTGTATGTTGGATTGACCTAGCTGAGTGAGCCAACTCACAAAGAACTGACTTACCCATCACCAGAGGGGTTCAAACAAGAGTCAGTATTGTGATTACGGAGAGATCCTGCACCAAGTGATGGAGCAAATGAGCCTTGAGACCCACTCCAGGACCCAACAATTCAAGGGTGGAGATGATTTGATCTCATCAGACAACAGAGGACTCAGAGATTCCTCACTGCCAAGGGAGCTGTGCCCGCATGTTCGGGCTGTGGTTTTTTCCTCTCTAACCTCCTGGAACAGATAGCTTTATTCGCTCCCCTCTGTAACGGGGATCTCTCAGCATGGACTTCCCTGCCCAAATGGACAGTTTGAGTCAGGGAATAACCTGTTTGGAATGGTTAAGAAAATGGAAAGTTTAGGGGACAGAGAAAGAGAGAGAGAGAGAGGAAAGGAGGTACTTAAGCCCATGACATGCGTATTTGAAATTCTATGACCTTATTTCCACAGAGGCTCTCTTATCTCCTCAATTTCTGCCCATTGAGTCCCCAACCCAACTCCAGCTCTTTATATCAAGCTGAATTGTTCTCTTTTTTTGAATCGCATTCTCTTCAATGCGGATAGCTAGTGTTGCCCACAATTTGCTGTTGGCAAAGTCCTCATGAGGTATTTCATTCTCAAAAGTCAGAGACTGGAGCATGAACTACCTAGTCTCCGCCCCCTTCTGAGCTCTCCAGTTCTATTTTTAGACCTTTCTATTAATGAAGTGCACTAGTGGATTAAAACATTCCAGCTGTGTTACCAGCAGCCCGGAAAAAGAAATAACAATTTTGGGGCTTCCCTGGTGGCGCAGTGGTTGAGAATCCGCCTGCCAACGCAGGGGACACGGGTTCAAGCCCTGGCCAGGGAAGATCCCACATGCCGCAGAGCAACTAAGCTCGTGAGCCACAACTACTGAGCCCGTGATCAGCAACAAAAGAAGCCACCGCAATGAGAAGCCCGTGCACTGCAACGAAGAGTAGCCCCCGCTTGCCACAACTAGAGAAAAGCCCGCATGCAGCAACAAAGACCCAATGCAGCCAAAACTAAAAATAAATGAAATAATTTTTTTTAAAAACACCATTCACTTTATTAAAAAAAAAAAAAGAAAGAACCATTTCTTTTGGCAGATCATACACCTGCCAAACTGGTATTTCACAAACAGAATCCTTCTTCATTTTCTTAAACCTCCCATCATGAAAGAAGACACCACTGCAGCCCTGCAGCCCACATACCAAGAGCAGATATCTAGCATATGTCAGGTGAATATCTTATTTTTCCACATGAACTTGCTTCACTGTTTTTCTATCTTCAGATATGGGTCTCCCTCACACTGAGCATTGACCAAGACAGGTGGCCAAAAGGAGAAATTTTCTTGTAATTTGAATACAGATTAAAGAGGGGAAAATTGTTATAAATCACAGCACTGTCTTCTGAAGGCCAAGTGCTTATTATAAAACTTTCCCGGTTCATTTCAAGCAACTGTTGAGCTCATCAATGCTTTATTTGTGAAAGCAAATGCCTGGCCTTACAAAACATCTATTCAAACATCAATGACTCAGAATTCTGGGACTTTCCTGCTTGTCTGGGAATTATGTTTATGATACAAATGCCGGGTTAATAAAAAGCCCGGCTTTCACACGTCAAAGACCTTTACAATCTTAAAGAAAGAGGAAAAACGAAAAAAGCTGTACTTGGCTGCTCTTTTTTGCTATGTAAATGACATTTGTGAAGTTTCACTGTATTTGAAAATAACCAATCAGAGGATTTTTAGGGCAGTGAAACTACTCTGTATCCACTATAATGGTGGCTACATGTCACGATACATTGGTCGAAACCCATAGAAAGTTCAGCACCAAGAGTGAACCCTGGTGTAAAGTATGAACTCTGGGTGATGATGACATGTCAAGGTAGGTTCATCAACTGTAACAAATGTATCCTCTGGCCAGGGCTATCGGTAGTGGGGAAGCCATGCGTGTGTCAGGGCAGGGGGTATATGGGAAATCTCTGAACCTTCTACTCAATTTTGCTGTGAACCTAAAACGGCTCTAAAAGGTAAAGTCTATTTTAAAAAATTAATAACCAATCCTGTTGGAAGAAGGTCTTCCTTAGTGCACTCATGGGCTCTGAAAGAATGCTTCCTTTTGAAACACAAGAAAGTATGGGTATATCGGAGAAGGTTACCTTTGGAAGTGGGAGATTTTAGGGTAGATTGTTACTCCCTTGAGATGTTTACACCTGATGGTCTCCCGACCCTGACATCTCTTCCCCCAGGTCTTTGCATGACTGATTCCTCCCTGTTACACTGAACTCAGTTGAAATGTCATCTCCTCGGAGAAGCTGCCCCTCCTCTCCTCCCTCCCTCATCCACCTGAAATAGCTCGCTCTTGGTGTCACACCAGCATGTCCCCCTTCCATCACTGCACCCCAGTTCTCCTCGTGTGTAGTAGTTCTTTGTCCCTCTCCTTCCACATTAAAGTTTTCCCAGCGCATTCTGTAATATTTCCCGAGAGCCAACAAACTGCCAAAGTGAGGTGTCTGCCTACATTACCAGGATGCTGCCCAGTTGCTACAGAGGAAGTCAGACCAGCTGGCTGCCACACGCTGTTTTCATGGGGCACCAGTGGCCTCCTTGTGGCGTGCTACCAGGTGGGCATCTAGGGAAGGAGAGACCCAGGCAGCTCCATCACTGCTGGGAGGGTCTCAAGGAGGAGGTGCGGACAGACACGGCTGACCCAGATGTAGTACTATTCCCTGTCCATAAACAATATGTCCTTACTGCTAAGAGTTTCTGTGAAAGACTCTCCTCCCTGGCTTAAATGCAGTCTTGTCTCCTCCAGCTCAACCTAAGAGGATTGTGCCTGAAAACCATGGAAGCTGGTGACCCAGGAAGCTAGTGGGGACTTGCCAGGGACCAGTGAATCAAAAATATAATCACAGGGACTTCCCTGGTGGCGCAGTGGTTAAGAATCCACCTGCCAATGCAAGGGACACGGGATGGAGCCCTGGTCCGGGAAGATCCCACATACTGCAGAGCAACTAAGCCCACGAGCCACAACTACTGAGCCCGTGAGCCACAACTGCTGAAGCCCACACATCTAGAGCCCGTGCTCCACAACAAGAGGAGCCACCGCAATGAGAAGCCCGTGCACCACAACGAAGAGTAGCCCCTGCTCGACACAACTAGAGAAAGCCCGCACGCAGCAACGAACACCCAACACAGCCAAGAATGAATGAACGAACGAATAAATAAATAAATAGGTAAATAAATAAATAAATAAAAAGCCAAGCATTCGAGGCCCTTTAAAAAAAAAAAAACTAAATGAGGCAATTGATAAGCTCACAAGTCTCCCAAGCAATCAGTGGAAAATTTATTTGGAGTTTCCATGATTTGTTTGCCAACTCCCAAGAATACACACACACCACACACACACATGCACTCACACACAGCAGCATCCAGACTTCTACAGCTCCAGATCTTAACCTGGTTAGGTGAGACTTGCTAAGTCCCCTTGCTGAGATGGGACTTGCCTCTAATACGTTTCTTCCCAAGATCCATTTTCTGTGTCACCTCCCTTCCCACATTCTACTCCTCACCACTAAGCTACCAAAAAGTGTGCAGTGGCTACAGCCATGGTGGATAAGCCAGGAGACACATATGTTCCCAGGGGATTTATTTGGCTTCATCAGTGCATTAGAACACACACAGGGGAGAAAAGTGAGCAAGTGCAAGGGAAAAGTTTCTTTGATCTTCAGTCTGGAAACAAAACATATTGACGTGAAACAATGAAAAGCCAGAAATGGCAAACGAGAAACCACAGCTTGACTCTCAGAATTAAACATCATTATCAAGTTGTTGTAGGTCCCTGATGGCCCCTAAAAGCTCCATTTCAAAACAAACCAAAACTATGGCTGGAGCTGAAGAGGCTCTTATAATAGGTGAGTCCATGGCCTGGGTGCGAGAGTCAATGTCTTACTCAGCTCCCCTCACCCAGAGGCATTAACACCTGCAAGCTTCACCCGAAATAACTCATTGCGGCCACTCTTTTTATCTTGGCAGCCTCTGGGAGACTTTCGCCAAGGTTCTGGGCTCTTTCAGTCAACATGACCAATTCCACATCCTTTTATTAATCACTAACCATTTCCCCTTGTAGTCAGCCCTGAAACCCCTGCTTTGATCTGCCTGACATGTCACATGGTGTGTGCTTCTGAACACAGCCTCTCCCATAGCTGACCAAGAACTGGCAGGCCTGGCTGACACACACACAAGCAAGGGAGACATTTCCTGGAGACACTAGAAAAAGGGGAATTCTACCAGGAAATCAATGGCCATAAGCAGAGAATTTATTTTGTTCATTCCTTCTTTATTTATTGATTGACAGCCCTTTGGTATAGGCTGAAAAATCAAATTTCAGTGGCTATCATAAACGCCCTACATCCCATCCAATTAGAGGATCCATAACTTATTTAGTTCAAGAATTGACTGTGATTCTGAAAGTAAATTCTGATGAGCTGAATTAGGTGCTTAACCAAGAAGACTCACAGACAGGCCTTCTGGCAGCTTCCGTTAACTTTTCCAAAGGCACCAAGGCGTCTGCTGCTCCTAACCAAGTCAGAATGGCTTGTGATGAGATGCCTGTCTTGTAACCAAGACAAAGGACAAGAGCAGATGCCCTTCAGACAGATCCACCTTCTTCCTTGGACCGCTCTCTATATAAACAGCCTTTATGATCTTTCAAATTGGCATAACGATAAACCAGAAGCATTTCCAAAGGCACATGTACAACTCCGTTGTCTCCCTGGAGCCTGACAGCAGATGCTTCCAGGGAAATCTGAGGGTAAGCACTGTACTGAATTTAACAAAAGTAATTGAATTTTTGGAGCCCACCCCAAGGATCAAAAAGAAAATAGCCATTACCAGCAAGCATCCAATCTTACATGAGCTGAAATTAGCCACGTGATTAAAAACATTAAATAACAAATGATTTGCCTTTATTAAATATTTAGATCATTTCTATTTAACAAAAATGTGAACGTTTTTTCTTTGCACAGCTTAAGATGCAGGTAAGCTAAAGCTCATCTTTACTTCCTCTTGGCAACCCCTACACATACAAGCCAGTCTTGCCTATTCCCCTGCAGTAAAAAAATACCAAGTCGACTCTGCTTCTGCTGAAATTGCTGTCTGGTGCAAAGATCAAAGGGGCCTCTTGCCCCTGCAGATTACTTGTCTATAGTTCCCTGGCTTCTCAGTGTGGTCTCAACTGCTCCCACTCATCCGGGGCTGCTCCAGAGTTAGCAGCCACCTAGATCTTCCAGCTATACCACTGGGCTTGTAATGACAGTAATTGCTAGTCTGTCAAGTTACCTCCAACCAAGAAGGAAAATGCCCTCCAGACACACTTCTCAGGCCCACATGAAGAGATAGGAATGAATTCAATAAAAGAAAATTATCCAGTCCTGTTTATACAATGCCACTAAGACCAGGAAGCTTTTTTTTCTTTTTGTTAATAGGGATATTAAACACTGCTGGGCCACAAAGTGGGGCAAAGGTTTTATGTCTGTTCCCTCAAGTGTCCATGTCCTTGACTTGCTTTGACCACCAGAAATCCACTGACAAGCAATAAGTCCTTGAGCATTTCACATCTCTCCAAGGTATTGTTGGGCTGGGGATGCCTTTGGAAGGATACCTGCGCAGGCGAGGGGCCACCTGGGTTCTTATCCAAAGTGAAAGATGTTTCATCTCATTCCTTCTCTACCTTTTCTGTTTAAATTTGATCCTTTTTTGTTATTGTAGAAAGACGGGATTGGCATGGCCAAGACCTAGGATGTAAATGATTGTTTTGGTCTTGTTTCTTACCAATAAAGCCAACTGGATAATTAGTCTGAATAAACATTAACATGAACCTTTCAAATATATTATCCATTAGCATCTATACAACTTCAGAGTTGTATGTATATGGTAGATTATAATGTTATATGATTCCACAGAGACGGGTTTAAAGAAGTGATATCTTAACTAGTAACAAAATGTATCTCATTCATTAATTTAATCAAGTAATGTGCATCTACTTTAAATTTACGTAGGATATGTCCTAGGAAATGGGTGCTAACTAGAGTCTTTTGTCCCTCAGCTCCACTCTCTCCCTTCTTTATTCTCCCATCTGGCCTTGGGGCAGAAAGCCTGAAAACCACATTTCCCAGGTTCCCTGGCCAACCAGCCCCCTGTTGGGTTCTACCAATGGGAGGCACCAGCAGCAAACCGGAAGGTGAGCGGAAGGGAGATGCTATTTTTCCACCTTCTTGCGGTGCTTCTGGCAACGGCGGCGGCAGCAGCAAAGGCAGTGCCGTGGCTTCTGGGTTTCTGCTAAGTCAGCTCAGTTTTAGCAACAACAGTTTCGTGGCCAAGAAAACCAAAGCTGAGAGTCCCGCCATGTTCCTTGTGGCTTCTTCAAGCCTAATACGCTACCATGTGTAAAATAGCTAGCTAGTGGGAACCTGCTGTATAGCACAGGGAGCTCAGCTCGGTGCTCTGTGATGACCTAGATGGGTGGGTGGGATGGGGGGTGGGTGGGAGGGAGTTCCAAGAGGGAGGGGATACATGTGTATGTATAGCTGATTCACTTCATTGTACAGCAGAAACTAACACAACATTGTAGAGCAACTATACTCTGATAAAAATGATTAATTAATTAATTTCTTTTGAAAAGCCTAAGGGGATAGTGGCTTCCCGCAGTTACTAATCTTTAGGTAACCCTGCCTCCTCATTTTTCCTCCTTCATCCCTCTCAAATCATGTACTGCATATTCTCTGTAGGAAGCACACCTCATTTCACTGCACTTTGCAAATATTGCCTGCTTTACAAATTGGAGGTTCATGGCAACCACGTGTTGAGCAAGTCTATCGGTGCCATTTTCCCAACAGCATTTGCTCACTCCATGTCTTTGTGGCACATCTTGGCAGTTCTTGCCATATTTCAAATTTTCCCATTGCTATTATATTTGTTATGGTGCTCTGTGATCAGTGATCTTCGATGTTACTCTTATGACTCACTGAAGGCTCAGATGATGATTAGCATTTTTTAGCAACAAAGTATTTTTTAATTAAGGTATGTACGTTGTTTTGGGGGGTATAATGCTATTGCACACCTAAAAGACTACAAAATAATGTAAACATACCTTTTATATATGCACTGGGAAACCAAAAAATTTGTGTGACTCACTTTATTGCAATATTCACTTTATTGCAGTGGTCTGAAACCAAACCCACAATATCTCCAAGATACGCCTGTATCAAATTCCTTCTCTGAGATACCTACAGTGGTTTCTAACAGAAGATTGCACTGATTGGAAACCGATCGGTTCACCTTGTCATACAAAACATTTATCCCTGTAAACTGCATTTGCAATGAAGCAAATTTTAACCAGATGTTTAAAGATGATGCTAAAGTCATTCCATTCAGTCTGCCAAGTCCATGGCAGAATTAGGAATAAAAGTGTAATTATATAAATTCTCCTTCTAAGACTCCATAAAATAGGCAGTGAGTGGTGCAATCCCTTTTCCAAATAGCTTTGGTTTGGATTTTATGCTTGTTGGGTTTGGGTTTGTCCGTGTGGGTCACGTGCTGGCCTGCTGCGGGATCTCAGGATTGTCACTGAGTTTGCATGGCTATTCCCTGACCTAACGAGGCAGATATTGGATGCCAGAGCTTTGATCCACGCACACGCACAGGATATAGACACAAGAGCTCCCCAAACCAGCTGGAAAGAGTCCCCGTGGGAATGCTCCACGACATATTAATCAAAGTCAAATGGCAGAGCAAATTGAACTGGTTCATTAATTATGAAAATTCTCTCACAAAGTGACATCTTGTTAACTATGTGGAAGCTTAGCACATTTTCACAAGGTCCTTGCTGTCTACTCAGATCTAAAATGTCGCATTTAGTAATAAATAGAGGAGGTTTTTTTCCTTGTTGAAGAAAAAAAGCTCTTTTATGCCTAACCCACATCTAAATATATACTTGTGTGTTTCCCTATGCCCACTATGCTGTGGATAGAGGTAGCGAGCTGATAAAAGAATGTTTACAATACCAGAATGTGTTTTACAAAGATGTATAGGAGGAATTAGGAAAATAGATGTTGATTATTTTAAAACCTCTAAATCCATGTCAACTGCCCATACACCTGGGCTTACTGGGGAAATTCGGCTGTCGTACCAAAAGCTGGCCTTATTTCTCTATGAATGCTGGCAAAAATAGTGAGAAGAATCTGTGCCTTCTCTCCACTATCATTCAAAGGAACTTCAGTTCCTTGGGTCTTTTCCTCCTTCAATATGTGGGGATGAGCAGTTTAAGTGACTAAATGTTCCCTTTCAATATTCAGACCTTTTACATACATAAACTGAGACAGCCATTAGACACAGTTTGACTTACCTCCTATAAGTCTCTTACCTCTCTATAAGATGGGTGTCTCATCTACCCAATCTTATGACAAGGCCTGATCACTGGAAATCCTTTCTAGATCAGTTAGGTTACTGATTTGGCTGCTGTAACAACGGCCAAAGTAACAGTGTCTTAAACTGAGAGAAGTTTATTTCTTTCACATAATGGTCTAATCAGAAGTATTTAAAGAGTACTATGCCACCCCAAATCATCAAAGTCCCATCTCTGACTTCCTCCTCTGTCATTCAAAATACATGGCTTCCATTTTGCCAGTTACTGATACGTGTACACCTAGGCCAGTCCACAGAGGCCAAATAACAACCCCTGTCCACAGCCCCTCAAGGTCAGATCCCATTGGCCAGAACTTAGTTTCGCGGCACTCCTCACGCAAGAGAATATGGGAAAGTCTTTGTCCTGGGCTGCCGATCGCTCCACAGTACTAAAGAAGGAGGGCAGTGACTGGCCACCTCTGCCACGCTCTCCCTTTTGTTAAGGTGCATTGTGTCCCTAAGTACTGGCACAGGGAAGGCACAAAATAGAAAATTGTTAAATAAACAAATGAGTGGATGAAATCCTTAAGGGAATGCTAATTTAAAAACAGATATGAGGACAGATTGCTAGGATGTCCATGGTTCATTTCTTCATCACTCTCTCAGAAGTGAAATTTAGGTTTAATTAGATAATTAATCCTGCCCAAAATCTTAGCAGAAAAATAGAATTCAACCATTCATCTTCTCAGGTAGGACCTTAAAGAAATCATTCTATACACAGCAAAATATATATATTTTTAAAAGCAACAACACACAGCAAAACTACTCTGTTTGACATCATAATGGTGGATACATGCCATTAAACCAAACCCATAAAATATACAACACCAGGAGTGAACTGTAAGGTAAACTATGGACTTTGGGTGATTTTGATGTGTCAGTGGAGGTTCATTAATTGTAACAAGTGTAGCACTTTGGTGGGAGATGTTGATGGCGGGGGAGTCCATGCATGTGGACATGAGGGGGTATATGGGAAATCCCTGTACATTCTGCTCAATTTTGCTGTGCAGTAAAACTTCTCTAAAAAAATAAAATCTATTTCTGAAAAAAGCAAAAGAGAAGTCTTTTCAGAGCACACTAATAATGGTTCCATGGTATCTTGCCATGACTGCGAATGACTAGACGGGTTGACCTGCCACCTTACATGACATCCTCTTCTCCCCAGTGATTTCCCAACAATCATGGAAGGTTAGAAATGGCAGGGACCTTCAAATGTCATCGAAGCCATCCATCTGTGTTCAGATCCTGATGTCACCGCAGGACTGGGAGAAAACAACATCAGAACGAAACTTCATGACATGATCTCATTCACATGCAGGGTCTGGATAACATCACTTCCACTTTAAATAAACACTGAAAAGGGAAGATTATCCAGTCAGACGACCTTAGATGCACTATATTTGTGGACTAGGCGACTGTAACCAACAGTCCCAGGAAATCTGGCATTTGTTTGGAAAACACGTCTGGATTTTGAAAGGGCTCTGCATAGCACCTTCAGTGTATGCCCAGAGGTCTTTGAGGAAGCGCACTCATAAAGAGGATGCGACTGTGTGAGGAATTTTGATTGATGCCACTTTCATGCTGCAACTCTTGCTCAAAAGGGAAGTTAGTCCAGTTCCCCTTTGAAACAGCTTCTCAGCAGCAGGTGGCCACCAACCACTCAGAAGGCAGGCATGTGAACGCAGCTGTCTTGAAATTCCACTGTTTTGTAATGATTCTCCCTTAATCCATTAAAAGGGCATGAGAGGGAGGGCAGAGAAGGTCGATTTTTAGTAGACAATAGTCTCTTGGAATTACAAAACTCAATATATCATGGAGACACTGGTTCTTTTCTCCCATTTCAAATAATTGTTATAAAATACTTGAACTAACTAAAAGCTCAGTGTTGGAGACCCCTCTGTAATTAGCATGGTTTGGAGGAGGAGAGTTGAGGAGGAAGTCCATTGAAAATAGTTTGGAGTAATCTATTAGGCAACTCTCTACACTTTTCCACCATAATTTTCATTTTTCCCCTAATGAGTTCTTTTTTTGTCTCAAGTTTCTATATTTAGTCTGGAAACCTTCCAGACTGGAAGTTTTTTTTATAACTTCCTTTTTAATTGAACTATAGTTGATTTACAATATTGTGTTAGTTTCTGGTGTACAGCAAAGTGATTTAGTCATATATATATATATATATATATATATATATATATATATATATATATATATATATATTCTTTTTCAGATTCTTTTCCGTTACAGGTTATTACAAGATACTGAATATAGTTCCCTGTGCTCTACAGCAAATCCTTGTTGTTTATTTTATATATAGTGGTGTGTATCTGTTAACCCCATACTCCTAATTTATCCCTCCCCCCTTTCCCCTCTGGTAACCATAAGTTTGTTTTCTATGTCCACCAATGAATTCTGAGTCTCCAGAAATTAGAAAGACTATTTCTCAATTTACCTGGGCAGTAATCCATTTTAATGAAACTAAGTCTGGAGACTAAGGGAAACTAGATAATAATAGAAATAACTGTGCTAATTTTAAAAAGAAAAGAAAAAGAGCAAGGTTAATGTTGGTTATGGTAAATATTAATGAAAAATATGTGTTATTCAAGGTAGTCACTAAAAGGATGGAAATATTTTCAAATGTGATTCATTCCAATTGAAACAGGAAGGAGAGCAAAAACATCAGCATCTGACAAGGCAGTTAACCTCACTAAGTGCCCCCGTGGGGAGGAAACCGCCCTCCTCCCAGTGGGGGGCTGGACCAGCTCACTCCAACCAGCAGCCTCTGGAGAAAGAGTCATGGAAACACACACACACACACACACACACACGCGCGCGCACACAGAGAGACTACAGCCAGCCAGAGACTGTGAAAGAGAGAGGGGCTACACCAACCCCTTCAGGACCACAGCAGCCAAAAGATATCCTTCAAGAAGGAAAGGGATCACGAAAAAGAGCTGAAGGTGGAGGTGTTGGGGGCAGTCCTAGGCACTTCTGGTTTTGCGCTGCCCAGCTGGAACAGATTTTTGCTCAAATAAACTTACAATTTTTTAAAAGAAAAAGAAAAATAGTTAATGGATAACTTAGGTCAAAATCTTGTTGGGAGAGGGTTGACCAGTTTTCTGGATTCAGGGGTCCTGAGACAAAAGCCTAAATGTCATCAGCAGGCAATTCAGGTAAGGAAGCCAGAACAGACTTGGAATGAAAGGGAATGGGGCCCCCCAGGAAT
The DNA here is from genome assembly GCF_964165515.1 of Mesoplodon bidens. Classification (NCBI taxonomy): domain Eukaryota; kingdom Metazoa; phylum Chordata; class Mammalia; order Artiodactyla; family Ziphiidae; genus Mesoplodon; species Mesoplodon bidens. The sequence goes on along the minus strand of NC_138161.1, from coordinate 9,909,202 downwards.
AACACACTGTAAATGTTCAGGCCTTGGGGATTTGCAACTTGAAGAAAATGGCCAAAAGTTACTTCTGAAAGCTAGGAAAATGTACAGAAAACACAAGCATCTAAAAAAGGAGGGTTATGAAGTGGGAGAAAGGGATGACCTTGGCTTCCATGAGTCTATGCGCCTACTTTTAATTTCCTTCACTAAAAAAAAAAAAGTTTGTGTAATGATACTTTTAAAACCCGTAAGTAGAAAACCTAGCTTGGAAATAATCAGTGTGAGCTGGCAGAGCATAGATACAGTAAGACCCCTACATACGAACCTTCACATTGCAAACTTTCAAAGATGAGAATGTGCGTTCACATGGCCAATCACGTAAGTCAGTTCACGTGCCTGGCGTACATTGTCACGCATGTGCATCCTCTACAAGCGGTTGTGCTTTTGTGTACTTACTTTTGTAGCTTACTGATGAAGACCTGACGGAATTGGAGGCCCAGAGAAAGGACGAAGAGAGACAAGAGGAAGAAGAAGTAACTGAATAACAGAAGAGATTCACGATGCAGGAAATGGCAAGGGGATTTTCTTTATATGAGGAGGCACTGTTGGGACTTCCCTCGTGGGGCAGTGGTTAAGAATCCACCTGCCAATGCAGGAGACATGGGTTTGATCCCTGGTCTGGGAAGATCCCACATGCTGTGGAGCAACTAAGCCCGTGCACCACAACTACTGAGCCTGCACTCTAGAGCCTGTGAGCCACAACTACTGAGCCTTTGTGTCACGACTACTGAAGCCTGCGCACCTAGAGCCCGTGCTCCGCAACAAGAGAAGCCACCGCAATGAGAAACCCACTCGCCGCAACTAGAGAAAATCCGCGCACAGCAACAAAGACCCAACGTAGTCAAAAATTAATTAACTAATTAATTAATTTTTTAAAAAGGAGGCACTGTTAGTTTTTGAGGCACAGGACCCAAATGTAGAACGGTACGCAAAGGTTGCAGCAGCCGTTCAGAATGCAACCCAGTGCTACCGTGTCATCTTTGATGAGAAAAAAAGAGCTACTACCCCAACATCACTGGATTGTTTTTTTCAAGAGGGTAGATAGAATTGAATCCAGCAAGGAACCAGAACCTGTGCCATCAACGTCAGGCGAGAGTGAAATTGCAGCTGGCCCTCCATCTCCTATTACTGGCAACCCTTCAGCTCTACCGTCTCCCACCTCCTCTCCCCACTCCAGTCAGTAACTCTTCTTGCCTGTTCACTGGATGCCAGCCCCTGGATGCCAGCTGTTGTACGGTACTGCTGTACTTTTCAAGGTACTGTACTGTAAGATTAAAAATGTTTTATTTTTTGTGTTTGTTTTTTATGTATTATTTGTGTGAAAAGTATTATAAACCTATTACAGCGCAGTACTACACAGCCAATTGTGTTAGTTGGGTACCTAGGCTAACTTTGTTGAACTTACAAACAAATTGGACTTAACGAACGTGCTCTCAGAACGGAACTTGTTCGTATGTAGGGGACTTACTGTATTCTCCTATTTATCTAACTTCCCTGTAAGAGAAGCCATGGGCTCCACATTACGGAAGGGTAAACAGGTGCGGTATTTTAATTTTTTCAAGATTTTGATTTAACCTAATCAAGATATTGGGGTTTAGGGGGTGGAGTCAACTACCCTAGGAAGGCGGATCCAGTTACAGACTTGAGGTGCACTCAGACCTAGACCCTTCCTCCTGACTTGAGTCAGCTCAGCATCACCATCCGGCCGCACTGGGCACTCCACCAGGAGACCCTGCAGACCCTCAATGAACTCAGTACCTCCCCTTCTCTCACCCTCTTTCCTCTTTCACTTTCATCTCCCTTCTCCTCTCAACCTTCTCTGCCACTGTCTTCTGCATCTCCATTAATGAGGTCACTACCCATCTGATTTCCAATGCTAGGAATATTCAGGCACATCCCTGACTAAATAACTCTGCAACCTCCCTCACCTATAGGATACAATCCAAACTTTCCCATCTCCATTGAGAAGAGCCTTTCACGTCCAGGTCCCCATCTACCTTCCAAACCCTCCCTACCCTATGCTCCCAGTTCACCCAGGTGTCCTGCGAGACTCCACGCCCGATCACGTTCCAGTGCCCTTGGACACACTCCCTTCATTGGGGGCACCTTCCTACTCTCCTTTGCCTCGGGAACTGCTGCTTCACGTCAAGGTTCTGCTGAAGCATCACCTCTTCTGTGAAGACCTCCCTAAGTCCCCAGGCAAAGTCTGTCAGTCTGTCTTTCATCCTCTTGGGTTTATAGAATAGCACGTGCCCGGCTGACTGCTAACCATTGTGTTTTTGAGACTCTCTTCCCCAGTGAGCGGTTAGAAGGCATGGAGATCTCTTATTCATCTTTGTGTGTGAGCAGTAAGCACCTTAGTCACCTTACCTAACATTGCAACATACACATACACACATCCTGCTGTGTTTTCACCATAGCACTAATGTATACACACTTTGCCTGTTTATTTATGATCTGGCTCCCTCCACTAGAATAAGAGCTCCATGAAAGCAGGTATTTTGGTCTATTCTGTTCTCCCCTCTACCACCAATTCCCAGAATAATACCTGGCATGTGGTGGATGCTTAAGAAATATTTTGATGAATGTGCATCCAAAATGACTAGAATAGTGGCTACCCATTCAACATATTCATTGTTGAATGAATGCAAAAGTCCCACCTGCCTCTTAGAACTTTCCTCGGCTTTCTTCCACCTTTATTCACCTCCTCTGAACTCCTACAATAGCTACAGTGAGGTCCCACTACTCTCAGTACTTTGTTCCATTAATGTATTTTAATCTTGTCTCTCTAAGGAGATTATAAAAATTCCAAGGGCAGGCGCCACATCTTCTAAGAAAGATAATGTTAAATATAACTGGTGCCAGGTGCTTTCAAAGTGATTTATTGTATCACTTAATTGTCTCCCAAACATCTACAAAATTAGTTCACTATTCCGATTTGGCATACAAGGTAACTGAGGTGCCGACGTACCCACATTCTCAAGGCCTTTGAGTAGCAAAATCAGGATTCAAACCAGGTTTGACTCTAACTTCTGTGTTCCTTCCACTAGCCCACATTGCTTCTGAGGTAATGTAGCTCACTGTTCATTTTTCCAAAAATATAGAAAAGCCAAAAACAGAAAAACAATCACCCACAAACTCTTCATCCAAAGACAATCACTATTAACATTTATTCTATGACTTGGTCTTTTTTATTCTACACATTTTTAAATAGTTGTGGTCATACTATATCTAAAAAATGGTTATACCAACTTTCTAATTAGGATTTTAAGTTTGTGTCCCATATTTATAATAAATGTTAGGATATTATCATTATTGTCTGTTTATCCATGAAGCTAAATGTTTTTTCAAGGTTTTCTTAATGTGTACTTTTTCCCTTTGTGAATTATTTATTCTTTCCCTACTTACCTAGTTGAGGTCTTAATAATTTTCTTGTACATTTTATAAAGAATACTTTCTGAAAATTGTTGAGACATTAGATTTTTAAAATTTTAACCAGAAAGAATTGTAACTATGTGAGATGACGGACGTGATGGATATGTGAACAAGCTTATTGTGGTGATTTGTTCACCACATATACATACATCCAATCATTACGCTGTACACCTTAAACTTATACAGTTTATGTAAATCATATCTCAATGAAGCTGGAAAAAAAGAATACTTTCTTACCCATTTTTTCTGAGTTATTTTCTATGCTATTTCTCAATTCTCTTACCCAATAAGTGCCTAGCATTGTGCTGAGTGCAAAAATGAACGTGACATAATAGTGCTGATTAATCATTTAAAATTATTCATCCAACCAAGTGATCGTGGTTCACATCATCAGTAATGTCATATTGATATCATGTCTTCCTGATATGAAACAGTAAGAAAAGCACTTCATCTCCATGGTCTTCTTCCCCAAAATCCATAACCCCGGTCTCACCATGAGAAAACATCTGACAAACTCAAGTTGAGGGACATTCTAAGAAATACTTGACCAGTTCCTTCAGAAATGTCAAGGTCTTGACAGATGAGGAAAGACTGAGAAATTGCCAGAGACTGGAGAAGATTAAGGAGACACAATGACCAAATGTAACGTGGTATCCTGGATTAGATTCTTTATAGAGAGAGGGCATTAGTGGAAAAGCTAGTGAGATCAGAATAAAGCCTGTAGTCTGAGTAACAGTACTGTACCAATGTTAATGTCTTAGTTTTGATAAGATACCTTGTTAGATGAGATGCTGACATTAAGGGAAACGGGGTAGAGAGCATACAGGAAATCTCTGTACTATCTTTCCAACTCTTCTATAAATCTGGTTATTTCAACATAAAAATTTTTTCTTTAAACGATTCACTCTGGATACATAACTAGTATCATTTCACAGAAGAGCATAACTTTACCTGACACAACCTTAGTTCTTTCAACAACCTTAAATGCCAGAATAAAGAACTATTTATTGGCTTCATAATAAATTAGAGGATAGCTGAAACCCAGAAATACAATGTACTGGATGTGAGTTTGCCAAGTTGGAAAAGAGATCAGAAACAAGACTAGCTCAGTTAGACAGGTCAAAAATCACCTTTCTAAGGCGGAAAAAGTGGACCAGACAAACTAAATACAAGGTCCCCTAAAAGCAAAATGGTATATTGGAAACAGCCTGAGTTCTGAAGTTGAATCCTGGCACTGCCATCTCCAGTTGGTTGGGGACCTTAGGAAAGTAAACAACCTTCCAGAGTCTTGGTTTCTTCAAGTTTGAAATTGAAATAGTTATATTTCTTTTATGGGCCTCTAGAGGAGGGATCATCAAACTTTCTTCCTAAGATAAGAAATATGTTAGGTTTTGTGGGTCAGATGGTCTGCGTCACAGCTATTAAACTCTGCCAATGTAGTTTGAAAGTAGCCACAGACAACACTTAAAAGTGTGGCCAGAGGCTCAAAGAAGAGATTAGCTGGGGAAGAAGAAGAAGACAGAGTAGAAGAGATTGATAACTTCCATATGCCACAGAATTCCCCCATTTCATTGCCAGGATGATGGTGAGGGTAGCACTGTCTACAGAGACCTTCATTTCCAAATGTAAATATTGTTCATGTATTAGCACCCTGGGAATACAGCAGCTATAAAGTGTTTGCTGTATTTTTAAATATTCGGTACAATTACAGAGGACAAGAAAAATAAATGGGGTGGCTGAAACCCAAAGGGTACATTACTTAGATGGTAAGTAAGCTAGTGGCTTGTGCAAGGCAGGTGAAATTCATTGATGTGTTCAGTAAACAATGTGTTAGCCATAGGTAGTGAGTAAGCATATAGCATAATCCAGAAGATATGTATATCTTGAAATAGCATAGTCATATAGGATGTATCCAAATATTCCTCTTCTTATAAGCATATCAATCATTTCAGATTAGGGCCCATCCTAGTGACCTCATTTTTTTTCTTTTTTTTTTGGCCATACCTTGAGGCAAGCGGGATCTTAGCTTCCCGACAAGGGATCGAACCCACACCCCCTGCAGTGGAAGTATGGATGGAGTCTTAACCACTGAACCACCAGGGAAGTCCCGACCTCACTTTAATTTAATTACCTCTGCAAAGACCCTATCTCCAAACATGGTCACACTATGAGGCACTGATGGTTAGGCTTTCAACATATGAATTCAACTGGGATGGGGGACACAATTCAGTCCATAACACTTGACTTTTCCAACGTCTAGATGCCACCTGCATTCCTTGGCTCATGGTCGCCTCCTTCGTCTTCAAAGCCAGCAGTATAGCATCTTCAAATAGACATCTAGGGCTTCCCTGGTGGCGCAGTGGTTGAGAATCTGCCTGCCAATGAAGGGGACACGGGTTCGAGCCCTGGTCTGGGAAGATCCCACATGCTGCGGAGCAACTAGGCCTGTGAGTCACAACTACTGAGCCTGCGCGTCTGGAGCCTGTGCTCCACAACAAGAGAGGCCGCGACAGTGAGAGGCCCGCGCACCACGATGAAGAGTGACCCCCGCTCGCGCAACTAGAGAAAGCCCTCGCACAGAAACCAAGACCCAACAAAGTAAAAATTAATTAATTAATTAATTAATTATTTTAAGAAATAGACATCTATCTCTCTGACCTCTGCTTCCATCATCACATCTTCTTCTCTAACTCTGATTCCCCAGCCTCCCACTTTCCTAAAAGGACTCTTGTGATTACATTGGACCCACCAGATAATCCAGGATAACCTCCCCATCGCAAGCCCCTGTATCACATCTGCAAAGTCCCTTTGCCATGTAAAGTTACATATTCACAGCTCTAGGGACTAAGACGTGGGCATCCTTGGGTGCCATTATTCTGCCTAACACAACCAGTCAGCAGGTTGCTTGGGGACCTACAGCTACTGGCTGGACATCTTTCCAATAGAGCAAGGATGTGCTGGTTACAGGCGCCTTTCATCTACTGAACACCTTGTTTAACCTCAGCTCTAGTCCTTGTAAGCACACCATGGACAGACAAGGCTGATGCAGCAGACAGTCAGAACGTAGCTCAGGGTTCCAGAATCCTGGAATTATGGTCTTTCCACCCTGCAGGCACTGGATCCTAAGTGCGTTCATCACCCCATCAATTTCTCCTTGCTTTTCACTGCATGTCTTGAATTGGTTGAATAAATGATGTGATTTGAGCATCTTATGTGGTCTGTGAGCCTTTCTGTTCTGTGATAGCCTGCCTGGTAGGGTCTTAGAGGCTGCCACAGCATCAAGGTCATTTTCCATACATCACCAGCTTTCATACAGAAGCAGATTGTTGAGTCAACAGAACACGGTGAAATTTGATGGAGAAGGGTATGTAAGCCTTAGGCTCAGAGAGGGTGGAGTTGGGTGGAATCCAGCAACGAGCAGCCCAGGATCCCACAGAGGCCTCAGCATCAGAGGACTGGGGGTGACCAAGAATCCATCATGGAGGAGGAAGACCCCGACGGCCAACTTCCCCGGGCACGCTGCCCAGACCAGCCCTGTCCAACAGTGCCCGAGGCTCATGCCAGGCCAGATTCCAGGGCATTGTGTCATTTGAGGCAGTTAGACGCTCCAATGGACATTGAATAGTGTGGGAAATCTGACAGTCAGGATACTAACAGGACGGCCAGGAAAGGAACAGCGAACAGAACTCCTGTTTCTTCTTTTGTGTTGTTTCTGAGCCACAACTTCCATAATTTGTGAAATCCAAAGCAGAAAAAGAATGTTAAAAGACTTGTGCATACATAGGTTTAAAACACTTTCTGCCCTTTTCCCAAAATACCAAAATCAGAAGCATTCCAGATTTCAGGAAGGAAATACATATTTAATTTAATTTATTTTTTTTAAAGGAATGCCATTTGAAAAACATTAAGAGATGCTCTTGTATACCAAAAGCTGACTTTTAGAAATGAATTTATCTTTACTTTAAAAAGGCTTTAAAGAGTAAATATCCTTTTAATTCAATGTCAATCTTTTAAAAATTAAAAAAAGAGCTCTTCTCAATAGTAACTGTCACATTTCAAACCCCTACATTTTGGATATTTTTGGAAAATGAAAATAAAATGTGTTCTATCTGGTGAAGACACGTGGAGTGTTACAAGGACCAACCCCAAAACTCTGCCCTTTAGACTCCAAATTCTAGATCAGGATGAGCCTTGCGTCTGTCATCTACATTAAGCCGCCACCACAGTGATTGGAATAAAGTGTTTCCTTGAGTGATGGGCATCCTTAATAATTCATAGGTGACCACTCACAGGTCCCTCCAAGTGACAGAAGACCCCCTCAACCCTATAAAGCTGGGTAACTGAGCCCATATAATAGGGTTATGAAAAGCAACCTTTTCTGATAGAAACCTTCAGAGTTAAGTTTGCAGGAAATACATGCTACTACTGGTGTAAGACCAGGAGAAAAATAGTTTATTTGCAAAACAGGACAATTCAGGTTTCCTACCCCTAATGTTGTCTTATGTGAAGAGATGCTACATGAGAAACACTTTCCAGACTTCAGGTACAATCCTAGTATCAGAATCCCCTGATCCAGTCCCGAGTTTATAACAAAAAAAACTACCAGCAAATAACCAATAAAACATATAACGAAAAGGATGGAGAATTCTTCCTGAGAAAGTTTGCATTCTGCTTTCATATCAAGAATACAGGTGTCCTCCCTTTAATTCCAATTACAGATATTTATTCTCAGGAATTAATCAGAGATGTGAAAAATGTATATATAACAATATTTATTTCAGCGTCATTTCTGAAGTAAATTTGGAGCAACCTAAGTGTCCACCAATAGGAAAATAATCAAACAAAGTGAAGCACGGGCAAAAGATGGAATAATACGTTACCGTTAAAAGTTGGGTTTTTGAAGAGTAATAATACAGGGGTATGTTCATGATATAATGTAATATGAAAAGGAGGATATAAAATTATAAACACCATCTGATTTCAATTGTGTTTCTAAAATGGTAAGGATTATTACTTTCATGATACTTTCCTGTTTTTTCCAAGTTTTCTACACTGGAAATGTATCACTTCCATAATCGGGGGGGTGGGGAGTATATATTATTCAAAGAAATGGATTTATCCCAGGAAACTCTCCCTTTTTAATGCTTCTGTTTTTTTAATTCTACTGTTTAATTCTACTGTTTTTACAATAGCCCAGCACATGGATGTGAAAAGTGGCTACAATGAAGGCTGCAATGACCACAACCCTGTGGGCTGTTTCTCCCCAGGCCTCAGCATCCCCCATCTAAGACTGCGTCTGCACCCCCAGGGGAAACACTACAGACAGTCCGGGGAACCTGCCCAACGATTTCGGTTACTTTGATAATTCAAAGTTTGACCACAAGGCAGCATTAGTAGAGCGGGTCCTGTCTATTCAACAGCAGACCATCCTGCCCCCAATAATCACAGATAAGCAGTTCAACAAATGTACTCTCCTCCTAAACAACACTTACAAGGCTCTAGCACACGTGTGCTGACACAGAAAGTGCCATCAAAGTGTGTGTGTGCGCGCGCAGGAGACTGTGGGCAAGAGAGAAGGCGAGGGAGAGGAGAAGGGGGAAGGAGAAAGAGAGGGGAAGGAGAAGGGGAGGGGAGGGAACAAAGGGAGGGAGTGTTCACACCAATGACTCAAGGCTGTGCCTGGCTAATTTAAAAATTCGCTGACTCTAAAATTTTCCTAACATTTCCAGGATAGGGAAGAACGAAGAACTAAGAACTCTAATCCCGACTCAAGGAGAATAGCCCCTTCTGTTCCTTCTTCCAACAACTTAACACGAACATCACCAGCTTTGTCTGTGTACACAAGTCGTCTAGAGCACTTGAAACTGGTGCCCAGCGAAAAAGGAGAATGGAGCCCTTCTTTCAACAGGATTCCCTAGACCAGACTGCAGGCGTTATCTGCAGGCATTAATGCATATGCAAATTACCGCTGACCTAGCACGGACACCGAGAGACATCTAGTGACAAGTTGGGTGAAAAACAGGACAACATACAGACCACAGAGGGGAAGCAATGTGCCATCCACCTGCAATTGTACTTTATTCAATAAACTGTTATTAAACATCTAATGTGCTAGGCACCAAGCTAAGTTTGTGGGAATCCGAAGAAAAAGACAAACAAAAGAAGAATTTTCCATCATTTGTATCACATTTGTATCAGAATTTTCCATAATTTGTAAACATCTCTCATTAGAAAATGTCTTTCTTCTGCTCTCTCTATTTATGAAACACAAAACAAAGTCCCACATTCAAAACAGGGCATCTCTCAAAGGAAAGCCAAATTATTTGCTTTCCCATGGTAAGACGATGATTTTCCAAAAGCTCTAGGATTAAAAGAATATTCTGTCAGTAATTCCAAATTTGCAATCCTTGCAAAAGGCTGGGTTTTTTCTTTGATGTTTATAACACTTTCCCCATATTCCCTCTCCCAACCCAGAGGGCTGAGCAGAACAGAAATAGTGCTTTTAAAGTGAGTTTGTATAAATTTTGTTCTGATAAGTTTAGAAATTAATTTTGTAACATTCTTTACTTTAATCAGTTCAAGCATCAGGCTCACAAACTAACCAAAAGAAAATACAAAACTAACATTCAGGGCCTCCCTGGTGGCGCAGTGGTTGGGAGTCCACCTGCCGATGCAGGGGACACGGGTTCGTGCCCCGGTCCGGGAAGATCCCACATGCCGCAGAGCAGCTGGGCCCGTGAGCCATGGCCACTGAGCCTGTGCTCAGCAACGGGAGGGGCCACAACAGTGAGATGCCCGCGTACAGCAAAAACAAAAAAACTAACATTCTGAATTCAGGTCTCCTTAATACTATCAATAGTTTGTACACGGAAACTTTTCTATACTAAGAGTGGAAAGGTATCTCTGTGTGTGTGTGTGTGTGTGTGCATGTGTGTGTGTGTGTTTAATCTCTGAATACCTCCCATCACTAAGAAATATCAATATGTGGAAATTCTAAGCTGTATTTTATCTTCAATTGTATCATAATGTATTGCATATATAAAATGGTACATTGCAAATCACTCCATCATACCTTTCTTTTCCTTGTAAGAGAAGGAAAACAGTTCAGTACTCTGTACCTCGAGCACTAGAGAGGTTTGTGAGCAATCATAAGAAATGTTGGCACCTTTCTTCCAGGGAGGGCCAAAGGCAGTCCAAATCACCAGATCTCGTAAGATCCACATAAGTAAAAGCACCTCACCTTAGAGCTTATCCTACTTAGCGGTTTTGATGAATAAGAAATACAGGATATGACATTCATTTTAAAAGCAAAGACCAAGAAACATAAAATTATTCTGTAAATGCAGTAAGTGAAAATAAGCTTCCCTTCTACGTTATGCACATTTCAGGAAAAGACATAATGTTGGGGATGGGGGAGTCTGGAAAAAAGACAGATTATGAGACCAGCCTGGGTCTTACCATTTGCCATGTGCCCTGAAGGCAGGATGGCTTTCTTTGGGAAAAATCTCAACCCCTTAGATTAAAAGGATGAATAAATCTCGCCAAAATTTTTTAATTAAAAATGTGTTTAACTGTTGCCATTTGGTATATTTTTGTCCCTCTTCATTTCCTTCCCAAATCACCAGAGTCCCATGGCATGCAGCCCTCCCAAACCCCTGCAGCCTACAACAGGGCATCCTGGATGAGCCTCTGTGATCTGTTTTACAGCCCTGCTTCTCTATCCCAGCAGCCTGTGACATTTCTTTCCAGACCTGCATTGCAGTAAGTGCAGACCCCTTGCACGGTACCTGCCTGCAGAAAAGCCAGGGTGGAGAGCACACTACATTTCCTACCTGTCATAGCTGAACCCCTGCCACCATCTCCTTCTCAACAGGTATCTTCCACCTGGCTTTGAATTCCAGCACCACACCAGGCTGAGCCCGCCTGGGGAAGAACTGAGACAGGGCTTGAGTCACACCTGTTTGACCCCATGAGTGCTGCATATACACAGTGTGTGCACGCACACACACACACACACAATCTTTGATAATGATAATTTTCTGAGATAACTGGTCAACACCGCTAGGTCAGAAGAAAGGACCACGTGCTTCCAAATGAAAAATACCCAGAGAAATTACTGAGAGAGGTATGGTAATTAATCACATTGGCAGATACTTTCAAACAGGCTTTCCCTCGTGCCTCCGTTCACGACAGCACTTGCAGGTCCGTATCGGGACCGTCCAGCGGCCCAGCGACACCTGCGTTCAGGCAGCCCTGACTTGTGCTCTTGTTGAAGCCCCTAGTAGGGACCGTCATGCTGCCCCTCCCCCCAGGGCTGCACCCAGGTCTCTCTCAGCCCTGCAGCCTGCTTCAGGGTGGCCATCGCCCCATTAGCCCAGGACAGTCCCAGTTTACACCGGTTAACCTGTCATAATGATTATTAGCACCTTCTTTTATTCTGAAAAGAGTCCTGGTTTGGATAATAAATTTCATGGTAACTCACCTTTGGGGAACATTCTCCGCACCAACACACCTTTCCTATCTGTGCAACTGTACAGTCGGCTGAAAAATGGGACTTTTGCACTTGTGTATTCCCATGATTATATGCCCTGGGCCCATCCATGGTTCCCCAAGGCTGACGTTGGCCGCTTCTAGACCATCTACTGGTCCAAGATAGACTGATCACACGTGTTCTCTACCTTCCCCTTTCCAACAGGTTGAACTCTAATCACATCAGATACACTTGTGCATGGATATTCATCAGGGTCAAACTCTAACATATGGGGTCCTGTTGATTGATCTGTATTAGAAAATAAGATAATGTAAAAATAAGATAAGATAATGTAAGTTAGGGACGATACTCAGTTGTAGGTCATCATCTGTGAAACCTTTTACAGAGGCTTCATTCAAAATTTAAACAGGATAAAATTCACAAACATCATGATTTGCTCATAATCGTTGGTGACTCCAAAGAAGGTCACAGACCTCCTTCAAGTTACTGATGAGAGTTACATTCAAGTGTCTTTAATTTATAAATGTCATCATTATTCTTTCCAACTGTGGACATGTACCTACCACCACTTGGTAGACACCCAAGGAGTACTTGTTGATTCATTTGTTAACAGAAGGGGAACCACTGCTCAGGCCACATTTGCAGGCAGCATTGCAGGGGAGAAGAGCTGAGACAGATGGTCAGACATACCTCTCTCTGCAGCCTGGCTCTACCCTCCTAGTCCTCTTCTACTTTGAAGAGTCTCTGAACCTCTCTGAGGCTGTTTCCTACTCCCTGAAGTAGGGATAAGAGTCACCAACCCCCTAGCATTGTTATACTACTGCACCTAACAAATGAATGGATAAAGAGGATTGTGGTATACAATGGAATACCACTCAGCCATAAAAAAGAATGAAATTTTGCCATTTGCAGCAACATGGATGGACTTGGAGGGCATGATGCTAAGTGAAACAAGTCAGACAGAGAAAGGCGAACACTGTATGATATCACTTATGTGTGTAATCTAAAAAGTACAACAAATGAGTGAATATAACAAAAAGCAGCAGACTCACAGAGAACAAACTAGTGTTTACCAGTGGGGAGGGTGGTGGGCAGGGGCAATTTAGGGGTGAGAGAGAACATAGCCAGTATTTTGTAATACGTAACTGTAAACAGAAAGTAATGTTTAAAGTGTATAAAAATGTTTTTAATTTAGAAAACAATACCGCACTTAAAGTGTTTGATACAGTGCCTGGCATCTAATAAGCTTTCAATCATTATTTTTATCTAACAAATGCACATTGTGCTTAGTAAGTGTCACACGCTGTTCTGAGCACTTTGCAAATACGAATTCACTTAATCCTCATAACAACCCCATGATATAGATAGTAAATGTTAGTACTATCCCCATTTTACAGATAAAAACTGAGACAGAGAAAGTTTAGGTCCCCTGCCTGGGGTCCCACGGTTGGTTACCACCCAGTCAGACTGGCTCTAGACACTAATCTCTTCCCCGGTATGCTAGGCAGCTCTGCTAGTTTTCCACACTGGTTGAGAGCACAGATGGTATCATTAGGACCCACTGAGGCCAGCCGATCAGTGGAGCTGAGGTAGGAGCTCCACAGTAGCGACTGGTATACAGACTTGGACACAAGGACACTTACCGTCACCATGACACACCAGGATGGTGACCCACTGAGATAATCAGTAGCCAGATAACTCTAGCTTAAACCCAGATGCGTCCTGCATCAACTTCTATTACATTTTTTAAAAAGACCTCTGTTTTCTCCTTGCATTGATCTGAATCAACACGGAATCCACATCCAACAGCACAGGTTCTCCAGGTAAAGAACCAATGTCAAATTAATCCTTCAAAATGGAAGTGTTTTGAAGGGCTCTGCTGCTTTCATTTTAGAAAAGACACATAACTCAAACTTTACATCAGAGATACATTCAGTCAAAAAACAGGATTTACGGAGGGCTAGCAGGACCTCCTGAGCTCACCAGTAGGTGAGGGACAGGACCTGTGATGTTGCATTGTGTCCCCCCAAAAAGATACGGTGGAGTCCTAACCCTTAGTACCTCAGAGTGTGACTTGATTTGGAAGCAAGGTCTTTACAGAGGTCATCAAGTTAACATGAGGTCATTAGGGTGGGCCCCAATGCAGTATGACCGTGTCCTTATAAAAGAAGGGGAAATTTGGACACAGAAACAGGCAAACTCCGAGGGGAGATGATGTGAAGAGAGACAACGAGAAGACAACCAGCTACAGGCCAAGGAGAGAGATCTGGTATGGAAGATTTCCTCACAGCACTCAGAAGTAACCAACTCTGCTGATACCTTGATCTTGGACTTCCAGCCTCCAAAAGTGGGAGAGAATACATTTCTATTGTTTAAGCCTCCCAGCTTGTGGCACTTTGTTACAGCAGCCATAGGAAATTAATACAGACTTTGGTATCAGGAGTGGAGTGGCTTAAACTCAGAAACCTAACTGGCAAAGAACGGAGGGGCACCCCTGAGACACACAGTGAGCTGATGTGAGTTAGACAGTGGGCAGACGGGGCACCTGTGCCCCCAGGTGAGACCAGAAGACTCTCTTCCTTGGCCTCGATTGGAGGGGGTAGGGGGTGGTCCACATGCTCTGAACACTGAGGGTCACCTGCCCAGGGGAGCCAGGAGCAGTCTTTACTGTCCCCATCCAGCTCAGTGCCCCTGGCCATTCCAGCTAAGAGCAGACATGTCTAATCTCTCCATGTCTAAGCTCTCCAGGTCAGACCTCTGTCTCCTTCATGTTGAGAGTCCTCTCGACTGGCCTGTGGGTCTCTTGATGCCTACTTGACTATGAAGAGGGACAGCCTCAGCTCCTAGAAGATGGGGCAGGCATATGTCAATGTGGGTTCCTCTCTACTTAAATTAACCCTTCACCTAGTTGGTACAGAGGTGTAGCCAATGAAGCCAGTTGAAACTGGGGGGTGCTACCCCGTAAAAGCAGAAGTCCTTCCCATATACTCTTACCTCTGTCCTTGACCCCAAGCCTTGCCTAACAAGTAACCTCCTGGCCTGTGTACTCCAACGCCTCTGTGCTGCCTCTGATCACTTGTCTGATGAACACGTCACTCTACCCTTTAAAATCCTAACACCTCCGCACCCTCAGTGATTACAATTCCCGGGGCCGGGGCCGTGGAATGGAGGCACAAGTGTAGCAGGGATGGTTTGATCTCTGTAAAATATTGCATTTACATTCAACATCATCTTGAGCTGAACCCTCCAGATTTGGAGAAATCACTTCTCTTACTGAAATTTAATTACTTCTGTGATTTTGGTCTGCCAGAAAAAAATACAATGTACAGAATATAAATAAGAAACAGCATAGGCAGTGCCAGATATCTGACTGCATTTTTCCTAATATAAAACATATAGGTCCTAATTCCCTTCAAACATCTTTTGCCCTGTAGATGAAATATAGATACCTTTATTTTTAATAAACAAAGGGGGAAAGGATCCTTTATGCAATATTTTCTTGGAAATACCAAACATCTAGCCATGTCAAGGATCAAATAACCTAAAATTAACCAAATAAAGCCTTAACCATTCCTACTGTAGTCAAAGAATATTCAATAACATGGAGGAATTATTTGTACATCAATGTTAAAGGGAAAAAAGCAGAATTCAGGATTATATATTTGTTTTATATATATATATATATATACATATATATATATATATATATATAATCACACAATGATTATATACATGTATAGAAAATAGAAAAAAGGAAATGCTTCAAATAATGGTAATTATAGCTGAGTGATAGATACCAGGTGCTTTCTGCACCTTTGTGTATTTTCCAGATTTACTAAAATAAGTTTGGATTACTTTTTTTTTTTACTTTTTTAAAATTTATTTACTTATTTTTGGTTGTGTTGGGTCTTCATTGCTGCGTGCAGGCTTACTCTAGTTGCAGCAAGCAGGGGTTACTCTTCCCTGCGGTGTGCGGGCTTCTCATTGTGGTGGCTTGTTTTGTTGTGGAGCGCGGGCTTCAGTAGTTGTGGCACGCAGACTCAGTAGTTGTGGCTCACTGGCTTAGTTGCTCCGCGGCATGTGGGATCTTCTGGGACCAGGGCTCGAACCCGTGTCCCCTGCATTGGCAGGTGGATTCTTAACCACTGTGTCACCAGGGAAGTCCTGGATTACTTTTTAATCAGAGAAAAATGTTGTATTTTATTCTGTTTATTAAGAATACACATACTTTATAAAGTATATGAATACCTGATTACTTTTTGCATGTAAGCAATATTAGCCCATCAGGTAAAATTTTATAGCCAAACACGAAAGTCATTATGAGTTGTGTATCGGACCCCATAGACGCACACTATACACACCTGTAAATAGCAATTAAAGAAAATATATAGGTTGTTATCACTTGAGCAAGTTTAGTTTTTGGTAACTGATTCTGTTTCCATTTGCCACAAGAAATATATCCTCTTTATCTACGTCCTCCCTTGCTTTTTTTAGGTGTATAAAATGACAGCTTATGTGAAAATCAAACTGAGGTCAAATTACCAATATTCTGTCTGTGGCTGGAGGTCAGAATTACCTTTGTAAAGAGCCCTGAGGCCCAGAATGAATTTCTATTTATTCAGCAGTCTACCTCCCAAACTCAGCTAACAAAAAAAGAAGAAAAGGGCAAAAGGTTCCCAAGCTCAGAGTTCAGCTTGTGTTTGCAAATGACCAGGAAAAAGAAAGATGGAAGCAGGCACAACCAGAGAGAATAGGGGCTAGAAGTTCCTTGTATTTGTAAAGGCAAATGCTTGATTGCTTTGATTCAGCTTGAATCATTTCAGTTGCAGGGTATTAGAGAGAAAAGAAAACTGTACACTGCCAGATGATGAAGAGACCCTTGATGTGCTATGTGGGCTCCATGTGTGTGTGTGTGTGTGTGTGTGTGTGTGTGTGTGTGTGTGTATTTCTTTTTAATTTAATGGGCACCTACTATGTGCCCAGCACGGCACTAGGAGCATAGATGCCATGACAACTAACTGTAGCCCTAAACCCTAGGAAGAGTCTGGCCACTTCTTTCTCACTTGTTGACCACGTTCTCTGACTATTTTGGGTTTTACTACATGTTATAGAGGCTTAACTCCCCTTCCAGAGAATACCTGCTAAGTCCCATTGGTTTAATTGTGTATAATGCTTGTTTTGGCTTCAACAAAGAGACATCTGGATTATGGATTTCTGCAGAGATTGAAGTTAAGGCCTGCACGATACAGCCCATGGAGCACTGCCTTTCCCATCATTATCCATCTCCCCCGCTCCTACTTCATGCTGCCTCACTGAGGTCAGTGATTCTAGTCTATTCAGGCTAATAGCACGTCATTCTTAGTGAGCTGCTCCTAACAATGTGTGTTGCTTTTGCACACCCCTGGCTACTTCTATCTCATTTGTGCTTTACAACATCTTTGAAAGATGGATGGGAAAAGAAATATAAGTTGAGACGTAGAATGTTCTAAAACCTTGCAACTTAACACCAGATTCCACTTTGATACTACTTAGTTCCATAGGCTGCTAGCTTTCTCCTTGCCTTCTCCAGCCTCGTCCCATTCCCACCCATTCTCTGTTATGGCACCAAAGGGCTTTTTCAGAAATGCAAATCCGATCATGATATTCCCCAATCTAATCCTGCCCAATGGCTCTATGTCACCAACCAAGAACAGTTGGAACTACTCAGTGTGTCTTCCTGGCTGCCCCTTCTGGCTGCTTCCCTCCTGCTGGGGCCAGCGTTTCAGCCCCATCCAAGCCTCTGCATGTGCGTTCTCCCCACCTGGACCACCTTCACCCCACCTCATCGCCAGCAGAGAAACTCCTACTCATCCTCCAAGGGCCAGCACAAGCATTCCGTCCTCCATGAAATGTGTTTCTTAGAAACACTCAGCTTTAGTAAGGAAAGACATTTGAGTCAATACCTTCTTTGGAGGAGACAGGAGAGGAGACAAGACCACTCTCTTGACCTTGGAGAGAAAGTTACACTCAACCTCAGACAACCTGCATCTGTGCTTTTTCTTTCATCCAGTTCCCATAACTAATGAAGAAGCGGACTCGGTGCACCAGGATGAAAATCACATTGATTTTTACTACTAAAGCCCTAGGAAAATAAACAAGTCATGGAGCCAGTCAGAGCTGGCAAGATCTCACAGGAAAATGCTCATGGAAACAAAAAATACACTTTGATATTTTCTGCCCTTGAAGAATATTTTTTCCACAGAAGTGTGTCTTTCACTATCATCACTATCCCCAAGAACTTGGGGGAAATAAGATGGTTGGATTAAGGGCCCACCCGAATCCAAGATGATTTCATCTTGAGACACTCTATTTAAGGACATCTGCAAAGACCCTTTTTCCAAATAAGGTCACATTCACTGGTTCCAGGGGAATGCACCTTTTGGGGGACCACCATCCAACCTACTACAGACAGCATGCCTCACTCTGATTGAAACCTTATCACTAACACCCCAGTTCTGAATCCTGGCTGACCACACTGCTTTCCAATTGTGGTTTCATTCCCAGGTAGCATGACCTCTCTGGAGTTCTTGAGACTTCAGCCTCTCTGCAGTTATATTTCTTGTGGAAAATCAATGGATTGGAATTCTGGTTATACACTTGAGTCTCATAATGGACTCAAGTGCATAATTTCACTTGAGTGAAATAATTGTGTATCTGTGATAGAGAGAGAAGAGCCCACCTCTTAATGTGTCAGCCCAGTACTATTCCTGAGCCTGTAGACCTGGAGCCCAATTGAAGCCTGGGAAATTAAGGTAATTTTCCTAAGGTAAGCCATCTAGGGAGGCCCCTAGAGAGACTGTCTGCTGGCCATTCCACAGATGACCTTCCCTTATGCCTGGCCAAGTGAGGACATAGAAGCAGAGAGGACCAGAGCTCCTCGGGGAGCCAGTAGGCCATCCAGGTCTTTCCACCCAGTTTTGTGCTGACCAGTGGTTTGGCCCTTTGAGTCAGTCTTCTGGAAGATAAGGAGTGGGGCCAGTCAAGATGGCAGAAGAGGTAGTGAAGAACCTTGAAGACCATCCTGAGCCCTAATGAACCATCTCAGTGAGCAATGCCCACTGTCCAAACACAAGCAGCCAGGAAGCCATGTCTAAGAAGCACATACCTCCTGAAGTGGAATTTGACATGCAACCTCGCCTCCTGGAGCAGGTGATGCCATATGCCAGCTGAAATCATACTTTCAAAGCTCTCCCTTAGCTACTATCTAAAAAGTCAGTAGAAACAGATCTACATAGAGTCTTTTTTTTTAACTGAAGTATAGTTGATTTACAATGTTTCAGGTGGACAGCAAAGTGATTCAGTTATATATATACTTATACTTTTTCAGATTCTTTTTCATTATGGGTTATTACAAGATATTGAATATAGCTCTCTGTGCTACGCAGTAGGTCCTTTTTGTTTATCTATTTTATCTATAGTAGTACACAGAGACTTCTTAACCTATTGTGTGTTGCTGGTTTTATTATTGCTGTGGGTATTTCTGCATGATTTCCAACGGATCTGGCTTCTTGGAGAAGCTGGTAGTTTTCCAGTGATTAGAACTATTCTCCATGAGAGGAAAAGGATGATAAACTAAGATCTTAAATGTCATGGTGACACTATGTGTGTGTCCTCAGAAAAACATTTCTGCTGAGAGATAAAAATCTTCTGGATGCTTTTATCTCTGAGCTTCTGGCAACTGTAGAAATTCCCTCACGGAGCACGTGCTCATGACCAGACCACAGACACTGAAACAGGGAAGAAGGACCTGATGTGAAAGGATGGAGGTAAGGGCAGGTTGGGGGGACCTGAGAGACAGAGCTAGCAGCAAGGAGCTTAGTGGCTCTAACTGAAGCGATCCTGGATTATGCTTTCTGAAGTTCATTTAACTTAAATTTACGTTCTTCTTTACGTGTGAGGTACATGGGCCTATACTGAGCGTCCTGCCTGGCTTCCCTCCATTTTCTGTGCCAAAACTCAGCCTAAATGCTGTGCCTTCTCGGTCCCCCATCAATTTTGGACAACCAAGTGGAAATGCAGAGGCGAGGAGTTCCAGCACGTTCCTGCCCAGTTTCCTCCCAGTACCTACCTGTGTCCCCAGACATGGATGAGAGGCTGTCAAAAGGGACAGTGGTTTCCGGAGGCAAGAAAATGGCTTACCAGTATGAAGGGGCCAGGGAGAGGGCTGTGCATGTTTTGAATTTCATTTCAGACCTAACCTTCCCCTCAGTCTCTGCCTAATAAAAAAGAAATAGTGAAAGACTCACAGACTCAGAGAACGAATTTATGGTTACCAGGCAGGGGGAGGGGTGGGGGAAGAGATAGTTAGGGAGTTTGGGACTGACATGTACACACTGCTATATTTTAAATGGATAACCGGGCTTCCCTGGTGGCGCAGTGGTTGGGAGTCCGCCTGCCGATGCAGGGGACACGGGTTCGTGCCCCGATCCCGGAGGATCCCACATGCCGCGGAGCGGCTGGGCCCGCGAGCCGTGGCCGCGGAGCCTGTGTGTCCGGAGCCTGTGCTCCGCAGCGGGAGGGGCCACAGCAGTGAGAGGCCCGCGTACAGCAAAAAAAAAAAAAAAAAAAAAATGGATAACCAATAAGTCCCTACTGTATAACACAGGGAACTCTGCTCAGTATTATGCGACAACCTAAATGGGAAAAGAATTTGAAAAAGAATAGATACATGTATATGTATAACTGAATCACTTGGCTGTACACCTGAAATTATCACATTGTTAATTATAACACTGTTAATCAACTATACTCCAATATAAAATAAAAAGTTTAAAAAAGAAAAAGAAAGAGTGAAACATTCTGGAAAAGATAAGCAGTGGAATCATTAAGTGCTTACTTTTAGGAGCAGTGTTCTAGAGACATACCCTCACAGCTCTTCAGACAGGAAATAGCAGTGTAATTTCAGGAAATATCAATGATCTTCATGGCTTAGTATTTCCTGTAAAGGCACAGAGAAAAGGGGGGAAATGACATACTCAGCTTGCAAAAACTGCAGCTTCTAAAAAAAAAAGAAAGAAAAAAAAAACTGCAGCTTCTAACACATGCCAATTCCTACTTATCTAAAGGCTTCAAAAGTCAACCCCAACGTGAATAAAGAAACATCCTTGGTTGAGGACTGTGTTTATATTGGTTATTTACAATATTCTATCACACTGACACCCCAAATGCTAAGTTTCCTACCAGGATTTTGGAATATGTCATGTAAACCAACGACTAGTTTATCATAGATATTTTTGTTACATTGAAGAGTTTTTCACTCTCAGGTAACGATCAGACAAGAGCCTTAAGTGACAACTTTTTTTAAGCTGTCTGTCTTTTTAATGGAAGTTTTCTTTTTTGAAGGTGAAGTATGCTGTTCTTTATGACAGCTTTGTTGACACCAACAGAAATTCAAAGTAAAGCTCTGAAAGTGAATCAGGTAGGATTACCTACATGTTCTTGGAATTCAGCTTGGCTTATGGGAAATTTGTCAATTATTTTCATATTCCATTTCCCAGGAAAACATAGTCCATGGTCAACAGAAGCTCAGTCAAGGAAGCATACCCTGTCACCAGGTGAGATATGGCTACATCTGGGTCAACATCATGAAGAAATACATTATCAACGTGTAAACATGAGCAGTTTCAGGAAGACAGCCTTTGCATTCCTGCCTTGTGTTTCATCGAAACCAGGACACGGAACTCAGGCTTCCAGACAAAAGTCAACTCTGCTTTGACCCTTGCTTCCACCAAGTTCACCGACACTTCAGGAAAGCAGAGAGTTGCCTGGATGAAACCAAAGAATCTTCTGGCAACCCCCAAATCCTGCCCCTGACAGCAGCCTATACAAAGTGAGTCTGAGAAATGTAATACATCTTAGGAATGCACCTGAAAAACAGCAATATTATATCCACCAGGGGAAAAGTCTTCCTGGGGATTAGTGTGGGCTCTGAAACTTGATTCTTCCCAAGCTTTCATAATTGTTATCCCAATTAATGGAACTGCAGACACCATTCTTCTATTCCCAGGTACAATCATGTCACGTTCTTCTGAAGCTCACAAAGCCATTTCCTTCAACACTGCCCTCCGGGAGGGAGTCTTGAGGTTAATGACCCTCCACAGAAGACTATCATTTACTTACTGTACAAGTGCATTTTCTTTGCATTTCAGTCATGCCCTGACCTTGGAGAGGACGATGGAAAGGGGGATGCCTGATTGCCTTCCCATTTATAAACCGATTATTTTCCTATTGGCACCTTCATTCTGCAATCACTGACATAAAATCTTTTACCAAACAAAATGTAAGAAATGAGAAATCGATTGGATTTCTAAAGTTTGCTTTGAACTCAGCCATTAATAAGAGGTTCTTTTAAGAAGAGAAGTCTATAGAAGTGACTCCACACCAGAACCCAGCTGTGCTACTTTCTGAGGAGATGCGGCCACATCCAATGGAAGCGTAGAAACTCTTAGTCATTTTTAACTGAATTGACAGAGAAGTACTATTTTTCTACCAAAAAAAAAGGAAGGAAAGAATGCTTTCATGTAGATCTACGCGAGCTAAATGTACACCAAAAGCTCATGCAAGGTCAATGAATAACAAAGTTTTCTGCTCCCATCACAGACTCCTTGCCATGACGTGGCCCTCCCAGACAATCCTCCCCAGAGGGCAGCTTAGCTGCTTCCTTTCTCTTCTGCAGGTCTTCATCCAAATGCCACCTTCTAGGCAAGGCCTTCCCTAACCACCTGTTGACAATTGTAAAGCCTCTGCCCTACCATGCCCACCTGCTTTCTCCACTCAACTTTCCTTTATAAGCGCTTCTATATCTGAGATTCTCTACATTTTGTCTAGTCCTTTATTCTGCTTATTGCATGTCTCCCCTCACGAGAAGGGATGCTCTGTGAGGACCAGGAGATAACAACAACCCCTAAACAGAAATCATCATAGAGCAGACACTCCGTAAATATACTGATATAAGATGTTTAAAATGGAAAGTCAAAATAAAATCGCCCAGCTTTTTGTCGCTCTCCAGCATTCAGGATGTCAAAGCAAGGACATGGTGGGTCCTCTGGTGTGAAATTCTGGATTTCCTTGGGTGTTCTGGTTGGAACCATGATCAATCGTGCTGACAACACAGGAGCCAGAAGTCTGCATATCATCTCTGTGAAGGGGATCAAGGGACAACTGAATAGACTTCCTGCTGCTGGTGTGGGTGACATGGTGATGGCCGCAGTCAAGAAAGGCAAACCAGAGCTCAGAAAGAAGTGGTAATTAGACAACGAAAGTCCTACCAGAGAAAAGATGGTATGTTTCTTTATTTTGAAGATAGTGCAGGAGTCGTAGAAAATAATAGGGCGAGATGAAAGATTCCGCCTTTCACAGGACCGGCTGCAGAAGAATGTGCAGACCTGTGGCCCAGGATTGCATCCAATGCTTGCAGCACTGCATGATTCTTTGGTGTATTTGTTAAAAAATAAAAATAAAAATTACTTGCTCACCCCCAAAATAAAAATAAAATAAAATCGCCTGCCACGAACAAGTAACCACCTTCTCTCCACTAAGGCAGACAGTATGGTGAAGCCATTGCCCAGAGAGCCGAGGATGAAATAGGAGGAGAAACATTGCTCATGCCCTGGCACATTGGATACTAAGCCTTGTGCCTTCCCTTTCACCTTGGAGCCCTGATCCCTGTGCACACCTCCACCTGAGAGACTAGAGGGAAGAGGGGAGATGTTCCCTCTGGTTTCCAGCTTGCTTGTCAACTCACTGGTGAGTTGTATCCAGGACCGACTTCAGGGGAATGCAGCCTGCATCATCCCACAAGGCTCCGCTCTCGGAAGGGACCCTATGTTTGGTTTAATGCTCTGCTGTCCATACCTTGAAATTCTTAATAATTTTACCTTCCAATTTGTCTTTTATAAGTGAAATTCAGTGGGACAATGGAAGATGCGTATGAGCAGAGGAGAGTCATGAAATAAAGGAAAAACCTTCATATTTTAGTACCTTTAACGGCACTTTTCCTAACTTTCAACAAGCAGCCCCATTTTCACTTTGCACTGGGTCCCAAAATTATGTAGTCGGTCCTGGTTGTATCCATGTTATTTCTGGAGAGCAACAAAAACTTTCTAAGGTAGAGTTAATCCATTCTGTCCTATGTGGTCTGTTCTGCCAGCTTGAAAGCAACATGGTCATCTTTTTGGCTGGCAATGACCCCCATCACCAAGCTTAGATTCAATTAAAGCAGAAATTAAGGATAGCATTTGAGGCAATGAGTTGACTTTGGAAAGAAAGAAAAAAATAAAGAAAATTCTGTTATAAAAATAACTACTGAAAATGTTAACAACAGTAGCTTGGAAACTCTTTGTTGTCTGAGAACTTTTCAAAAAGTTATTTATTGAAATCATATGACTATATCTACTACAACTACACCATGTATGAAAAGAAAATGGTTTAATCCACCTCTTCCTGGGGAGAGTAGAGATTAGTGACATTACCCAAGGCATCTCAAATACTGGAGAGAATTTGGCCATTCGACAATGACGCAAATTAATAAAAGGCAATGCGCATCTTTATTTTCACAACTTCCTAAGTTTGAGAAAACTCTATGAACTCACAGGTTAAATTAAAATAAGAAAAAATTTAAACGAGCTGCTAAAAAATAAAAGTTAGATGGGTCGGGGCTTCCCTGGAGGCGCAGTGGTTGAGAGTCCACCTGCTGATGCAGGGGACAAGGGTTCGTGCCCCGGTCCGGGAAGATCCCACATGCCGCAGAGCGGCTGGGCCCGTGAGCCATGGCCGCTGAGCCTGCGCGTCCGGAGCCTGTGCTCCGCAACAGGAGGGGCTGCAGCAGTGAGAGGCAGGCGTACCGCAAAAAAAAAAAAAAAAAAAAAGTTAGATGGGTCATTCATAAATTAAATGATCATGACACCCAAATTTGGTAACTTGCAAGAAATAAAATAGTTTAACCTCATATTCCCAAATGACTAATATTTTTCTAATAGCCAGCCCTTCCCTATGTCTCTATTTCCAGGATGCTGTCAAAGAAGATGCAATACCTGAGCAGTAAAATCAAACACCTGTAGGGGCCAGACACATAACACAAATGTGTGACTCAGATTAGATACAAGATAACAGAGGAGATGGGACAGGAAGAACTTCATGTGTCCCTTATAAAGAGGTGTTTCATTTCGTTTTGTTTTGTTTTGAAGGGGGCCTGTGTTAGTCTGGGTCTTCTGAAAAGCAAAAACCAAGAGAGGATTGAATGTATGAGTAATTTATTAAGAGAAATACCTATGAAAGAACAAGGGAAAGGAGCCAGTCTCCAAGAGGTGATGGACCATGATGCAGGTCTGACGTGAGGGAAGGAGAGAGGGAAGGAAGGGAGTTTGCATGGATGCCTCCTGGGCTGTCTGGAGCTCTACAGAAAGTTCGCCAAGGCCACTGGGGGAGGCCTAAAGCCACAGTCAGAGGCGTCCCATCTCTCCCAGAAATGGACCTGCTTCAGTTTCCTGCCTCACTCAGCCTTGGAAGGCATGGCCTCAGTACCAACCAGTGATGGATTTCAAAGCTCAGAAGATGGGGCTTCTGAGAACCACTGGAGATATGACATCATTCTCAGGGTCCTCAGGGTGCCCACAAAATACATCTGCAGAGCAGCAGTTTGAGACTCTTCCTGGGCCCAGATTACAGTTATTTTCTTCATTCTCTCGACATCTCTCCCTTGATGAACCACTGTTGTCTTTCTGTGTCTATATATCTCTTCAGACACAAGGAGAGTTTAGTCATCCAGTTCAGAGACATTGAAAGGATTCATCAGTTGAAAAACAGGACTTGCACTGCTCGGAGAAACATTTTCAAAACCAGCTGTCCTTATAGATCTGTTGGAAGTCAGTCACTGAAGTTGCCTTCAGGCCAGAAAATTTGGATCAGGTGTCAGATTGTTCCATGTCCCCACAGAGGTCACAGTGCCCTTTGCTGAATGTGGTTCCAGAGCCAGATAAGTTATGTAGGAACAAACAGCATTTTTTTAACCAATTAATTTTATACCAGTTTTTGAAACATAAAGGAATCTCTCATCCTCTTCTTTTATACAGAAAAGGGTTCCCCTCAGGCAAGTTCCAATGATCCCACAGTTCCTCCCATGGATACAGAAATAGCATCAGTGTTACATTTAAAAAGTTGAGAAGACAAAACCCTGAGCACTACCAGACCCAGGGCCTGCAAAAATATTAGCAGCAGTGTTGCCACACAGCAGGGCTGAAAGTATCATGGCTGTATTCCCCAAGGGGGCCTCAAGTTAGCAAAATTATTCGGCTGAAGGCTGAAAGAAAATAAAGAAGAAAGCTCCCTGTAAATACAGAACCAGTGAAGAGAACAACAACAAAAGGGCATCCTTTTAAAAACACAAATGAAATATGAAACATGGAGGAAGATTAACAGCTAAGCCTTCACAGGGGGGAACCAGAAAAAAAGGAAACTTTGTTGTTGACATGTCCAAAATGCCACCTTAGAAAGCGGAGTGCAAGGGGCCTATCAGGGGGAAATGATGTTCTTCTTCTTCAAGATCTTTTCTCTAAAGGATCCAATGCCCCTAAAATAACATGGCATGCATTTTGGGGAAGAGATGAGTAGAGAAATACTTTGTCAAGAACTAACATGGGGTCATTACCAGGGAGCAAGCAGACGACTGAATAAAAAGGGGAATGACAGTTATATGAAGGTATAAAGAAAAATCATCTAAGTGTAAACTTAATACATGTACATTTTATTGATATAAGTTATGCTTCAATGAAGTTGAAAAATCTTAACAGAAAAAAAACTAACATGGGGTATAGAAGAATAAAAATGTGAGACTTGGGTGTGAGCCACATTTTACTGATATTGTTAACCAAGTGTGTGGTTACACTGTGTGTTCTAAAAATGGAATTGTGACATGATCTGTGTGTTGCCTTTCCAGGTGATGTGTCTTCTACTAGGACATTCAAACATCCTCAAATCCATCCTGACCCCCAACAAACAGCCTGCCCTCATGTTTTCTTTCAGGAAATGGCAGCCCTGTCTATTCTGGAAACCTATCCATGTTGGAAAACTTCTCTTCTCCAGCCTTATACAACCCATCGTCAAGACCTCTCGGTTTCACTTTCTCTTGACTCCATCTGCTTCTTGTAACCGTAACCTCCACCCTGGTCTAAACAAAGGTCACTTTTTTCCTACTCTCCAGAGATAGCCATCCAACTGGTCCCCTTGATTCAACTCTTTCTCCACACCCCACGTCCTTCTCCAAAGAACAGCCAGTGACCTTCCCAAGACATAAATGGCTCATATTGTTCCACTGTAGTCTCAACCTCTCTGGTGGCTTCCAATTCTGCTTTAATTACAAAGACCCTCATCCTCAACACGCCTGACAAGATCTTCATGTGTGTGGCCCCCCTTGCTAATACATCCACCCCATCTGCTCAGTCCCTACCTAGCATCAACATGTCCTTCTTCCGGTTCTTCAAATACTGTGCTCTTTGTTGCCTCAGAGCCTTTGCAAATACTGTTCTCTCTGCCCCCATCTCCTCACCTCTTCCCTCCTGCATTTCATGGAGTTCAGAAGGATTTTCCTCAAGAAAGCCTTCGCTGCCACATCCTTAACTATCCCGTCCCAGAATAACAGAGGTCCTTTTCACACTTTTTGTAGTATGATTGCCATTTTAGTGTATTTATGGGATGATGTGACTCATCTCTGTCTGTATATCTAGAGTGAGGCCAGGAACCATGTCTGTTTTCTCAATTATTTCCCTTGTGGCTAGCCCAGCACCTGGCACAGAGGTGAATAATTGTGTTGGGTGGATGGATGGATAAGTACAAAAATATTATAAATGCATAAACCAAATACATCTTTCCAGGGGTGGAAATAAATTTCCAATGTAGATAAATGCTAATGGGTAAATATACCACATTTTCAATGTTTTAATTGTTTTGAATAGGTAATACATTTACATGCTTCAAATCTACAAGATATCCATTGAGAAGATTTGTTCCTACCCTGTATCCTTCTATTCCATTCTTCACCACCCCTATAAGGCACCTTACTTCTACTAGTATCTTATATCCTTGTATCTTCACGCAGATACAAGCAAATACATGTTCTTAGTTTCACTTTTTCTTACACAAAAGAGAGCATACCATACACACTGTCAGTTTACGGAGAGCTTCTTACTCTTCTGTACAGGTGGGTGGTAGTCTGTTTATTTAACCCTTCCCCTCCTCTCTCTTTTTTTTTTTTTTTTTTGCGGTACGCGGGCCTCTCACTGTTGTGGCCTCTCCCGTTGCGGAGCACAGGCTCCGGACGCGCAGGCTCAGCGGCCATGGCTCACGGGCCTAGCCACTCCGCGGCATGTGGGATCTTCCCAGACCGGGGCACGAACCCGTGTCCCCTGCATCGGCAGGCGGACTCTCAACCACTGCGCCACCAGGGAAGCCCTCCTCCTCTCTTTTTTATTTGCTCCTTCAAACAAGACTGCCATGAATAACACTGTGCATGTGTCATTTTGTATGTGTCCAGGTCTGCCTGTAAAGTCAACTCCTACAGAAGTAGGATAGCTGGGTCAAAGTGTAAATACACTGGTAATTTTGCTAGATTTCCATCTATATGCATTTTAAAGTCTCATTTTAGAAACCTACAACTTCGAAAAAAGGTAAGTTAGGAGATAGTGGGGTAAGCCTTAGAGCCAGAAATGTCTGGGTTTGAATCTTCACTCTATTATTTATCAACTGTTAGCATGGGTTAGATAACCTCTCTGAGCCTCAGTTTTGTGGCTTCAAACAATTCCCAAACCTCCATCTGCAGCTGAGACTCTCCTCACTTATCCAGTTGCCAGCTGGATACCTCCTCCTGTATGCCCCACATCCTTAAGTTGCAAATATTTAAAACAAAACTCACGATCTGTCACTTAAACTGGATTCTATTCCTGCATTCTCTAGTCATCCACAGACACAGAGACCTGAGGGTTTTCTTCTGCTCTTTCTCCCTCTACCCACAGTTCCAATCCAGTCACCAAATCCTGGTCATTCTTCTTCCCAAATCTTTCTGGAATCTGTTTCTTCCTTTATTCTCTTTCCATCTGTCCCATTTTAGCTGTTCATAGCTTCCCACCTGGACTATTACAAAAGGGACCAGGCTAGATTTTCTGACTCTGGTCTCAGGGCCTTTTAGGACAATCTCGCTAACCAGTTGTAAAGTGATCATTCTAGAACACTAACCAGGTCTTGTTTCTCCCTGGATGAAAGCCACTTGTTGTCCTCCACCTTCTGGGGGCAGGTGTCTAAATAAACAGCATGTAAACCGTATGAAACACAGCCTTCTCTCAGCTTCACCTCCAGCCCCTCTCCTGGCCTCTGGCTACAGCAAACTTCTGCCTTCCTCTGGGAACCTATCTCACCCAAACAGATTACTCTTTGCACAAGGAACTCTTCCTGTATGTTTTTCATTCATTTATTCATTCAGCAAATATTTCTGAGTGGCTAACATGTGACATTTATCCTTTAATTAAAAAAAAAAAAAGAGATGTCTGGCATGCCTCAGACTACTGGACCCCCAGAAGCTTCATTGGTGCAACAGATCCCTGAATTTTCATAGGGTAAATCTCCCAGCTCTGCTACACAGGTGTCTTACTAAGGCAGTATTTCTCAACATGGCACTATTAAAATTCGGGGACAGACAATTCTTTGTCGAAGGGTGAGGGTTGTCTCAAGCCTTGTAGAATGTACAGCCCTGGACTCTACCCACTAAATACTAGTTACTCACCATCCCCCATTTTTAACAACCAAAAATGTCTCCAGACATTCTCAGGTGTACCCTGGGAGTTAAAATCCCTTGATCGAGAACCCCTGTGTTAGGGCATCTATGATACTTGCAGCACCCTCATCAGTAAGTCCAAGTAGCATGATGTCATTAATAGGTGGGCAGAATGATGTTCGGTAAGAATGTCAGGATGTGCAAGGTCCCAGCAGACATGTAGACAGCGAATGTATACTGCTGCCCTTGCCATGTGAAGGCCAACCACTCTAGATTCTCCCTGTTGATGGGGATTGAGAAGAAAGCATCTGCTAGATCAGTACTCCCATAACCAAGTTTGGAAATGTGTGTTGATCTTCAACATTCAACACGTTCAACTCATCTGGTACAGCAGCTTCAAAAGGGATTATCACCTGAATAAGTTTAAGGTGGACTAATAACACCAGCCATAATTCATCTGGTCATTACAGGGATGCAATGGGTAAATTGAATGGAGATATTCTAGGAACCACCACTTTGCATCCCTTAAGTCTTTGATGGCGAATATCTGTAATTCTTCCCTAGGATACAATATTATTTCTGATGACCTATCTTGGATAATGGAGGAAGAACAGCTTCAGATAGTTTTATTTGGCCCTTCCTACAATAATGTCCCACACTCCACAAGTCAGAAAACCTATTGGGAGTTCTGCCAACCATTAAATATATCTATCCTATTTGGGAATCTGAGAGATAACCACAGGGTAGTTTTGTGGACCCAAAGCGCCATTATAAAATGGACTTTGGGGAAGACTTAATTTGTCACCTGGCCTCCTAAAGCTGCTAATCTAACTATGGGACCAGTATGTGGCATTTCAGATACCCTGGTACTATTCTCAGCTTAGACCTTATATACAATAGTTCTCAAAAAGTCTGGCTAGTCCCCATTCCCTAGCACTAGTTACTTGGGGAAATATCTACATATCCCTTGAAGGGGAGGATTAGAGGAATAAATTTTCATGTATACGAGTGAGAAATAGTAATGTTCTTCTTCAAGAGGACCTCAGCCTCCCTTAGAATCTACAGATTCTAGATATGTAAACTGACTTACATTTGAAAACCAAGCAAGAAGCCATAATTTTCCACTGCAGTGACTGATGAAAACATCCTGCTCTCCAGCTTTCGTTTTTGTTATTATTATACAATTTTAACAACACCCTAGTCAGCTGTCCATCTATCTCCTGTCTAGAAACACCACAATCTGTTAGTCATTGCCACAAATCTCTGAAGGTTAAGGCACCCTAACTGCTACTCTGTGGGGCTTCCGGTTATAATAAGCATGGCTACCTTTGCCTCTGGTGGTTAAGAGCTGCCACCTAGTCTTTTTATTGTGGAATCTCATTACCCCCATTGACATTAAGGAGTCTATGGCAATGTTTATCACCATTAAGCTCAGCCTACAGAAGACAGACACCAACCTCTCAAAGATGTCAGTGAGCCCTTAAGTTGTGACTTTGTATTGCCTTCAGAGGAAGTGTCCTCCAGTCTCTTTCAAGAAACAGAGTTAAGTGGAGGGTTCTTAGGTTTTACATAGTACATCCATTCTAATATTCCCAACTCTTTGAGCCTTACCCTTTCTTCACACTCCTGCACCTCCACTTTATCAACTGTAGGCCATCATCCTGCCTAAATGTCAAGGAACCACCCCTACAGACCAGCTCCAGGTGACCATGACAATCTAACACCCTCAAGACCAGCTCCTACCCATCTTTTCTGGTGCACATTTGACAGTTCCTGTATGTCCTTTGACACATAGATTGTTTTCCTTGGAGCGGAGAGCTGTGATCAGACCTGACTCTGGCTATTACCCAGGAGACAACAAGGGATGATAGGGACCGACAGTGAGATAAACAATGGTCAGCTGTGAAGCATCTCCTCTGGGAGGTCATGGTGTGATCCCCTGGGAAGGGGAGGCTGATCTCTTCAAGTCATTGGGACAGCTTCTGCCAGCCGGGAAGCTTCAGGCCATTTGGGATCCAATATTCTCAGCCTCAACCAGGCAAATGTCACCATCCAAGGGTCCCACTTTTTCCTCATCAGGGAATTTCCTTTGACATAGAGGAGCCACTAAGGCTGTACATTGATTCTTTACGTTTCTAACATCTTATCATCAGATCCTGCTTTAAAAGTCTTCTGCCTTGCAGCTTGAGGAGATGAGAACCCCCTTTACAGCTACCACAGGAATACCCTGGCTTTCAAAGAGAGGCTCAAGATAGCACCTATCATTTCTTTGAAAGGCTTCCAGAGCCTTCAAAAGTGATTACCCCACATCACCGTCCTAATATTTGTTGCCTCAAAACGGATTGAGTGCCAAAGTGAAATGATATCCCCACACTTCACCTCCACCTCGTCCTCATCCTCTTTAACTTCGGATAAAGGCTTTAGTAATCGTAATGCTACCATATGTGGAGGGTTGTCACCACGCACTCACCACTGCCAAAGTGCACCAGAGGGTCTGCTTTCTAGAGCCAACCTAGGTTCCCACTCTCTTGGCCCAGGTTCTCTAGACAATAGACCCTGGGGCATATGTCTATTTGCTAATACTTCATTCAAAGGTGTGATCCTAGAGAACGGGGTGGGGGAGGGATAGAGCAGCAAGGCAGGGGAGAGGGAGCCCAAGTGCACGAGGGCAGGGTACTGAGTTGGCCAAAGCTTTGTGACAGCCTGGCTGATTGTGCAGCCTCACGTGATGTCTTCAGGAACGTTGTAGGAACTGTTGCATCTCACAACAGTTTCTGAGGAGAACGGAAAAATAACTCATTGACCAGCCCCTTCCTATCTGCCGCCTCCCACTGGGTGAAGTTGGCCCCATGGGGTTTTCATCTCTCCACATTTCCAAGATGTCCCAGCCTCCTCCGGGGCGGTGGCCTCTTCTTGCTGGTCAGGCTGCCTGGAGAGTGGCAGAGGCAGTAATCTGACGTCGTGACCACAGGAGCAGAGCAAGTCATTGCTGATGCAGCTCCAGCCAGTAGGCAAGAGGGAGGTGCAGATCTGGGCGGGTACAGAAGCTGAGTCTGGCACACTACCCTTGCATTTGGATTAAACAACGTCAATGAGTTGGATCTAAAGGAGGTCATTTCAGCACAGACACAAGATACAATAACATGCGAAGTCTTTTCTTATCCTTTTCAAATTCACGTCCTTAGATTTTTTTATTTTTTTAAGAAAGAAAGCTGTATAGCAGCTAAGATGTTGACATTTCCTTAATACATTCATTGAACTTGAGAAACTAACCACAGATTTTCAGGGAATTCTACCTGTTTAACCAAGAAAGTTAATGTAGGAAGCCAGAAATGTTTTAAATTATAAATTCTATGCCACTGGGCACAGTCTAACAGCTCACTACTGCTATTCTGTCAGATGGATTTTTTCTCTAACTAGTCAAATTGCATAAATTCTCCACTTCTATTTGTACTTTGTAGCCAAAGCTCCTTCAGCTTCTTACAGCTTCACCAACTCTCCAGCTGAAGGACGTCTCTGACTGCAGGGCAACTCTACCTGTGTGCTGGGGGGGAAGGGTTGACTTGTCCAAAACTACAATTTGGTAAAATACAAGACAAAGGGCTAGAGAGAAAGGAAAGGATTCTTTTTTAAAGTCTCCCATTTGTACTAACCATGAGCCAAATTGAATTTGAGGGACCTGTGTATTTTAATTGTAAAATGTACTATATCTGACTTCATTACAGATTCTGCTTTAAAGTGACATCATATTTTATCTGGATTAGGAAAATTGTTCTTTAAGGATACTGCAGTGATGAGGAATATGGGATTAACAAACTACTATACATAAAATAGATAAGCAACGAGGATTTACTGTATAGCACAGGGAACTATACCCAATATCTTGTAATAACCTATAATAGAATATAATCTGAAAAAAAAAAAGAATCACTATGCGGTACACCTGAAACTAACACAATACTGTAAATCAATTATACTTCAATTTAAAAAAATATATACTGCAGCAAATTTTTTATTGCTAAGTGTCATTTTGTGATATGAAGAATCACAACTTATTTTATCTGTTTTTTACATTCAAATCTATCCAAAAATCTTTCAGGACAATATCCCGGTATTTCACATCAAACTTAGGGCATAGTATCCAAAACATGCTTCACTTTTGTATTAAATGAATACTACAATGCAATACAAAGCAATACAGACCAAAATCAGGAGCAAAAACAAAAATGCATTCGATGGCATGAGGGCAAATTTGTCGTGGCTGCAACGTCTCCTGTTACAGCCTACCCAACGTGCTGTCACCATATCATTCTGGTTTTGCGTTCAGTAAACCAGCAGTCACGTGGCATTTGGATGCCGAGACAGGGCAAAGTTTAGAGCATAATCTTTCATTTTAATCTTCCATCCTCATGAGATGTGACGCATATGCAGCTATCTTTGGACTGCTCGACTTCCAAACGTCCACTCCCTCCCTGCATGGACACAGGCCCACAAAGGAATGAAATTGATAGCTCTGAAGGAGAGACAGCCCACACAAAGTTAACCAGCAATAGGAATATGGAGTGGTTTGGGGTTTTTTTCCCCAATAAGAATACCCTCTATCAACATGAATCTTTTAGACGGGATCAGAAAGGGACTCCCTTAAACATCCAAGCAAACAACAGCCACCCTTGGTTCCCAGCCACAGCGCCCTCTGCTGCGTATCGAAGAGGGTCCCCCACAAGCATACTTTGCTTTAGACTCAACTATTTTTCAATTTATTCACTTTCTGGAGTAAAATGAGGAAGAAAATTACGCAGTTAAGAGCCATGTAGGAAAAAAGACCTCACACAAAAAAGGTATCCACTAAATGCTTGGTGAATGAATGAATGAGTCAATGAACATATCTGAGCATGACATGGCACAACAAGCATTTTTTTGAACCTCAGATCGTATGTAACCAGTCAAAGCTTTGGTCAGTTAAACTAAGCAATGTCTTTTTTTTTTTTTTTTTTTTTTTTTGGCTGTGTTGGGTCTTCATTGCTGTGTGCTTGCTTTCTCTAGTTGCAACGAGCGGGGGTTACTCTTCATTGCAGTGTGCGAGCTTCTCATTGTGGTGGCTTCTCTTGTTGTGGAGCATGTGCTCTAGGTGCGTGGGCTTCAGTAGTTGTGGCACGCAGGCTCAGTAGTTGTGGCGCACGGGCTTAGTTGCTCCACGGCATGTGGGATCTTCCTGGACCAGGGCTCGAACACGTGTCCCCTACATCGGCAGGCGGATTCTTAACTACTGAGCCACCAGGGAAGTCCCAGGAGTGTCTTTTTAATCTCTTTCTAAAATACCGTAAACAGCTATCACACTTATTTTAAAAGTAATAATACTAAAATATGGAAAACAAGAAATGGAAGTTCCCAAAGTCCTATTCCTCTTATCTCCCTTAACAGTTTGCTGTATATTCTTCCAGGTTTTTTTCCCATGCATATATAGATTATACGTACATATTTTGAATAAATGGGGTCCTAAACTGCATACTGTTCTGTAAGTCACTTTTTTTTTTTTTTTTTTGCCGCACCACGCGGCTTTCAGGATCTTAGTTCACCCACCAGGGATTGAACCAGGGCCATGGCAGTGAAAACACCAAGTACTAACTACTGAACCCCCAGGGGATTCCCTCTAAGTCACTTTTTAAATCTAAGTCTCTATTACAGACATTTTACATGTCAGAATATATAGTAACTATATCTCACTTCTTTAAATGCTAAATAATATTCCATAAGTCACTTAACTTACCCCCTATAGATGAAGTATAATTGTAAGGTCAAAAATATAGGCACTTTTAAAAAATAGATATCGTCAAATTTGTCTCTAAAAAATTATACCACCATCATCAATACTGAGTACTGTTAGCCTTCCTGATACGTGTAATCTCATGGAGAAAATGCTATTTCATTGTTTTAATTTGTATTAATTTGATTATCGGTAAGGATAAGCAATTCTTCTGCTTATAAGCTATGTATACTTTTTCTTCTATGAATTGCTTTTTCATAACCTTCGTCCATTTTACGTTGGATTGTTAATTGCTTGCTTACTGATTTGTGGGCACTTAGACACTTCTTATATTAACCTTTTTAAATTACATATAGTGAATATTTTTCCCAGCTTGATATGCTTTTTTTTAATTGGGTTATATAGCTTTTAGTTATATAGAAGAGTTTTGTTTCACTGTTATCAAATATGTCATTCTAAACCATTTGACTTCTGGGCCATACATCATTTTTTTTAAATGCTTTGCTCACTCCAACATAATGAAAATACTTCCTATGCGCTTACTAGTATTTTAAAGATTTTTCTTAATGTTTAGATCTATAATCATTTCAGATTCACTTTTGCATGTGATATAAGTTAAAGATATAACTTTCTTTTTAAATGTTTTATTTCTCAAATCTTAGCTTATTTTTTAATTTTACCAAATTACAGCCAGATGTGTAAACATAATTCGTTCAATAATTTATCCTTTCTCCACTGATGTAAAATGCCTCCTTTATCATATACCAATTCTCCATGTACAGTTGAAGGCTTTACGAGCAAAGACTAAGGTTTTCAGGAGAAGAAGCAATTCTGCCCAAGACTGCAACATGGAAACCCTGGCTGAGTCTCCAGCCTGCCTGGTCTGCCCTGCGGAGTCTGGACTCAAGACAGTAACATCAGCTCTCAGTATCCTGTTCATCTCTTGGTCTACTCCTGGGCTAGCATCTCACTCTTTTAATTACTGTAACTTTATAGTCCATTTTCACATCCAGAAAACTAAGACTCTCCTTCATTCTTCTTTTTGAAAAGTTTCTTGATTCTTCTACAGCATTTGCTTTTCCAGGTTAACTTTAGAATCAAATCTGCGATAGTACAATCACACACATTCTGCCTTGGAAGATTTCCTCTCTTCCTGCATCCAAAGTACACTAACTAGGCCTCTTTTGTGTGTTGGCCATCGTATGTATGTAGGGACCACTCTTGCAATGGTTCCAAGCATCAGAGAGCTGCAATCTAAGATGTCATAGACTAATAAATAATACATTTCCACCGCAGTGGGGGAAATAAAGGATGACCTGGATGTCCAAAGAAGGTCACCTAACCCAGATTTAGTGTCAGAAAAGTTTCCATAATAAGTGATATCTAAACATTGACATAAATAATATTAGGAGTTGGACAGGAAAAACAGACAGAGGAGAGTATTTCGGGAAGACAGAAGAGCAGGGCAGTGAGGAAGAGAAGGCACATTGAGCCACAAGACCTGAAATGTCCAATGTGACTAGAACATGGTGGCCACGACCAGGGGCCTATCAAGCTCCATGAAGACATCTGTGTTCTTTCCCAAGAACAATGAGCTTCCTTAAAAAGGGTTGGATAGAAGAGAGTAAAGGAAATGAGTCAGAGTCATTGAACAGTCACTGAGTGCCCAAGCATCCCCTCTTTTCCCAGTGAACGGCAGCACTGTCACAGGGGCAGTACCATTGACCAGCTCTGGCCAATGGGCTGTGAGTGGAAGTGATTGACGTCATTTCCATGCCAAAGCATTTAAAAGCTGACCCTCCCACCCTGGTTGCCCCAGCAACCTGGAAGCCACATACAGAGATCTTGGCTTCCCAATATGGAAGTGGCCTGGATCACCAGGTCCCTGAGTGGAGGACAGTGCCCTGAAGACTCACCTGACCCATGCCAGAATTTTCATGAGCGAGAAAGAACTCTTTATTGTCTAAGCCATGGAGTTCTAAGGTTTCTTTATTGCTACAGTACAGCCTGGTGCTAACCTGACTAAGAAAGTCTCCAAATACAATCTGATGACAGGGCATCCAGCTTCTCAGAGCTCCCCAACACCACTGAGAGTCCTTGTCTTCAGAAGCTGAGAATACTCCTTCCTCTTTGGGGGAGAAAAGGACTAATATCAGCAAGGCCATCGCTATGCCTTCTCAGGGGTTTACAAGCTACTCCGTTGATGAACACTTTGCTCTAGTGAGCAGGTGTGAGATGCTTCCTGCACAGAGAATGTTAAGTGAGCTGCAACTTTCCACTCTCTCTCCCCTGCTTCATGGTTGTACCTTTCTTTCTTATGTCCCCTTGTTCTTTCATCCCTGGCCTTTTTCCTATCTTTCTTCAGCAGTGAGATGGTGCTGGCTGATAACTCAAGGGTGGCCACGTGGCAGCTACAGCCACAAGCAATGTCCTAACCTCCAGCCCCGCCGCACCTCCAAGAGGGAGGACAGCCTCCTTAGCACTGCTGCTGCAGGCACAGCAACCCAAGTTCAAATCCAGCCCAGTCTCTTTCCTCTTTGTATGCAGTTCGAGAGTTTCTTAACTTCTCTGAGATTTCATTTCCTATTCTGCAAAACGAGGATAGTGATACTTACTTGAGAGTCTTACAGGGATTATAAGAAAAAACAAATGTAATGTTCCCAGCACAGTGCCTGGCGCAGAATATGAATTTCCTAAAAGTCTGTTTCCTTTGCCCTTTCTCCTAAGGGAGAGACCGACTCCTCTCAGATCTCCATGGTTTAATCCTACATCTATCTATGTCAGCCTTTTGATGGGCAAAACTGCACTCTTAGGTCTGTGGAGGATACAAATGATCAGACAATGTAGCTGAGGAGGCCAGAGGTACTCATAGGGAAAAGTTAACAGGTTAATTATTAATTAGATGTGTAAATACCCGCGGTTTAATATAAGCCATAAGAGCTAAAGAAATCCAGAGAAAGGAGAGACATGCTTAGGCTCCTGGGATTGAGGCTAAGGATTCAACACAGGGAGACGGGGATAAAGAAGCAGCTCCTGCTTTCCCGAAGGCCGGGTCTCCCACCTCTGGGTCAGCATCCACTCTAGTTCAAGACGGGCTTCCGATTGATAGCTGTCCCAACGATGACAGAGCTGGAGAGACATTTTCGGACAGGCTCTGCCCACTCACAGCAGATACATCTCTGGGTACTACCTACTGATTCGGGAGGGTGTAACAAATAAACTTTTGAATGGATGTGCCCACCCTACAAAAGATTTTAGAGGGTCCCCTCTGTGTAAGGTACAAGGGTGGTCACTCCAAAGGCTATACTTGATATCAAAGGCGGGGACTATGCCAGGTACCCTTGCCAAGCCAGAACCTAACACCAGCACCAGGCACCCAGAGGTTATTTACAGACTGCCACAGGAGGTTCCCACGGCTCTGCAAACATGCCTACAAATGCCCTCAAACTTCTAGATAGGCGGGGTCAGCTCCTGATTGGAATGACACTGTCAGCTTATTCAGCTGCAAGTGTGCTTTAGCCGGGACGTACAGTTCCTTTCAAAAATCTCACAAAGGGGCTTCCCTGGTGGCGCAGTGGTTGAGAGTCCGCCTGCCGATGCAGGGGACACGGGTTTGTGCCCCGGTCAGGGAGGATCCCACATGCCGCGGAACGGCTGGGCCCGTGAGCCATGGCTGCTGAGCCTGTGTGTCCGGAGCCTGTGCTCCGCAACGGGAGAGGCCACAACAGTGAGAGGCCCGCGTACCGCAAAAAAAAAAAAAAAAAAAAAAAAAAAAACCTCACAAAGGTGGGGATCATTTAGTAAATGTATAGAAATCTCAAATCACTACTGTGTGAACCTGGGACCAACATAGCGTTGTAGGTCAATTATACTTCAATTTTTTTAAAGAAAGAGAGAAAAGAAAGGATGTCATCACAGTATTCTAGGTTCTGTCTGCAGTGAACAATATTTACATAATTAGAATGTTGCAAACACTAATTACTGGCATAATTAAAAGTATGTTCATTTGGGGGAAAGAATGGGGAAGGAGAGGTAGAGGTATTAAACCTTCATCTCTTATTACACTGATAAATTTAAAACTTGCTTTTTTCTTTTTTTATTGTGTCTACACAAGACAATAAATGTTAACTAAACCTACTGTGGTCGTCATTTACAATATATATACATCAAACCATCACACTGTACACCTTAAACTTATAGAGCAATCTGTGTCAATAGTTTCTCAATAAAACTGGGGGAAAAAAATCTAACAAAGCTCCAGCCACCACTCCCAAAGGAAAACATGAATTTTAGTGTGATCTGATCGTATTAAGTATGCAAAAAAAATGCAAAGTTGCATTTTACATCCACTAGCTGAAGACTCTCACGTCAAATGGCATATTCAAAGGCCAGCATAAAACCAAAACAAATGAATAATGACTAGGTTAAAATGTTCACTTCTGCTTCTTTTCAGAGCCCTCTGGGGACATGGAAATGTAAGGGAATAACAGGTTGATTGTTCCTTAGACTTTAAGGTAAACACAGGCCAACAGTGTGACACAGCTACCAAAAAAACAAATGAGATCTCAGGATGGATAAATTAATAGAAGTATAGGGTCATAAGCAAAGGAGGTTACAGATCTCT
Organism: Mesoplodon bidens; assembly: GCF_964165515.1. NCBI lineage: Eukaryota > Metazoa > Chordata > Mammalia > Artiodactyla > Ziphiidae > Mesoplodon > Mesoplodon bidens. Next base: position 9,869,055 of record NC_138161.1, on the reverse strand, counting down.
GTACATGAACAATGTGCGGGGTCTATATTGCTACTGGACAACTCCTGCAGGAGGTGAGAGTGTTCTCCCTTCGCATCAGAGAGCAGTGAGGACATTCAGACAGGAGTCAGTAAGGCAACGTAAACACCAGTGTCATCTTGAAACACTGCAAGGACCTCAGTATGAAGAGAGCTGGATTTTTTCCATGTAGTTTCAAAGGGCAACTGAGACCAAAAGACAAAATTGAGAGGGAGACAATTTTTAGCCAAATGTGAAGGAGACCTTTCCAACAATGAAGGCTGTTCAAAAACTGGAACAGTCTCAGGAGGTGGTGGGCCTCCTTGCACTGACGCTTTCCTACAAAGTTGTCTTCCCACGTTTCTGGCTGCATGAAAATTTAGAGGAACATGAGATTCTTCAAGTTTCAAGGCAGGTTTTGTAGAAAGCATCTGTTAGGACAGAGAGTTTAGGTTGGGTGGCCTCAAATGACTGCATAGAAGCTAACCAAAAATTCTTGCTTCCTCAGATATTATTTTCCCTTATTACAAAGGTTAAGAATTTCCCGGGTCAGATTTTAAAGGGGCATTTAATCGGGTCATGAAAGTTCAGTCCTTTTCCCAACTGGCAAGTCCTGTGCTCACTGGCCTTTGTGCGGCTCTGCCCTCTCCTCTCCCACCCCAAAGTCACACCCTCACTCTTGCTGAAAGCTGTGGACTCTAAACCTCATCATGTATAATACAGAAAGGGAATCATTGATTTTGTTCTGATTAGTCATCATAATGCTTTTCTCTTATATGTACTTAATCACTGTGGTTTCTCCAAGAATGGAAAGCTTTCCTTTCTACGGGAGAATCTAAATAGCTCTCTAAACAGACAGCAGCTGAGCAAACAGTGCAGAGAATTTCGGTGCCCTGTGATGAGAGCCACCACACCCTCAGCCAAGGCCAAGCAGCTCCTAGCACGGCAGCCAAATTACAAATAGCTGCGGAGTGATTCCTTTTGATCAACGGTGGATGCTTCCATTTCTTACAAGAATGTTCCATCCAGCTTTGTGGTTAGTCACAAAGCCTGAAAATGATAAATGTACTAGAGAATCAGCCAGTGTTTCCCTTCCAGGACTAGGACCAGACGGAGCCCGGGCAGCACCACTGCAGCAGGAAATAGCCGCACAGCTGGCCCCCTGGCAAGGGGCCGGCATGAAATGCTTCTCCCTGGAGTCCTCATTTCTCCGCAGCCTTCACTGCGCACCCTGCCTGGCCCGCTCTGCCTGTCTGTGCCCAGTGATCAGGCCTTCCATACTTTGCAATCTTAAGCACAGGAAACGCACAAGTCAGCACCCACAAAAGCGCACATCGCCTCTTGCTCCTAAGGAGAATTCCCAGCAGCTGTTTAACAGGGTATATGCCCACTCACATTATCTAATTGCTGAGGCAGGATGAGATGGGGTGGAAAAAAACAAACAAAAAAAGGAATGAATGACTCCTGTGAGACTGCAGACTGCTGAATAATAACCAGTTGGCATTCTTCCCTTAAGTAATGTTCTAGTGTCAGGGGGGGAGATGTAGGTTTGAGAAGTGTTGCAGCCTCCTCGTGTTCTATGGGAAGAGGGCTGGCCAGGGGCTTTTGCTAAACAGAGAGGCTCCTTGGGGCTGGCTCTGGGAGGACTATTTCCAGCTCAAAGCACCAGGGGATGCTGCAGCAGAAGGAAGGGATAGGAGATTACAGTGTCTTCAAGGCCAAGGCCACCTGAGGTCTGACTCTGGGCATGGTCAGCCTCCCAGAGGAGGCCACAGTGAACTTGGAGCCTGTCTCCTTGGGGGCAGGACTGCTTGGCTTCTTGCTTTGTGGGAGAAAGTATGAAGCCTTGTCTTTAATTTGCATTTTCTCATTAAGTGGAGTCAAGCCCTTTTACATCTGTGGATAGTGTGGTTGCCTTGACGGGGTAGTGTCTTTACGTTCCAAATTCCAAATTACCAGCTACAAACACACTTTCATTTATTTGCCATCTGTCTTTACACAGCCTGGAACACACTCAAAGGAAGCTGAGCCTCATGCTGTAAAATCATTATTTTTCCCAGGTTGTGCCGAGCTCAGGCTACAGAACCCTGACCGCATTACTAAAGTTGGGTCTACCCAGGCCAGGTTTTACTGCTGAACATTGACCAGAGGCTTTTAAATACGGGACATGGTGAGGGAAGTTTATAGAAGTACAATCCTACCTCAAGAAACAAGAAAAATCTCAAATAAACAATCTAACCTTACACCTAAAGCAATCAGGCAAAGAAAAACAAAAAACCGCCAAAGTTAGCAGAAGGAAAGAAATTATAAAGATCAGATCAGAAATAAATGAAAAAGAAATGAAGGAAACAATAGCAAAGATCAATAAAACTAAAAGCTGGTTCTTTCAGAAGGTAAGCATATTGATAAACCACTAGCCAGACTCATCAAGAAAAAAAACGGAGAAGACTCAAATCAATAGAATTAGAAATGAAAAAGGAGAAGTAACCACTGACACTGCAGAAATACAAAGGATCATGAGAGATTACTACAAGCAACTTTATGCCAATAAAACGGACAACCTGGAAAAAACAGACAAATTCTTAGAAAAGCACAACCTTCCGAGACTGAACCAGGAAGAAATAGAAAATACGAACAGACCAATCACAAGCACTGAAATTGAAACTGTGATAAAAAAATCTTCCAACAAACAAAAGCCCAGAACCAGGTGGCTCCACAGGCAAACTCTATCAAACATTTAGATAAGAGCTAACACCTATCCTTCTCAAACTCTTCCAAAATATAGCAGAGGAAGGAACACTCCCAAACTCATTCTACGAGGCCACCTGGACACCCGGACACCAAAACCAGACTAACATGACACAAAAAAAGAAAACTACAGGCCAATATGACTGCTGAACATAGACGCAAAAATCCTTAATAAAATACTAGCAAACAGAATCCAACAGCACATTAAAAGGATAATTCACCATGATCAAGTGGGGTTTATTCCAGGAATGCAACGATTCTTCAATATACGCAAATCAATCAATGTTATACACCATATTAATAAACTGCAGGATAAAAACCATATGATCATCTCAATAGATGCAGAAAAAGCTTTCGACAAAATTCAACAACATTTATGATAAAAACTCTCCAGAAAGTAGGCATAGAGGGAACTTACTGAACATAATAAAGGCCATATATGACAAACCCACAGCCAACATCATTCTCAATGGTGAAAACCTGAAACCATTTCCTCTAAAATCAGGAACAAGACAAGGTTGCCCACTCTCACCACTATTATTCAACATAGTTTTGGAAGTTTTAGCCACGCAACCAGAGAAGGAAAAGAAATAAAAGGAATCCAAATCAGAAAAGAAAAAGTAAAACTGTCACTGTTTGCAGATGGCATGATACTACATGTAGAGAATCCTAAAGATGCTACCAGAAAACTACTAGAGCTAATCAATGAATCTGGTAAAGTAGCAGGATACAAAATTAATGCACAGAAATCTCCTGCATTCCTACACACTAATGATGAATAATCTGAAAGAGAAATTAAGGAAACACTCTTATTTACCACTGCAACAAAAAGAATAAAATACCTAGGAATAAACCTACCTAAGGATACAAAAAACCTGTATGCAGAAAACTATAAGACACTGATGAAAGAAATTAAAGAGGATACAAACAGATGGAGAGATATACCATGTTCCTGGAATGGAAGAATCAACATTGTGAAAATGACTATACTACCCAAAGCAATCTGTAGATTCAATGCAATCCCTATCAAACTACCAATGGCATTTTTCACAGAACTAGAACAAAAAATCTCACAATTTGCATGGAAACACAAAAGACCCCAAATAGCCAAAGCAATCTTGAGTAAGAAAAATGAAGCTGGAGGAATCAGGCTCCCAGAGTTCAGACTATACTACAAAGCTACAGTAATCAAGACAGTATGGTACAGGCACAAAAACAGAAATATAGAGCAATGGAACAGGATAGAAAGCCCAGAGATGAACCCACGCACATATGGTCACTTTATCTTTGATAAAGGAGGCAAAAATGTACAATGGAGAAAAGACAGCCTCTTCAATAAGTGATGCTGGGAAAACTGGACAGCTACATGTAAAAGAATGAAATTAGAACACTTCCTAACACCATACATAAAAATAAACTCAAAATGGATTAAAGACCTAAAGGTAAAGCCAGACACTATAAAACTCTTAGAGGAAAACATAGGAAGAACACTCTGCGACATAAATCACAGCAAGATCTTTTTTGATCCACCTCCTAGAGTAATGGAAATAAAAACAAAAATAAACAAATGGGACCTAATGAAACTTCAAAGCTTTTGCACAGCAAAGGAAACCATAAATAAGACGAAAAGACAACCCTCAGAATGGGAGAAAATATTTGCAAACAAAGCAACTGACAAAGGATTAATCTCCAAAATATACAAGTAGCTCATGTAGCTCAATATCAAAAAACAAACAACCCAATCCAAAAATGGGCAGAAGACCTAAACAGACATTTCTCCAAAGAAGATATACAGATTGCCAACAAACACATGAAAGGATGCTCCACATCACTAATCATTAGAGATATGCAAATCAAAACTGCAATGAGGTATCACCTCACACGGGTCAGAATGGCCATCATCAAAAAATCTACAAACAATAAATGATGGAGAGGGTATGGAGAAAAGAGAACCCTATTGCACTGTTGGTGGGAATGTAAATTGATACAGCCACTATGGAGAACAGTATGGAGGTTCCTTAAAAACTAAAAATAGAACTACCATATGACCCAGCAATCCCACTACTGGACATATACCCTGAGAAAACCATAATTCAAAAAGGCTCATGTACCACAATGTTCACTGCAGCACTCTTTACAATAAACAGGACATGGAAGCAACCTAAGTGTCCATCAATAGATGAATGGATAAAGAAGATGTGGCACATATATACAATGGAATAGTACTCAGCCATAAAAAGGAACGGAACTGAGTTATTTGTAGTGAAGTGGATGGACCTAGAGTCTGTCATACAGAGTAAAGTAAGTCATAAAGAGAAAAACAAATACCGTATGCTAACACATATATATGGAATCTAAAAAAAAAATGGTTCTGAAGAACCTAGGGGCAGGACAGGAATAAAGACAAAGATGTAGACAATGGACTTGAGGACACGGGGTAGGGGGGAGAAGGGTAAGCTGGGACGAAGTGAGAGAGTGGCATGGATATATATACACTACCAAATGTAAAATAGATGGATAGTGGGAAGCAGCTGCATAGCACAGGGAGATCAGCTCGGTGCTTTGTGACCACCTAGAAGGGTGGGATAGGGAGGGTTGGAGGGAGGCTTAAGAGGGAGGAGATATGGGGATATATGTATATGTATAGCTGACTCACTTTGTTATACAGCAGAAACTAACACACTCTTGTAAGCAATTATACTCCAATAAAGATGTTAAAAAAGAAAAAGATGTTAATAAAAAAAAAAGTCCCCCCATGGGGGCTTCCCTGGTGGCACAGTGGTTGAGAGTCCGCCTGCCAATGCAGGGGACGCGGGTTCATGCCCCAGTCTGGGAAGATCCCACATGCCATGGAGCGGCTGGGAGCCATGGATGCTGAGCCTGCACGTCCGGAGCCTGTGCTCCACAGTGGGAGAGGCCCGCGTATCGCAGAAAAAAAAAAAAAAAAAAAGTCCCCCCAAATGAATAAATACAGGACTTGATAAAAATAGCAGAGCTAGTAAACCCTCCGTGTAAACAGAAAGCTAAATTCTGTGTATATTGATTCCCTTGGGAGGTGACTTAGGCATTAGTGATTTCCACAACTAAGACTCGTGTTTAGCAAGATACTGATACCAACAAGGGGTGAGGCCGGAGCGATAAGGAACTCCCTCCTGTCTCCTCTGATGTCTCCTCTGAAGAGAGGAGAGGAGTCGGCCTAAGCAGGGCAGAATCTGGAGAGACTGGAGGGGGAGGAAGAGAGGGAGGCAGACGGGGGCTTTGTTCGTGGCACAGAAAAGCACAGCCCAGCAGAGAGGGCGCCTGCCTTGGGCACAGGTGATGAACATCCTACGGACACAGATGCTGAAGGCAGCCGAGGAGAAGCAGCAGTCAGTTCCTGCAGAGACCCCTTCCCAGCTTCTCTCCACGCTCGGCCCTCCTTCCTTCCTCCTCCAGAGCTTCACTGGGAAGCAGCTGCATCGTGGAGAGGTGGTGAAGCTCCCGGTGCCTGTGTGCTGTCTCTGGACACAGCAGGGAGGCCTCTGGCTGGGGTCAGGGCACCGCGCCGGCGACACTGGCTCAGCCCCACCTCCGTGCCAGACTTCACTTGCTCCACCTGGAGAGCAGCCCCATCCTCTGGTCTGGATCTGTCCCCGTGGACCCTGCGCATCCTCTTCTGTGTACCCTGCATCCGAGGACTGACACTGGGCTGTCACTTTCTTCTTCGCAGGGACCTGACTCTTGGTCTCTCCTTATGAGCTGCTCGAAGTCTTCTTTCTGTATCGATTATAGACCTTCACCAATTGTTTTGGCAGAGGTTGGCTTCCCGTAGATTGATCAATGCCCACAGCAACTTGGCTGAAAACCTGAGTAAAACCCAAAGCTCTGGCTCACTCTCCATCCTCTGTCTTCTGTCGGACAACTATAACCTCCACTGCAGTCAGTGCCCTGTGTGTTCTAGGAGAGGAATCAGTGGGAAGAGGCATTTCTCAGCTGGGTTCCAAGCTGGAAACGGTTCCCTTCAGGTGGAACCATCAATACCATGACATGTTGGGAAGGAAAAATCAACAATAGCTGGCAATGAGATGTGAAGGGGGCGGGAGGATTCCTGCACGACTCCCCAACTTTGAACTTGGAGGACTGGGTAGATGGCAAACGAGGGCAGGAAGACAAAACAGAAGGGGGTGTGAGTGGATATCCACGTGGGATCTCTCCCAAAGGTAACAGCTACCTGGAATGCTGTTAATCATCCCCTTGCTTCATCATATATATGCAGTGATGTGATGGTTAATGTTTAAAAATCAGGGCTTCCCTGGTGGCGCAGTGGTTGGGAGTCCGCCTGCCGATGCAGAGGACGCGGGTTCGTGCCCCGGTCCGGGAGGATCCCACATGCCGCGGAGCGGCTGGGCCCGTGAGCCATGGCCACTGAGCCTGCGCGTCCGGAGCCTGTGCTCCGCGGCGGAGAAGCCGCGGCAGTGAGAGGCCCGCGTACCGCAAAAAAAATAATAATAAATAATAAAAAAAATAAAAAAATAAAAAATAAAAATCAGCTCTCCAAAAATTAAATATGTGCGCGTATCCTAATAAGTTTGTTATAAATTGTTCGATAGAAAGGATATATAGCACACAGTTTACAAATAATAAAATACATAATATCCTTATTATAAACCTCTAACATTCAATTGATTCTCACAGAATATTTTTTATTTTTGCCGAACTTTCATAATTGTGACCAACCTATGGTTGCAACAGATGAACCAATGTAGTTTCAGTATGAAGGTTGGTTGATCTTTTTGTTTACATTAACAAGTAATAAGAAAGCAAAATGACAAAGACAAATGGTAGAAAATCACTTTTTTATCAATTATGTGAGCAACTTCTTTGTGGAATCGGATAATAGTTTTCAAATACTGGAAGGCTATTTCCTCAATTTCTGTGCTATTCACAATGTAACAGCCGCAGACATGACAAACATTTCAGTTTAATCTGTTAATCATTATTAACATTTAGTGCGTCATTTTGTTATATCCAGACAATCAACAAAGCAATTACACCCTGATTTGTAGCACTGGCCAATTTCTTTCATATAAATAGTGGCTCATTTCAAGCTACCAAGGTGATGTCACTGAACACTGAATTGGAAAGAGATCATGGTAGCATGCCAGTTTATAGGATTTTTACCATACAGATGCAATATATATAATAACCTCAAAAGCATAGATAATAGTAAAATAAGTAAGATAATTAGGAGGTGATGAGTTAGAGTATTTATTACCATTCTCTTTGCTGTAATTATTTTATTGTAAGCTTATATAATTTAATTTTTAATAGCAGCTATGTTTAACAACTGCCTTGCTAAATTCCTGAAAATTTAACTATTGGATCTCACAAGTCAGTTCAAGCCGGCTCTGGCATACCATTGTGTGAATGGCCCAACAATATGTTGTTTAATTTTGTGCTTTATAAAAATGGTACCATGTTGAGATTCCCTAGCGATCCAGTGGTTAGGACTCCATGCTCTTACTGCCAAGGGCCCAGGTTCAACCCCTGGTTGGGGAATTAAGATCCCTCAAGCTGCATGGTGCAGCCAAAAACAAACAAAAAAAAATGTTACCATATTGTAGGTAATCTTCTGGGAGTTGCTTTGTCACTCACCATCATGTTACTCTTGTCTAGGGACACTCAGCACTATCTCAGCTCTGTCACAGGAAGTAGAAGCCTGAGGACCACAACCCCCAGAATCTCTTGCCAACGGGGTTTCTGTTCTATGACCAATGACAGGTGGACGGTGGTACAAGGTGGATTTCACTCTTCCTCAGGCAGCGATGGTGTCTGTGGTAGCCATAGTGGCTTCCTGCAATGCTTCGGTTTCCAAGGAGCACCCCCATCTCTGGATTTCATCCCCTCCCATCCCTTCCAACAATTTTGTAGGACCTGAATTCCTGTACTAAACCCTTCCGACTGGAAATATATAGAATGGTTTCTGGGCTTAGGATTAAAAGACTGGGATTTATCCACGTTGATGCATGTAACCTAGGACCGTCTTTTCCACTGTGGTATAACAGGCCACGCTGTGACGGTATCACATAGGATTCTCCACAGTTAGGCTGCATTTTATATCCTGCCTGCCCATCTTTGATACTTTCAATGCAGCCAGTGTGCCCAGAGGATACTACCACAGGCAACAAGAGACACGCCCCGGTGTTGACCCACACAGTTCTCAGGCTCACTCACTGGACTCCACATTGCTGCGCTTACCTCCTTCTCCATCTCCTTCTGTAGGTGATCCACTGGATCCTGCTTTCCAGCCCGTCAACCTTGGCCAAACATGCTATCATGTATTGAAGGAGGGTCTATTGGTGATAAAGAAGTCCGGTTCCCGTGGGCCAGTACAGGCTCCCAGCTACAGCATGGGAAAAAAAAAATCACATAAGAAAAATGTAGCTTGGGTTAGCACATGTAAGCTTTTATATATGGAATGGACAAATAACAAGGCCCTACTGTATAGCACAGGGAACTATATTCAATAACCTATGATATGGGCTTCCCTGGTGGCGCAGTGGTTGAGAGTCTGCCTGCCGATGCAGGGGACATGGGTTCGTGCCCCGGTCTGGGAAGATCCCATATGCCGCGGAGCGGCTGGGCCCGTGAGCCATGGCCACTGAGCCTGCGCGTCCGGAGCCTGTGCTCCACAACGGGAGAGGCCACAACAGTGAGAGGCCCGCATACGGCAAAAAAAAATAAAAATAAATAAAAATAAAATAGCCTATGATAAACCATAAGGGAAAAGAATATAAAAAAAAGAATGTATATGTATAACTGAGTCACTCTGCTGTATAGCAGAAATTAACACAACACTGTAAACCAAATATACTTCAATTAAAAAATATTGAAAAAAAACATAGCCTATCTGCTCATAGTAAATTACCTTGAGACATAAGTTGACAATAGCATGACAAAACTGGCAACAGCCCGCCCAGATTCACTAGTTAATCAAACCCAGCCAGGACTTTTCCAGAGTGTCCTCCCTGTTCCCATACAACCTGTGCTGAGCTGCTCAGGAGATAAGTTAATTTATTTCTGGGAAGAAGAGAGAAATATTCTCTCCCCTTGCCTGTGGGTTGAAACCCTATCCACCCTTCAAAACCCAGTTCAGATATCTCCTCCTCCGTGAAGGCTTCTCAAACGCTACCCATCTGAAATATCCTGCTCTGTATCCTCTGCACCTTGTATATAATTCTTTACACCCTTGAGGGATGGGATAATGTCTTCCCCCCAGACAAAACACGGGCTTGCTTATCACTTACTATAAGAACAGTGGATTCCCCAAGCTCAGCATTCGTCGGCTATGATACAAACCCACTGCACACCGAACATCCACCTGGACCCCTCATATTGCCCCTGTGGGGCTTGGAGGACAAGGGGAACCCAGGTCATCATGATACTCATTCAGTTTGCTCTGCCATGAATAATGAAGTCCCTTGTCTCTGACCCAGGACTCTGTCTTCTGCCAGCATCCAGTGAACCAGTAAGAGGCTAACTCATTAGCTTGTGAGTAAAATCCCAGACCCTTCCCAGATCCAAGACTGAGTCTGTGTCTTATCATCCTTGGGGCTCCAGAGTCTACTACAGGCCTGATCAGTACAATATATGTTTGGAATTTCATCAAGTTGAATGGACTAGACCAAATACCAGGAACTTTTCTTCTACTGAGTACCAGTGAGCCCGGAGTCTCTCAACCTGGGCACTATTAACATTTGGGGCTGGATCATTCTTTGCTGGGTGGAGGGTGGGAGGCGCTGCAGGATGTGCACTACAGGATGTTTAGCAGCATCCCTAGCCTCTACCCACTCTCCAACTGTGGCAACCAAAACTGTCTCCGGACATTGCCAGCTGTGCCCTGAGGAGGCAATACCACTCCCCTTTCTACAGCAAAGAGAACCACTGGTGCAGCCTACCCAGAGGGTAGCGGTGAGAATGGGAAGAGCAAGCAAAGGGGCCGTCACTAAGTTATAATGTAGCATCCGGACAGAGATATAAAATATTACACAGAGGGGGCTTCCCTGGTGGCGCAGTGGTTGAAAGTCCGCCGGCCGATGCAGGGGACATGGGTTCGTGCCCTGGTCCGGGAAGATCCCACATGCTGCGGAGCGGCTGGGCCCGTGAGCCATGGCCGCTGAGCCTGCGCGTCCGGAGCCTGTGCTCCGCAACGTGAGAGGCCACAGCAGTGAGAAGCCCGCGTACTGCAAAATATATATATATATATATGTATATATTACACAGAGATACAAAATATTGCACTGCCTTTTCACAGCTAGCAGTAAACACAACCATGTGAGCACCATAGGTGCCCCAGGGGCATCAGCTAGATCACCTCATTCACACCCTCCAGCATTTCACTCTGTAGGAACCTCAGGCATGGATGGGGTAAGCGGCTCACCCAAGTGGAATAGTTTAGACTTGAATCCAGAGCTGAGCGTTTCCAACACTCTTGTTCTTAATTCTTAGCCTCGTTATCATCCCACAAAGAAAGGGGGGAGACAGACTGGGGCTTAGAAATAAGGAGATGGGAAATCAAAGTTGACCTTAAGAAAAAAATAATAATAATCAAAATTACATGTCAACACCAGTCTCTTAAGGGTTAAAAATACATAACCCTTTAGATATTTTAAGTGGGCAAATAAGTGCCAGAATCTGTATTAACATGTACTTTAATTCCTACATTAAATGTTTAAGTACAAGCCCTCATGAGCTGCTCTCTTCTGCATCCAGAAAAATGCTAACCATCCAGTCCAGAAAGGAGAAAAGTGCCAAAAACTGTTTTAACGCAGCAAAACGCAGCCCTGGTGAACTTCAGTGGAGTACCTCTGCCACCTGGTGGCGAGTTGAAGAACTGTCCTTAAAACACGCAAAGCCACTTGGTACTTTGCAATGGGTGTTTGAATGAGTGCCCACCTCATTCCCAACTGAGTCAGACAAGAATTGATGCTCCAAACTGGCTACAGGTTGATACCAGATTTTGGTAATCTGGAGAGCAGAAAAAATACTGATTACCTATGGAATTACAAAGCTTGAGTAACTCCTAAGGAAAAACACTATTTTGACTTTATTTTAAACTTTCCCTGAGAAGCTAACATTCCCCTCATCCTTAATTCTCAGAAATGTTTTCAATGCACGATAGCGTTGTGTTTTGGAGGCAGAGAAAGACAGCCAGAAAGAAGGAGTAGGAAAGAGAAGAAATGAAAGAAAGGGGACATCACTGCCATATTTGGTGCCAAAAACCATAATTCTATTAAAAACATGCATATTAGTCAAAGATTTTTCAACATCTAAGTCAGTTTCTCTCAGGAATCCTAAAAACATCATTAATGTTTTTATTAAGAAATTAATGATGACTTCTTAGTTAAAATAATAAATTTACTTAAAAGTGGGATTAATGCCCAATACTAAGATACATCTACATAACTCATGTTGGTAAAAATAATTTCCTCCCATTATTTTATGTTTCAAATAGAATTGTCTCATGTCTTCATTCCTCAGATCTTTAAACTGTTCTCTTTCTCTACTCAGTAATATCATAGAAAAATCTATAATACATTTTTTGTTAATCTAATGAGTATTTTCTTGAGCATCTACTATGTACCAGGCATTGGGATATAGCAGTGAATAAGACATATCCTTACCCCATGGGGCTTGCAATATAACAGGGAGAAAGGCGATCCACAGGCTCTATGTAACAGGTTAAGCACCATCTCATTTAATTTTCACAACTCTATGTGGTGGGTCTTATTATCCCCATTTTACATATGAGGAAACTGAGGCTCAGGGAGGTTAAGTGGTTTGTCCAAGGACTCAGAAGACTAAGTGGCAGAAGCAGGATTCAAAATCAGATACCACTTCTCCAAAGCCCAGCTCTTAACACCTGTACGATCCAGTTACACGTTTTCAACAGCGAAGCAGGCACGATGCCAGGCCCTGTGGGGTATAGAGGAGGTGCCTCCAAGAGTTCGAACAGCATCTGCCTGCAAAGATTAGTACATGAGGCTTCCAGGCCCAAGAGCACACCTCCTCATTCACCAGCAGTCATTAAAAATAACTAACGGGGCTTCCCTGGTGGCGCAGTGGTTGAGAGTCCGCCTGCCAATGCAGGGGACACGGGTTTGTGCCCTGGTCCGAGAAGATTCCACATGCCGCGGAGCAGCTGGGCCCGTGAGCCATGGCCGCTGAGCCTGCGCATCCGGAGCCTGTGCTCCGCAACGGGAGAGGCCACAACAGTGAGAGGCCCGCGTACCGCAAAAAAAAAAAAAAAAAAAAAAAAAAAGAACGATCTGAAACTCCACTCTAACATTCTGGGGGGAAAAAAATCATTCTTAAAATTATAATTTAAAATGTATAATATGAATTGGTACAGCCACTATGGAGAACAGTATGGAGGTTCCTTAAAAAACTAAAAATAGAACTACCATATGACCCAGCAATCCCACTACTAGGCATATACCCTGAGAAAACCATAATTCAAAAAGAGACATGTACCAAAATGTTCATTGCAGCTCTATTCACAATAGCCCGGAGATGGAAACAACCTAAGTGTCCATCATCGGATGAATGGATAAAGAAGATGTGGCAAATATATACAATGGAATATTACTCAGCCATAAAAAGAAACAAAACTGAGCTATTTGTAATGAGGTGGATAGACCTAGAGTCTGTCATACAGAGTGAAGTAAGTCAGAAAGAGAAAGACAAATACCGTATGCTAACACATATATATGGAATTTTTTTTTTAATGTCATGAAGAACCTAGGGGTAAAACAGGAATAAAGACACAGACCTACTTGAGAATGGACTTGAGGATATGGGGAGGGGGAAGGGTAAGCTGTGACAAAGCGAAAGAGAGGCATGGACAAATATACACTACCAAACGTAAGGTAGATAGATAGTGGGAAGCAGCTGCAGAGCACAGGGAGATCAGCTCGGTGCTTTGTGACCACCTGGAGGGGTGGGATGGGGAGGGTGGGAGGGAGGGAGATGCATGAGGGAAGGGATGTGGGAACAGATGTATATGTATAACTGATTCACTTTGTTATAAAGCAGAAACTAATAAAAATAAATAAATAAATACACACATACATAAAATAAAATAAAGAATTTGGAGATATGGTCAGGAAAGGGTTACCCTCAGAATAAATTTTGTAAGAATTAGTAAATAATAAAGTTCTCTGCAGATGTATGCTAAGCTGAAAAAATAAATAAATAAATAAATAAAATGTATAATAAAAGTGAAATTCAACAAAAAGATTCCCATTAAGAGGATCATCAACAGATCCAGCAATTTCCCCACAGAGGGAAGAAAAGTCAGGTTTTGGGCAACGGATATCGTGGGGGGCTTCTGCTCCCCCACCCCACGAATTTAAAGTCATGATGAAGGACAAGGACTGGAATTTTCAGGTGGCCAAATATAGCACCTGAAGTGGAGATCTTGCTTCTGTACCAACAGTGCATTTTGAAAGGCTCCGTGATGTAGAATGTAAAAGGAGGAGTGAGAAATTACAAAAGACACTCCTCTTGAACAGACGGAAAGTCAGCACTTCTGGATATCACGTGCCCATTGGGCAGGTATCCTAAGTCTAGGCTGCATCTCACAAAGACCCGAAGTTGACCTCGGAAGAGAAGCTCCGCTGCTTACACCGCTGTTAAAGCCCATTCCCCCCGTCCATTTCTGGCAAACCTCTGATTTCCACTTCTTGTCTGAAACACACTGTTTGCTTGGCCAAAGCCAAAAGACCTGAGAACCTCCCAGGGCAAATGTTGATCTAAAGAAAATGTCCTAAGTGATCGGTGGTATTTATCCAGGTATTATTTCCGCCACCTGCGCTAAGTTTACCAAGCAGGTGGGGAGAGCTGCTCTCTCCCGTACGTTCCACTTGAGTTGCCTGGATACCACGTGTTGTGTTCAACAGGGAACATACATGTAATTGTTCCTCTCTTCACTTAAACCATAAGGATTCCAAATTAGATCATATCGCTGAACCACAAGAAGGAACCTTGTGCACATGAACTCTGCGTGGCTGACCGGAGCTGCCCTCTGAAACCAGAGGCAGCAAGCTTTGTAATCGAGAAGATGTTTCAGGGTCTCGCCAAACCAACCAACATTCAAGAATCCCTCCTCTTGGCAGGCATCAGTTTCGATGTGATCACTCCTAATTGCTGGTGATATTAAGGAATGGACCTCTGAGATCTGATTCCCTTTCTGCAGCCAAATTGCTAACGTACATTAAAAACACCCTCATAAACTGTCATTTGTGGGCAGAACCATCAGTGCCCATTCCAAGACATACTTGGCTTTCACAGACTGGAAAAAAAAAGAAATCGGAAAAAAATAAGCCCAGAAAGGGCATAATTATAATAAATGTAATACAAGGAGTAAACTGCAAAGTTGCAGCTACCGTAGAATCTTTGGCAAATCTTAAAATAAGATTATGAAACATCATGGAAACGTTTTAAGGTATCTTTTCACGAAATCAACTTTTTTTCTTTTGGTTCTATTTTCATTTCATAGCACTTATCACAACTGTGATTCATGAATTATGCACATAATTTTTTTATTTGATGTCAGACTCCCTGGTTATTCTGTAACTCCCTCAGTGAAGGGCCCAAGACTGATTTGTTTACACTCCCTATGCCCCATATATGGATGGGCACATAGTAGGGGCTCAAAAAATATTGATGCTATCTTTGCAATAGCACTGTGATTTCATCATCCTGATGTGTCACCTAGTTGTTTCAAAAGCACTCTGCATCATTTCGTAGTTTTGTTATTATAGTTAAGCAAGACGTTGCAGGGGTAAAGGGTACATGGTACCTCCCTGTATATTTTTTTTCTTGCAACTTCCTGTGAAGCTGTGATTATTCAAAGTCTTGGATTTCACCTAAATAGTGGAATTTCCATTTCGATCTCTCACACTCATGATGTCACAATGCTCTTTGCTTCCTGGATTTCACCAGTGTTTTCTGGGTTTCCCCAACTCTACTTCCAACAATCGGACATCCTGAGCAGCCGAGTGAAGCTCATCTTTTTTTCCCTCCAACCCTTGACAGAGCACATCCCTCTGTACAGCAGCCACCCCTCTGAGACAGCCAGCCAAAATGCCAAGTCTGATGCCAATTTTCATACCATTTATCCTTCTCTGTCTTTTCCACACAGAGACCACCAAAAAGTTATCACATGGCAGTAATTTTCAAGAAGAACTAGCTGGAATACCAAGGTTCAGGGAGAGATGTTATGTTGCTAAGCCAACCATTCCCTCAAGATTGTTAGTTGGCAATAAAATCCAGAACGTGTGCGTCCGGATTCCAAGTTGGTGAACCACACACTCCTAACTCTTCTTTTGCTGCATCCATGGCAGCCTCGTGCTACACAAAGAATCAGGCCACCACAGAGCTGCCAAGAGCCTTGGAAAACTGTACAAAGTACATTAAAATCAACAGAGAGTCTTCCCATGTCATAGTATTTGGATAACTTCTCACCCCTACAAGCTCCCCGAAAAGCCACTGGCTGAAGTCTGACACACTGGCTTGAATCACACAATCAGATTCAAACTTTTAAACAAAGCACTGTGCAGATATTCACTTGCCCGTGAGCCTGGGAACATAGCCCAGACCCACTGGACGGGAGGACAGATGCCATATCCAGGGGCAGAGACGAGTCAGGACTGCAGAGCGCTCTCAGAAGCTGAGTATATCAGCAGCCTCCACCAGCCCCGAGCTGAGCCCACTCTGGTTCTTCAGCCTCCTAATGAATGACCTTCTCCGGAAGAAAACAAAAATTCCTGCCTTTAACATTCACATCAGTCTCTGTGAGTCAGAAGACACAGGCTGTCTGGCTTTCCAACACCTTCACAGGCTCAGAGCATCGTCCTCTATCGACCCTTGTAAAAGCGGATGGCAACAGCAGAAGTTCAAGGAGAAACAGCTTTGAAAGCTACTCCAACAGTGAGACCGGGCTACCAGGAAAGACAAAAAGAAGTGAACGCCAGTTTTCATTGCCTCCTGGACCAAAGTGGGAGAAGAGGGAGAGAGGGCCAGGGGGAGGAGAGAGAAATGGTCTTCATTATTAAAATGCTTTAATAAGGTAGCATATACACTACCAAATGTAAAATAGATAGCTAGTGGGAAGCAGCCGTATAGCACAGGGAGATCAGCTCGGTGCTTTGTGACCACCTAGAGGGGTGGGATAGGGAGGGTGGGAGGGAGACGCAAGAGGGAAGAGATATGGGAACATATGTATATGTATAACTGATTCACTTTGTTATAAAGCAGAAACTAACACACCATTGTAAAGCAATTATACTCCAATAAAGATGTAAAAAAATAAAAGACTGATATTCTCACTGCCAGGCAGTGAGTCCAGAGAAAGACAAATGCCCTATCCTCTCATGGTTTTTGTTTAGCAGAAAAGTAATGTCCATTGGTATAGCATTTTTAAATCAATAAAGTACTTTCACATACAGAAACTCACAAACTCTCAGCAGCCTTGAGCTATTATACCCACTTTGCAGATGAGGAATCTGAGACTCATAGCAACACAGAGTAAGTGGAGAACCAGGATAACAGTGGGACGGTCAGCAGTCAGCAGGGAGATGAAAGAAGCAGGTGAGAACTCCCTTGCTACCCTTTGGGGGTAAAATAGAAGAAAACATAGTCCCCAGATCAGGGTGCAGGGGATTCATCTCCATCTTTGTGGTGGGCCTAGGACTCCAGAAAGGACTTCAGGGTTAGTTTATTCTTATTCTGACAATTCAAACAGAAGAGCCCCTAAGCTGATAATTTCTCATTTCAGAGGTGATTCATAGAACATTGTCTCCAAAAAGAAATCCACTGAGAAATGTGAGATGAGAGAGTTATAAACAAAGGGCCCCAGCTGCTACTTGAATCGGTTACATGCCTCAGATGGGACAGGAGCTTAGGCCAAAATATTAAAGGGCTTTACAGCGGGGCAGCTCACCTTGAAGTGACTCTGGAACACGACCTGGTCATGGATGGAGACGCAGAAGCTCAAGCCAGGGCCTCGGTGACAACAGGAGGTCAAGTTCACGACTCAAACCTCTGACCTCAGATAGTGAAAGGCAGGTGGGCCACACCCTCTGGCGCTGATGAAGCCCCCCTGCTCCAGGTTTCATAGAGCACCCACTTTCTAAACACAGAGACACGCACCTCTGATTTCCACGTGCAAACAGATGTGGCCTTGGGGGATGGAGAAGTAGGGAGGAGAGAGGAAACGGTGCTGCGGGAGAAACTGGGCCCTGCGTGCTGACCTACGCTCTGCCCCCAGGGTCCTGTCCGAACATCTCACCTTAACCCTAACCCTAACCTGATAGAGTGGGGATGCAAGGCCAAGCTTGGCCGGGGCCCCTTGAATATATCAAAGTAAAGCTTGGTTCCATGACCTTGGGGAAATGAGTTTTCTGTCAAGCTCAGCCTACAATTGCCTTTAGGAAACCTTTAACAAGGGTTTCCTTTGCCACGTCCGGCTGTGCTCTCTGCAACCATACCAGTGTCCCCACAGGCCCTCGAGGAGGTGGGTACCTGCTCATTTCAAATGTACTGAATCCAGTTGACCTGTCCCAGGTTGGGCCACTTGGACTGCATTTCCCCCTTCTGGTAGAGAATTTGGGGGCACACTGCCCTGGGCGGACACTGAGAGCAAAGAGTGCACTCCCCAAGTGTAAGCCCCCAACTCGACCTGGAGGCTGGGAGAAGGGATGGAGCAGTAACACTGAAGCAGGCCCAGCGCCCCCTGCCTGGTCCCAGGGGGACCCCATGGAGCAGCGACCACCGAGCGGCCCCCCTACTGCTCTGGGACAGAGAAATAAACGTCTGTGTCACTGACGGTGCTCAAAACACACACAAACAGGATGGACGGGAGGGGCAGCCCAGGAGAGAACTTTCTTTTGATGAGACTTTGGATTCTATGTCATGTTTTAATCCACAAGAAATTGGGTCTCACTTCATGCCCTGTGAAATAACAGAGCCTCCCTCCATTTTCCCAGCCTACTCTTCTGAAGTTTTATTCCAGATTTCTCTTTTCCTTCTAAAAGTTATAAGGAGGACTCCCCCAGCGGTCCAGTGGTTAGGACACTGTGCTTCCACTGCAGGGGGCCCGGTTCCACCCCTGGTCAGGGAACTAAGATCCCGCAAGCCATGTGGCATGGCCATGAATAAATAAATACATAAATAAATAAAAATTTTAAAATAAAATAAAAGTTACAACAAATTAGACCCAGTGTGTTGTCCTTTCATTTATTTTTTTAATTGTGGTAAAATACACATAACATAAAATTTACCATCTTCCCCATTTTTAAGTGTGCAATTCAGTGGCATTCACAGTGCTGGACAGCCATCACCACCATCCATCTCCAGAACTTTTTCATCACCTCAAACAGAAACCCTGTTCCCATTAAACAGTAACTCCCCACCCCACCCCCAGGCCCTGGCAACAACCATTCTGCTTTCTGTCTCTATGGATTTGATTCCTCCAGATACACCTCATGTAAGTGGAATCATACAGTATTTGCCCTTTGATGGCTGACTTCCTTCACTCAGCATAATGAAAAGTAACCTTGTGTTTCATGCATGTTGTGGCAGGGATCAGGATTTCCTTCCTTTTTAAGGCTGGATAATATTCCATTGTATGGATTTACCACACTATGCTTATCCAGTCATCCGTCAATGGATGCTTGGACTGCTTCCCCCTTTTGGCGGGTGTGAACAATGCTGCTATAAACATGGGCCTACAAAGTCTGTTGGAGTTTGCTGCTCTTCCTTACAGCCGCCCAAACTGAGATAATCAGAAATGAACAGGGCATCACAGAACACCGTCGGTTTACTATTGCGATGTCCCTGCCCAAGCCCATCTGAAGCTTGGGCCCAGGGGTCTGTCTCAGCAGCTTCCAAGGAAGGCCCCAGTTCCTTTTCAGTGCCCCACACACACATGACAACCAACCCCACAGGCCCAGCCATTGAAAAACACAGACCCATAGTGAAACGGTTGGGGCTTCTTTTTGAGGTGTTGAAAATGTTCTAAAATTGAGTATGATGATGGTTACATGCATTTGTGAATATACTAAAAACCAGTGTGTTGTACATTCAAATGGGTGAATTGTATGATATGTGAATTATATTTCAACAACTATACATTTTTGTTTAAATAAACAAAAAAAATTAAAAAAAATTAAAAAAAGAAAAACACAGACCCCCAACCTTCACACAACCCAACCCTCACACACACCCAACCCTCTCACGGCCCTGATACAGCAGAGGTCCTGTTGTCTCTGGGGGCGTCATGGAGCAACCTCCCGCCTGCACTCCAGGACTGCAGCACTTCCCAGCCTCAGGGCCTCACCCCCGGGGCCCCAGCATTTCCAACCCTGTCCCCAGCCCTCTCGATACGGAGTACTTTTGAAAACCAAACGCACCCTGCCTCTGTTGCGTGGACAAGGGCGGCTCCAGGTCTCCTGGACAGAAAGCCCTGCTCTTGCCTCGGACATCAGAAGTACAGAAAATATATCCCAGTAAATCATCCTGCACCATGAAGGGTTTTGTGTCCTCTCTGACTCTGGCCTCTTTGGTTCTATTTTTATTACATTAGTTCACTTTGCCTCCAAAGGGAGGAATCGATTAGAAAAACACATTTTAAATATCCTCATAAGATGCTCCCACTGTCCTTGGGATATAGATGCTATAGGAAGAATATGGAGAGAACTTTTAAGGAAGGAAAATGTGTCTAGAATCTATTCTGTGAGTTGGATAGAAACAGGCTGTGCAAGTCTCATTCACAACCATAGCCACAGTGAAGACAGCTGGTATATAGTTGGTGCTCAATAAATAACGGCTGGATGAGTAAATGAATGAATGTTGGAAGTCAGTGGAAGGATGAAGG
This sequence comes from Mesoplodon bidens, assembly GCF_964165515.1. Taxonomy (NCBI): domain Eukaryota; kingdom Metazoa; phylum Chordata; class Mammalia; order Artiodactyla; family Ziphiidae; genus Mesoplodon; species Mesoplodon bidens. Next base: position 9,848,393 of record NC_138161.1, on the reverse strand, counting down.
GAGAGAATGGGTACCCCCTTATGCATCCGCCTTCACCTTCAATCAGCCAGGGCAAAGTGCTGCTCAGGATGGGGAGCTTCAGTGAAAACAGGGATCAGGCCGATGGCTCTTGCCTCCTGGCCCATCACAAGAGCATGGGCCAAGGTGAAATTCACAGGTAGGGGACCCCATGTGTACCTGCCCGGCTCACGGACCTTACCCAGCCTTCCTCTACACCGTGGCCATGTGAAATGTAAGGACAAGTGCCATGAGAATCACACAGATTAGTCAGGAAGAGCAGTGAGTCTTCCTGGATCCTCTTGACAGTGGGATGGATACCTGCGGTGACAAGAACAGGAGGGGGCGGCAGATGTCAACCCGGACTTCACACAGCCCCCTAGGGAGGCAGACTCTTCCCACCGTGCAATAGACAACCCACCCTTCACACTTCCACCTGGGTAGGTAAGCATCAGACAGTCAAACGGGGAGAAGGATGCTTTCCCACCCTTTTTAGGAAGATTAGGGAAGAAAAGTCCTTCTGCCTCCAGTATCTGTACATTGACTGGCTTTGCCAAGCCTGTGCATGGTGATGGCCACAGATTCAGACAAGATGCACAAGACAAGATGACCCAGACATCAGAAACCAGGCCTGTTTCTCAGCAAGGTACTGAGGAAGGAGATCAAGAGACCAATCAAGTTTTTGTGAAGAAACGTGATCAGAAACAACAGGAAAGACACCTTCTGTGCCATCTGCTTTAGATGGGCCTTTTTCTGCAACAGGCCTGCAGTTTTTGTCATCTGAACCAGTGCATTTAGTTGTAACTCTAAAGACCCCTGGCTCTGGATCCAGCAGACTTGAACTTGATCCAGGAAGACTGGAAACCGTCCTACCAGGAACCAGGAAGACAGGAAATCTACACAGAGTACAAAACTGTTGCCACCTCTTAAAGAAAGGGTCGCTCTCACTTTCTTTAAAACACTAGGGCAACTGCAGAAATAATTACATGCAGTAAAAATACTACTCCCCACTTCAACACAGCAACTGAGACCCAAGAAAGTCTGTCATTAAGGCCCATAAAGAAAAGAAAGGCGTATCAACATTGAGGTTTTGTGGTGAGTGGAGATGAAGCCTCCCTAGAGTTTGCTGGTTCTGTCTCACCCGGCTACTTTATCCCAACATGGCTGTGGTTTGGTCTTCAAACAACTTGAAAGATAAGCAAATACCCTTCCTCCCAGGTTACATTTGACTGCCCTCAGCATCCAGTGTGTTTCATGAATGCCAGCGGTATAGTATAAAGCCACAGTTCACCCACACTCAACCACAGAACCCCATCTAGAATAAACCATAACTGGGGCATAAGATCCCACCCAAACAACAAAATCAAATTTGATTAAAAGGTGATACAGCCAGCCTCTTTCAGCCACTGATCTTTTTGATGTGGGAAATATGAGAGTTAGGGAAATCAGATGGGTAATTCAAACCACTATAAAACACAAGCAGGCATCACAAATGATGTCTTACCATCAGAAACAAACACTCTGAAATGGATTGATAGACTAAATGTGTACTGTCCAATACGGTATCCCTAGACACATGTAACTATTTAATTTTTAGTTAATTAAAATGAAATAAAATTTAAAATTCAACTCCTTAGTCATGCTAACTACCCATGTCAAGTGCTCAATGGCTACCTATGGTTAGTGGCCGCCATATTGAATGGCACAGGTATAAAACACTTACCAGGAAGTGTTATTGGACAGCACGGAACTAGTTACTAAGAAAGGGAGAAGGAAAGGAGTTTTAAAAAGAAATAAAAGGGTTTGTTTTGTTTTGTTTTTAATCAGAAACTTAACTATCTACTGGGTACCTCTCTCAGAGATTCCTGAAGGCGTACTCAAACACAACAAACACATGGATGACTTGACATGCAACTCTAGGACTACACAAGCCAATGTTGTTCTATAAAAAAAGTAGTAATAGTAGAAGTGCCATGGGTAATTATTTTTGTAATTTTCATAGCTTTTTAAATAGACTGAGAACAATGCTTTCAACAAAAGGTTAGTTGGAGTTCTCATGCTCATTTTGGTAATGTGTTCTGCATATTATCATCTTTATATTTTTGCTGTGAAAAACTAAAACAATGAAAGCTTCTAGGTTACTCACTGTAGCTCATTTTTTTGGCAAACATTAATACTGTATTTCAATTTTTTAATTTTTTAATGCCATTTACCCCAAGTTTTCATACTAAAAATTCATTTCAAGGAATACTTTTCCCTTCTATTGAAAAAAGAATTTGTTTCCATTTGGATCTTTTCACTAGGTATATTTTCTCTCCCTGGAGTTCCCAGAATAAAATAAAGATCAAGTCATTTAAAATGAAACTGAGTCTGCTTTATTCATTTGGCCCAGAATGGCCAAGGAAGTAGGTGACAAGCTGAACTCTGTTTATCCCGTTGGCTTTTCATGTCTTGTGGTCCAAACTCTCAAGATTTCCAGCAATCCACCCAATTTTCCCTCTGTTCATGGTTAATGGGATAACAGGAAAAACACAGGTTTTAAAATCAAATACCATCGATAAACTCTATGATTTTGAGCAAATTACTTATTCACACAGCGCCTGTTTACTTACCTGAAAATGAGGTTAATAACAGAAACATCACAGGCTTATTGTAAACATCGAGTCAACGTGTGTAAATCACCTAACCTAGTCCTCAGCACACAATAATTAATCTGTATTAGTATTATAATTATTATTGTTGTTGTCTTTCTTTCTATGGCATTGCTTTTTTTTTTTTTTTTTTGCGGTACGCGGGCCTCTCACTGCTGTGGCCTCTCCCCTTGCAGAGCACAGGCGCCGGACGCGCAGGCTCAGCGGCCATGGCTCACGGGCCCAGCCGCTCCACGGCATGTGGGATCTTCCCAGACCGGGGCACGAACCTGTGTCCCCTGCATCGGCAGGCGGACTCTCAACCACTGCGCCACCAGGGAAGCCCGGCATTGCTTTTAATATGTACTGTATTCCTGAAAGTGACCGTCTTTAGCTTGGTCTTGAAAATCCCTCCTCTGATCTGCCCGAGGAGCATCCTAGCTAGGCACATAATCTAATGGTCCAAGGTCCCTCCCAAACTCAGTTCCAGCCCTGGGGTGCACCTCAGTCCAGACATTAAAACAAAGGAACATCAAGAGAAAAGTAGATTCTTTGAAATAGGTAGTAAATATTGATAGACTTCTGTAAGTCTGATTAAAGAAAAGAGAGAAGGCATAAATAAAAAAGATTAGGAATGAAAAACAGAAATATAGATGTACAAATTTAAAAGAGAAAATTATGAACAATTTTTGCCAATAATTTGAGAACTTAATTAAAATAGATAAATATCCAGAAAAACACTAATTGTCAAAAATGAGTATAGAAGAAATAGAAAACCTGAATGGTCCTATAAATATTTACAAAATTTAATCACTGATTTAAATTCTTTCCTCATCTGGATGATAAATACATGGGGTTTATGATTCTATTCTCTCCACTTTTTACGATCAAAAATTTCAAATATATGCAAACGTAAAATTAGTAATAATAACAATTTCCCACATAGAAATGTTTCTGCAGGTAAATTCTATCAAACACTCAAGGAAGAGGAATTCTACTCTCTCATAAAATTTTTCAGATACTAGGAAAAGAGGAAACAGCACAACTCATTTTTTACACTGACAAAATCTTGAAGTCAAAAGCAGACGAGGATGAGATGAGAAAGGAAATTTTAGGCCAGAGGAGCTACCCTGGGAACTGGCATGTGTCCATGCAGAGGTTGAACTCCATGGTGAACTTGCCCTTCAATTAAAAGAAAGCCATATTTTACACAGTGGTTGAGAGTCCACCTGCCAATGCAGGGGACACGGGTTCGATCCCTGGTCCAGGAAGATCCCACATGCCGCGGAGCGGCTGGGCCCGTAAGCCACGGCTGCTGAGCCTGCGCGTCCGAAGCCTGTGCTCCGCAATGGGAGAGGCCACAACAGTGAGAGGCCCGCGTACCGCAAAAAAAAAAGAAAGCCACATTTTACATTAAAAGCTTTATCATCCTTCACCTTTTACATTGTGATATATTGTAATTAAACTCCAATCCTTCCATTAACACCTGATAAATCCACACACTTGAGGGTTGTGTTGTGGACGAAGTGAAGAATAAAGCCTGTGCTGCACCCACCGCCCTGGCTCCCAGAGACCCAGAGAACACATGAGGGGCCTCTAGCCTGTGTGTTCCAGGTGGAAATCATAAGCAGAGTGAGGGGTGAGGATGTAGGTGACTCCTATTGGCTTTGCTGTTGCTCAGGTCCCATCTCCAGGTGACTACTCAATGAAATGATCTGATGTGGACAAATCTTATGAATCAGCCAGGGACACCCCACAGCAGCCTCATGGCCATAGCTCAGGACAGGCGGATGCCTTTCCCCTCCCACTCTCATCAGACGTGAAGCCCACTCCTTACTGCCCCTCCGACAAAGGTGTTACATAAGAAACATCAGAGGTTTGAGCTATCAACTACTTCACTCCTCTGTCTCTCCTGCTGGCACTGGGACCTCATTCGTATCATCAGCCCAACTATACAGTGTCTTGCTAAGTGAGACCAATTTTAGTAACTTCAGGAACTAACATTTTCTTGTAGTCAGTAATTTCCCATTTTCCAAGGCCAGATCATTTTGAACAGAACCAGGTAAGCGCAGATGGGCATGAGGTATTTAAGGGACTGTGAGATTATCAGGCTGATTGAGGTAGAGAGTAATTTGGGGAGTACTGAAAGGTAAGTCTAGTTATACCAAGCTAGACCAAGATGAGGGTGATTTTACTTGTTTGAATAAGCAAGGGGTTTTCCAGCTTCTTTTTAGCAACAGTGCAGTTTTTATAGATTCTTTGTTTTTTAGAAGAGATAATGAGGGTTCTTTTGTGGTTTTTTAAATTAATTTACTTACTTTTTTGTCTGCGTTGGGTCTTGGTTGCTGTGCGCAGGCTTTCTCTAGTGGCGGCGAGCGGGGGCTACCCTTCATTGCAGTGCGCAGCCTTCTCATTGTAGTGGCTTCTCTTGTTGCGAAGCACGGACTCTAGGTACACGGGCTTCAGTAGTTGTGGCACATGGGCTCAGTAGTTGTGGCACATGGGCTTAGTTGCTCCGCAGCATGTGGGATCTTCCCGGACCAGGGATTGAACCCGTGTCCCCTGCATTGGCAGGCGGATTCTTAACCACTGCGCCACCAGGGAAGTCCAGCAACAGTGCAATTTTGATGAATGAAATTTTATGTAGGTCTTCAATATATAAAATCGATCAAATCAGAGCTGGTCTTCTTATAGTAGGAGGATGGAGATTCAGGGATTCACCCACTGGACCTTCTCGTATCCTCTGAGTCAGCCCCACCCCCAGACCCTAGACCACAGCCCTCAGTGCTCTGGGCTCTGGGCACACGGCTCAAAATCCACTGCCATGGGCCCTAAATGTCAACTTAAAATCTTCGCCATAAGGTAACGCATAATTTAGAGGCAGGAGGTTTATGTAAACCAAACCCTTCATTTTACCAATGAGAAAACAGTGGGAAGAAGGGTCTTCCTGACTTGTCTGAAGTTCACAGCTATTCAGTGGCAGAGGCAAACATAGTGTATATGCACCCTGATCCCTACCTCCTCCTATTTCTACCACATCCCACTGACGCAATTAAATAGAATTGAAATTTTTTTTTTCTGGCTGCATTGGGTCTTCGTTGCTACGCGTGGGCTTTCTCTAGTTGCGGTGAGCGGGGGCTTCTCTTCGTTGCAGTGTGCAGGCTTCTCATTGCGGTGGCTTCTCTTGTTGTGGAGCATGGGCTCTAGGCATGCAGGCTTCAGTAGTTGTGGCTCACGGGCTCTAGAGCGCAGGCTCAGTAGTTGTGGTGCAGGGGCTTAGTTGCTCCGAGGCATGTAGGATCTTCCTGGACCAGGGCTCCAATCTGTGTCCCCTGCATTGGCAGGCGGATTCTTAACCACTGTGCCACCAGGGAAGTCCCAGAATTGAAATTTTTGAACTTGCATCCACTAATGACTCCTATATTATTTCTATCCCGATATCTGAATGATATGTGTACATACTTCTGCACAGTTCTAAGGATATGTGTAGCAGAAGTCCTTGCTAGGCTGTAGATGAAGCTTGTGGAGATGGGTGGACCACCCAGACAGGTGTCATCCACTAAGTATCATGGGGGCCCAAAGCCTCCCAGAAATTACTTTAATATCTGTTGAAACTGGGGGCAGGAAGAAAAGGGTCAAATAAGGAGAATCAGTAGAAGGTAGGAATAGGAGAGAATGTGAGGTTCCCTAGGAAAGAGCAACCATGCTGGATAAAGGGATGGATCTTAGGGGCCAATTTCACCAACAGGACCTAAGGGATAGAGGGGAACGGCGATTCCAGGTGTGACAAATGCATCTCCCTAGATGCTGCCCCAAACTCAGCCACGACGACAGTGTGTACATGACTTGGGAAAGAAAAAGGGGTATGGAATACAAACGCTTAAGAAAACTGTAAGTCCTAAAAGAGCCAGCACCCAGCACCTCCGCAGAAGGACCCCCTCCAGGAAACAGAGGTTGGAAAGGTGTTCATTACCAGTAAGAGGGGAGTGAGCCTCAGGACACGACAAGACCCAGAGGCAGCAGACACTGTCTTCTTCCCCCACTCCTACTCGCCACTCCACCCGCAAGCAAGCATCAGCACCCTGAAGGAATCTTAGAGCAGACTTGGAGTTCCAAACAGCAAGCTCTCTCTGCAAGTCCAATGTATAAATCTACAGAAGACAACACTAATAGGCCCTGCTTGTGTCCCATGACAATGCCTGGGACCAATCACCGTGGTGGGAAGGACAAGGTACCATGAGTGGCACACACCTGAGTCAGATGCCCATACGCCAGCCAGCAACACATGATGGGGGAGGAATGGCAGGACCCCAAAGGTGAAGAGAAGTGCTGTTGTTGAAGTGATGGGTGCGAAACAGACCAGAACAGCAGATATCTACCAAGACTCTTAGCTTGAGAAATTTCTAGACCATTACCTCAAGATCAAGAATTAAAGGTTGGAATAAGCTGAAGTCATTTTAGAGAGGAGTATCTGAAAAAGAAGACGCAAAGATGAAAACTGGGACTTCCCTGGTCGTGCAGTGATCAAGAATCTGCTGGCCAATGCACGGGACAAATGTTTGATCCCTGGTTCGGGAAGATCCCATGTGCTGAGGAGCAACTAACCCCTTGAGCCACAACTACTGAGTCCACGTGCCACAACTACTGAAGCCCACGCACCTAGAGCCCATGCTCTGCAACAAGAGAAGCCACTGGCAATGAGAAGTCTGTGCACCAAAATGAAGAGTAACCCCTGCTCGCTGCAACTAGAGAAAGCCCACGTGCAGCAACGAAGACCCAACGCAGCCAAAAATAAATAAATAAACAATTTTATTTTTAAAAAAAGATGAGAATTTAAGAAGGTAACTGTCACATCTGAGGGGATAACAAAGAAAAAAATAAGGAGCTGAGTCAACCAGAGACAAAAGTGCAGGAATTAAGATAAAAGGAATAAGCTAAAGAATAATCAAAGTTACCATGTGGTCTCACCTCCTGGCGCTACATGCATTGTTTCATTTTATCCTCCTAACAGCCCTGCACGGTAGAGTATCTCCCCGGTTCCTGCCCGTCCCCACCACCCTGTGAGAGCTGAGAAATCTGGCTTTCATAAGGTCAAATATACCAAGGTAATTCAGCTGGTTATGCAGCAGAATTCTTCATCAAACCGAGGTCTGAAGACCCAAAACCTCTCCCACCACCTTTCACGATTCTCTGCCCCCTCATGCCCACCCCCAGCACCCTCCTACACCACACTGTCTCCCTGTAGAGCCTGGGTGGGTTCTTCAGGGGATACCGGGCAGGAGGGAGGACTCCCCTACGGGGGCATGGGCATCATCTGGGCACCGATAGCTTGGCCATTAAATGGAGGCATGAAGGCCAAGAACAAAAAACAAAAAAAAAATTGGGGAGCTGGTGCAAACATTTTTGAAAATACAATAATAGTCATATTAGAGGCTAGTGAATCAATCACTACTTAGGGTGTCACCGGAAGGAAGAGAAGAGAATTGGAAAAGCAGGAAGTGAGTCTCAGACATTAATGCTGAAAGCACCTCTGGGTCCTTGTTACACTGCACCTTCTGGGTCCTCATCCAGAGATTTGGATTCTTTGGGCCTGGGGTGAAGCCCAAGAATGGCAGCTTCAACAAGCACCAGGGATTCTGAGGCAGAACAGCGTTCGGAAACACCAGTGAGAGACGAGGGAGAACTAAGGATAGCAAAGTGTGGTAAAAATGGGAGAAAGATGTACGTGTTCTAATACTGTGAGAACTGGAAAAGGGGAAAAAGAAATGTGCCCAGGGCCACCGCTAAACCCACTGACCTGCATTTGAAGATGGATGTAGTCTTTGTCCCAGAAACGGAATATTCTGGAAGAGCCAGGCAACTGATAAAGGGAGGGGGGAGGGGGAGGTACCTCCTGCATCACTACGTGGCAAAGGACCAAACCTAAGCTAAGGCTTAAAATAATTATTAATACTTGATCTAAGGTTATAAAAGAGTAAGGAAAGAAAATAAGAGGAAAGAATGAACTAAGTCAACGTTACTGATTTACACTCTGAAAGAAATGCCAGAACTATTATTTAGATGTCAAAATAACTCCAAGAAGAGTACAAGGCTGTTTTGATCATTTGAAACCAAATACCTGCCTTCTTTGAGATGGGGCTTTCAGACAGAGAGCCTCCTTAAATACCACTGCGATGTTCTGAACAGATCGCATTTCCCCTTCAAAGGTTATACCACTTTAAATCATATGCCATTTCAGAAAGAACAAGTCGTTGTCCTACTTTGAGTCCCCTTCTCTTAAAAGCATGTTTTGACTAAGATTCATTTATAGCCCAAGGAGATTTGGGGAAAGGAAAAAGCCTTGAAATTGCAAGTAAAAATAACTAAGCATTCCGGTCGCTGCTTAATTATTGAGTGACGTCGTTTTGGGAATAGGACCAGAACTGCACAGAGCTACAGGTTTGAGCCCTGGTCCCGGAAGATCCCACATGCCACAGAGCAACTAAGCCCGTGCACCACTACTGAGCCTGCGCTCTAGAGCCCGTGCTCTAGAGCCAGCAAGCCACAACTACTGAGCCTGTGTGCTGCAACTACTGAAGCCCGCAAGCCTAGAGCCCATGCTCCGCAACAAGAGAAGACACTGCAGTGAGAAGCCACGATGAAGAATAGCCCCCGCTCACCACAACTAGAGAAAGCCCGCGCGCAGCAACGAAGACCCAATGCAGCCAAAAATAAAATTAATTAATTAATTTTTTTAATGCTGTAGAATGATGGAGAAGTTTTAAGTATTACTCTCTTTTAACTTGACCCATAAAACCATCAATGTACAAATACCATGGGTTAAACCATACCCCTGAAATAAATCAACTATCTACCTATCTACCTACCTATCGATCAATCGATAGACAGGTAGACAGATATAATAAAAGCACTACATTTATAGAAAGTAAATTCTCTTCCTAACCTCTATCTTTTAATATAATTTAAAGGGGCTTCACCTCCACCAGAAACCCTTGGACATTCATTTCGTACGCAAATGATAAAGTAAGTCAAAATATATATCTTAGAAACCATCTGTATTTAGCTTCTGATAGGGAAAAAATGCAGACACAGCATTTAATAAATAAAAGACAAGGGCTTTTCACACAATGTCCTTATGATCTGAAAAACTGCTGTTGTTAAATTTAATAGCCGTTATTATTTTAATAAGCAATGAGACAATCCAGAAGGCACTTAGTCCAAGATCATAAGATCTATGTAAATCATCAAATGTGACTAGCCAATGAGGGAATTACAGCTTCCGGCACTGAATCACTATTGGCCCATGGTACTTATTATTTTTCTTCATCAAGATGCATGACTCTACAACTCCCTGAGGACTGACAAATATCTGTTCTGCAAATGAGATAACACAGCCAAGGGGCAGGTTAGAACATGGGATCATTGAAAGGAGGGATAAAGTCCAGGAAACAGTCTTAGGTTGTACTAAACAGCATCTTAAAACACACTTAACCAAAACCTACAGAGAGATTTTTTCTGAACCTCAGAGTAACCAACCTTTTTTGCAGCTCATGACATTTCTATCAGCTGCCCCACACCTGACATCATCAAAGTAACACAGTGCCAGAGTCTTCTTAACCAATACTGTTAGCTTAAATTTCCCATATATCTTTTCATTCTTTATCATTTTCTCCCTGTTTCCAGCATCGTGTTACTTTCTTTTAAGTCCCCAAGCCATGCTACTTTGTATGACTAAATCTTCATGCCATATGTCTGAACTTCCATGGGAGTTTTCTTTCAACTTCTCTGCTGCTGGAGTGTTATGGTGATGAAGATCTACTAATAATTATTAGCAAAATGGGATGGCAGGGGGAAAGGTACAGTTGTGAGGGAAACACAAGAAGGAATAACCCATAGAACAGATTTCTTTGTAGTAAAGATATCTGTAGATTTATGATATATTTTACCATAAGATATCTGATTCAACATAAATACGACTGGTAGCAGCATCATAATTGGGGAAACCCTCACTTAACACTTCTTCTAAACTGCGAAGAATCATGGCCAAGTTCTTTCTGTCAACGACATCCAAGCTCTGAAGCGCTTCCACAGATAGGTCCTACTCTGTCCAATTTCTTTCCTGATTGCTGTTCCCAAAATATTAACCAAAACAGCATACTATAGGTCAGGACCTACATTCTCCTATTGCTTAAAATAGTAAACTGTATTTTACTTCAGTAAGGAATATTTAAGGTGAGCAGTACAAAACATTACATTACATTAAATTGTCCAGAGGAAACCATCTGATCACTTGGTTGAGAGTGAAGATGGCCTTAATGGTTCCCTCAGGTTGACTTAAGTTTAGACAACCTTATTCCTCACTCTAGGGTCTGGCCTCCTATTACTTAGAGCATTTTTTCTAGAAAACTTGTCATTGTAAATTCTTTCTCTGCCACTTTGAGAGATATATAATCTTTTTTAAAGCCTGTTGCTAGTTTTACAACCCAGGGATGTCTTTCTCAAGGACCTGGGAGCCATTCCCTTAAAATGTAATCATCAAGGAAGAGAGTGTCCTATCTCCCAGTCTCTGTTGGGAGGGTGGGAGCCTAATTTGATGGTCTTAATCACAGAGAAAAACATTTGCCAACTCAGGAAATAACTCAGTGTGCTCGACACATCCCATTGATCAACCTCCCTGCTAACTTCCTCCGGTATATTTCCACTAGCTCATCCCAGCCCTTTAAACACCCCCTGCCCTTTATTGCAGTAGAGTTGAAGTCAGACTTAGTTCTAGTCTCTCTCCCCTATTGCAATAGCCTTGAATAAAATCTCCCTAGCCTGTTTAACTTTGTATACTGCAATTTTTGCTTTGACAAGGGTTTATCATTTCTATAACTCTGCTCATCAGGGAAAAAAGGTAAACGTTACTTATTTCACAATTAACAAAGGATCCATAATTTCTTCAGGGTATAATGTCTATAAGACATCTATTGCAAATTGCTGGCAAGCTGTTTGAGAAGTACATATATATTTGTTCATAGGGACCTCTACTGGTATTCTTCATCATCATCATTATTCAACAAATAGTTATTGGAAATTATGCCTGCTCCTAGGGCTGCACTGGGAAGCATGCAGACACAATCCCAGCCTGCAGGAAACTTCATTCCAGCAACACTGTTACAAGGGTGGCAGTTTGGAAAGCATTAATATGCTTTTCTCTTTTGCTTTTCTCTTTGCTCTGATCTTTGGAGACATCCCTCTGCTTGGGAGGGGAAATGAGAAGTATATAAGGAAAGCAAAGAGATAGGCCAAGGTAATGTTCACCTTCATGCATTAAAAATGACGATTTCGCAGCAAGAGATAACCTTTCAGGCTGGGCTGCTGACCAGAGAAAGGATGCCCAGCTTTCCTTGTCTCCCCATTAGTGTATCAAGAGCCAGGCCTGGAGGACTAAACCATGGAGTGTTTATAAAGGAGACCTAGATAGGACCTGCCCCTTCTGGCCCTGGGGGAAATGTGGTGAGGAGAAGGGAACCAAGAGGCAGGAGGTCAAAACAACTGCCTTGGTCCATTCTTGCTGCTATAACAAAAATACCATAGATTGGGTGGCTTAGATGACAAACATTTAATGCTCACAGTTGTAGAGGCTGGGAAGTCTGAGATAAGGGTGCCAGCACAGTCAGTTTCTGGTGAGAGCTCTCCTCCTGGTTTGCATCCATCCATTTTCTCGTTGTGTCCTCACATAGCAGAGGGAGAGTGAGGAAGCTCTGGTCTCTTCCTCTTACAAGGGCACCAATACCATTATGGGGGCTCCACTCTCAGGAGCTCATCTAAACCTAACCACTCCTCAAAGGCACAAAACCATCAGGCTGGAGGGTAAGGTTTCAACATAGGAATTTGCAGAGGGGCACAAACACGCAGTCCAAACCTACAAGCCAACAAGTGTGCTATCGTTCAAGCGAGGATATACCCAGGGCAGGGAGTTCTGGCTTTACTACGTGTGTCAGGCTATGAAGGAGCCACCTTACAGGCTGCCCCGTATTCCAATCCAGGGCCCAGACACACCCTAAAAATTCTGGCAGCACAAAAAGCAGGGTCGTTCTGAAGGACCCCTTGAAGACCAGCTGTCCTGGGCCACACGGATCCCTGGCCTGGGGCCACCTAGAGAGTCGGGCTCAGGGGTCTGCAGACAGCAAAAGCCAGCAAGGGAGAAATAGTAGATGTGTCCCAGAGGTACTGCCGGGGCCCATAGAACAGACTGCAAGTTCACCAGTTCCAGGCAGGAGAACCACCACAGAGGGCAGAACACTAACACAACACCCCTCCCACCCAAAGCCATTTTAGGCAAAAGACTATTTATTTATTTAGGCAAGAGACTATTGGAGCAAATTTCACTTTCGGCTCTTGCCTAAAGGAGCTCTTTAAACTCATCTGTGGCCTTTTAAATTAGATTGGATGAGATGATATAAACTGGACGGGACTAAAAGCAAAATTTTACCCAATAACCCGTCGGGTGGGCTCACGGAGGATCAGGTCATGCAGCCAAAATGAAGGCATCACATTTTCTCCGCAGCAAAATTGATGCCCCTGCACAACAGCCAGGCCTGGCTGCACACGGAGGTACACTTCATCCTTCCAGCAGCCCTCGGACATCAGTGCTCCGCTTGTCCACATTTACAGATGAGGAAAGGAAGGCACGGGATGGATATAAACTTTCCATGGCCACAGAACTAGTGAGTGGTACATCAAGACCCAAACTCAGGTCAAGGCTGGGGGCAGAACCCATGCTTATAATCCACACCCCACACGGCCCCTGATCAGAGTACAGTTAAGCAAGAAGCCCAGGTCATTAAAGTAAAAGGAAGATACCATACAAAGCTTTCATAACGAAGCATCAAGCAAAAGTGGTCTACCAGCCAGCGAAGCTACGTGACTTCAAAGTGCCTCGTGTCAGGTGACACAATCTGCCCTCAAAACTAAAAAACAAAAGCAAACAAAAAACACAGCAGCAGCAATAATTAAAGATGAGATGAGAACAGTTAAAGAGAAAAGGCAAGCTGGAAGAGGTTTCCTGTGAGAGCTGTATTTTTAGGGAAAGAAAGGGAGAAGAATGATTTTTCTTTCAAGGACCGGATCAAACTCTGAGGTCTGAGTAAAGAAATGACCTTGAGCCACAGCAGAGAATAATAAAAGACAATTTCCAGTAAGCATGCTAGCTCAAATTAATGATTTACTTTTTATTTTTAAACTCAATTCAGTAGAGATTTACATGCATTAGGTTACAGTGATTAACATTTGAAACTTGACCGTGAAATAATCTTTACATTGTAAATTCTTAATGATCAAAACAATGTTCTCAGTGATTAAAACATATTAGTAATTAATGATTAAAGGAGAAAAATTGCAAATATACACTCCTAAAATCTCAAGGCTTTTAAACCATTTGTACAAATGACTGGACATTTTTTACATTTACAAAAAAAAAAACCCTCCATCTGATTCTCATTTTCATCATCAATCCAACAACAACAAAAATGGTACTTCTCTGCCTCTTCTGTTGTCTTGCAAACTAGAAATGTACACAACTACCTTTGATCCCATCAAAGCCAAAGAAAAAAAATTGTCCCATAATAATCTGTAACATTAAGAAATAATCCCAAGAAATTTCTTAAGTAAGGTTAATAAAATGTCAGTGGTTTTGATGATCATTTGTCTTTTAAAAAAATCACTTTGTAAAACAGTTTAATAACATATAGTCAGGACACTGTCTTCGAGCTCCACCTAACAACCACGAGTGATGCTCAAACTGCTAACAGGACAAGTGGAACTTACCTAGCCAACCGGATTTGCCTGAACAATTTTTCCTGAGTAATAAGGTTTCAAGAAATAATTATATCTCATTACATACAGAAAAAAATTCAACCAGGTATCAGTCCCGTGTATTTTAAGCAATCTTTCCCAATGCTGCGGCTTTCCTTAACTTGGATGCTCTTCCCTGGAATAGATTTCCTCCCTATAGAAGGAACCCGCAAATGTGTACAAGTCAGCGCTAACTGTGGCTTCCACTGGCCAAGGACCAGGACAAGGGCTTCTCAAGACACTGGCCTCCCAAGGGCTGATCACACCTAGCCAACTCTCTTGGAGAAGATGAAAAAGTAACCCCTACACTCTCCTTGTCTGTGACGTCCCATCAGAAGTGACAGTGTTTAATGGGGAAAAAAAGAAAGAAAGAAAGAGAGAAAGAAAGAGGGGGGGGAGAAAGAGAGAGAGAGAGAGAGAGAGAGAGAGAGAGAGAGAAGGAAAGAAAGAAAGAAAGAAAAAGAAAGAAAAAAAGAAAGAAAAAGAAAAGGCAATTTGCTGGGGCATCTGATCTATGTAATTTCCTGAGTTGCCAAACATTACTTTTAGTAATTTACTTTATGTTGATCACTGAAATATTCTTTCAATATAAAGGAGCGATATTTGAAATGTTACCTATGTTAATTTTCTACTGCTGAATAACAAATTACAACAAACTTAGTGGCTTAAAGTAACACAAATGTATTATTTCACAGTTTCTGTAGTCCAAGATCCAGTACACTTTAACAGGGTTCTTTGCTCAGGGTTTCTGCTATGGACTAATGTTTGTGTCACCCCAAAATTCGTATGTTGAAGCTCTAATCATCAATGTGATGGGACCTCTGGAAGGTAATTAAGATTAGATGAGGTCATGAGGGTGAGGCCCCCATGAAAGGATTAGAGCCTTGTAAGAAAAAGAAGAGACCAGAGCTCTCTCTTTCTCTGCCATGTGATCATATAGCAAGAAGGCAGTCCCATGCAAACCAGGAAGAGGGTCTTCACCACACACAGAACCCACCAGCACACTGATCTTGGACTTCCAAGATCTTGAACAGTGAGAAGTAAATGTTTGTTGTTTAAGCTACCCAGTCTATGGTATTTTTGTTATAGCAGCCTGAGCTGACCAAGACAGTCTCACAAGGCTGAAATCAACTTGTTAGCCAGGTGCATCCTCATGTGGAGGTTCAATGAGGGAAAGATCCACTTTTAAGCAGCCTCGGGTTGGTGGCAGAATGCACTGCCTTAGAGCTATAGGACTGAGGTCCTCATTTTCTTGCTAGCTGCCAACTGGGGACCACTCTCAGCGACTTGAGGCTATACTCTAACCCTTGCCCCGTGGCCTCCTCCACAGGTCCCCTCACACTTCAAATCTACCTCTTCAAGAAGGACTTGGTCCCTTTGGAGGGCTTGCCTGATTAAGTCAGGCCCACTTAAGATAATCTCTTTGGATTAACTCAAAAATAACTGATTTGGAGTCTTCATTATATATTGCAAAATCCCTTCACTTTTATCATAGAGCATAACCTACTCATGGTATTCATAGTCCTGTCCACACCTAAGAAGGAAGGGGGGACTACACAGAGTATGTACACCAGGCAGCAGGAATCTGGGGCCATCTCACAATTCTATTTGTTTGGTTTGTCTGGAGAACCTAATATACCTGTTCATTCTGTGAGTTACAATTCGGGCTCCACAGTATGTCTCTCCAAATTCAATCTGTCCTTTATATTACCCGCGTTCATACAAGGGGCAAAAACGGTAACCCCTTGAGGGTTTTTTTTAATGGTCATGACATCCTAAAGAGCCCTGGCAGAGCTATAGTCTACATAACCTTGAGACTGTACTTGGTTTATTTTAAACAGAATCCAGTGACTGTCTAGTCCCTCTGATGATACCTTTCTGCAGGCACAATATGTCTTAACCCGATGACATAGAAAGTGGAAGAAAATTTAAAAAACAAGGAATGCTCCTATTGCAGAGGATACAATAATAACTATCAGATAGATATTTTTAGCTGGGAATAACCGAAAACCTAACCAAAAGGGGCTTAAACAATAATAAAGACATGTTACTTCACATAACAAGAGACCTGGAGACAGGAGGTCTCCACACTCATAAGGAGTGTGTATTCTTTCCTTCTTTATACTCTGCCATCCTCAGGGTGTTGACTTGGGATGACTCCCTTCATAGTCCCAAGGAGGCTACATAGATCCAGGCATCATGCAGAGATGACAACATCTAGAAGCACAAAGGGGCTATTCCTTCTCACTTGCCTCTTTCAACATTTTAGAATGGAGGCTGAGGAGATCTATATTCTGCTGTAAAATACAGTGAAAAACACCAATACTTCACAAAGTCTTCCAAAGAAAAGAAGAGGAAACACTTCCAAACTCATTCCACAAGGTCAGTATCATTCTGATACCAAAATCAGACAAAGATATTACAAGAAAAGAAAACTACAGACCAATATCCCATAGGAATACAGATACAAAAATCCTCAACAAAACATTAGCAACATATAAAAAGGATTATGCTCCATGACAAAGTGGGATTTATCCCAGGAATGTAAGGTTAGTTGATATGAAAATCAATCAATGTAATACACCTTATTAAGAGAATAATGGACAAAAACCATATGATTAGACATGGAAAAGGCAGTTGGCAAACCCCAATACCCTTTCATGATAAAAACACTCAATAAAGTAGGAATAGAAGGGAACTTTCTCAACCTGATAAAGGGTATCTCAAAAACCCATAGTTAACATCATGCTTAATGGTAAAAGACTGAAAACTTTGCCACTAATAGCAGGAACAACACAAGAAGGCCCCTCTCACCACTTCTATTCAATATTGTACTGGAGGTTCTAGCCAGGGCAACTAGACAAGAAAAAGAAATAAAAGGCATCCACATTAGAAAGAAGTAAAACTTTCTCTCTTTGCAGATCACATATATAGAAAATCTTAAGAAATCCACAAAATAAACTATTAGAGTTAATAAAGAGTTCAGCAAGGCTGTAGGATACAAGATCAATATACAAAAATCAACTGTAGAGCCTCCCTGGTGGCACAGTGGTTAAGAATCCGCCTGCCAATGCAGGGGACACTGGTTCGAGCCCTGGTCCGGAAAGATCCCACATGCCGCGGAGCAACTAAGCCCATGTACCACAACTACTGAGCCTGCACTCTAGAGCCCACGAGCCACAACTACTGAGCCCACGTGCCACAACTACTGAAGCCCGTGTGTCTAGAGCCCGTACTCCGCAACAAGAGAAGCCACCACAATGAGAAGCCTGCACACCACAACAAAGAGTAGCCCCTGCTTGACACAACTAGAGAAAGCCCGCACACAGCAATGAAGGCCCAATATGGCCAAAAATAAATAAATAAAATAAATAAATTTATAAATAATAAATTTTTTTTAAAAATCAACTGTATTTCTATACAGGGCAATGAACAATCCAAAAATGAAAATAAGAAAACAATTCCACTTACAATAACATCAAAAAGAACAAAATAGGTAGGAGTAAATTTAACAAAAGAAGTGCAAGACATATACAATGGAAACTACAAAGCATCCTTGCAATAAATTTTTAAAGATCTAAGCAAGTAGAAAGATATTTCATGTTCATGGATTGGGAGACCTAATATAGTCAAGGTAGCAGTGATAGTTTTATGTGTCAGCTTGACCAGGCTATAGTCCCCAGTTATTCAATCAAACACTAATCAAGGTGCTGCTATGAAGGTATTTTGTAGATGTGGTTATCCTCTATAAACAGCTGACTTTCAGTAAATGAGATTACCTTAAATAATTCGGGCGGGCCTGATTCAATCAGTTGAAAGTTGTAAGCATAGAACTGAGGTTTCCAAGTAGAAGATATTCCACCTGTGGACTTCAATTTCTCCTCATGTCCCAGAGTGCCAGCCTGCTCTTTAGACACCCTGCCCTGCAGACTTCAGACTTGCCTAGCAGGCCCCACAACTGCAGGAGCCAATTTACTGCTGTGTGTGTGTGAGTACATGTGCGCCTCCTACCAGTCCTGTTTTGACTGATAGAACCCTAACTGATATAATGGTTACAGTCCTCAAATTATCTACAGATTCACACAATCCCTCTAAAAATCCTTGCTGGCTTTTTTGTAGGAACTGACAAATTGATCCTAAAAATCATATGGAAATTCAAGGGACTCAGAATATCCAAAAAATAAATAAAATCTTAAAAAGAAAAACAAATTTGGAAGGCTCAACTTTTCCAATTTCAAAATGTACTGCAAAGGTACAGTAATCAAGATAGTATGATATTAGCATAAGGATAGACATCTAGATCAATGGAAAAGAATTGAGAGTCCAGAAGTAGACCCGTACACTTACGAGCAACTGACTTCCAGCAGAGTACCATGACAATTCAATGGGGAAATGACAGTCTTTTCAACAAATGGTGCTGAGACAATTAGATATTCATACACAGAAGAATGAAGTTGGGGGACCTCTCTGGTGGTCCAGTGGTTACGACTCCATGCTTCCACTGCAGGGGGCACGGGTTCGATCCCTGGTCGGGGAACTAAGATATCACATGCTGCGTGGCATGGCAATATAAACAAATAAATAAACAGAATGAAGTTGGACCTTTGCTTCACACCATATACGAAAATTAGTTCAAAATGAATCAAAGACCTAAATGTAAGAGCTAAAACTATAAAACTCTTAGAAGAAAACAGGTGTAAATTTTTGTGACTTTCAATCAGACAATAGTTTCTTGGATATGACACCAATAGCACAAGCAATTAAAGAAAAAAAATAGATTGGACTTAATCAAAATCAAAAACTTTTGTGTTCCAAAAGACACTATCAGGAAAGTGAAAAGATACCCCACAGAGTGGGAGAAGATATTTGCAAATCATATGTCTGCTGAGGGTCTAGTATACAGAATATATAAAGAAGTCTTACAACTCAACAATAAAAAGCAAATAATCCAATTTTAAAATGGGCAAATGACTTGAATAGACATTTCTCCAAAGAAGATACACAATGGTCAATAAGAAACATGAAAATCTGCTCAACATCATAGTCACCAAGGAAATGCTAACAAAAAGCACCATTAGATACTATTTCATATTCACTAGGATAGCTATAATCAAAAAGATAGACAAAACAAGTGTTGGTGAGGATGCAGAGAAACTGCAACCCTCATACATCGCTGGTGGGAATTAAAATGACGCAGCCACTTTTGAAAACAGTTTGGCAATTCTTCAAAATTCCATTCCTACATATATACCCAAGAGAATTGAAAACACATGTTCACATAAAACCTCGTATAGAAATGTTCATAGCAGCAATGTTTGGATAGCCCAAAAATGAAAGTAACTCAAATGTCCAACTGATGAATGGATAAACAAAATATGGTATATCCTTATAATGGAATATTCTTCCACATAAAAATTAATGAAGTACTGATATATGCTAAAACATGGATGAACTTTGAAAACATTATGCTAAATAAAAGAAGCCACTCACAAAAGGCCACCTGTTCTATGATTCCTATTACATGAAATGTCCAGAATAGGCAAATCCATAGAAACAGAGTAGATTAGTGGTTACCAGGGGCTGAAGGGAGGGGAAGTGGGGAGTGACTGCTAATAGACCAGGTGTTTCTTGTGAGGGTGATGAAAATGTTCGGGGATTACATAGTAGTGATAGTTACACAGCTTTGTGAATATACTAAAAACGACTGAATTGGATACTTTTCAAAGGTGAATTTTATCCATAAATTATATCTCAATTTTTAAAAGGACAGTGAGAATTTGAAGTTCCTAAGAGTGTTCCCCAAAGGATGTGAAGAGAAAGAGGAAGGAAAAGGAGGAGGAGGCGGGTGACATGATGAGAAGCATGGGTTTCTCTGGGGGTGGGGTGCAGTGGGTGAAAACAGTTTGTTTTGCAGGAGAACTTATGGAAAGGAATCAGGAATCAAAGACAGAGGTCCAGGAGAAATCAGGAAGGGGCCTCAGGGAAGGAAGGAGGAGTTTAAGAGGAACTAAGGGAGAGCAAGGCACTCCACAGAAGGGAGAGGAACCCGGGGAGGGATGTGGTGCCCAAGAGACTCAGCTTGGACAGAAAAACATGTCTGAGGAAGAGAGTTCTTCTGGGCAAAAGAATGAGAGAAACAGAATTTTCTTAGGAGCTACCATGAGGTATATTCTTGGATCCATTTAAGATTCTTCCAAAAACTCTAGTAAGATGGAAACTCCTATTGGGATTGTGCTTCATTAAACAGCACATCTCAGGCCACAGACGTGAAAACAAAAGTTGTCAGGGATATATTATATCTCAACTGTTACGAGTCCAGATTGATGGAAGTTTACGGCAAACATCATTTAGAAACAGATCCTTTACGCACTGCTCTTCCGAAAGGTGGGCAAATCAATCTCACTTCCTAGATGTGTCAGATGGGCAAAATTACACAACAAGAAATACAGATGAACTGACTCCCTGACAGGCCTGCATGGAAATTCAATCCACTGCTTCTCCATCCTAAATTCATTGTGTTTCAATCCACTATTTCTTTAAAGTTGCTCAGTACAATGTTGGACATGATTCCTCAAAGTCTCAAAGCCCTGCACATTCAACATCAATTTAAAAAAGATGTAAGACATTGGCTTTTTTCTTTTTCTGTATTTGAAATATAGAATGTATGCTCCTGTAATCAGAGAATGTAAAAAACCGCTGTTTTGTAGTCATGGCATCAGTCATGAGAATTCACAATTTTGTGTGCAAGGATTTCTCACATTTGGTAAATGACTTCATGATTGTGGACTACTGGTTATTTGCTTTTCAGATACATTACAATTGTTGGAAACATCCATTAGCCAGTATTTATCCACATTTTAGGGATTGATTAAAGTGAATCAATGTTTGGGGAACATAGAGGAACCACTTGTGCTCTGAATACAATGAAGACATCCAGTAGATCCTGTGGGAAGAGAACAATAAACAAGAATCTGGGGCCACCTATTACTGTCATTTGTTTTCTACAGGTTTACCAGTAAGCTCTTCACTTTTACCTGAAGGTAGCTCAGAAAGCAAAACAAGTCAAGGGGAGAGTACAGACACGATCTAATGTTACAATACAAGACCACCACTTAGACTGTGTCTGTAGTTCATCTTTGCTTTTGGTTTCCATCTTAATTTTTTAATTGGGGTCAGCAAACTTTTTCTATTTATTCATAGTAAATATTTCAGCTTTGCAGGCCTGAGGGTCTTTGTTGCAACAATTCCATCAGCCTTTGTAAGAACAAAGCAGCCACAGACGTTGTGTAAATGGATGGGTTTAGCTGTGTTCTCATAAAACATTTACCAAAAAACGAGCATCAGGCCAGATTTGGTCCATGGGCCATATTTTGTCAACCATTGGTTTACACTATACTAGAATCAAAAGTCATGATTTATGCTTTACAATTGATATAACTGTTGCGAATGATTATATTTCATATTTCTCCTACTTCAGGCAAATCGTGTATTTTTTTTTCCTCTTTGCACATTGCCAAATTACATGGAGGATCTGGAGGTGCCACATTTTAATGGGAAGGGAACATGGTGATATGGAGACAGATACACATCACTCCAAGTCTCCCCAACTCCATACTACGGCCTTTCTCCATCCCTCCTAGCTGTAGACACACAGCTGAGCTCCCAAGAATACGAGATGATTGGCAAGAGTAGAACAACTCTTGGGTAGAAGCTGCGAAGTGATTATAAAAACCCTCTGCTTCTCTCCCACAGTCCTTAACTTCCTTCCCTCTTCTGTTGGAGTAGGATTTTGCATGGTAAGATTTGAGGAGGCGTGTTCTGAAATTAGGTGTGCTTTTGACTGGGAACCCAGGCAGGGCCCCAGGGGTGTGAAGTGGCGCACTGGCTTCCTCGGTGTGATAGCAGGTCACAGGTCCCTCCCTGTCTGCAATGCCCTTTGGTGTGTGCTCACCCCACCTCCCCCTGATTATAGATGCTGGAGAGGCTGCTTGTTTCCTTGAAGTCTTCTTATCCTAATTCTAACACGTTCTCTGTTTCTCCATGATCCACTCCAAAAATCTCACCTCAAAGGATCAGTCCAGCAGAGTGGGGACTGCATTGCCCTGGCCACTCCCGTTCCAACCCGTGCAGCTCTAGACAGCCCCAGAACTCCTAGCGCCTGCTCTGCAAGCTTTCCTATAGAAGGCCGCCCCTGCTTTGTCCTGATCTTTGATCTCTCTCCAGAAAATGTAGCTGTGACTCCCGTTTCCGCGGCTGTGTATCACTGTGGTGCTCTGGCTGGAGAAGCCCCTAATTTTTCAACAGGGAAACCACCCTGCATATTAAGTTCAACCTTCACATTATCCCAGGCAGCCCAAGGTGTGCACAAATAACTTGTTATTAATCAAAATTTAACAGCTCTGATATAAAATTATTCTTTCAATAATTTAGAGCGGATTTAATGTTATTCCTGAAATAATGTCACTTTTTAAAATCAAGAAATAATGATGCACTTTCCCAATTAAAAAAAAAAAGTTGGCTTAAAATGAAGGAGAATAGTTACCTACTGTCCCACCACTCACAACCCAAAAGCCCATGATACAGTGGACAGCTGTGGGAACTACAATTCATACTGCTCATGAGGTATGGTTTTATAGTTTCTGTTGTTCTCTTTTGAATTTCACTCAGGGATATATTTTCAGTAAGAAAGATATCAAGGACAAGCAAAGAATGTGTCAGCAGCCTCTGCATCACCAGGGAACAGAATGCTACCACGCCCCTCCTCAGAGCAAGTCAGCATGCTAGAGAAATCTGCAAGCTGGCTGTATTCATTATTCTTTACTTTTTTCCAATACGATTATTTCAAATTTACTTTCAGGCATGTGTCACCAAAAAAAAAATCAGGGCTTCCCTAGTGGCGCAGTGGTTGAGAGTCCGCCTGCCAATGCAGGGGACACGGGTTCGTGCCCCAGTCCGGGAAGATCCCACATGCCACAGAGCAGCTGGGCCCATGAGCCATGGCCGCTGGGTCTGCGCGTCCGGAGCCTGTGCTCCGCAACAGGAGAGGCCGCAGCGGTGAGAGGCCCGCGTACCGCAAAAAAAAAAAAAAAAAAATCAGACAGCTTGAATATGACTGTGTCCCTTATAAGCAGGGAAAGCCACCTGCACATCAAGGTCATCACGTGACCTCTCCCTACTAATAGCATTCAAATACCTGTGAATTCCATTTATCATGATTTTTAACAAAATGGTCTTTATTTAAACGTATTTATTGTAGCACATGCCTACTGAATTATCTGAGGAATCCAGAAGGAGAACAAAATCAATACTCATTTTTTTAACATCTGTACCATAAAATACATTTTTTAAATAATTTTCAATAATCACATTGACAATTTTTTGCCTGCAAAGTGAATAGTTTTTGAGATCAGCACATGGCTGCCTTATTTAACATGTGGATAAATGTATTTATAAAAGTCACCCAAAAAAGCACAGTGTCATTTGCCTTATTTCCCTGCAAGATTTTTTTGTATTTTCCAAAAATCTGAGTCCACTCATGGGATGTATCATTATATCAGATGTATATATATCTATATAGCCTGGATGTGAATGTCATCCATTATATGTGTGGTGGGTTGAAGGGTGTTGAAAGGGATCAGGATATGCCACCCAAAAAAACGCCACTTTGGCATAAGGACTCTTTTGCGCTGAAGGCAACTGAGACACAGCAGATGCAGGAGGAACTCTCTGCCCTCCTCCCTTTTGCCTAAAATCAGGGCATAAACCTTCATTTGTAAAGGTGTCCTCCCCCATCCCCATACCAGGAAGAGAATAACTCTTAATCCCCAGAGATTCCTATAACTGGAGATTGCCAACTTGGTCTGCATAACAAACCTTACTAAATAGCCCTTATCTTCCATTAGTTTCCCCAAACATTCACCTTCCCACAATTTACCCTCCCCCCAGAAGTACAAACCCCTTTTCCTTTGTCTAGTCTTTTCTCTACAGTATATCACCTTTTTAAAAAAATGACATATAAGCTCTGAAACCTAACTACATTTTGGAGTTTTCATTTGTTTTCTGTGTGGCCCTTATGTTAGGGAAAACACTGACTGAAACCGCCCGCCCTGGCCAGGCAAAGACAGCAACAATTTGCATGAGTTATTTTATGACAGGAGATCCTAGTGAGGAACACGGAACTAGCAAGCCAACACAAACGGGAAGAATACGGGGAAGGTCAAAAGAAGAGAGGAGACGCCAGTCCATATGTCCTACCAACCTCCCAGAATCCTTCTCACTGGAATCCATCTTGGCTGAGCAGTTGTGTGTGCCACCAGAAAGGACCCTGAGTCAGAATGATTGGCCAGAGACAGCCCAGAAACTAATCCCATCACCACAAAACCTGAGACTTCGAGCCACGCGGCAGAGCAATCCTCCTAGGTTCCCTTACCCTGCTGCTCTCCTCCTGGGGACCCCTTCCCAATAAAGTCTCTTGCTTCATCAGCACGTGTGTCTCCTCAGACAATTCGTTTCTGAGTGTTAGACAAAAGCCCGTTCTCGGGCCCTGGAAGGGGTCCCCCTTCCTGCAACACTTACATGCATGTGAAGTAAATCTTTCTCCTCTTGGTCTGTCTATTGCCAGTTAATTTGCAAGCCTCAGCCACTGAACCTAAGAGAGTAAATGTTTTTCCCTCCTCTACTGTGTCCTCACCGCCCCCTCATAAGAAAGGTCCAAGTCCTAAGCACCAGTACCCATGAATATGACCTTATAGGGTTTTTAGAGATGTAATTATGTGAAGGATCTCAAGATGAGATCACCCTAGATTAACCAGGTGTACCCTCAATCCAATGCCAAGTCCTTTCAATGGAAAAGAAGCAGAAGCAGATACACAGAGAGACACGGGGAGGTGCTGTTGGCCCTAGCGGCAGAGATTTAGGTGATGCTGCTACAAGCCAGGGAACCCCAATGATTGCCAGCAACCGCAGAAGCAAGGAGAGAGACCTGGAACAGATTCTGCCCTAGAGCCTCCAGAAGAAACCAACTCTACTGACACCTTGATTTCAGATTTCCAGCCTCCAGGACTCCTTCCTTCCTTCCTCCAGGACTTCCGACTGCCAGCCTCCAATATTCTTTATTGAGAGAATAAAATTCTATTGTTTTTAAGCCACCAAGTTTGTGGTAATTTGTTACAGCAGCCACGGGAAACTAAAACATATGTGTTGGGGCAAGAAAAAAAAAAAAAAGTGTTGCCACAGCACAGATCATACTTGCTCTAGGTTTTAAGGGAGGGAAAGAACAGGACCTCATTATTGTCAGTCCAGGCCCTGGGAGGACAACAGATGTATTAGGGCCAAAAGAGCTTGTCTGCGGTTGGAGCATGTCCAGTGTGATACCGAATACCAGGTACCAAATACCTGGTAAACTGAGTGCAAGATACCAGGTAAAGAACTAAGCCTTGTTCAAAACCAGTTACCAGGAGATGGAACTCTCCAACAGAACCACCAAAGAAAGTACTTTTTTTTGGGGGGGGGGGGTTACACGGGTCTCTCACTGCTGTGGCCTCTCCCGTTGCGGAGCACAGGCTCCAGACGCACAGGCTCAGCGGCCATGGCTCACGGGCCCAGCCGCTCCGCGGCATGTGGGATCTTCCCAGACCGAGGCACGAACCCGTGTCCCCTGCATCGGCAGGCGGACTCTCAACCAGTGCGCCACCAGGGAAGACCGAAAGTACATATTTGCTTAGATCTAGAGCAGGAATCAGCAAACTTTTTCTGTAAAGGGCCAGATAGTAAAGATTTTCAGCTTTGTGAGCCATCTGGTCTCTGTCACAACTACTCAACTTCGCTGTTGTAAACTTTGCCATAGACAATCGGTAAACAAAGAGATCCAGCTGTGATACAATAAAACTTCTTTAACATACTCCCGGGTATATACCCAAAGAAAGTGAAAGGAGATGTTCAAACAGATACTTTCATATCCAAGTTCACAGCAGTATTACTCACAGGAGCCAAGAGGTAGAAAGAGCCCAAGTGTCCATCAACTGATTAATAGATAAACAAAATATGGTACATACAGACAGCAGAATATTATTCAGCCATAAAAAAGAAGGAAATCCTGTCACATCCTGCAACATGGAGGAACCTTAAGGACACGATGCTGAGTGAGATAAGCCAGACACAAAAGGACAAATACTGCTTGATTCTACTTACATGAGGTATCTAAAGGAGTCGAACTCTTAGAAACAAAAGTAGCATGGCGGTTCCAGAGGCAGAGGGGAGAGGGTAAAGGGGAGGTGTTAGTCAATGGATACAGAGTTTCAGGTCTGCAAGATGAAAACATTCTAGAAATCTGTTGCACAACACTAAATATAGGTAACAGTACTGACCGTACATTTTAAAATGGTTAAGATGGTAAATTTTATGTTATGTTTTTACCACAATAAAAAAAAGCAATGATGCAAGGTGAGTTAAGTTCTGAAGATCAAATGCATAACACTGTGACCACAGCTAACAATACTGTATGTGTTCTTCAAATTTGCTAAGAGGGGGCTTCCCTGGTGGCGCAGTGGTTGAGAGTCCACCTGCCGATGCAGGGGACACGGGTTCGTGCCCCGGCCCAGGAAGATTCCACATGCCACAGAGCAGCTGGGCCCGTGAGCCATGGCCGCTGAGCCTGCGCGTCCGGAGCCTGTGCTCCACAACAGGAGAGGCCACAACAGTGAGAAGCCCACGTACAGCCAAAAAAAAAAAAAAAAAAAATTTGCTAAGAGGGTAGACCTTAAGTGTCCTCACCACTAAAAAAAAAAAACATAATAATTTTAATTTTAATTTTAAAAAAGATGGTAACTACATGAGGCGATGGATATGTTAAATAGCTTGATTGTGGTGATTCTTTCATAATGTATATCAAATCATCAAGTTGTACACCTTAAACACATACAATGTTTAATTGTCAATTATACCTCAATTAAGCAGGGGGGAGCAATGAAGTACTGACACATGCTATAACAGATGAACCTCAAAAACATTATGCCGACTGAAACAAACCAGACACAAAAAGACAAATGTTATATGATTCCACTTCTAGGAAATATCTAGAATAGAAAATTACAGAGACATAAAGTGGATGAAAGGTTACCAGGTGCGGGGGGTGGGGGGCGGGAGGGAATGGGGACTTATTGTTTAATGGGTACAGAATTTCTGTTGGGGTGATAGAAAAAGTTTGGAAATAGATAATGGTGATGGTCACACAACGCTGTACTCAATGTCATTGAATTATACACTTAAAAATGG
This sequence comes from Mesoplodon bidens, assembly GCF_964165515.1. NCBI lineage: Eukaryota > Metazoa > Chordata > Mammalia > Artiodactyla > Ziphiidae > Mesoplodon > Mesoplodon bidens. The sequence goes on along the minus strand of NC_138161.1, from coordinate 9,820,656 downwards.
TTAAATGGCAAATTTTATTATGTTACACCTATTTTACCACAATTTTTTAGAAGTCTGCATTTAGAAAAAAATTTTTATTTACAAAAATAGGGGCTGGCTGACCCCTGATCCAGAGTTTTCTGTAAAATGTGTTCTTCAATCTAACACTCTCCCAGCTGTAACATGTGTTCTATAACATGTGTGTGTTGTGACTCCAGAATTATCCCCGTGTCACAGATTCGAGGTGGGAAGCTCTGTGGTCCTCGTCATTGGTCTGTGCCATGTCCTCATAGGTGCACACTTATACGCATGTGGAACATGGAGAAAGGCAAATTTATGTTGAGTTGTGTGACCTTAAAAAGCCTCCAAACTATGTCATTTACACTCCTCTGTGTACCTAAGAGGGACTGTCTGATACAGTATGAAGACTTGTGGGTTGGGAGACCTGTCACCATTCACTTCCTGGCCCTCAGATGCATCATTTCTGCTCTCTGGGACTCAGTTTGAGCAGACGATTCTCCTTTGCTCGTTACATGATGTCCTGCACCAGAGAAGCACGTAGCCTCCAATGGAGCCCGCGTGAGAGGGCATCCCAGCATCCCAAGGATGGCCACCACCATCCTTAGGAATATTTTTATCCAGAAGAATAAACATCCTAGTAGAAGGAGACATGAAATGCGAAGCTTGAAGTCATAATTCAATGTATAAGAACCCGCAAACCAGTGCAGGTTTATTAGATGGCTAATAAAAATAAATCATGGTCATGTTTTTGAAATGACTTCTCATGTGTTGTGGTTACTTCTCGGCATACTGTAAATTAGCTGTGAAGGGATACTTCCTGCCGGGATTTTTTTTGTCCCTCAAACATAAAGGGTTATAAGGCTAAAGAATGCAGACACGCATCATGTCTGCAGAAATCGTAAAAAAAGATCAAATGTAATATTTTCTTTCAACATGGACAACGGCTTTGAGATTTTCCATTCAGGCAGCCTTGAACACAGCCTCCAGCGTTTGCCAATTCCTCCTGACAAATACCATTTGGGCCTGAGTGATGTTGTAAGTGAAATAAAACAGTGGGAGGAAACAAACCAGAGCATGATAAAAGGCATTTTTTTTGGTCTGCTGAGAACTTACTGTAAGTTATACATTCACAGGGGAAGGCCTCACTTCCTGCCAGTGACAGGCCCCATGTGATCGAGAGTTCTAAGGTGACTTTTGTTTGACAGTAATAGGAAGAGAAGACAAAACTCAGTTTTCAAGTCCCTTAAAAGGGAGTCAGCTCTTTCTTCCCCCCTCACAAAGAAAAATATGTCTATAAACAAAGGAAAGGACACCAGGCACTGCCCCCACCCCATTCTGCATAATATGAGCTAATGGGTGAGAACAATGCCGTGAAACCAACCTGGCCAGAATGCCCTGGGCTGCCAGCGCCTCCGACTGGCTGGGGTCTGAGCTTGGAGCATGTCAGAGCCTGCGGGGAACCCAGGCCACAAGAAAGAAAAGTCCCAGCCAGCACTCGGAGTGAAGCTGTCTGATCCTTCCCACGCCCCATCGCTCCCGAAATCTCCTCCGCGTCTGAGGTCTTTCTGTCCCAGAACCCACGGGTGGCCTCAGATAAGCGAAGACCGAATCCACCCCCACCCCCACCACTGCCTCATTCTTCAAGGCTCCAAGGAAACTCATCCCAACACTCAATCTTAGTGCTGTAGGGAATCAGAAAGCAGCTCACGGAAATGGCCAGAAAGAAGCTGTAGGTGTGTGAAGGCTCCTTTCTCCTCCTAAGTTAACACCATGGCCAGGTCTGAAAGCCCCTGGACTCTTCCACTCGAGGCCCACCAGCCCCCATGCATTTGCAGTGGCTCAGTGAATTCAGAACCGCACCGCTGCATGGGGATCTATGTTTTCCCTGTGAATGTGAACCTCAGAAATGGACGTTAGGGAGACTGGGGTTCCACAGCCGACTGCCCAGCAGCTGCAGCAAGGGGTGGGGGTAAGGAGCTGGGTGGCTTCCATCGGGCCGCCTCCCCTGGCACTTCCGAGGAATTTGGGAACAGCCGTCCCCCAAAGTCAAAGGGGCAAAACTATGATAATCGCCAAGGATCTGGCCTCATGGATCCTCCCAGCAGAGCTCCAGGGCCCCGCAAACAGCGCCCTCGTGTCAAGGATGGGCGTCCCCCAACTGCGCCAGATGGCTTGCCGATGGTCCGAATGACTGGTCCAGGAGACTGGGAATTCTCTGCCACAATGGCTTGGACCCCAGAGCCAGTCACACTTCTGCGGCACTGCTTCTCTAGCTCCCAGTAGGTTCAGGGCAGGGCCTGAGACTCTGCATTTCTCACAAGCTCCTGGTACTGTTGATTCTGTTGGTCTCCAGACCAGCTTTTGAGAAGCAGGGTTCTAGGGCAAGCCACCCCAATAAAAGATGCTGACAGTGCTTCGTTAGCTTCCTGAGGGACATTTTCAGTGGCAGTGCCCCCCCCAGAGACTCCTGCCACTCGCAAACTATAAAAGAAAGTTGATGAATTCGAAGAGTTGCTCACTGCCAATATTTTGCTCCTACCGGTATCAGAAACGCTGCCTTGTAAATACAGAGAGAGAATATTTCCTTTTTCATACAATTTCTGCTGATGGCTGTGTCCATGTGCGCCACGGCTCCCAACCTGGGCTACGGTGTGGTCCCCTGGCCTGAATATTGAACCACAACAATTACAAAGAGCTCATTATCCCCACATGAATACTCTGAAGCAGGATGTGGTTCCCAAACAGCCGGCCACCACCAGTACGGCAACTCCAATCAGAAAAACTGTCATCTGTAGTTTACTCTTCCAAATAAGGGGAAAAACTTCAATACCGTAGTAAGGGCCTCATCCAGGTCTTGGTAGCACGCTCTCGATGAAATGCCCAAGAGAAAACAAACACCCACTCAAGACAAGGCTGGGATGTGTATAAACAGCAAGAGGGGTGGAAGGAGAAGAGAGTGAGAAGGGAGAAACCGTGAGCAGAGCTCCCCTGATCTGCAAGGTGAATTCATCTTGATAGAAGCACAGATCACAGAGGCACTGGGGGAGTCCAGCGGACCAAAGAGATCGTTTCAAATGAGCCCCCGCCCCCGACTGTGCAGTCACTAGGTGGTGTGTGCTGGGTCACGTCACTGCCCCAGCCATGTGGGATCTGGAGCCTGTCAGTCACCTGTAGACAGAGCAGTCCAAGGACACCCTGGTGTCGTTTTCACTCTACTTTGAAGCTCTGTCCTCAGATCAAACGCACGCCTCTAACAACAGACCGGCAGCCCTCCCGCTGGTTGGGAAGAAGTGGCTCCTTTCCAGGTCTCCCCCAAATGGACCACTTTCTAATTCTAGAAGCATCTGGCAGAAGAGGGGTCACAAGAGTAGCCCCGCTTTCTTTGTGTGGGTGATCAGTTTAAACGCCAAAGCGACCCTTGCTCTTTTTGCCTGTAAGTCAGGACCTGTCTCCCTGCTCCCAGTGATAGAAATTAAATAGAATAGAAATTGTGAAACCTGCTAGCCGGTGTGAAAAATTAATTAAAACCTGCTACCTGGTGTGAAAAATTCTGGCCAGGTCCCTTCTCTGTCAGCCATCACCTTGAACTATGGTTGATCTGTCTGCGTTTCTCACCCAAGGAGATCCAACGGCCCACAAGAGAATATGAAGTCTGCATTTTATCCCAGTAGCAACACATAGAGTTCTTTTTTGCCTTGTCTGGATCCTAACATCTGAAAAAAAAAAATGACACTCCCTGTTGCCTGATTTTGACGGTCGCCTCAAGGACCTGAGTCAGCATCCTCAGCCCAGCGGTCTTCTTGTGCCATCCAGTGTTCAAAGATGGAAGTGTCTCAAGCTCACTGCAAAGTCCCACAGATTCAGAGATCCATTTCATATTTTTCAGGCATCAACCATAACACTTGGGACACTCACAGGTATAGCTTGTTTTTAAAGGAGACTTGTGAAAAGAACTAAAAAGTACTGAGCACCTGTTGTGGTCTGGCCACTCATATTTCACTGTCCTGGCTGAACTGAATGTTAAAGCATTTGTGCTTTGGATTAATCTGTACGCAGCATGGACTGGTACTATTTTAGAAATTATTTAGGCAGCATAAACTTGTTCAGTGGTACAGCAACTGGCATTCTCTCTCCTGCCTCCCAAAACTATTGTGATTGTAGGCTTGAAAATCCAGAATGTTCCAGCTGGGAGAAGTTAAAGGAGCTTGTTCCTAGAGCCCAGAGACTCAGAAAGGAAACTCCGGTGAACAGCAAAGTCACCTGGGAGCTTTAGGACCCCCAGGATGTTGGCACACCCCAGACCAATTAAATCAGACCCTCGGGATGGGACTCCGGCCTCTGCAGTTTTTAAAGCACTGCATGTGAGAGGGAGGTGACATCAGCAAGGTGGAGGGCTAGGAGGTCCCAATGTTCATCTCCTCACAAAAACAATAAACAACTGCAAACCAACAAAAATAGCTCAGGGAGGGCTTCCCTGGTGACGCAGTGGTTGAGAATCTGCCTGCCAATGCGGGGGACACGGGTTCGAGCCCTGGTCTGGGAAGATCCCACATGCCGCGGAACAACTGGCCCCGTGAGCCATAACTACTGAGCCTGCGCGTCTGGAGCCTGTGCTCCGCAACAAGAGAGGCCGCGATAGTGAGAGGCCCGCACACCGCGATGAGGAGTGGCCCCCACTTGCCGCAACTAGAGAAGGCCCTCACACAGAACCGAAGACCCAACACAGCCAAAAATTAATTAATTAATTAATTAATTAATTAATTAAAATTTTAAAAATAGCTCAGGGAAAGCTCTGGAATACAATGAAGAAGCATCAAAAATCCTGCATGGCTCAAAAACCGAGGATGGCCATGTAAAAAAGTACAGGAAGCATTTTACCTGTGTTACCCCAGCCTCAAGTCAAGAGCTCCTGAGTGCCAGGGAGATCACCCCCAGAGGAATTCCACCTCCTGGAGAAAAGGAAAGCAGAAGCCCAGCAAGCCTCACCACTGTGGACGTCTGCAGCCTTTGCTACTGAGGTCTCCCCCCGTCTACACCAACGCTGATCCCAGCTGACGGAGCTGCCCGGAGTGCCCACAACCATGTCCCCTCCCTAGGGCTGGAGCTGTCTCTGTCCTCAGAGGCCCCGGGCACCGCTGTGCCCCACTCTCTGGGATCAGGACCTTGCAGTGCATCATCGTGTACATGATGGGAGCCACGGCTGCCCCGAGCCCTGCTCTCAGTCTCAGGTCACAGCTTTGTGCCACCATTTCCAGGGCAGCCTCTGCTGCCCTGAGCGCCACCCTCTGGGTCCCAGGTCACACTCTGACCATTACCAGCACCACCCTGTTACTGCCCTGAGCCTCACACCCAGCTCCCAGGTCTTGGCTCTGAATCATCACTGATGGGGCTGCCCTGAGCCCCAACCCCATGACTCAGGCCACCACTCTGAATCATCATGGCCAAAACACACTATCAGTGCTCCCAGCCCTGCCCCTCGGTCCCAGGTCAAAGCTCTGAACTGTCGTTGCCAGAGGTACTGCCACTGCCCTGAGCCCTGCTCCCTGGATCCTAACACAAGGTTTTAACAAGCCACCACCAGGTAGGTGCTACTACCGTCCTACAATTGCCCCCTGGGGTCAAAGGTGGGACTTCAACCCACCATCTTCAGGCTGTGCTGCTACTGCCCCCTGCCCCCTGGGGCTGAGGACCAAGCCATTGCTGCACCTTGTCACCCCAGGGTCTGTGCCACTGCTGCATCACCACCCCCCGCCAGCCAGAGTCACTGTGGTGAGACCCAGAGACCCAGACCTTGGTTCCACAGGCCACCTGTACATGCCCACACCTTAGACACAAGCGATGCTGCCGCAGCAAGTGGTCCCAGGACTCCAGCTCCACTGCTACTGTTTGCCAGCACAACAGACCACAGCCAAGAGGGATCCCATCGGCTAGAACTTCCTCCCATGGGAAAAGCAGAAGACCCCCAGCAACCTTCACCTCCGAAGTTCCCAAAAGCCTTTGTTGCCACTCCTACCCATAGGACCTTGGCAGTCTTGGTCACAGAATATTCCAGCAGTCTGCACCTACGATGACCTCAGCTGACAGAGCTGCGTGGAGACTATGCTGCTGTGCCTTCCAAGAATGAAAGACACTGTATCCCACCAGGCTAGCACCCTTGCAACCACATTTAGGTGAAAGTCTTTTCCCACTGAAGCCAGTCCAAAAAGTGAATGCATCCTCAAATGCACAGACATCAATGCAAAGCCATCAGAAATATGAAAAAGCAAGGAAACATGACACCACCAAAGGGACATAATGATTTCCAGTAACCAATCCCAAAGAAATGGAGATCTGCGAGTTACCAAAAAGAGAATTCAAAATAATTATTTTAGGGCTTCCCTGGTGGTGCAGTAGTTAAGAGTCCGCCTGCCGATGCAGGGGACACGGGTTCGTGCCCAGGTCAAGGAAGATCCCACATGCCGCGGAGCGGCTAGGCCCGTGAGCCATGGCTGCTGAGCCTGCGCGTCCGGAGCCTGTGATCCTCAACCGGAGAGGCCACAACAGTGAAAGGCCCATGTAGCGCAAAAAATAAATAAATAAATAAATAAATAAATATTTTAGGAAGTTCAGGAAGATTTAGGAGAACACAACTTAACGAATTCAGGAAAACAATAAATGAACAAAATAAGTTCAACAGACAGAAATCATTTTTAAAAAGAACCAAACAAACTCTGGAGCTGAAGACCACAATGAATGGAATGAAAAAATGCAATAGAGAGCTGTTGAAGCTCTCAGGCAGAATAAAGAATCTGTGAACTCGGACTTCCCTGGTGGCGCAGTGGTTAAGAATCCACCTGCCAATGCAGGGGACATGGGTTCGATCCCTGGTCCAGGAAGACCCCACATGGCGTGGGGCAACTAAGCTCATGCACCACAACTACTGAGCCTGCGCTCTAGAGCCCACGAACCACAACTACTGAGCCTGTGTGCTACAACTACTGAAGCCCTCAAGCCTGGAGCCCGTGCTCCAGAACAAGAGAAGCCACTGCAGTGAGAAGCCCACGCACCACAATGAAGAGTAGCCCCCGCTCTCCGTGACCAGAGAAAGCCCACGTGCAGCAACAAAGACCCAACGCAGCCAAAAATAAAATTTAAAAAACTAAAAAAAAAAAGAATCTGTGAACTCCAAGATAGATTTCTTGATATTATCCAGACAGGAGAAAAAAATTAGATTGAAAAAGACTGAAGAAAACTTATGTGAATTATGGGATACTATCAAACAAAACAAAACAAAACAAGAGAGAAAGAAAAGGACAGAAACATATTTAAAGAAATCATAGCTGAAAAATTCCTAAATCTGGGGAGAGACACGGTCATCCAGTTACATAAAACCCAAAGGTCCCCAAACAGATATAACCCAAAGAGATATTCACTAAGATACATTATAATTAACCTCTCAAAAATCAAAGACAAAGAGAGAAATTTTTTTTTTGTTTGGCGGTACGTGGGCCTCTCACTGCTGTGGCCTCTCCCGTTGTGGAGCACAGGCTCCGGATGCACAGGCTCAGCGGCCATGGCTCACGGGACCAGCCGCTCCACAGCACGTGGGATCCTCCCGGACTGGGGCATGAACCCATGTCCCCTGCACTGGCAGGCAGACTCTCAACCACTGCACCACCAGGGAAGCCCAAAGAGAGAAATTTTAAAACAGAAAGAGAAAAGAGACTCATCACATACAAGGGAATCCCAATAAGGCTATCAGCAAATTTCTCAGCAGAAACCTTGCAGGTCAGAAGAGGGGATGACACATTCAAAATGCTCAAGGAAAAAAACTATTCACCAAGAATACTTTATCTAGCATAACTGTACTTCATTAATGAAGGAGAAATAAAGACTTTCCCAGAAAAACAAAAGCTGAGGGAATTTATCAGCACTAGACCTGCCTTACAAGAAATGCTAACAGGAGTTCTTCAAGCTGAAAAAAAAGACACTAATTAGTAACATGAAAACATGGAAGTATCAGCTTTACTGGTAAAGGTATAGTAGAATTCAAAATACCCTAATACTGTAATGGTGGTGTGTAAGTCACTTTGAACTCTAGCATATAGGCTAAGAGACAAAAGTCTTAAAAATAATTATAGCTACAATATTTTGTTAATGGATACATAATATAAAAAGTTGTAAATTGGGACAACAACAATATAAGTTGAGGGTGGGAGCAAGTAAATGTGGAGAACACTTTTATGGAACTGAAGCTAATTATAAGCTTAACAGTTATAACAACAAGGTGTATTATGAAAGCCTCATGGTAACCACAAAGCAAAAAGTATCTACTGTATAGATACATAAATGATAAAGAATCAAAGAATCAAAGCATACCACTATAAAAAAATCAACTCACAAAGAAAGACAGCAAAAAAGGAAGAGAGGAACAAAGAAACTACAAAACAATTAGAAAGAAATTAATGAAATAGCAATAGCAAGTCTTTGCCTATCAATAACTACTCTAAATGTAAATGGTTTAAATTTTCTATTTAAAAGGCAAAAAGTAACTGAATGGATAAAAAAACAAAACCCAACTATATATACTGCTTAGAAGAGAGTCACGTAAGCTTTAAAGACACAGGCTGAAAGTGAAGCTATTTTATGTAAATGGAAACCAAGAGAGTTGAGACAGCTATACTTATATCACACAATATAGACTTTAAGTCAAACATTGTAACAAAAGACAAAGAAGGTCATTATATTGTTATAATGATAAAGGAGTTAGTTAATCAAGAGGATATAACAATTGTAAACATATATGCACCCAGTATTGAAGCACCTAAAAATATTAAACAATTATTAATAAAGCTGAAGGTAAAAAATAGATAGCAATGCAATAATCATGGGTGATTTCAATACCTCACCTTAAACAATGGGTAGATCATCCAGAGAGAATCAATTTTAAAAATGGACTTGAAAGACACTTTCAATCAAATAGACCTAATAGACATGTAAAGAACATTCATCTCTAGCACACATGAAACATTCTCCAGGGTAAATCATGTTAGGTCACAAAACAAGTCTTAATAAATTTAAGCAGACTGAAATCATATTGAGTATCTTTTCCAACCGCAATGGTATGAGACTAGAAATCAGTAATGAGGAAAGCTGGAAACTTCACAAATATGTGGAAATTAAACAACACACTTCTGAACAACCAACAGGTCAAAGAAGGAATAAAAAAAATCTAGAGACAAACAATAATAGAAACACAGCATACAAAAACTTATGCGATGCAGCAAAAGTGGTTCTAAGAGGGAAGTTTATAGCAATGAATGCCTACATTAAGAAAAAAGATCTCAAATAAACAACATAACCTTACTCCTGAAGGAACTAGAAAAGGAAAAATAAACTAAGCCCAAAGTTAGCATAAGGAATGAAATAAAAATTAGAATATAAATAAAGGAAATAGAGATGAGAAAGACAATAGAAAAAGATAAACAAAACTAAGTTGGTTTTTTGAAAAGATAAACAAAATTGACAAGCCTTTAGCTAGACTAAGAAAAAAAAAAGAGACTACTCAAATTAATAAAATTATAAATGAAAGAAGAGACATTATAACTGATACCACAGAAATTCAAAGGATCATAAGAGACTACCATGAACAACTATATGCTAATGAATTAATTTAGAAGAAATGGATAATTTCCTAGAAACACACAACTTACCAAGAATGAATCATGAATTAATAGAATGTATGAACAGACCAATAATGAGTAAGGAGATTAAATAGGTAATCAAAAATCTCCAAAAATAAAAGCCCAGATGACTTCACAGGTGAATCCTACCAAACATTTAAAGAAAAATTAATGCCAATCCTTTTCAAACTCTTCTAAAAAACTGAAAGGGAAGGAAAACTTCCAAACTCATTTTACAAGATCAGCATTACCCAGATACCAAAGCCAGATAAGAACACTACAAGAAAAGAAAATTATAGGTCAATCATCAGAGATTGAACACAGATGCAAAAATCCTCACCAAAATACTAGCAAACTGAATTCAAGAACACATTGAGGACTTCCCTGGTGGCGCAGTGGTTGACAGTCTGCCTGCCGATTCAGGGGACACGGGTTCGTGCCCTGGTCCGGGAAGATGCCACATGCCGCGGAGCGGCTGGGCCCGTGAGCCATGGCCGCTGAGCCTGCGCATCCGGAGCCTGTGATCCACAACGGGAGAGGCCACAACAGTGAGAGGCCTGTGTACCGCAAAAAAAAAAAAAGAACACATTGAAATGATCACAAACCATGATTAAGTGGGATTCATCCTTGGGATGCATGGATAATTGAACATATGTAAATCAATAAATGTGATACATCACATTAACAGAATGAAGGATAATAATCAAATGATCATTTCAATAGATGCAGAAAAAGCACTTGACAAAATTTAACATCCTTTCATGATAAAAACTCTCAACAAATCAACTATAAAAGAAATGTTTCTCAGCATAATAAAGGCCATATATGAAAAGTCCACAGCTACATCATACTCAATGGTAAAATTTTAAAGCCTTTCCTCGGGCTTCCCTGGTGGCGCACTGGTTGAGAGTCCACCTGCCAATGCAGGGGACATGGATTCGTGCCCCAGCCCGGGAAGATCCCACATGCTGCGGAGAGGCTAGGCCCATGAGCCATGGCCGCTGGGCCTGCGCATCCGGAGCCTGTGATCCACAACGGAAGAGGCCACAACAGTGAGAGGCCCGCGTACAGCAAAAAAATAAATAAATAAAAATTAAAAAATAAAATAAAATAAATAAAGCCTTTCCTCTAAGATCAGGAACAAGACAAGGATACCTACTCTCACCATTTCTATTCAACATAGTGCTGGAAGTCCTAGCCTTAGCAATTAGGCAAGAAAAAGAAATAAAAGGCATCCAACTCAGAAAGGAAGTAGCAGAATTATGTTTGCAGATGATACAATCTTAGACATAGATAACCCTGAAGATTCACCAAAAATCTGTTAGAACTAATAAATAAATTGCAGGATACAAAATCAACATCGGAAAGCAGTTGCATTTCTATACACTAATAACAAACTATCTGAAAGATAAATTAAGAAAGCAATCCCATTTATAGAAGCATCAAAAACAATAAAATACTTAGGAATAAATTAGCCAAGGATGTGAAAAGACCTGTACTTAAAACTATAAGACAGTGTTGAAACAGACTGAAGAAGACACAAATAAATGTAAATATATTCCATGTTCATGGATTGGAAGAATTAATATTATGAAAATGTCCACACTACCCAAAGTGTTCTAGAGATTCAGTGCAATCCCTATCAAAATTCTAATGGCATTTTTCACAGAAACAGAAAAAAACTACCCTAAAGTTTGTATGGAACCACAAAAGACCCTGAAGAGCCACAGTAATCATGAGAAAGAAGAACAAAGTTGGAGGTATCATATGTCCTGATTTCAGACTATATTACAAAGTTACAGTAATCAAAAAAGTATGGTACAGGCATAAAAACAGTCACATAGACCAGTGGAACAGAATAGAGAGCCCAGGCATAAACCCACACATATATGGTCAACTAATTTTTGAAAGGGTATCAAAAATCCACATTGGAGAAAGAATAACCTCTTCTAACAAATGGTATGGAGAAAACCAGATATCTACATGCAAAAGAATGGAACACTATCTTACACCACACAAAAAAATTATCTCAAAATGGACTTAAATGTAAGACCTGAAACTGTAAAACTCCTGGAGGAAAACATAGGGAAAAAGATCTTTGACAGTGGTCTTGGCAATCACTTCTTAGATAAGATATCAAAAGTACAGGCAACAGAAGCTAAAATAAACAAGTGGAACTGTATCAAACTAAAGAGCTTCTACACAGCAAAGCAAACAAGCAATAATTTTAAAAGTTAGCCTACAAGATGGGAGAAAATATTCACAAATTGTGTATCTGAAAATATACAAAGAACTCATACAACTCAATAGCAAAAAAGCAAATAATCCAATTTAAAAGCAGGCAAAGGACCTGAATAGACATTTTTCCAAAGAAGGCATACAAAAGTTATATGAGAAGGTGCTCAACATCACTAATCATCAGGGAAATGCAAATCAAAACCACCTCACACCTGCTAGGATGGCTACTATCAAAAAGACAAAAGATAACAAGTGTCGGTGTGGATGTGGAGAAAAGGGAACCCTTATACACTACTGATGGAAATGTAAACTGATACAGCCATTATGGAAAACAGTATGGCAGTTCCTCAAAAAAGTAAAAATTTAACTACCCTGTGACCCAGCAATCCCATTCCTGGGTTATATCTGAAGGAACTGAAATCAGTATCTCAAAGAAATATCCATACACCCATGTTCACTGCAGCATTATTCACAATAGCCAAGATATGGAAACAACTTAAAATGTCCTTCAGCAGATGAATGAATAAAGAAAATGTGGCACATATATACAATGGAATATTACTCAAACATAAAAAAAGAATGAAATCCTGTCATTTGCGACAACATGGATGAATTTGGAGATAACCCAGATCAAGAAAGACAAATACTTATGATATCACTTATCTGTGGAATTTTTTTAAAAAATCCAATTTCATAGAAACAGAAAATAGAATGGTGGTTATCAGGGGTTGGAAGGAGGGAGAAATGTCAAAGGGTATAAATTTCAATTATCAGAAGAATAAGTTCTGCAGGTCTAATGCACAACATGGTGACTAGTTAATAATATGGTATTGTGGACTTGAAGTTGCTGAAAGTAAATCTTAAGCATTCCCACCACACACACATGCGCATGCACACGCGGGCACACAATGAGTTAACTGTGTGAGATAATAGATGTGTTCGTTATCTTGATCTTGGTAATCATTCTAAAATGAGTATGTATCAATATATCAAATCATCATCTTCTACATTTTAAATATATACAATTATATTTGTCAATTATTCCTCAATAAACATTTTTTTAAAGGCTCCACATGTGATTCCCTTGAATGGCTAAGGCTGCGAACCGCTGGTCCCACCTTCACTATCTGAGGCTCAGAGGCCAGTCACCCAGGACACTGAGTCCCAGAAACGACCTGAGAATCGAAGGTCTGTGCTGCCCATCTCCAACATGCTCTATACGTGACCTGCTTCCTCAATGACCTCCTGAAACCCCCTCTCCTCTTAATCAGTTTAGAGTCTCCCTTTGTGAAAAGGGCAAAGTTAGAACTGCAATTACTTACTGCCCTAATAACTGCTTAGTAGATGCTTTGCAGTCCTGGGTTTTGCCTCACCTTCTGATTCTAGGCACCAGAAGGCGTCCGAATGCTTGTGGCCAGAGCTGCAGAGCTGGACAGGGACCCTTGATATCAACAGGGATCCCCAGCCCAGGACAAATTTCTCCGGGATGGGAGAAGCCTGCCTGGCGGGACCACTCTCCCCTCCTTGCCCCTCTAATAACACCTGCTGCCCTTTATGGGATGTGGGTCTTCACGGTGAGTGGGAGAGGCTGGAAAACTGAAATTCGACCATAAAAAGTCAGGCTGCAGGGAGAGGGCTTGGCCCGCAGGGACTTCCGGGCAGGCCTTCTTTCTCCTCAAAGCTCGGTGCTGCCGGTGCCTTGTGGCCAATGAAGTCGCCCATTGTAACACAAAAATGAGACACAACAAAAACTGCTCTCAGGTGGCCCATCCCTATACCCTGCACCCTAGGTTGCCCATCTTTGGAGGCAGAAACAGGGGTGGCTGACAGGTGATAGACTTGAACTCAGACACTCCTGGGGTCAAACCCCAAGTGTATGATGTAGGATAAGTCCCCTGACCCCACTATGCCTCAGTTTCTTCACATCTAATAAAGACATAATACGTGCGTCCCAGAGCCACCGTGAGACCAGAGGAGGGGCTGAAATGAGGACAGTGGCCAAACCCAGGAAGGACTCAGCTCCAGCGCGTCCCTTCTCAAACCCTTCTCAGGCTGACGCTACGGCTTCCCTTTCTCCTCCAACAGCCCCGCTCCCACTTTCTGATTCTTCCCTGGAAGAATACAGTTTGGGGAGTTCATTTGGGACAGTATCTGGATCTTACACTCTGGAAGGAGGATGCAGGAAAGCAGAAAGTCTGCTAGAAACAGCAAGCAAATGTGGGTTCTGATGCTAAGTCCATGGCCCAGAGCAAGCTTCTCACTGTCTGGGAGCTTCACCCACAAAATAAGGGGTCAGAGTGGATCACCCCAAGGACGTCTCTCACTGCCACCCTCTGATGCTACACGTATTCAGAGGCCCAGGGTCGGAGTCACACGATCGAGGGTCAGGTCTGTCTAACACTTCACCTCAAGAACCTGTGAAATGACAGCTGAAGCCCTGGGACCAAGGACCAGGGCGCAGCCCCTCCTCTGGCGTCTCTAGGTCAGTGGTTTGCAGACAGCGCGCCCTGAAATCACCTGGGGCCTCAACAAATACACATTCCCGGACCTACCTCCCAGAGACTGACTCAGTGGGTCTGGACTGGGCTCGTGTCCCCTGGCTGTCTCTGATGCCAGGGTCAGGGGACCCCACTGTGACAAACGTGCTCCTAATAAAGGCTCCTCCTGCCTGCGATGGAGACCGGCCTCACCGCCACCCTCACGTCACTCCGCATTCCTTCTCTCCTCGGAGCCTGTTTCCTTTTCTCGAAAACGTGGCTAATAACACGCCCTCTCAGGGTCAATGTGAAGTCAGGTTCCCTGGGCCCTGAGTCTGCTCTTCCATGTACTAAGGCGTCTCTGCTTGTCAAGAGAAGGCCAGTGATCAAGCCAGGAGGGAGCGTGCTTCAACAGCAGGACCGCAGATCCCAGCCCTCCAAATGCTCATCCAAGGGCGACCACTCCAGCTCCACTGAGTCCACGTGGTCCTCATCAGGTGAGGGCAGGTGCCCACCTAAGCCCGCCTGTGCTTCAGACACTGTCACAGGAGCAACAACTTTAGGAGAGTGGGGTATGGAGGCTGACCGAGGTTTGAATCCTAGCTGTGTGACCTCAGCAATAACTCTACCTTTCTGAACCTTTGTCTCCACATTTACAAAATCAGGAAAGTTATTACCGCTCAGATCATTGTAAGAATTAAACGAGGTGCTAAATGTCACGCGTCGGACAGAGGACCTAATGCTGCCAGGCCTCTACCATCGTCATCAGACTGACAAACTCTAGCCCTGCCTGTGAAAAAGTGTTAGCTGAGCATGAGAAGAGGGATAGAATTGAATTCCCTGGCGGTCCAGTGGTTAGGACCCTGCACTTTCACTGCCGAGGGCGCAGGCTCAATCCCCTCGCCAGGGAACTAAGATCTCACAGGCGCACGGTGGCGTGGCCAAAAACCAATTTAAAAAATTAAGAAAGAAGAGGGATAGAATTCTCCAATAGGTACTAACCCTATTTTTTTAAAAAGAATAGCTTTATTGAAATATAACTCACATGCCATACCATGCACCCATTTAAAGTATATAATTCAATGGGTTTTAGTATATTCAGAGTTGTGCAACTATCACAATTTTAGAACATTTTCATCAACCCAGAAAGAAACCCCCTACTCTTTGGCTGTCACCCTCCAATCCCTCGAGCACCCTGCCCCACGCCACAGCACCTGCTAATCTACCTTCGATCTCTATTCTGGAAATTTCATGCAAATAAAATTCTATGTGGCCTTTTGTGACTGAATTCTTTCATTCAGCGTTAACGTTTTCAAGGTCCATCCATGTGGCATGTGTTGGGACTTCATTCCTTTCTATGGCTGAATGATATTCCATTTTATGGGAAGACCACATTTTGTTTATCTATCTATTCATCCACTGATGGACGTCTGGGTTTGGGGCTGTTATGAATAATGCTGCTATGAATATTCATGCCCATGTTTTTGTGTGGACATATGTTTTCAATTCTCTTGGGTATGTACCTAAAGGGGGAATTGCTGGGTCATAAAATAACTCTATGCTTATCAACCTCTTGAGCCACTGCCAAACTATTTTCCAAAGTAGCTACACCATCTTCCTTTCCCACCAGCAGTGTGTGGGGTTCCGATTTCTCCATATCCTCAACAACACGGGTTATTATCCACTTTTCTTACGATTGCTGTGCGAGTGGGTATGAAACGGTAACCTTACATGTTTCTTAAATCTAACTATATTTCTGTGAGCAGTTTTTTTTTAATTTTACTCATAGCCTGATGTTAAAACTACATGGAACAGAAGGAAATTAAACAAGAAAATATCCCCTCAAGGAAAGGTTACAACAAAATGATGAAGACAGAGAAATGCCCTTTGCAAGGTGAGCGGGAACAGCCCTGGAGAGATAGCAGATGGCACTGCTGTACATGACGCATTGTATCGTTGTATGTGGTACAATGACACCGATGTATGCGGTACACCGCATTGCTGTATGTGGTATGACGTTGTTGCCTGTGGTACAATGACCCTGATGTATGTGATACAATGACACTGGTGTGTGTGGTACATTGGCAGGGATGTAGAAAAGTGCATCAAGCCTTCCTCCTAATCTTCCTTTCCCTTTAATTCACATATGACTTCCTGGACCTGTAAAAACAAAGCTCTTTTCCAAGTAAACCAACATGGTGGCATTCCTGACAAAGCTCTCTATTCACATGTCAGCTGACAACCCAAAACAGGTTTTGTTATACTCTTCTCCTCGGGACAAAACTTACTGCTGCCCAACACTAATCTATCACAGAATATAGCTGCGGTTTACCAACTAAAGGAGGAGCTAAACTAAGTCCCCCATTTCTGTGCCCGGACTCCCCTCCAAGGGGGCGTCCAGGTGTTTCAGGGAAAGCCATTTTCACAGCATTACAGCGCTGATTTCCTGAAAGGCCATTAACAGTCTCCATCTTCAAGCAGAAGCACTTAAAGTGCCCCAGTCGGAGGAGAGTCTCCTCTGTTTTTAGCTTGAAAGATTTCAGGCATGCCTCGAACCATCCTTCACTTCTTGGTGTCTGCCCCCTCAGGCCAAGGCAGCCCTGGGAGGTTTACCACCCACACACTCCGGAACCAGATACAAACAAGGGTGGGTGTACTACGAACCTCAGGCCTGCCCAAGGCCTAGGAGAGAGAAAACAGAAAAGGGGGCAGGAGAACAATGGTAGTGAGGGGGAGAGGCGGTACATGGGAGAAGGGAGCAAACAGTTCTGCTGGTAAGGGACAGTGCAGGCTGCCCCCGTGTGGCAGACGCGGGGTGCTGGCCCTCACAGGGACGGGCAAGGAGGAGCCTAGGGAGGCGGTGTGTGACCTCCCTGGGGTTCGCCCTGAGGGCCAGACTGTCCACAGGAGCCACGCGTTTCTTGCAAAGAGTCTGAATGCATTTATACACCAAGCGTCATCTGCAAACTGAAAGTCTTATACTTTTGTTTTCTTTTTTTTTAAATTAATTTTTATTGGAGTATAGTTAATTTACAATGTTCTGCTAGTTACACATGTACATATATCCACTCTTTTTTAGATTCTTTTCCCATATAGGTCATTACAGAGCATTAAGTAGAGTCCCCCGTGCTATACAGTAGGCCCTTATTATACTGCTGTTTACAAGTAAGGGTAGATCTGTCATGGATGATGAAACAGCTCTCATGTGTCAATGTCTCTGAGTACTTGCTTCTTGTCATTGTTCACTTTTTATAACCACGGACAACTAAAGCACAAGTCCACATGGGTCTGAGAAGTTTTTCCCGTTGGGGGGCGAGGGGCTTTAATTTCTAAAGCTATAAAGCACTCTCAAGTGAGAATTAATATATTTAGGTCGTAAATGTCCACAAATAGGGGACAGGAAAAATAAATGATGCTGTAGTAGTGCAGGGTCAGCACCCCACGGCCCGTGGCCTGTCTTGGTAAATCAAGCTTTACTGAAACACAGTCATGCATGTCTATACATTGTCTATAGCTGCTGTGTACTACAGTCGGGACAAAGACCATATGGCCCAGAAAGCTTAAAATATTTACTATTTGGTCCTTTACAGAAAAAGTTGGTGAACCCCTGGTATAGTGTATCATGAAACACACTACAGCTATTAAAAAGCAGAGTCAGGGGGGGACTTCCCTGGCAGTCCAGTGGTTAAGACTTCGCCTTCCAATGCAGGGGGTGAGGGTTCGATCCCTGGGCGGGGAGCTAAGATCCCACATGCCTCGCGGCCAAAAAACGGAAACATAAAACAGAAGCAAAAATTGTAACAAATTCAATAAAGACTTTTTAAAAAATGGTCCACATCAAAAAAATCTTTAAAAAAACAACAACAACAAAGTCAACCTCAACTGCATCTATGAACAGGCAGAGATGCTCAAGATACAATAATGAAGATGTTTTATTTCTAACTGACCCCTGAGGTGAGTGGGCCCCGTTCACTTGTTTTTTGTTGAGCTTCACGAGAGGAATTCGCTTCTGGGGAAGGCTGAAAACAGGGCAGGGAAGACAGGACTCTGGGCAACAGAAACGCCGGGGCTGGGGCAGCCCCCACCCCCCATGACCCATCCAGGGATCCCCGAGGCCTGAGGAGTGTATACACCCCCTTCCCACGCTAGCTCTGAAAAGGATAAAAAATACTCCTAGGTAAGGACAGAGGTCAAAACATAACCATGGCCTTAGGTCAGTTTCCCTACACAGAGGCCCAGAAGCAAGCAGACGTCCCCACTGAGGCACGGCTGCGCTGGGCGGAGCTGGGTTCCCCCAGGGGCGAAGCTGAAAGAGCTGCGCAGGGCGCCCAGCCCTTCTTCCCTAACTGGCAGTCAGGTAAGCCCTGCCCGTCAGGTAAGCCCTGCCCAGCGAGGTGCGGGGACCCGCCCCGTCCTCCTGGAAACCCCCAGAAGCCTCCTGCAACGGCCAGCTCGATGCGTCCACGCCGCCGGGAAGGCAGGCAGGCCGAGCCGCTGGGTCCCCGGGGCACAGAGGCCAGCCCCTTGGCCCCCCACCCCGCGGGCAGGACCCGCTTCCGCCCCGGGACCAGCCACGCGGCGCCTGTGCGCTCGCGCCTTCCCGGGGACGGGCTGGCGGTGGGACCGGGCGCGGCCACATCAGCCGGGGGAGGAACCGGCTCCTGGGATGTTTCTCATCCCCGCTCTCACATCGCAGGGCGGCGACAGCGAGGCCGACCCCGTCGCGGACTCCCCAACAAACCTGCAGTGAAATCGCGCGCCCAGCAAGGCCTGTGGGCGAGGAGCGCGGCCGTCGGTGAGGATGGGGGAGAGGCACGTACCCGAGTCAGGAGAGCGCGGGATTCCGGACACAGGCGCCCCCCGAGCTATGACCCATGTCCCCAGGAGGGTCGGCTGAGGGGCACCATCGCTCTGCCACACGCTAGGTGTGGGATCTCAAGCCGTTTCTTCCCGTCTTTGTAAAATAGGGCGGCTGTGAGGCTTCCGTACAACTCCGCGCACCAAGCCCAGAGCACAGGGCCTCGACCCAGCGACGCTAACGTTTAATAAACATTACTACCGTATGTTTCAACAACGTCCAGTTTTTATAATAAGCACGTATTTGCTTCTGGGATATATGATGACACCCGCTCTGACCCCCTCACAGTTGTTAATTGACCAGCATGAAAACGCTGTGAGAAGTTTAAATCCAGAGCCAAGATCTAAAAAGCACTAATTAGAGCACACTTTATATAAAAACCATACTCAGTGCCATCAACAGCCTAAAGTGCTTGTATTGTCTTTAAAAAAAAAAAAAGAAAAGAAAAAAAAGGAAAGCAAAGCCTGAATTCAAAATGACCAAGTGAGCACAAAACTTTATCTCCTATTCCTCCCAATACCCCCATTAAAATGAAGAAAAGGAGCAGAATAAAAGGGTTAAACACCCACCACAAAGCATGGGAAAGGCACACGGGCTGACCAGAGATCTGAACACATTCTGGGAAACTGTAAACAGAGGGAGGGCTGGTGAGGCTCCACTGGTGAGGCACCTCCCGACAAGGACGAACTCGCTTTCTGCGCACAGAAATCACAGGTAGTCAGGGCTGGAGGGGCCTCCCCGTGAGCTGATCCCTGGTCCTCAGCAGACAGGGGAGGCGCAGACGGGGAGGAGCAGCACCACCGGGGCCTGTGCCGCAGGCCCTGCTGCTAGGTGGGAGCACAGGGGACCCCCGTTACAAGCTCATTTCTAGATGGGCAGTCGAGGACAGAAGATTCGAAGTGAGTTGCTCTAGCTCAGAGCGGCGGGGGCGGAGCCCAGCTGGGAGCCCAGACTGCTGGGCACCACCCCACACTGCCCCCTCCAAAGCCACTCAGCCACTCACCGCCACATGCCACATGCCCCTCAACCCTAACCCGCTGGCATCAGAGCACAGAGCAGCACGACGTCTTGTGCTTTTACGGCCGCTGAGTCAGGTAAGAAGCAGGACACCCAGAGGAAGACCACAAACGGGGCCCCGGGCTGACCCCGGCTCCCTCCCAGCCTCGCCCTCCCGTGACAATTCATACGTTCCTGGGACGTCTTCCTCCAGGACTGCTATTTGCTTTGACAGCAACAGAAATGCCGATGGGACGGAGTCCCCAGGACCTGCTCTGCCCCTACAGATGCCCTTTGACGTCCCCAAGCAGCCACCACTCCACCCCACAGACAGACAGAAGCAGGGGAGTAGGATTAAGCAGATAACTGTTTAATAGAAACCGCTCATTGACTGTAAATGATTCTGTATAAAATAAACCTTAGTTTAAAAATGTTTAAGAAGTCACACCCACCATTGGAGGTGATCACCTGCACTTCGGTGAAGTTACGTAAAAGCTGTTTGCAAACTGGTTAGGGTCTCAGCAGAGGCCTGGAGAATCTTCAGCTCTTCTGTCCACAGTGTTTCTACCAAAGTTAGTTGGTTTATCAAAGCCACTTCTTCATCTTTCATATGAGAAACCTGGAAGTTATTTTTAAATGATTTTCTTTAGTGTAGTAAAATATACATAAACATAAAATTTAACATTCTGACCATTTTTAAATGTACAATTCAGTGGCACTAAGTACATTCACAGTGTTATATAACCACAGCCACCATCCATCTCCAGAACTTTTTCATCATCCCAAACAGAAACTCTGTACCCATCAAACATTAACTCCCCATTTCCCCCTCCCCAAATCCCTGGTAACCTCTACTCTGCTTTCTGTCTCTATTTATTTGCCTATTCCAGATATCTCATTTAAGTGGAATCATACAGTACAGGGTATTTGTCTTTTTGGGTCGTGGTTTATTTCACTCAACACAATGTCTTCAAGTTTCAACAAAATTATTTTTTTTAATCCTAGTAATGTTTTCATTCAAATAAGCTAACTCCTCATTTAATTAAAACATTCATTAAATAAAAGGGAAAGACGGGACTTCCCTTGTGGCGCAGTGGTTAAGAATCAGCCTGCCAATGCAGGCGACACGGGTTTGATCCCTGGTCAGGGAAGATCCCACATGCCGCGGGGCAACTAAGCCCGTACGCCGCAACTACTCAGCCTGCGGTCTAGAGTCCGTGGGCCGCAACTACTGAGCCCACGCACTGCAACTACAGAAGCCTGCACACTCTAGGGCCCACGTGCCACAACTACTGAGCCCGCGTGCCACAACTACTGAAGCCCACGCGCCTAGAGCACGTGCTCCACAACAAGAGAAGCCACCACAATGAGAAGCCCGCGCTCCGCGACGAAGAGCAGCCCCTGCTCGCTGCAACTAGAGAAAGCCCACGCACAGCAACGAAGACCGAACCCGGCCAAAAAAAATTTTTTTTAACTAAAAGCAACTTAAAAATAAAAGGGAAAGAGTACCTTAAAAATCTATTACCTAGAATTCATGCAATAATTTTACCCATTAAAAGGTGTAGACACATTAACAGTGAAAACACGGATTACATCAGTGTTCATTTATTAAGGCATTAACAACACCCTAAGAAGGTGGACTATCCCTATCCAACAAGTATCAGTACAAAACAACTTCTTCATCAAAACACTTCTTTAAGAAAAGAACGCAATATTCTAGAAACATACCTTTTGAAGCACAGCCTTACTCTCCTTGATGAAATAATGGCATATTTTCTGGGCTATGTCCAAACTTGCCTTCTCATTTGTATCTGAAATTATTTCCCCAATAAGTACTTTTTTCCAGCATGTCCTAGAACCAAAATATTCAAGAGGTCATTTCAGCAGGTTTTCAAAAACAAAGGCGGCTTTTCCACTTGAACACTTCTCCTATTTTTCCAGAAACATAATAAAACGCATTCCATCAGCACGTTCCCTCAAACCTCCCACCACATGCAGGTCCTGTGTTGGAGCAGACAACGTATACAGGACAGAAGAAGGAACGCTGAGGATGAGAAGCGAGGGAACTGGCGCTCTCTGCAGGCAGGGCCTGAGTTTTATGAGCACCACAATCCTGTGTCTGGCACATGAGTAAGAAGAGTCACGTCCACCAGCCACAGGAAGAGAACAAGGGACAGACAGGAAGGTGAGTCCCCAGTCAAAATACTACCGACTAAGGAGCAAAGGCAGAGGTTTTCCTTTTCTTCAAATCACAGCCTCTCCTAAAAAAAATGGCAAACGGAACAGGACATGCTTCACAAAGTAAAATGCTCTACAGATGGAAAGAGGAATCTACAGTGAAGCCTTGCTCTACACGCAGGTCCTTCCAATTTTACACTAAGGAAGTCCGTAGGAAATGGGGCTCAGTGGGCCGGTGGGGCCAGCTTTCTGCAGGGGAGGCAAGAGGGGGCCGCGGCCAAGGTGCCGAGCAGGAGGGGCTGAGTCAAGCCTACAGGCCGGCGAGGTGCACTAACCAGGGAGGAAGGGGGCGGGGGGACGGATGCTGGATGCACAGAACGCGAAAGTGCACGTGGCTGAGGAGGGAAAGGCCACGGTGACGGCTCTACCATCCCAGTGGAGGGCACAGAAGTCGCTGAGAAATTCAGAACAGCCCAAAAGCCATACAGAAAATGAAGTCTTAGATGTCGTCAGCTTCAGGGATCATGGTGGCAACCCCAAGAGCAGATGAGTTCTTGGAAAAGAAAGGAAGTCAAGACATAACATTTGGGACTTCCCTGGCGGTCCAGTGGTTAAGACTCCGCGCTTCCACTGCAGGGGGCAAGGGTTCAAGCCCTGGTTGGGGAACTAAGATCCTGCATGCGCGTGGCACGGCCAAAAAAAAAAAAAAAAGAAAGAAAGAAAGAAGGAACGCCATTACTATGTGCCAGGAACAGTGCTTTATATGCAGTCATTATCTGTTTTAATCTTCACAACCGCCTAGCAAAGGAAGCATTATAATCCCCACCTCAGACACAAAGAAACTGAGAATCCGGAACAGTAAAGCACTCACCCTAAGTGATGGAGCTAATGAGAGGCAGATGCGTGCAAATGCCCGTCAGGCAGAATCCCAAACACATGCTTCCTCTGCCACACCACTCAGGTAGTCAGAAGGCACCCAAAGGGAAGAAAAGAGGCCACAGGAGGACCTCTGGGAAACATCCAGTTGCTTTATTTAATTTGAGGTTGACGTGTCTCCAAGAACGACTTAAAGAAACTTATGTGGGTACGCACAAGATAAAATAAAACACAAGGTGAATGGATAGGGAAAACAAGACGAAGGAAAGATGAGAAGAAGATAAGATACAGCCAGGAATGAGTCAGTGATACATTGCATGCCTTAGAGTCCTGCACACGTGGATGGACCACAAATTTGCCTCTGAGTTTTCTGGCGAGCAATAAAGAGAAGGAAACATGTCAGATACAGAATTCAGTGTCTGTACGACAAAAACACACCATCTGCTGAGAAGAGACACAACTGCTTCTGGTGTTGAGACCAGGGGATAGTTTTTCTCCCCAAGTCCCTAAAGAAAAGGAAGTAAGCAACATCGTAAACAGCAACATCACGGGCATGACGGAATGAGTACAAACTACTTCTAGGCACTGTGCTGAGGGCTACTTCTAGGCGTCATCTCACCTAATCCTCCCAACTGCTCGAGGATGGGGTTCGCCATCTTCGGGAAGTCCTCCCTGTGGTGTCTCTCACCTAAGATTTGCTAAGTAGCAGGCATTACTCCCCGAGTCCCTCGCAAGGAGCTCCAGGGCTGGGCAGCGCACGGCCGCGCGTGTGACTATCCTTTCCACGCTAAGGGAAGGACCCACAGCCTCTCAGGAATAGTGAGGACTTGACCAGGATGCGTGTCTACACCGGGGGCTCCTCCACCTGCCTCCTCTATGGAAATATCCAGGCCTCTCCTTGAGCAGGGGTCTGGATCTGCCCCCAGGACAGATGGTCAGGAGCTCGGTCTGTTCCCAGGAAAAACCCACCTGCTCAGAGGCTCTCCTCTGACCAGGGCCAACGTGCACGCTTTTCAAAGTGTTTACCCTGAACAACGAGCTGCAGGTCACCAGGGGGATACATGTGAGGAGAGACCAGTTCTCAGGCCCGTGTACTCTATGACTCTAAAACCAGAATTCCAGAAATGGTGCAAACCTAGAAGTGAACCACTCCCCACACGGGCAAGTTACACAGAGAATAAGCAACCCCAATATACAAGGGCATTCCTTTCTCCTCTGAGGTTGGGCCTTTGAATGTAAGCGCCAAAAAAGCCAAAGGTATGTCCAAATTGTAACTATAGCTCATGACCAACACACAGGGAACTTACAATTCTTCAGCTTCCAGACATAACAACTTAAGAGCTGTGAGTAACCGCCAAGACGGTCCATCCCATCCAAACGTCAAATTTCTAAAGTAGAAAAAGAATAGATATATGTATATGTATAACTAAATCACTTTGTTGTACACCTGAAACTGACACAAGATTGTAAACTGATTACACTCCAACATAAAATAAAAATTAAATTAAAAAAAAATTACCAATCTGTCATTTCGGTACTTCATTAAATCACGGTAAATGACTGAAAAGCCAAACATTTTTTTAAAGGGGCCACTAAACATTGCACAACCCATGGTCTTAGTCACAAAGAGAAAAGTAAGTCTGCAAATACTTAAGAATAAAGCCTGAGTAACAGAAAATTCTTTGTGTTAAAAAAAGAAAAAAAAGTAAAAAGCTATTTTTATTTGGTAAGAAGCTGAACTTGGATGAGGGGGCCACAGTGAGATGAATGATGAAGAATCTGGATGATCCTCAGGATCAAACAAATGGCAGCCACCAGAGCTAGTGTCCCTCACAGTGTCGCTGGATTATTTAGAACTTAATTTCACCTACAGAAGAAAATCTGAAAGGGAGGGTCTCAAACCCAGTTTATCCCATTTGGCGTGGAATCACCTAGGCTCCCCCCGTCCCAAAAGCCTGCATCCTGTTGCCAGGTGACTGACGGCCAGGCTGGCCTGCAGTAGCCGATGCCACCCCACCTGACCACATGTTCGCCACAAACACACTGGGCCACCGACCAGTACATACGGGGCTCTCCCGGTACAGAACTTGAGACTTCAAGCTTGTATCTTAGGTCCCCAAACAAGTCTCCTGACCAGCATCTTCCCCTCCTGTGTGTCCCGCAACATGAAGCACGATGTGCCGCACATAGTAAATGCCCAGTAAGCAGCTACCTGTCACCGGACACAAGTCAGGAGGCGGCTCACACCTGTAAAAACCCCAGCTCTCAACTTTTCATCCAGATTTCCTGAAAGAATGATTTCTGGAGAGAAACACTTACTCTATGAAGTCGTGATCCTCTAAAATGGAAATCTTTTGGTTTATTCGTTTATCTGTTGATGGAAGATATTTAACAAGTATATCTGCATAAAAAAAAAATCAGGCTGAGATTTAGGGTATAATTCAGGTGGAAGGGAGGTGGACCCTTTCTTCTCAGCTTACTTTCCTTCCCGTCAGCAATCAAGACGTGTAAACAATTTTACCTATTTCACATCAAAAACATCTAGTCTTCAAGCCCAACTCAATGAGAGTATGATTCAGCCCTTTGAAAAGCTACAAGAATTCCAAGGCAGGGGGCAAAACGTCTGCTACCTCAGCTGCTGCTCTCACTAAGCAAATCAACCCGTGAAATCGGGTAATGAAGACATTAGCAGGACTGCTAAGAAATTACACCCACCAGAAGTACAGACTCCGTACAAACATGAGGAGATGTTTCCAAGACTCAGTTTTTAAAAGCCAGAATTCAAAACTGTCTGGATATTAGTGACCGTAATCATAAACAACTGAAAATGAACATGCAAAAATTAACAAAGCTTTTTGGGATCATAGGATAACGAGGGATTTTTCTATTTTTAAAATTTCTTTTTACATTTCTCTACTTTTTTTTTTTTTTGCGGTATGCGGGCCGCTCACTGTTGTGGCCTCTCCCGTTGCAGAGCACAGGCTCTGGACACGCAGGCTCAGCGGCCATGGCTCATGGGCCCAGCTGCTCCGCGGCATGTGGGATCTTCCCGGACCGGGGCACGAACCCATGTCCCCTGCATCGGCAGGCGGACTCTCAACCACTGCGCCACCAGGGAAGCCCCTCTACTTTTATTTTTTAAATGCAGAAATAATGAAAGTGTGAATTTTGTTCAAATTATTTAACAAATCAATACTTCATGGTCATCGATATTAAAGTTATTCTGATAATATAAGGCTAATTTCAAAGCTAGCTTTCTAAGAGATCCAGCAAGGCCCAGTTTTCGCTTTCCCATTTCATTTTGAGAAATAACATTATTACTTTGGCTACTCATAGGATGGAGTAGTATCACCTTGACCAAGTCTCTATTTCCATTAGAACTTATATTAAAACCACCTCAAATTATACACTCAGTAAATCTCTAGCCATTTCTTCAATGCCTAGAAAACGATTTCTCTGCTGCTTCAAGGAAGGGGGAAAAAAATCAGCCCCCATGTACTATTTTTAATACTATATGTGAAATTTTCACAGCATAAAGTTAATAGGTAAATCATTATTTTAAAAAGAGTAATACCAATGATGATGCTAGGTAACAAAAGAACATAAATGGAATGCGTATTATATCATGCCATTAAACCGCCCAAAGAAGGACTGTGTAACATATTTACCCTGTGATTGGTACAGCACCTTACACACAGTGGGTGCTTCATAAATATGTTTTACTTGTCGCTCTCTAATCCTATTTTATCTTTAGTGACAACGTGTCAGTACAAAAAGTTCCATTTCTTGCCATCTATTAATACTCTATTTATTTCCCCAGTGGTTTCTCTTTTCTTCCATTCTACTGTCTGACCTAATGCAATAAAAATCTCAGTTCTTCTTATCCTCAATATCGATCAAAGCTTTGCTGGTTTTACTTCAACACTGAAATGACGTGGTCAATAAGAATTAGGCCAGCCCTGCCTAGGAGAAAATAAATGATATATGCTTTAAGGTTTTGCCATTGTTACAAAAACTTAACATAACCACAGATTGCGGGGTGGGGGATTCTATCATCTTAGTGATCAGAACCAAAGTTAATTCCAACCTTTTGAGACATAAACACAAGCATGAGGATTGCGGATGGAAACAAATCCGTACTCGAGGAGCAGGCGGTGGTTATCGTGAGGGCCATAGCAGATGAGCACCTCTTTGTGTTTCCCACAGCTCACAGCTGTTCTAATTTCATAACAGCGAGTTTCCTCATTAAATGCTGCTTTTACCTAGAAAAAAGAATTGTAAAAGATGTTTTTAAAGCAAAGCAGAAAACTAAAAAGATTAAGTGATCGTATTAATTTAAGCAGGATGCCGCTTTCAAGCACTCATCACGGAATTTATCCACGTGGAGAAAAAATGCCACGTCTGCACTTTGGCCTCTTTGGTTCTCCTCGACTTCACCCCATCGGGGTGGGAGGGAGTCCCACCTGGGGGCTCTGAGGATGGCCGAACACACGACACCTGACATCGGACAGATGACTAGCGGCAGTTTATTGTAAGTCACCCATACGGCCCGGGGGGAGGACACAGCACGCCACACAGGGCCGCACAGGGGCTGCGCCTGAGAGCAGAGTGACCGTAGAGGCCATGGGAAGCGGGCCTGCAGGCGCAAGGGGTGACACCCTGGTTCCCCGGGCGATGTGATTTTGCCTGTTTGAATAATTTTGAGGGCTGGCAGGGAGGTGACGCGCATTCGGTTGAGGACCAGGTGGGCTACAGCCAGTCCGGCTGAGGGCAAGTTCCCGCTGGGTGGGAAGCCTTGCCCGCTGGGTGGGAAATATCCGGAGAGGGCAGAGGAACTCACAGTCAGGCCTTCAGGGCCCCGCGAGGCCCAGACGTCAAGGCCGAGCATGAAATTTCAGGTCCGACGATACACACACAGCCTTTTGTGAGCAGCATGATGTTGGTTGAGACTGTCGTATGGATTTTGTGACAGCTTTGTTAGGTAATAGGCAGAGAGGAAAAGACCAAGGAGACCGGACTGCTCCCACAACAAGCGGCGGGTACAAGCACCGAGGCCTTCTCACTAAGCAGCAAACTGCAGTGAGACGAGGATAAGGAACAGGCTGAAATTCTACCTTGTGGCATCAACAAGAGATCAGGGCCAAGGCTCGCGGTGTCATGTCAAAAGCCGGCTGCAGCGCACTTTCGACCAGGGGCTGGCGATCTTTTTCCATGAAGGGCCAGAGAGTAACTATTTTAGGCTTTGCCAGGGTCCTGGGACCACGTGCCCTAGACTGTAGTTTGCGACGCCCTGACGCTCAACTGTAAAATCCCTGGTTTGGAACATAAATGCACTAACAGCCCAATAAAAATAAAGTCACGCCTATGGGGACTGACCGAGTGAGTCCCTGTGGCCAGTACCCTACTGTCCTGTACCCCCTTGACTTTATTTCAGCAATATCAGCCACAGAAACACCCATCTACCCTCAGTCTCCTTTGCTTAATTTTGTTAGAAATGCATCTTTCTGGGCTTCCCTGGTGGCGCAGTGGTTGAGAGTCTGCCTGGCGATGCAGGGGACGTGGGTTCGTGCCCCGGTCCAGGAAGATCCCACATGCCATGGAGCGGCTGGGCCCGTGAGCCATGGCCGCTGAGCCTGCGTGTCCGGAGCCTGTGCTCCGCACCGGGAGAGGCCACAACAGTGAGAGGCCCACGTACCGCAAAAAAAAAAAAAAAGAAAAAAAAAAGAAATGCATCTTTCTACAAAAGCAAGGAGCAGACAGGCACGGCGATCGCTGCGGCCTAAGAAAGCACAGGGAGGGTCTCCCCTCCATCCCCACACTGTCCTCTCGTGGGCACCTCAGGGTGGCGTGGATCACAAGGACAGCATGAGTGCAGGTGCCACCAGTGTGCCTGCAAGCGCACCCTGAACAGGCAACAGGTTAGCTGACACACAGACATCCTTTGCCCCCATGCCAGGCCTTCAGCCCCGTGTGCCCCGTGTGCAGATATAATCATCTCCTTTATGTGCTGGAGCAGAGAAGCCTGGGGAAGAAGAGATCTCCGACTGACTCCCAAAGTGGGACCCCTTAACGATTTCCCACAAATAGCCATCCAGCCAGAAACTGTTGATTGAACATTTGATTGAACAGTTGATTGAAACTGTTGATTGAACAGGCCTACTACGTGCCAGGCCCTGTGCTGAGCACTGGCGTTACAAAAAGTACAAGGCAAAGTCCCTGTCCTCTAAGACTGCAGAGCTCCAAGGGGGGGAAGGAGCAAGTCCCTCAGAGATCACGGCAAAATGCCGACAGCGATGCCACCAAGGGTGAAAGGGAAAGAGACCGGAAAGCAAGCGAGACTTCAGCCCCAGGTCTGAAAGGAGGAAGAAGGAGGCTGCACCATGGGGAGGTGGGGGAGGGCTAGGGTCCGGGCCACACAGGGGCTAGAGCACCTGCAGGCCTGGAGAGCAGAGCGGGGAAAGCGGCAAAGGAAAAGGATGCGGAGGGGAAAGAGGGTCGGGGAGAAAGAGAGGAGCCCGCCTGACGGCAGGTGGGTTTACCAGCTGCACCTCTCCCTGCGGCTCTGCTGGCTCTTCCGAGCCACAGGTTCTACACGTTAGAGTCCTTCCTACTGAGAGCAAACACGGGTCTCCCGGTTAACGTCTCACCTGGGCGTCAGGGCTGTGGTTCAGCAGATCGAGGAACGGGGCGAGCACGCAGGTGTCCGGCTCTGAGGAGAAGCACTGCCTCGGCGCGCGCTTCATGTACACAGCCCTGGTGTTGACGGTGCACCAAGCCCACAGGAGGGCGCTGTAGCTGAAGATACGCTCAACGGCCTCCGAAAACAGAGGCTGCAGGGAAGAGAAAAAGTCTCTGGAGGAAGAAACGAACTCCCGCACGTGGGTTCTCTG
This sequence comes from Mesoplodon bidens, assembly GCF_964165515.1. NCBI lineage: Eukaryota > Metazoa > Chordata > Mammalia > Artiodactyla > Ziphiidae > Mesoplodon > Mesoplodon bidens. The sequence continues at coordinate 9,790,481 of NC_138161.1, read as the reverse complement.
CTCTCTGGCCTTTGCTCTCAAAGGTTGGGGAAGAAGATTCACCACTTCTGGCGCCAAACAAACAGGGCAGGTGTAGGCCTTGGGCAAAACCTCCAGGTAAGGCTTCCAGGGAGACCGGTCCCCAGCATGCTTTTCTGAAACTAAAAAGGTGCAAAGAGCCAGCACAGGAGATGGAGGAGGCTGCCACCTTTTAAAATGAAAAGCAGATTACAGGAATTACTTTCATTCAAAATATGGCGTAAGCAAGAGGTACAGACATCCTAGGGCTTAGGTCTGCTCCCAGAGGGACTGTGGCCAAGTTCACCTAATGCACCCAAGAGAGGTCTCCCTTCCTCAAGGCTTTCCTCCCCGGATTGCAGCCCAGTACAAATGCAGTGAACCAGTCACACTGATACAAGAACTGGCTCACTAACCCGAGTTCCAGCTTTGTTTGCCAGAGATTCTTTCTTGCAGAAACCTCTCTGCTTCCAACTTGGTTCTCCAGTTTTAAAGCTTTTGCTGGAATTTCACTTGTTTCACTTGGTTAAGGATATAAATCTTGGGGGGTAGAGGGCAATTGGTGGGAAGAACCTAGACGTGCCCCATCCAACACAGTAACCGCTGGGTACATATAGCTATTTCAATTTTTTTTTAATTAAATAATATTGAAAATTCAATCCCCCAGTCATACAAGCCACATTTCAAGTGCTCTTGAGCCATATGTGGCTGGTGGCTACCATACCAGACAACACAAGGTAAAACAATGCCATCACTGCAGAAAGTTCTATTATGATACTAACCCAGGCAGAAAACTGAAGAGGCTCATTATACACCTGATCTAAAGCTTTTGTCTTAAATTTACCCATTCTATTGCAAATTATACATGGCAGTGTTTTTATTTGTTACCAATAAAAAGATCACGTTGCATGAATGTATTTAGGAAAGTTTTCATTAATCCTTCCAAGTCCAGATTCCTAAATTACCATGCATTCTACTCAAAATTTCAGAAAATGTTAAGACTAAGAGCATCCTTGTCTCTACTCAGGCCAATGAAAATACACCAGCCCTCTTACCAAAGTAAGCCAGGGGAAAAAAGTCCAGAACTTACTGTGGGTTGAGAAACAATACAATCTTTCAACCTTTATAATTTGGAAGCCCCTTATGCTGAGGATCCCCCTCACACTGTCCTCAGAAACCCACCCAAAACAGAGACCCCCTATAACATAAGCCAGAAAACAGTTCTCAGCCCCCATGTTGGCCTCCGCTCTTCTATGCCAAACAAAACCAACTCTCTCATACCGTCGACAGCTCTTCATAGCTGAAGGGGAATTCAAGCAAGTACAATAAGGGTAAAAACAAAAGAGTAAATAGAATTTGTCAAGACCTACTACAACGGAGGAGAGTGGACCGTCATGAGACAAGGCGCTCAGCCGTGATTTACATCTATTACCCCATTTAATCCTTATTTTCTAGTAAGGTTAGATCAGGATTCAAACCCACATCCCAAGCAGCCTATTAAAACCTTAAAAATGCAGTTTACGATGAATTAATAACCAACTTCATAAAACAGAGTAAACCTTTCAAATCATTTCAGATATTTGTTAGCTACATGAAAGGGCTGGGTCCTAATGAGCTATGTCTTGGACGACACATTCTCCAACAATATAAACTTTAAAGGAGAAGCACTTGCCCCAGACAAGCAGGGGAGCGGTCACTTACTTAGCAATATACGCCCCTAAGTAGCTTCTAAGCACGGTGTCCGTGGTGAGCAGGCAACTCTCAGGCAATGAGATGATCATCCGTCCCTCCTTGCCAAAAAGAAAGTAAAGTTTAGGACATCCGTGCTTTGGGAAGGACCTGAATGAGTCTTGAAAGTCCTTGATTCCACAATCATCTAATAAGAACCCAGCAGAGCCCAACCACAGATGACCGAAGAGCCCTCGGGGGATGGGCTCCCCAGTTTAAGTCAGCAGATGCAGGCAAGGCTGCTCCCACGCCAGGGATAGACACTACATCCACAGCAAGAATTAAAGGTTAATTGTGTGACTGACACCCACCACCAGTCAACCTTCCACCAGAAAGGAATGTGGAAACACTCTGACAACTCGAATCATATTATCCCTTCATTTTCTGACACCAGGAAATAGTGCTACCTATAGGCAACAGACAGAAACCACTCCAAAAAATTCTTCCAGTGAAATCCATGTGTCCCGTGACTATTCCCAGCAATGGCCTACTCGCCCTATAATCTGCACCAAGTGGCTGAAGAAAGAAGGGCGGCCCACCCAGCACAAGGGTCTCATGTGACCACCTGCCAAAGTACAGCTTTCAGTTTCTCCCACGGAGACAGAAACGTAGAAAGAAAAATCAAGATGTCGAGGAAGAGACATCAGAAAGAAAGCACTAAGAAGCCAGATATAAGATCCTGCTTTCATCATAACTGGCATCTAAGTTGGTTAAACATCACAGCCAAAAATCTCCTGGGTTCAATTTCTGGTCTCCTCATCTGTGATTCGAGATTGAGTTGGGATGGTCACTACAGTCCCTTCCTGCTTTGACATCCCACGACTTTTCTGATTTAAAAAAAGGCACTTAATAAAATGCTCTATGTCTTTTTTTTTTTTTTTTTTTTTTTTGCGGTACGGGGGCCTCTCACTGCTGTGGCCTCCCCCGTTGCGGAGCACAGGCTCCGGACACGCAGGCTCAGCGCCCATGGCTCACAGGCCCAGCCGCTCCGCGGCATGTGGGATCTTCCCGGACCGGGGAACGTACCCGTGTCCCCTGCATTGGCAGGCGGACTCTCAACCACTGCGCCACCAGGGAAGCCCCAAACGCTCTATGTCTTCACTGGGGTAAATGTCTTCATCAACAAAACTGGACACTTTAAATCTGTGCATTTCACTATGTGTAAAATACATCTCAATTTTCAAAAAGTTTTCACAAAAAGGCCACATTTGAAAGTACATGTAAAGCAACTGCCAATTATCATTTCATGATCTAAACAAAACTACCCATAGTCACTGCTATATTCATGAGACGTATATTTCTCCCCCCAAATTCTGCCACAGAATGAAGTCATATACGTCTCCTCAAAAAGAAAAATATTGCACAACAATGTTAATGTACTTAATACTATTGAACTGCACACTTAAAAAGGGTTAAGATAGTAAATTTTATGTTGTGTAAATTTTACAATTTTAAATGTTTAATAAAAAAATTAAGATAGCATAATAGAACTACAACATTAAAACCTACCATTCTTTAGGCTAAAGATATATACACAGCTGGGTTTTTTTATAAATTAAATTAAGGAAGTAAAAATAAATTAAAACAATTTTGAAATAGAAAATTAAGATCATTACAAATAAATTAAGGAATTAATTTCTAGCTTTACAGAAAACTGTGCATTAGATACCATTTAAGTAGCACAGAAGAACTAAAACAGACCTTGGAGAGCATCCGCATCACTTACCTCCCGCCTTCCAGGTGAGGAGACAGAAGCCAGGAGGGTTAGCAGCCTGCTGGGCTGCCGGGCTGAACTTACTATGGATGCTCAGATTCCAGCAGCTCCCTTCCACCCCCAGCCCATCCCCAGCGCATTTAAAATATGATCCGGGGGCTTCCCTGGTGGCGCAGTGGTTGAGAGTCCGCCTGCCGATGCCGGGGACACGGGTTTGTGCCCCGGTCCGGGAAGATCCCACGTGCCGCGGAGCGGCTGGGCCCGTGAGCCATGGCCGCTGAGGCTGCGCATCCGGAGCCCGTGCTCCACAACAGGAGAGGCTGCAACAGTGAGAGGCCCGCATACCACAAAAAAAATATGTATATATATATGATCCGATTTACAAAACCTGCTGCGGCAGAGACTGCTGGCTGCCCCCCCAGCACGCGCTCCCTTCTCCTCCTCCCCATGCAGTCCCACCTGAAGGGTGCGGGGTCGCGGCAGCTGGGAGCTGGAATTTCCGGGGTGAGGGGAAGCCTGCCCTTCCTCACCCCTTGCGCTGTCCTGCTGCTCGAGCTCCTGGAGCTGCACCCTGGAGCTCAGGGTGTGGGGCTCCCTCTCAGAACGTGGATAAGAGCTGGACGGAGCCCGAGAGACCAGCACACCAGCCCAGGTCTGCCCGTCCACGCTTGTTTACATGACGGCACGAGACACCTGCGCTCTGTTACCTTGGGTTTGTCTCTTATACGCTGCAAACTTAATTCTAACTGACAGAACTGTATTCAAAACTATCCATTAAGTAAAAAAATAATTTAAAAAAATCTGTATGTCTAAAATATTTTTAATTCACTTGATTGAACCACAAAAACAAAAACAAAGCAGCAAAATCTACTTTGGGTTTCAAGATAAGAGAGAAATTCTCACCCGTAGGGATGTTTTGCTCATCAGCCCTCTTCCTGTACCTAGGAATGCAAAGACAGAAAAGGGTAAATCCTACTCTTTCTTCAAGGTCTTAGAGATACTATTTTGCATAAAAGATATGGATGAACTTCAAAATTACACAAAGCTGAAGCTGAGTGTCTCGCATCCTCTGACTCCCAGGGGAACCAAAGGATCAAGAAGCTATTCTGGGGCTTCCCTGGTGGCGCAGTGGTTAAGAATCCGCCTGCCAATGCAGGGGACAGGGGTTCAAGCCCTGGTCCGGGAAGATCCCACATGCCGCGGAGCAACTAAGCCCGTGCGCCACAACTACTGAGCCTGTGATCTAGAGCCCGCGAGCCACAACTACTGAGCCCACGTGCCACAACTACTGAAGCCCGCGTGCCTAGAGCCCGTGCTCCGCAACAAGAGAAGCCACCACAATAAGAAGCCCATGCACTGCAACGAAGAGTAGCCCCCGCTCACCGCAACTAGAGAAAGGCCGTGCTCAGCAACAAAGACCCAATGCAGCCAAAAATAAATAATTTTTTTTAAAAAAAGAAGCTATTCTGGAAAATGGCCCGACCTCCTTTTGGGTTTATAATCTTGAAGGGCAAAGTCAGCTTCGGAGTCAACACCTAAAGATCATCACCTTTAGGCAGATCTGCTGTTGGGTCTCTTACAGGAAACTTGAGGCTAGATTCTCTCCCCTGGGGCTTACCAGCCGGGGTGGAACCTAACCCTAACGCCCACCCAACCTCAGAGGCTGGACCCGCAGGCCACTTTTACCCACTGCCAGACCCGGCCTTCCCCAGTAATGATCTCGAGTCTTCGACCGAATGACCAGTAAAGCTCACTCAGGTCCCACAAAGCCTGAGGCCTACCCCCTCCCCACCCCAGCCAGGCAAGCCATTAGCCACGCCCTCCTTGACCGGAGGAGCTCAGCAGGGTAGATCCAGGGCCAGCTGCTCCCCGTGAGCCAAGGCCTCGGCCAGAGCACACTCACGACACTAACCTCCGCAGCAGCTCTGTCAACTAACCTCTGTCAGCAGCTCTGTCAATCCTTCACTGCTCCAAACCATAGACAGATTACTTATTTTCAGGCATTCGATTGAAACCAGATGCCAATTCCTGCTTGACAATTTTAAAACTACCCTTCTTAAGGCAAAGTGACACCCGAGGAGTAGGCAGGCCTTAGGCACAGCAAGTCCACTCCTGACACTAATTTCCCTTGATCATCTCATAAAGAACTCCATCCAGTAAAATCTAAGAGTATGGTTTTTACTGACCGTTCCTTGACACACAAAAACAGAAAGTTAAACATTCTGTGAGAGGCTGATACATATGGTTCACCATCATAAAGAAGGAGCAATCCTAATAGAAGTTGGTTCAAATCAAGTATTTTAGACCAAAGTCATCATGTACAACTGACACATAGGGAACAACTTTACACACATCGCCTCACTGGACCAGGGGCACACATGGTAAACCATTTATCTTGGGTGATATATAAGGAAGTTAGTTTGCTCAAAGTTAAATTACCTAATGGGTACTTGAATGATCATTTTAATCGCCAAGGGAAGCATTCAGAGGCATATGATCTAAATATTCTACAAGGTGAAATGTCTACACCTGCCCTGTGATCCAGAACTTCAAGGCCCTCAGCACATAACTGTCTCTGTGCTACAGCAGATCTGAGGCACAGAGACAGGTGGTCCTCTCTGTGGTTACCGCAAGCCCACTTGTGGACAGTGCTGGGTCGCCTTGTATGCAGGCACAAGCCCGTAACAAGCTACCCAACTTCTGTGAGAGAATGTTCCGGAAGAGAATGCTAACCCAAACTCCAGGACAAGCTCGTCAATTTTCAGAAAACAATGTCAATCCAACCTTCACAGCAAGCTCCTCACCTTCCAGAAGAGAATGTTCACCCACCCCTGTTCAGGTGACTGTGGATGCCAGGGCCACACAGGGGCTCCTCCTCCAACACTCGGGGGGCAATACCGCTGAGGCCTCCCTAAGGGCTCCTCTCCTGGAGCCACCCCCAGGGACCAAGCACCTCTGCTGGTTCTCTGGAACCCCTCCCCTTAGAAAACTACAGTGATGCTCCTGAGCTAAGGGATAATCCCATCAGCCTGCATGGCTTGAAATCACCATAAGCAGGTTGATGGGGACACCAGTCCCCACATTACACAACGTCCTCCCAGAAAAGCCTAGTGAAGATGTTTCCCTCAGGTCTAAGTTCCAGAAATACCTGTACTTCTGATGAGTAAACAATTTAGCTGTGTTTACAGAACACTAAGATTCAGCTAATTGATCATATACATTGGGCTGCTGGAAAGATGAGTCAAATTTGTAGCTCACCTCTGACAGGGGTACAAAATTTCATAATCATGGCTTTTATGTGTTATCCTTATCCCTGCCTTCGTCTTATTTTTCTATTCTCATTTCCCTTTTCTAACTTTTAATTTTATTTCACCATTTTGGAATTTCTCTCCACAAGCCACTTAAACTCATTTTTAGAATAAGGTCAAGTAAATATTACACCTACAAGGCAGGAAGGCTGCCACACAACAGAAGATGTTAGATATTTTTTTTCGGGTTGAGGAGATGATATGCTCCCAGAAAGAATGCAGCCCACCTGCAAGAATCACCCCTGCTTTCCTACCACCTGGGCCCACATGTCTCTCATGTGAGAGTTGAATGACAGACCTTACCTGGAAAAAGAGCAGGTATTAAGTTTGTATCTTCAAACTTCCTATCTTTCAACCACTTCTTAAGCTCTATAAATTCAGGCTTGTAGCTCTCATTCACTAATCAAGAGAGGAAAGAAAAACTGGTGATTAAAATCACTATATAATCAGATCACCATTTAAAAAGTAAATCTCTGATGAACTGTCTCAGACAGTCATATCATAAAAGGGAATAAATTTTAAAACACGCACAAATAATGTAAGCTAAAATAGAAAAACCACAAGATCATCTGAAAGATGCAGGAAAAGCATTGGATAAAATCTGGCACTCATTCCTGATAAATACTCCCAGAAAACAAGGATAGAAGGGAACCTCCTCAACACGACAAAAAATATCTAACAAAAAACCTACAGCTGACTTACTTAAAGATGAAGAACTACGTGCTTTCCCCCTAAGATCAGGAACAGAAGAAGGATGTCTGTTCTCCCCACTACTATTCAACACTACACTGGTTCTAGCCAGTGCAAAAAGCAAAGAAAAATAAATAACAGGCATCTATTATGGGTTGAATTGTGTACCCCAAAATTCATATGTTGAAATCCTAACCCTCAGTACCTCAGGATTTGACCTTATTTAGAGATAGGGTCTTTACAGAGGTAACCAAGTTAAAATGAGGTCATCAGGGTGGACCTGGATCCAGTATGACTGGTGTCCTTATAATAAGGGAAATTTTGGACACAAGAACAGAGGGAAGATGATAGAAGAAACACAGGGAGAAGACAGCCAACGACAAAGCCAAAAAAAGAGGCCTAGAACAGACCCTTCTCTCACAGCTCTCAGAAGGAACCAATCCTGCTGACACATGCTTTATAGATGAATCCTCAGGGCATTATTGAAAGTGAAATAAGCCATTCACAAAAAGACAAATACTGTATGATTCCACTTACATGAGGTATCTAGAATAGCCAAGTTCATGGAAACAAAAAGTAGAGTGGTAGCTGCCAGGGGCTAGGGGGAGAGGGGAATGAAGAGTTATTATTTAATGGGTATAGAGTTCCAGTTTTGCAGGATGAAGAGAATTCTGGAGACTGGTTGTACAACCATGTGAATGTACTGAACACTACTGAAGTACACTTAAAAACTGTTAAAATGGTAAATTTTATGTTACATGTAATTTTACTACCATTAAAAATTTTAAAAAAATTTTTTAAGATCTCAGATCAATAATCTGAACAAATGGAGAGATACATCTTGTTTATGGGTTGGAAGATTCAACACTGTTAAGAAGTCAAGTTCTCCCCAAATTGATCTATAGATTCAATACAATCCAAATCAAAATGTAAGCAGGCTTTTTTGTAGAAATTGACAAGATGATTCTAAAATTCATATGGAAATGCAAAGAACCTAGAAGAGCCAAAACCACTTCGAAATACTGATTTCAAAACTTTTTATTACTATAAAAGCTACAGTAACTAAGACTGAGTGATACTGTCATCAAGACAGACAAAGAAATCGTTGGAACAGAAAAGAAAGTCTGAAACAGACCCACACATATGTGGATAACTGGTTTTTCACAAAATGCAAAGGCAATTCCGTAGAGAAAGGATAGTTTTTTCAATAAATATTGCTGGAACAACTGAAGTAAACAAATCATGTAATATGATCAGCAATAAAAACGAATGATCTATTGATACACACAACAGAGAATTATCTCAAAATAATTATGCTGAGTAAAAGAAGGCAGATAAGAAAGAATGCATACTATATGATTAAATAAAACTATAAAACAAACACATCAGTAGTGAAAGAAAGCAGATCAGTGGTTGTCTGAAGATGGAGGCAGGGAGGGTTCAAAGAGGGCAAGGTGAAAGGATTACAAAGCGAAACAAGGAAACCTCTTGGGGTGATGAATATGTTCATATCTTGATTTCGATAATGGCTTCCTGTGCGTATACATATGTCAAAGTCTATCAAAGTACACACTTCAAATATGTGACATTCATTATATGTCAATTATACTTCAATGAAAGCGTTTTCTAAAAAAATACATGATCCAAAATCTAAGGCTCCTAAAATACATTATCACAACCTAGAGAACAGAGTTTACAGCAAGAACATTTAATAAGCAACTACGACACTCCCAGCACTATTAACCACTGTGGAGAGCCTTCAACATGTTCCTCACCCTCAAAAAGTTAACATTTTAGTTGGGGAAACAAGACTTCCATGAAAAACAACTGGAAAACCATAGCTCTTAAAGAATAATACCCAATAAGCATGATAACCCAGTGACGTTAGTGAGAATTGGAAATGGCATTACCAAAAACATAAGATCTCAACTCAGCCTCGAAGGTTAGAGAGAAACTGAACAAGCAGGGAGAAGGGAAGAAAGATGTTTTGGCTGAAGAAAGACTTTGAGGAATGGCACAGGTGGAAATGTGGGAGGTGTGCTCAGGAAATGGTGAGCAGAGAACATACTGCCAACACAGGGAGTGGGGTGGGGGAGCCACTTAGAAAGGCAGTTGATGTCAGGCAGCAGTTCAGAGAGCACACGCAAGAGAATGAGGGGGACGTCCCTGGCGGTCCAGTAGTTAAGACTCTGTGCTCCCAATGCAGGGGGCACAGGTTCAATCCCTGGTTGGGGAAGATCCTGAATGCCGTGTGGCAAGGCCAAAAAGAAAAAAAAGAGAGAGAGAGAATGAGGATCCTGGAGGCTCCTAAACCTAAAAGGCTACATCCCTTAAGAAAGTTAGACTGACAGTGACAAATGGAACAACCAGCAGGGAAGAAAACAAGAATGTAGTGAATCAGCCAAGAGCTGGCTAAAGTCATCTCTGGGTAGAACAGAGAGGGGGAAGTTAACCTAAGAAAGGCCAGGTGAGAGTTAGGACATGGGCTCCAGAGAGCAAAGGATACATAGTCAAAGATTACCTCCATGGTGCTGACATGCTGGGGGTCAGCTAGGAGGAGTATTATTAATTTTCATGAAAAATAACAATTCCATTTATGTAGTACTCTCCAGTGGGCCAAGCACTTTCACATACGGTATCTCGTTCAGACTGGGTTACACTGAACTTGAAATGATAAATTACATCCAAACATTGATATCCTATAGGTAGCTAGAGGTCAGCAGAGAGGTCAGGACCAGAAACAGAAACCTGGGAGTCATCCCCAAAGAAGACATAGTTGAAGCAATGTATCTGTATTTCTACAAGGGTTTAAAAGAATATAATGGCACTATTTAAAAGAATATTCTTTAAGAAATATTCTCTATGAACATTGCTCATGGGCTTCCCTGGTGGCGTGCTGGTTAAGAATCCGCCTGCCAATGCCGGGGACAGGGTTTGAGCCCTGGCCCGGGAAGATCCCACATGCCGCGGAGCAACTAAGCCCGTGCACCACAACTACTGAGCCTGCACTCTAAGCCCGTGTTCCGCAACAAGAGAAGCCACTGCAGTGAGAAGCCGCGCTCCGCCGCAACTAGCCCATGCGGCAACAAAGACCCAACGCAGCCAAAAATAAATAAATAAATAAATAATAAATTTAACATTGCTCATGTGCCTCTGAGAAAAGCTATGTGTTAATACCAATCAACAAAGGATTCCTTTTTTTCATCACTGGCACCACAAGAATCAAAACTGTACCTCCTCTTGATTCAGAACTTGTGAAGAGTTTTCGTCTTCTGATTCGGCTTGTTCTTCCACCTCCGTTCTTCATACTAAAACTGCAGTTCCCGCTTAATTGCCCAATCTAAAATAAAAAGCATTTTCTTTGCCTTTCTTTCCAGCTGTATGATAATCACTGTTGTTTGTACCTATAAGGATTTAAATATACACATGTAACTATTTAGTAAACCATTTCTCTAAAGTGTTTTTGTATATAAATTGTTTATACTCTGAGCTAAATCATGTGCAGTAATGGAATGCCCATTATATTGGTCCCTCTAAAACAGTTTTATCTTGAGGTCCTACTAAATGCTGATTAATCATAGAAATCCTCATAACTGATTTCATAATTGTGTGCTTTGGTGACGTGTACATAAACGATAATCAACACTTACTAAGCACCAACCTATCTGTACTTTGAAGAAACCGTAGTCCTGAAGCCCCCATCTGCTAGGAAGTCTTAGAGAAAAAAACCAAATCCTCTTTCAGTGTGAAGTAAACAATGATTTGTCCTTAAAACCAGCATCCTGAAATAAATATAAACTAAGCGGGGGTTTTCCACAGATTAGGGAGAAAATGAGAGCCAAGAGAGCAGACAAAACAAAGAGATGATAAGAAAATCTAAAATGACTACAGTTTCTATACGTTACTTCCTCGAAAATATAAAAATGAAATCTATTAAACACACCACCATGATCAGATAATGGAGTGGCCTACTATATGAAGCCATTAAAATAGTAAGTATGCGCTAAGATGTAAAAATGTCCAAGATATATTACATGAAAAAATAAAGTTGCAGAACAAATTCAATGATCCCTTATGAGTCTGATACTGTGCACATTTTATGTTTATAAAACAAGAGGCTTGGGCTTCCCTGGTGGCGCAGTGGTTGAGAGTCCGCCTGCCGATGCAGGGGACACGGGTTCGTGCCCCGGTCTGGGAAGATCCCACATGCCGCAGAGCGGCTAGGCCCGTGAGCCATGGCCGCTGAGCCTGCGCGTCCGGAGCCTGTGCTCCGCAAGGGGAGAGGCCACAACAGTGAGAGGCCCGCCTACCGCAAAAAAAAAAAAAAAAAAAAAAAACAAGAGGCTTTAAGGAAGGATATTTAAAAATATGCACGGGGAGGGGCCTTTTCCTATTACTTCTGTATCCTCCTAGTCTGTGCCTTATGTATGTATGAGTACATAAGTGACATAATATGAATATTACTTACGTGCATATATATGTGCATTTTAACCATACCACTGTTTTTTAAAAACTAAAAGCTACCGAACTGAAATTAATAACAAGACACGAACTCCAAGCCCTATTACTATCCCACCCCAGCACTGGAAGGTTCACTATTTGATCGACCCGAAGTTGGCAAGTCCGGTCCCAGGGCCACCGGCGGCTCGTCCCCTCCGGGTCCCCAGCGCCCCGCCCGCGAACGGGCCGAGACGCGTCCACAATGACCCCCGGCCCGGCCGCGCGCGGGTCCCAGAGTCCGGCGAGCGAGCTGTGCACGTGGCGCCAGGGCGACAGCACGGCTGGCCGCACTGCCTTCGCCCCCAGTCCTCGGCCCCTAGACGTGAGACCGCCCCACAGCTGCGACAACACCCCGCCCTCCCCCGCCCCCTCCGTTTTCCGGCCGCCGGGTTGGCTGGGCAGAGGGCGAGCTCAGACCCCGACCAGTTACAAACTCGCGACCTTAGGGTCCTTCGCGCCTGCACAGCGGCTTCTCTGGTCGACATTCTCTAAATGAACGATTCCCAGATAACGGGGGGTGGGGGGGGGTACTGTAATGAGCAGCATCATGCCAGGCCTGGCGGGGGTAGGCCATCCGAACTCAGTTTTTTGTTTTTGTTTTGTTTTGTTTTGTTTTTTGCGGTACGCGGGCCCTCTCACTGTTGTGGCCTCTCCCGTTGCGGAGCACAGGCTCCGGACGCGCAGGCTCAGCGGCCATGGCTCACGGGCCCAGCCGCTCCGCGGCATGTGGGATCTTCCCAGACCGGGGCACGAACCCGTGTCCCCTGCATCGGCAGGCGCACTCTCAGCCACTGCGCCACCAGGGAAGCCCTCAGTTCTCTTTTTGACCCCCCAAAATTAAAAATATGGAAAGCTCCAGCAGGAGCAGGTTCCAGTTACCTGGGCAATGGCAGGCCCAGCCCCGGAAGTCGACCCTCTCACCTTGGCACAGCTTCAAGATGGCGGTGGGCGGGCCCACGTAGAAACCCAGAACAGCGCGCCAGATGCTCGCGAGTTAAAGAAGCGAGCCGCAGCAGCAGGGGGAGGGACAGAGCGCCTCCAGGCCCGCCTCGAGTCCCCAATGACCCACGCCCTCAGTCGCCAGGCGGAGCCCTCTTTCCGCCGGCTTCCGCCTCTCGATGTGCGCATGCGCATTGTGTTCTGGAGGCGCCACAGCCAAAATCGGCTGGGGTCAGAACGCCTCAAAGCTGGACCGGGCCGCCGCGGGGAAGGAAACCCTGTGGTCCGCGGACCGGGAACTGCGCTCTGAAAAGCCGACCTACGGAGTCCTTCCGTACTACCAGGGGAGGAACCGCCAAGTGCGCGCATCCCAGAGCGGATCCCACCCCGAGCCTTGGCCCGCCAGCTTCCGCCTCGCCCCGGGGCCTTGCAATCCCGGACCTTCCCCCACTTCCTAGCCGAAGTTGCTCGACCCCGCCCTGCCACGGGCCGAAGTCCGGCCTTAACCCGTTGCAGGGCAGCCCAGCCCCACTTCACCCTGCTGTCCCTGTTGGCGTACGTGTCCGAGGATCAGCCTAACAGGAAAATTCCAGTCGTTTATGTAAATACGCCTCGCTACAGGAGATGGGGCTCAATCTCTGCCCCACCCACCCCACCTTGATTATCTCTTGCTTCCAAGACAGCCCAGCATGGAAAGGAGGGGAAAGTAACTTTACAGTGGAGAAACTTGGCCGACCCTGCCTTGGCCAAGTGATAAGGGTTAGCATATCAGTCATAAGTTATGTTGATTGCGGAGTTCCCAGCTATAGGAAGGGTACTTCACCTAACATTTGGAGATGTTACTCTCCAAAACCCATAACCCCAGTTCTGTAACCCAGAAGAACAACCTGGCTCTCTATTGGATCTATTCCTTTAACTCTAACGGTTGTGTTGTTGCCTGTGCTTAGTCATGCTGGCTGTGCACCTTTGTGTTAGCAAACGGAGAAAGAACGTTGTCCACAGCCTGAAATACACATAATCGTCCTTCCACAAGGCTCTGCCTCCCAGGCTTGCATTTTAAAGGCATAACACTTTTCATTTGTACAGAGATTAAAAAGTTGCAGAACTTGTTGAAGGTTTACGAGAACATCACGACCAGACCCACCGTGGACAGCTGCAAGAACAAAGGATTATCACACCCCTCTGAGTCTGGCCAGTACCGAGGGATCTGCAACAACCAGCCACAACCCCTCCCCTTTTGGTATAAAAGAAGCCTGAATTCTAACTCAGGTAAGATGGTTCCTTAGGACACTAGTCCGCCAGCTTCTCCGTCTGCTGGCTTTCCAAATAGTCACTACTCCTTGCCTCAACACCTCGTGTCTCAATTCATTGACCTGTCATGCACCAAGCGGTACAAGCTTGGACTCAGTAACAGTTCTTCCTTGAGAATAACATGAGACAAACCCACAAACACCTGACCAGTACAACCGGCCCTCTGTATCCACATCTGTGGATTCAACCAACTGCAAGTCCAAAAATATTAGGAAAAAAAAATTGAGAAAGTTCCAAAAAGCAAAACTTGAACTTGCCACACACCTGCAACTACTTACATAGCATTTACATTGTATTAGGCATTATAAGTAATCTAGGGATAATTTAAAGTATATGGGAGAATGTACCTAGCTTATATGCAAATAGTAGACCATTTTATATTAGGAACTTGAGCATCCCAATCCCAAGGTTGTTCGTATCCACAGTGGGGTCCTGGATAACAGGGGACGACTGTACTCCTCAAAGCTGTCAAAGTTTGTGAAAAGCAAGTAAACTCTGAGGATCTGTCATAAACCAGAGGAAACTAAGGAGACATGACAGTTAAATGTAATCTGGTATTCTGGAGAGAACCTTGGACTAGAAGAGGGATATTAGAGGGAAAAACTAGTGAAAGCCACATTAAGCATAGAGCTTAGTTAATACTGTTCCAGTGTTATTTCTTAGTTACAACAAATGTACCATCATAGTGTTTGTTACCAAACTGAACTTGGGTCCACTCGCCCACAGCAAAACCAATTTCTGACAACAAGTTGTGAAGGAAGGTACAGCATTTATTGCAAGGTCCAGCAAGGAGTACAGGCAGCTCATGCTCAGAAGACCTGAACTCCTCAATGGTTTTCAGGGGAGCATTTTTAAAGGCAACATTTGATGGTGAGGGCTGCAGAGTTCATGACTTTTTTCCAATTGTTTGGTGGTGAGGTAACAGGGTGATGTTTCAGGAATCTCAGTCATCAACTTTGTGGTTCCAACCAGTCTGGGGTATGGTGCTTGTGCTCAGCATGTAGTCACCATCCTCCACCTCTGGGGGTGGGGATGGGGTCTTAGTTCCCAAAGAACAATTCAAAGATATCCATCAAGTTGTTACGTACATACCTTGGGGAGAACTAGGACTCTGTTTTATCACTGAACTATTGTCGTTAGTTTTCTTATTTAACTGCTTTTCCTTTGTTTCTGCATTCCCTCACTTCCCTAATTAGTAACTGCATGTGCCTGCTCTTTGGAACCCAGGGAAGACCTAGGAGACTAAAACCTTTTACTACAAACAAGAAACAGGGGACATGGAGGAGCTTTTGTACGTGAGAGTGCCTCACAGTGTCCCACTCAGTTTCAATAGTCAGATGTTAATAATAGGGGAAATTTGATGTGGAGTATATGGGAATTTTCTGTACTGCATTTGCAACTTTTCAGTAAATCCATCCTAAAATTTAAAGTTTATTGAAAAGCAAAGGGGGGCTGGAAATAGATGGTTCCAGATTTGGACCCATGAGTCAGTGATGTCATTAAAAATCAAAGCTCTTCCTAATTTTCCACAGTACCATCCTTAGGGAATTGGCTAACCTCTTAGTTTGTTTCCTCATGATCTCAAGATAGTTGCTGCAGCTCCAGGCATCACATTCTCATTACAAATGCGTTCAAGACAGAAGAAAAGGGGTAGATAAAACAGGTATTTTCCTTTTATGAGGGAGAAAAATCATGTATACTCCCATTTTCTAGAGGGGAATTGACAATGATTCTCTTCTTGACCAAGCTCTAGCCAGTCTTTTCCAAGCCCTCTTTTCAGTTAGGCCTCAGCCTGGGCCTATAAAACCTACTGACTCGGCACTAATGATTTCATCCACTCCCCCACCAACCCCCATGTTAAAAGACTTAAACACTAACATAGTTTCTAATAGGCTGTATCACTAGGATGACCTTAGTTCCCCCTTAATGAGCTCCAGGCTGCCAGAAGAATTTACTATTTGTTCTAGCCAACACCTGACAAGAGGTCCTTTAGTACCCTTTCTTAGAGCATTTCCTAAAAAAGAACTTAAAATTTGTGAATTCTTCCTCTGTCCATTTGCAATATATATGTATCTCCTACAACTCAGGACCTGAGTCTTTCTCAAGGACCTGAAAGCCATTCCTTCGAAAGGTAATTATCAGATAGGATAGGACCTCTGTCTCCCAGTCTCTTTATAGCCCTGATGGGCATTTACACTCACCAGCCCTTCATATAATTTTCCCCTGACTCTACCCAAGCCCCTCCATTCCCCCTGCCTACTCCCTCAACTCCTCTTTAAAACATCCAGTCACCTCTGTACAAATCCAAGTTGAGTTCAGTTCATGCTGGACACTCTTCCCTACGACAATATAATACTGATTAAAATCTGTCCTTACCACTTGAGGGAAGGTAAGTTGGTGCAGCCACTGTGGAAAACAGCACTGTATTTCACACACTTACGCAGAGTTAAAAGTTAATCCAATTGTTAGGTTTGTGGTCAGTTACCTCTATCCAGTACTTCTGGGTGACCTTGGTGCATTTCTCCACTCCAGGGCTCTAATTGGAAGGCCCTTAGGCCACAGTTGATATGGACTCCCTCACTTGGCCAGTTAATAATACCTGCTCTGACCCTGGCCATAAATATGAATTTTTCTTTTAGGGTCACTCAAGCTCAGTCAGAACAACCAACTGAATCACAGTCAAAAACCATAACCTCCCTCAGTTACAGGATGGATTTATGTGGTTAACACCAGGCTATGGTCATTTACGTTTAAAGGCTCCTTTATGTTAGAAACAATAAAAGCATACTAAGGATAACCAGCCTAGTAACACTAGAAAATTGGGCTGGGTGCCTTATGAACAATGCCAATATATCATCTCCCTTAAAGGTAAGGATTGATATGGAACACGACCAGCGATACTGAGACACACGTAATGGAAGTTCTTGGCTTAAATTCTTACCTATGACCTTACTAATACTACTAACTGTATTACTTGTATTCTGCATGTTTTACAAAATTGTTGTTTCTTGCATTACCAAATGTGTGGCTAAGCCTTTGATAAAATGATGACAGATGATTTAAAGCAGTTAACCAGATAGACAGTTCTATATAGATCAATGATTGTAATAGTATAACTCTAAATATGAGAAGAAGCAACCAGGGGGAGTCTTTTCCTGGATCATAACAGACTAATAAGAGAGATGGTCCAGAGACTTTTGACTACTGTTAATAGAACCTAGTCCAGTAATAATACATTGAGTGGCTTATCAACGAAACCTTCACCTGACCTAAGAATGAGCATTCCTAACACTGTAGGACAAAATGATCATTAAATGTCTCCCAGGGACTTCTCTCGTGGTCCAGTGGTTAAGAGTCCACCTTCCAATGCAGGGGACTCGGGTTCAGTCCCTGGTCAGGGAACTAAGATCCCACATGCCACGGGGCAACTAAGCCAGCATGCCACAACTACTGAGCCTGCATGTCTCAACTAGAAAGAGAAAACCTGCACGCCACAACTAGAGAGAAGCCCACGTGCCACAGTGAAGAGCCCACGCACCGCAATGAAAGATCCTGCGTGCTGCAACAAAGATCCCACAACTAAGACCCAGCGCAGCCAAAAATAAAATTTAAATTCAAAAAAAAAAAAGTCTCCCAAACCATGGTTGAATTTATGACCATGAGGGTACCCTGCCAACTAAAAATTTTCACTTGCTGCCTGGTTCTATAAGAATGAAGTGGGCTTCCCTGGTGGCGCAGTGGTTGAGAGTCCGCCTGCCGATGCAGGGGACACGGGTTCGTGCCCCGGTCTGGGAAGATCCCACATGCCGCGGAGCGGCTGGGCCCATGAGCCATGGCCGCTGAGCCTGCATGTCCGGAGCCTGTGCTCCGCAACAGGAGAGGCCACAGCAGTGAGAGGCCCGCGTACCGCAAAAAAAAAAAAAACAGGAAAAAAAAAAAAAGAATGAAGTCATAGCCACTGCAGTCACTGACCTTCAACACACCATTTAGGGAAGGAGTTCAGGGCAGAGATCAGGAACGAGGCACTCTGTGCTCTGGGAAAAACTGACAGAACAGGCCTCCAGATAGATATTTTCAGAAGATTTTTGAGCCCAATTTCTTGCATCTTCTCATATCTAGAAAAGCAGTAAAATCTTTAATGGAGACCTCTGCTCCTCGTGACTTGCAGCAACCTCCTTGTAAATAGCAGTAAACTTTTGCCAAAATGTGTGCCTGATTGCACGTACCTCCCTTCACCAAAATCACATCTGTACTGACCTCCCCCCTTACCTATTCAGAGCAGTTCCTCAGAGCTATCTGAGAGGCTGTCTCCCAGGCTATAGTCCTCATTTTGCCTCAAATAAAACTTAACTTACAACTCTCACGTTGTGCTTTTTTTTTTTAGTTGACAATAATATGCTTAATTTTTATTACTACATTATACTGTATATTCTGTATTTGATGGAACCTCCTGCCCCATCGACCTGTCAATCCTTGTGTTGGTACCAGTGCTAAAATGATAAACAAATCAGGCTGAAAATCATGATTTGTAGCCCTCGTAGAATTTGTCTTTTGAAACAGCAGGGCCCTCACCATGCCTAAAGTTCCCTGAGCACCATGTGCTATCGCTGAATGACTCTCTTAATGAATTTAACCAGTCCCACTTCCTTCTGACACTGGCTCACCCCAGCTATAGAAGAAAGTAGCTACTAGTGTGGAAAGAGGAGAGCAAGTGACAGAACAACCATACACTTGGATAAGGGAGAGAAATCCAAAACAAAGCTCTTAATTATCCTGAGTGGAAAAAAAACAATCCCAAAAGGTTACATACTGTACCGCAGCAACTATGTAACATTTTTGAAACAATAAAATTTTAGAAATGGAAAAAAAATCAGTGGTTGTCAGGAGATAGGATTGGGGGGTGAGGGGCAAGAGAGTTTGGTTTGGTTATGAATGGACAACAGGAGGTATCATTGTGCTGATGGAAATGTTTTATATCTTCTTGATAAACAAAATCTCCACATGTGATAAGATTATATAGATTCAGACACACACACACAAATAAGTAAAACTGAGGAAATCTGATTATTTTTGGTGGATTATTTTGATGTCGATATCCTGATTGTGACATTGTGCTATAGCTTTGCAAAAATATTACCAGTGAGGAAAACTGGGTAAAGTATAAGGAATTTCTGTATTATTTCTTACTACTGCACGTGACTCTACAATCATCTCAATAAAACTTCGTCAAAAAAAAAAAAAAAAAGCAGAGGTCTTTCCCTGGTTATTAGTTTTGTTTTTTGCAACTGATTGGAAAAATCCCTTGAAATTGCAACGTAATTGGAGACTATCTAAAATATGGCTGTTCAAGAGAACTTTCTGCACTGATGGAAAGAAATATCTGAACTGTCCGATACAGCAGTCACTAACACGTGACTATTCAGCACTTGAAATGCAGCTAAAGCAACTAAAGAACTAATTTTAATTGTATTATTTTGATTAAAATTACATTTAAATAGCCACTAGTAGCTTGTGGATACCATATGAGTGTGGACAAAGAATGTTGCCTGCCATTTCACTAAACAAAGGATCAAGCCATCAGCCACGGCAGCGGACTGCGCTGGTGCACACGGAAGGGAATTCAGGATGGAGAAAAACAGGATACTGGCTCTAGATGGTTCAGGTGCACATCAAAGGAATAATTTCAATAAGCCCAGAGTCTTGCATCTTCCCGTACATTGAAAAGTGCTAAATTCATTAACTTGAGATGTCTGGTTTTCTTTAATGAGCAGTAATTGATGTTCCCACTACCTGGGTGGTTTTGTTTTGTTTTGTTTTGTTTTTGCAAAAACTCCTACGTATCCTGCCTCCTCCCTTACCTCTTCAGAACAGTCCCTCAGCTATCTGAGAGGCTATATCCCAGGCTTAAGTCCCCTAGGTTGTGCATTTTCTTTCAGTCGACAAGAGACAGCACAGAAATGAAAATGATCTTATAGACCCCCTAATTCCTCTGTTTTAAGTGGTAAATAGTAAGGAAGAAAATTAATTTCCCACCACTGAGCTAATTTATGAACTTTCTGAGGATCCATTTCCTCGCTTGAAAATGGAGATAAGAAGATGCATCCTGATGAGTTATTTTGAGTGTGAGAAAGGGCTGCAAAGCCCCTTTGCACCTGTACACTTCAGGACCTGCATACAGGCAACCTGACAACCCTGGAAGTATCTAGTGAGGTAACCCTATGATGATTCAGTAAACACTCCCCACTAACACGTGAGAATCATCCAAGGATAGGGCAGTAGCTTGGCTTTCACAAACTTACGGGAGGAAGCAACACACACTTGATCCCTACCATGTTCTCCCAACTTATTCCACAATTCTAGGTTACAAAGACTTCAGTTCGAGCAATATTTTTCAAACACCAGGAAAAACGAAGTCTGCACAAATGACCCATTTCTTCAAGCGCAACCGCGAAGAGTTGAACATCTGGGTGAAAAGGAGGAGAACAGAGGTTAGGGTTCAGTTTAAACACAGGCAACACAGCTAATCAGAACGATTCTCTGACGCCAGGCAGACAGTCGCCAGCAGCGACTTTTCAGCAGGACTGTCCGGCAAACTTGCCTGATGGCCCTTCTCTACATTCCCTGCAGCGCTGGGAGGGCGCCGGCGAGCCCAGCCCTGATGGGGCGGAGCCTGCGCCTGCGCTTGCGCGCTCAGCCTGGCGGCTCCGGGCGTAGGACCTTCAGGAGCGGGCTCTGGAAGCTCCAGTTTCCGGGCAGACACTTTGACGCGCAGCGCCGTTGGGAAAGCAGAACGGGCTCGGCTCTCTACCCAAGGGCACCGCACGCCTAGCACCCGGCCATGTCGTCCTGCGCCCGCGTGGCGCTGGTCACCGGGGCCAACAAGGGCATCGGCTTCGCCATCGTGCGTGACCTCTGCCGGCAGTTTACGGGGGACGTGATCCTCACGGCGCGGGACACAGCACGGGGTCAGGCGGCCGTGCAGCAGCTGCAGGCCGAGGGCCTGAAGCCGCGGTTCCACCAGCTGGACATCGACGACCTGCAAAGCATCCGCGCCCTGCGCGATTTCCTGCTCAAGGAGTACGGGGGCCTCGACGTGCTGGTCAACAACGCGGGCATCGCCTTCAAGAGTAAGGGGCTGGGTGCTCCCAGGCGAGGCGTTCACCGCCGAGCATCTGCATCCGAGATGGGCCGTATCTGTCGGGGAATCGCTGCGGTGGGGCTTCTCCCGCCTGTGGGGTCCAGAATGACTCCCTAGGGAACGAGAAGGGAAGGGAGGAGGGGTGCAGCGAGAGCGAAGTCTGCAGGGAATTGGATGCTTTCTAGCCATAGGGAACTTTGCTTCTTTGGCTCGAATCTTGGGGACCTTTTCTACATTGCCCCACAGCCTCTTTCAGATTGGACTTTGGAGCAGTTGGGTTAAATTTTAATGCATTTTGAAATAAACAAGAAAATTGCAAAACTGATGCACAGAGATCCCGTGTGTGTGCACCCTTTGGGCAGCCCCCACCCCCCGCAGTGGTGCCATCTTACAAAACCATAGGCATTATCAAACCCCGAAATTCACACTGGCACAATACTACTAACTAGACACAACTTTTACACAAAATTCAACAGATTTCACATGCACTGTTTTCTTTATATCTTCCTATAGAATGTTACTTGAGGGCTTCCCTGGTGGCACAGTGGTTGAGAATCCGCCTACTAATGCAGGAGACACGGGTTCGAGCCCTGGTCCGGGAGGATCCCACGTGCCGTGGAGCAGCTAGGCCCGTGCGCCACAACTGCTGAGCCTGTGCTCTAGAGCCCACGAGCCACAACTATTACAAAAAAAAAAAAAAAGAATGTTACTTGTTGGCTACTATTTATTCACTCAACTTTTCTTTTCTCCTAAAAGATGTTGATTCCACACCGTTTCATATTCAAGCAGAAGTGACTATGAAAACAAACTTCTTTGGTACCCGAGATGTGTGCACAGAGCTCCTGCCTCTAATAAAACCCCAAGGTGAGTCTGATGAAGAGCCCAAACTGCAGTGTTTCTGGCAGGATCCGGGCCCTGCCTGCCTCTGGTCTCATCTACAGGACCCCTACCTCTCCTGCTCAGCTACACTGGCCTCCATCTGTGTCGCCATCCGGCCAGGTGCCCTGAGGCCTCAGGTTCCTCTAAACACTGCCCAGGTCATGGGTGCTCTCTGTCCAGCTGCTCTTTGCACATCTGGCTCTTTCTTTTTCCCATCTTAGCTCAAAGATCTCCTCTGAAAGGCTCTTGACTTGCTCCGTGCCCCTCACAGGCGGTGTTCCCTTAGGAGCCCATCTCAGGCCTTCTCTCCTCTGACCCCCTCTCAGAGTGATCTTACTCAAGCTAGTGGAGTCTCTACTCCCAGCAGTTCATTAGGCCTCACTCAAATCTGTCACCTGCCTAGAACATTCCCAGAGCTCCAGGCACACATTTTGTCTTCTTGCCTCTCCATCTTAACCTGATTCCCATCCTTCCTCCCCTGAATCCCCCCACCTAAAACAAATATTTCCAAAGACTCATCCTTTCCCCAAATCATCTTGGTCACTGATCCCATCATCCAGCCACCAGCATCCTGGAGGTCACCACGCCTGCCCACTTATTGCCATTTACCAGATCCTAAGAGTTGTCCTACTGATTTTCTTCCCAGGCCTTCACCCCTATCCCAGCTCTACAAACGGGCCCTCAGCTGTCATTTCTAGACAATTGTAAACTCTCCTAAGGGACTCTCCCTGCTTCTTGAGTCCTTTGCTTTCTGGGCATTCTCTATACTGTGCATGCTCACTCCCCCTCCCAAAAATCCTTCAGGAGTGAAGTCCAGGCCCTTAGCATGACCTGTAGGGATCTCCGTAATCCGACCTGCTGAACTCCAGGTCCATTTCAATCTGCTCAATGTTTCAAACAAAACAAACTCTCATATTCCTTTGGGTTAAACTACTGTAATACTTAGCCCCAAAGTAATGGGCCAGCAGGGGAACCACCACCCATTAAACATGCCAAATAAGACAAGCAGATACTTTTAGAAAGGTTAAGAGGCGTGGCTGGAGATTTAGTACATGCATTTACAATTTACACTCAGCTTCTGCCCTGTTTCCCCATCCTGTCCTCCTGGGAAGTTCTTCTAAGAATTGGTTCACTAGGACCTAAAAAGTAAGCTCTTTAGAGTGTCACCTAATTCCTCCACTCGTCCCAACACTTGAGGGCTGCAGTGGAGTTCCCTGTGTCAGCTGCACATGCTATATTCCTCTCGGTCCTCGTGCTGATGACCTCTGGCCCCCCACTTTTCTTACTTAGCTGGGCTGTTTCTTGCTGTGTCTGGGCTTTGTCCAGAAGGAGGAATGAGTACCCTCCAGATGTGCTAAGGCAGAGCCTCTGTTTAACAGTTTGTCTTGCCTCACGAAAGCTAGAGTAAATGGAATTTTAAATACATGCTATAGTCTCCGTATGAGTGCAGCAAGGTTTACTTGCCTTTTGAAATAGGAGAATTCTTGTTTTGTTGGGGAAAAGCTACAGCAGTTCATGTTATCGTGACTTAATCGAGCGTGTGATTCTCTTCTGAGTCTACAGTCTCACCTAGTTGGGAGGAGAGGGCTCCAGGTGTCTGGCTCTAACCCCTGGGGATCCAGTCAGTGGGAGGGGCTGGCATGGAACACATTGGGAAGATGAAACAGCCACATCTAGGAGTTTATTACCTTGAGAGAACTTTGGATCTTCTGGTCAAGCTTCCCTAGTACGGTTTAGTATTTTCACCACTGATTCTAGACTTCCTGAGGTAGACTAGTTAACACGGAATTTAAAAGGTTGTCATTTGATTACTGATTATAATCAACCTAGGAGAAGTTAACAGTATTTCTCTGTCTACTGTCCAGGTTGAAGACCCATGAAAAAAATAATGTCAAGGCCCTTTTATTGATAGTAATATAGCTGCCTTTCCCATTTACCAGTTAACCATTCTGACTTCCGCTCCTGCAGGCTTCTTTTCTTTCTTTATGCCTTTCTATATTTTGCATTTTTAATTCATGAAATATGTGTTATTTTTGTTGTGAGAGAGGCTTGGTCATGCTTTTGAGAGCAAAATAAGTTATCCTAAATATAGCATCTCTGGTGCTTACTGCAACATTTTGACAGATTGGTTCTATTCTATCTTAAGGACAATGTCATTTCTATTAATTTACTAGTTGCTTCTTACTCTTTACATGTTCTAGATTAGAAGGAGGACATGGAATAATTGACCCGTTTCAAAAATGTGTTCATCTTAGAAGAATGCCCGGAAGATTAAGACGGCAATTTCTCTAAATCAGTTTATGTATTTCAGAGAATCATTGAATGGGAATCCTAATGCCATCTACTAATTTATTTGTTGATATTTTCTGAACTTCCAAACCTTTAGTGGGATAGACATCAAAGCTAACTGACTGTGGCAACATGACATGCCATTTCTGTTGCCACATTTTTCCCCATGGAAAAAAAGAGTTTAACATTTTTGTCCATGCCTGGTAATTTTTGGTTGGAAACGGGACATTGCAGAATTTTATAGCTACTCTTGCTATTAGACCCTACTTCCCACGGGCTTGTGGTTGTTATATGCTTATTTGTTCAGTGACTGACCACATTATTTTTTGAAGTTGAGTCTCCGCCCTCCTCCCCTTGCAGTGTGAAGTTTCTGATGTTTCATCGCAGAAAGTACAGCCTAGCTGAGACGCACAGTCACACTGGGATAACTGTGGGTTTAGCAGAACTCTCTTTTGCTGTCTTTTTCCTGGACTGCACCCAGCTGTTAAGCTCCACTATTCACTGGCTGATTACTCCACTGTTTTTTGTTTTGTTTTATTTTGTTTTTTAAATGTTGAGCCGCCTTTTAGTTTATTTTTATTTTTGGCTGTGTTGGGTCTTTGTTTCTGTGCAAAGGCTTTCTCTAGTTGTGGCGAGCGGGGGCCACTCTTCATCGCGGTGCGCGGGCCTCTCACTGTCGCGGCCTCTTCCACTGCGGAGCACAGGCTCCAGGCGCGCAGGCTCAGCAGTTGTGGCTCACAGGCCCAGCTGCTCCGCGGCACGCGGGATCCTCCCAGACCAGGGCTTGAACCCGTGTCCCCTGCATTAGCAGGCAGATTCTCAACCACTGTGCCACAGGGAAGCCCTACTCCACTGTTCTTAACAAGGCACAACATAAATTGCTTCACAGATGGATCTCCATCCAATTAAATTCAGGCTCTTTGGAAAGGGTAGTTTTGGTGCCCTGTTCTGAACCGAGAAGGGCTCTTACCCTTACCTTTCTCTAGTTTTCTCTGGCAAACTTGCTGACTTACATGATTTAGTTTATATTTCTAACAAAGCTACCAATCTCCTAGTTGCTTTTTTTTTTGGTGGTACGCAGGCCTCTCGCTGTCATGGCCTCTCCCGTTGCGGAGCACAGGCTCCGGACGTGCAGGCTCAGCAGCCACGGCTCACGGGCCTAGCCGCTCCGTGGCATGCGGGATCCTCCCGGACTGGGGCACGAACCCGTGTCCCCTGCATCAGTAGGCGGACTCTCAACCCCTGCGCCACCAGGGAAGCCCTCCTAATTGCTTTTCAGCACAACTTCCATTGTTTTTGAGAGTGCCCTTAGGGTCGAACTTCCCCACACTCTGTTTCAAATGAAATCACATCCTTTTGGGAGAGCATCAGACCTCTTGGTTTTTATGTCCTGACTCTTTGCCCGTCTTGTGCAAAATCTCTAAGCCACAGGTCTGAAGATAGAGGCAGGGATGATGACACTTCTCTTTGTGACACTCCTGCTTTAGGAGCTAGGAGGGAAGAGCAGCAGTGGTCTCTGGTCTTCTCAGCTTGCCTCTCTTTGCGTGATACTTCTGCCTTACAAACAAGCTGGGGAAAGGGCAGTCTGGGCCCCAGTATTCTCAGGATGTCCAGCCCAAGGTAGAGCCTTTGTCCCACAAGTGAGGGCTGGGTCACCTCCTAAATGCACTTGTCAGGAACTGAACCTCTGCAACAGGTAGCTGAGGAGCAGCATGAGAAATGCTGATGTCCTACCCATCTTGGGAAGATACAATAGTCTTGTGTTCTCGGATGCACCATCCTAGAGTGAAGTTTCCATTGTTATGGCCAGCAAGGGGGAAAGGAAGGAGCAGGTCATGGTTGAAATACCACAGAACAGACTCTGTTCTTACCTGAGTTGTTGGAGATACTCGGGAATAAAAGTTTATTTTGCTGTATGCCCTCAGGACCATTACCAGAGACTTTAAATAGTTAAGTTTTTTTTTTTTTTTTTTTTTTTTCTTTTTGTGGTATGCGGGCCTCTCACTGTTGTGGCCTCTCCCATTGCGGAGCACAGGCTCCGGACGCGCAGGCCCAGAGGCCATGGCTCACGGGCCCAGCCGCTCCGCGGCATATGGGATCCTCCCAGACCGGGGCACGAACCCGTATCCCCTGCATCGGCAGGCGGACTCTCAACCACTGCGCCACCAGGGAGGCCCAATAGTTAAGTTTTTAAAATAATTTTCACAAGTTGTTCTGGGTAATAGATTCACAGAATTCTTCCCATTGTCTTTACTTATTTCTTGAGTTTAAGTGAAATAGTTCATTCCTGTAATTTTCAAAATAATTATGTGTAATTTTTAAAAACATTAGAAATAACAGATTGTTACTTATAATAATAAAACAGATAAAACCCAATGAGTAACCCCCTCCCAAAATACGTTCTCTTCCTTTCCTAATGTCCTCTTACAAGAGGACATGAGGACATAAATCCTGTCCCAAATTTGGCATTCATTGTTCTAGTGCTCACCTTTCCATGTAATGACTTCTGTTGTATTTTAGGCAGAGTGGTGAATGTGTCTAGCTTTGTGATTATCAGCTCTCTTAAAAAATGCAGCCCCGAACTGCAGCAGAAGTTTCGAAGTGAGACCATCACGGAGGAGGAGCTTGTGGGGCTCATGAACAAGTTTGTGGAAGACACAAAGAACGGGGTGCACAGGAAGGAGGGCTGGCCTGAGACCGCATATGGGGTGACGAAAATTGGCGTCACGGTGCTGTCCAGAATCCAAGCCAGGAAAATGAGTGAGCTGAGAGGAGGAGACAAGATCCTCCTGAATGCCTGCTGCCCAGGGTGGGTGAGAACTGACATGGCAGGACCCACAGCCACCAAAAGCCCAGAAGAAGGAGCAGAGACCCCCGTGTACTTGGCCCTTTTGCCCTCGGATGCTGAGGGGCCTCACGGACAGTTTGTTTCTGAGAAAAAAGTTATACAGTGGTGAGCTCCCTCACAGCTCCACCCATGGGCCCGATTATGTTCCTGTCCCAATTTCACAGAAAGGATATCCCTATGCAAAAAAAAAAAAAAAAAAAAAAACAGAAGAAGAAAAAAAATAATCAAAATATCCCTATCAAGTCCTCACTGGGAAATGGCTACTAATTCTGTGAAGCCGTTTGTGTTTCCTTCTGTGATCACAGGGGAGGAAAAGTGGGATGGATGACAAATAATAAATAAAAGTCAATAGATGAATAAATAGCTCTTTATAAATGTCCATTTATGCAGACCCTTAAAGGCTGAACCAGCTCAATTACTCACAATCGTTGGACCTACTTTGGAGGACATATGGGTATCCACTCTACTATTCGTTCTACTTTTCTGTTTGAAATTTTTCAAGGCAAACATCTGAAACCAAAACGTCCTGGCTCTGCCGCCTTCCTGCATGACCTTGATCAAAATACTGCATCTACTGTATCCCCTCAAATGTAAAATGGGGATAATAGTCATAGGATTGCTGTGAAGATTAATTGCCCCTATATAGGTGACAATGTTGAAATCACATTGGAATTGCACAAGTGTCCTCTATCACGAGTCCCTGTGAGAGGGGCCCAACACCACCCAGGGCAGTGACGAGAAGCTTCGTACTGCCCAGCACCACGCCTGGCTTCCCCAAGGCCCCAGGGACTGTCCACCACATTCCCTCCCTTCACAGAAGCACCCCATGTTGTACAGACACCTCTATTGTCATGTTATTTGTCACTTTTCACATCTGATTCTCAGACTTGGGGAGGTGAAAAGTGACAGCCCCTGAAGGCAAGTGTGGAACCCTTATTTGAAGAGTCAGGTTTACTTTACAAGTGTTTCCCTTCAACTAGGCTGTTAGTTTCCTCTTGTTATTTTATTTTTCTAAACTGCCAACAGAGGATTATCAATGTCTAGATCAACACCATAACATCTGAACTACTAGTTTGGAAATGGACACGAGGATCTTAAAGATTTTTTTTTAATTCCATAAAATAACAACTACGTATGCCACTTATTGTCTATGACCTAGGACAAACCAGAATGCAGACACTTTTAGCAATTGTAAGGATTAGGTAACCATTAAATAAAACATTCCAATTAATGACTTGGCACACAGTAAGACCTTCGTAAACAACCCTCCCACCTGAGAGCACGCTGGGAATCCCACAGGGTTAGGTTCGCTGCCCGCACTTAAATAACAAGGATTGTTGAGGGTGTGGAGAAAAGGCAACCCTCATACACTGTTAGAGGGAATGAAAATTGGTGCAGCCACTATGGAAATAGTATGGAGATTCCTCAAAAAATTAAGAATAGAACTACTGTATGATCCAGCTATCCCACTTCTAGGTATTTATCCAAAGAATACGAAAACACAAATTCGAAAACTTATATGCATCCCTGTGTTCATCTTGGCATTATTTAAAATTGCCAAGATATGGAAACAAACTAAGTGCCAATCAACAGATGAATGGATAAAGAAGATGTTATACACACACAAACGCATAATGGAATACTACTCATCCATAAAAAAAGATGAGAATATTCCCACTTGTGATAACATGGATGGACGTTGAGGGTGTTATGCAAAGAGAAATAAGTCAGACGGAGAAAGGCAAATACTATATGATTTCACTCATATCTGGAATATAAAAAGCAAACAAACAAATAAAAGAAATGAACAAACCAAACCAAACACACAGATACAGAGATCAGAGTAGTGGTTACCAGAGGGGAAGGGGCAGTGGGGAGGGTGAAATGGATAAAGAGGATCGCCGTATGGTGATGGAAACTCAAATTTTGCTGGTGAGCATGCTATAGAGCATACAGACGTAATACTGTCATACACTTGAAGCTTACATAATGTTATAAATCAATGAAAAATTTTTAATTGAAAATTTTTAAATTTTTAAATAAAAATGGCTTCCAAAGATATATTCATTTCCTAATCCCTGGAAATGATTAATATTACCTTATTTGGTATGCTTGCTTATTTTTTGTGTCACCTTTCATGGGCCACAGTACCTAGACTGGTCAGACACCAGACTGAATGTTGTTGTGAAGGTATTTTTTCAATGAGATTAACATTTAAATTAGTACACTTTGAATAAAGCAGGTTATCCTTGTAATGTAGATGGGCCTCATCCAGTCATCTCAAGGCCTTAAGATAAAATAGACTGAGGTCCCCTGAGGAAGAGGGAATTCACTTCCAGACCATCTTCATCAATGTTTCATCAATATATTTATGTGCTGTGATACTGGGTGCATATATACTTTTAATTGTTATAGCTTCCTGATGAATTGAGCTTTTTTCATTATATATTGACCTTTTTTGTCTCTAGAGACAGTTTCTGGGTTTTTTTGGTTGGTTGGTTGGTTGGGTTTTTTTTGCGGTACGCGGGCGTCTCACTGTTGTGGCCCCTCCCGTCGTGGAGCACAGGCTCCGGACGCGCAGGCTCAGCGGCCATGGCTCACGGGCCCAGCTGATCCGCGGCATGTGGGATCCTCCCAGACCGGGGCATGAACCCGCGTCCCCTGCGTCGGCAGGCGGACTCTCAACCACTGCGCCACCAGGGAAGCCCTAGAGGCAGTTTTTTATTTAACCTCTTTTGTTTGATATAAGTTCATCCACTCCTACTGTCTATTGGTTACCATTTGCATAAAGTATCTTTTTCCATCTCTTCCCTTTCAGCCTACACCTGAAAGGTGTACTTCAGCCTTTAGATTCAGTGTGGAATCTAAAGTGAGTCTCTTGTAGACAGCACATAGTTGGGTGCTATTTTTATCCATTCAGCCACAACTGTCTTTTGATTGGAGGGTTTAATCCATTTATATTTAATTATTGAGAGGTAAGGACTTACTAGAGTCATTTTGTTAATTGTTTTCTGTCTTGTAGTTTTTTGTCCCGTTTCTCCTTTCTTGCTGTCTTCCTTTGTGATTTCTTGATTTTTTTGATTTGATTTGATTTGATTGCTTTGATTTCTTTCTCTTTTTCTTTTGTGTTTCTTTTATAGGTATTTTCTTTGTGGCTACTGTGAGGCTTACATAAAACATCTAATAGTTATAACAGTATTTTAAGCTTATAAAAACTTAACTTCAAAAAAAAAAAAGCTTCAATCACATACAAAATCTCTACACTTTTACTTCTCCCCCACCACAAACTTTTATATCACAATTTACATCTTCTATGTTGTGTATCTATTAACACATTTTTAGAGTTATTCTTAATTCTTTTGTCTTTTTAATTGTTAGACTTGAATCGCGATTACATACCATCATTACAGCATTACAGTATAATGTATTTGTCTGTATATTTACCTTCACCATTGAGTTTCTTTCATATGCTCTCGTGTTACTGCTTAGCATCCTTGTATTTCAACTTTAAGACCTCCCTTTGGCATTTCTTGTAAAGCAGGTCTAGAGGTGATAAACTCCCTCAGCTTCTGTTTGCCCAGGAGTCTATATCTCTCCTTAAGTTTTGAAGAATAGTTTTTCCAGGCATAGTATTTTTGTTTGGTAGGTTTTTTTTTCCTTCGACATTTTATATATATCATTCCACTACCTCTGGCTTGCACAGTTTCTGCTAAGAAATCTACTCAAGGGAGTCTTATGGGGGCTCCCTTGTATGTGATAAGTTGCATTTCTCTTGCTACTTTCAAAATTCTGTCTTTTAATTTTGAAAATTTGACTACAGTGGGTCTCCATGTAGGTTCATCCCATCCTGGGTTCATTCTATTTAAGGTCTTTTGGGAATTTGTATGTCCATTTCCCACCCCAGATATAGGAAGTTTGGGGCCATTATTTCTTTAAATAAGGCTTCTCCCTTTTTTTCTCTCTCTTCTCCTTTTGGGACTACCATCATGTGTATATTGATTTGCTTGAGGATATGCCATAAGTCCTTTACTTTCTTCACTTTTTTCTTTTTGGTCCTCTGACTGGATAATTTCAAGTGACTTTCTTTGAGCACAGTGATTCTTCAGCTTTATCAAGTATGCCCTCTAGTAAATTTTGAAATTCATTTGTATTCTTCAGCTCCAGAATTTGTTTCCTTTTTATAGTTTCTGTCTTTGTTGAACTTCTCGTTTTGTTCATGTGTTGTTTTCCTGATTTCATTTAGTGGTCTATCTGTGTTCTATCATAATTCTCTGAGCTACTTTAATATGATTATTTTGAATTCTTTGTCAGGCAATTTGTAGATCTCCATTTCTTTAGGATCAGTTACTGGAGCTTTACTTTGTTCATCCGATTATGTCTTGTGTCCTTGAATCTTTGTCTTCTTTGTAACTTTGCACTGGTGTCTATATTAGAAGAAATAGCCACCTCTCCCCGTCTTTGCGGACTGGCTTTGAAAGGGAAAGGCCTTCACCACTCAGTCTGGCTAGAGATTCTGGGAGCCTCTCTGACTTTTTCTATGGATGGGCCTTCTCTGGACTTGTGTGTATAGATTCCAAATTAGAGGGCTTATCGGTTTCTAGTCCTGCCCTCCAGGAACCCGAAATCTCTTCTTTCTCTGGTGTCTGACTGCTGCACTGCTGCCGGCCAGGATATTGGAGGCATGGTCCATGCCTCTTCCTTCTTCCCTGTGGAGAAGCTTCAGGTTCCGCACCTTCTCTGAATCTCACAGAGCTGTGCCAGTCACACCAAATCCCCGCCCCTTTTCCTTTGTCCTTAACTGTACCCAGGTGTCCCAACTCTCCTGGTTCCATCAGCACTCCATGTGAGGCAAGGAAAGCCCCTCGGGCAGTGCACTGAAAGAGAAGAACATTTGAGGCACACTACATTCCATCTTCCCCCACAAGGGAGAATTCGAGGGTCATGGCCATCTCGCTCAGCGCTGAGCTGTGCTGGCTTAGGGGAGGGCTGAGGTGCATAAAGTGAAATCGCTCTTCTTATGCATTGCATCGCAGCTTCTCTCAGTTCTGGGCTTCTCTGGAGTATTGAAACTAGATTCTGGTCCTCTCTCAAATTGGTGTTTCTGTAGGGAAATGAGGACTGGGACTTCCTATTCTGCTATGTTACTGATGTCACTCTCAGGCCTGCTGGCCGACCCTGATGATTGTGTACTTGCCAGCCTCCATAATTGTGTGAGTCAATTCCTTAAACGTCCTTAAACTCTCTCTCCCCACCTCCCTTCCTCCCTCTCTCCTTCCCTCTCACTCTCTATATGTGCACACACACATACACGCACACAAGCACAGACACACATGCACACGCACACACTATTGGTCTATTTTCTTGGAAAATCCTGATTAATTGACTAATACATATGGCAAAAGGACAAATATTACTTTATATTGCAAAAGGTGTGATTAAGTTAGAATTCTGAGCAAATTTATCCTGAATTATCTGGGTGGCCTCTAAATGCCATCACACAGGTACCCTTATAAGATCAAGACAGAGCAAGTTTTGAAAAACAAGAAGAGGAGGCATTGTGACCACAGAGGCAGTGATTGGAGTGATGCAGCCCCAAGCGAATAAACACCTGCAGCCACCAGAAGGCAGAAGAGGCAAGGAAGCGTTCTCCTCTAGAAACTTCAGAGGAGGAACAGTGCTACAGACAACTTGATTTCAGACTTCTGGCCTCCAGATCTTTGAGAGAATAGATTTCTGTGGTTTTAAGCTGCCCAGTTTGTGACTGTTTGTTTCGGAAGCCCCAAGAAAGTAAGACACCCATGTTCCTTGCATGTTTAGCAAACAGTTTGGCTACATTTGTGATTCAGTGTAAGGTCTGACAGATCACCCCAGCCAGCACAGATGTAAAAACCTCTGGCGTCTCTTGGTGACAGCTATCCCTAGGATTCCTGGCTGTACTGAGGTGTTGCTGTTGGAGAACAGAGAGCTCAGGAAGTTCCTTGCCTTCAGCCAAGGGCCACAACAACCAGCAATCACGCCTCTTCTTTTGTGTGTGCTTTTGGTCTATGTGGTAGCGTTCCCACCTCTCCCTACAGATGGGACATGCTATCCAGTGGTAGAGAATGCTGTTGGCTCTTCAGGAAGTTCAGGAAAGGAGAGGCTAATACTTATAATGGAAAAGACTCATATATATGTACATATAAAATATATATATATATATATATATATATATCTATATCTGAATCACTTTGCTGTACACCTGAAACTAACACAACTTCGTAAATCAACTATATTTCAATAAAAACTTTAAAAAAAAGAAAGAAAGGAGAGGGTACCACATGGACCTCCATCCAGGAGCAGGTGACTTGAAGCAGCTGCAGGAAGATGGGCTGATCTCTTGCCCATCAGTGACCTGTGTTATTTCTGAAATGCAGGGCCTAAACAAGGTCAATCCACTGCAAAGAGATCAAGGAGAAAGAATTGTTGGGAACAAGAGAGGTTTTGTGCTCTGCGGGTTGAGTTAACTAACATGCTCTAGTGGCAGTATATTAACTCAGCGTAAAGAGGTTGATGGAGAGCCATGCGGACGACATGGCGATATAACAAAAAGAATTCACAAAATTGTTCTGTAACTTCTGGAAATTCTGGACCTCTGGCTTCTGCTTGAGTTCTGCCAGTGGAGCCCAAGCTCCTTCCCACTGGGCTCAGCAACAGCTTGCTTGGTTTTGTGTTCAAGAGAGAAGACTATTGACAAACTGTAAGCCAGACTATTTCAGCAACTGGCCTAATTTACAAATTCTTATCGATCTCTGCCCTCATCCCAGGCTAAATGATTCCTGCCTTTAAATTCCCCCCATGATGGGCTTCCCTGGTGGCACAGTGATTAAGAGTCCGCCTGCCAATGCAGGAGACACAGGTTCGGGCCCTGGTCCGGAAGGATCCCCCGTGTCGCAGAGCAACTAAGCCCGTGCGCCACAACTACTGAGCCTGCACTCTCAAAATAGAGAAAGCCCGCGCAGCAACGAAGACCCAACACAGCCAAAAATAAATTCCCCCCGTGACTAACTCCTCACCAAAACAAAACAAAACTTTATAAAACCCAAGTGCTCGCTATTTACAATAGCCAAGACGTGGCTCTACCATCTAGATTAAGATACCAATGCCTGTTTGCCTTCTCCAGGGAAGGACAACAGTTATGCCCCAAGAGTTTACAGAAGAAGCCCCTTCTACTTTTTACAAGTTTTAAATTCAGATCTTAAAAACCTTAAATTTCTCTAGGATTTCTCTTTTCTCCAGTATGTCTGTGGCATTTTGCTATGTTCTAAGGATTAAGATAAGCTCCAAAACAGATTAATTTACCTACTTATTTTTGTTCACAAAGAATGTAAAGTTTCTAGAGGTAAAGCATAATCTTGGCAGAAACAAACCACATTACATAAGCCTACCCCAGGAAGGTTCATTATAAGCCCTTCAGAACTGCCCTGTCTTGATAGTAAAAGACAATTAAAGAAGATTTGGGGTCACATTGGCTATTGTAAAGTGAGTTCCTAACTTTTTTGTGATCACCACATTTCTCTGACTTAAACGAAGTCCTCAATGTCATAGCGCCCTGTTCTCGAGAGCAGTAGTGTATTTAACGGTGGCCCCCAAAGTTGTAGTGTATTTAACGGTGGCCCCCCAAAGTGATGTCCACATCCCAGAACCTGTGATTGTGACCTTCCTTGGTAAAAAAGTCTTTACAGATATAATTTAGTTAAGAATCTTGAGATGAGATTATCCCAGATTATCTGGTTGGGACCTAAATCCAATGACAAGTGTCCTTATAAGAGACACAGAGTATTGACACACAGAAAAGAAGGTCATGTGAAGGGGGGCACAGATGGGAGTGATGCAGCCACAAGCAAAGGAATGTCTGCGGCCACCAGAAGCTGAAAGAGGCAAGGAAAGATTCTACTCTAGAGCCTTCTGAAGGAACACAGCCAACAACTTGACTTCAGACTTCTGGCCTCTAAAACTGCGGGAGAATAAATTTTTGTTGGTGCAAGTTACTAAGTTTGGAGTAATTTGTTATGGAAGCCGTGGGCAACGGATACAGGAACCCAAACATGAGAAGCCATTTTGTAACCTAATGCTAGCCTTCCAACAACTTCCACAATGGCTCTCCATTCATTCAGTCACACACAAAGCCTTCCAAGTTTTACCCAGCATCCTGAGGACTTGAGGCAAAAACTTATGCCAGCCTTTTTCTTGATCCAGTAGCAAAGGCTTATTCACCATGCCTCAGAGCAGCAGCAACAGCAGCCCAAGAATCGAGAGACCCACCAACTTACCCCCAGGATCTCCTTTTAACGTAATGGTCCCTCATGCCATACAATTCTTTCTGCTCATTGAAAATAGTCAATATTTCTCAGCAACCACGCTCACCTCCCATGAGATTTTATGACTTTCTCCCTCACCCATTTATATCTGCAATTGTATTTTCTTGACCCCTAACACACTTGTCCTTTATCTAATAAGAAGAACCCTCTGATGCTTAACCTCTGCTCTGATGGTTCGGGAACCATCTATCCCTCAAGCAGAATTGTTGGAGACTGCCATAGAAAGTCCATATTTGACATTGTTTGTGGAATTGAAACAGTAAACACACAGGCTCTATGTACTCGAAGAGATTTTAACTAATCTTTAGAAGAGACCCTCTACTTAAAAGACAGAAGTATCTACTTAAACATGTCACATCACTAGAGCTTGCTGATTGGCTGTGGATAAAATATATGTTAATACATATACTGAAAACGTGTATGTCTTTGAGTTGGTTGGTATGATTTGGGGATGTTCTGGAAACAGTGAAGGTTCATGATATCTGCAGGAATTCAAATGTAAAATGGTCACTAGTAGATTAAGAAACTCCTAAAAGCCCTGATGTTTTCTATGGAAATGGCTAGTAGAAAGATAGAAACGTACTCAATAAAAGAACAACCTGAAGCACAAAAGAAAAGCTCTGTATGGACACCATACCGAGTAGGTAGCCCTTACTAAACTCATGGTCCTTATAGCTTCTCAGAGCCAAATATCTGGACTAGCTCAAAGTGACCAACACACCAAATGTCAGAAAGTGGCTCTGAAATTGGAAAAAAGATCTCAGGAAAGAAGTGACTGAAGGTGGTTAGAGAATGATCTCTAGTGCCCTCAGGGTAGGCTCTTGGTGCCAGAAGACCTCAAAAGGAATCCTGGGAGGTCTTTACATGAGGTTGGCTACTGTCCTTGGTCAGTGTTGGTAGGGAATTTACTAAAGCGACCAAGGACGTTTGTAGCACATGCCTCATCTTTTACCCAAAATGCTGGGAAACTGCAAAGATGGGATATGGACAAAAGCCCAGGCTTTAGCATCCCTCAGAGCATTTCCAAATGGACTTGATAGAATTATTGCCTTCAAAGGGTTTTGGATACATTTGGGTCATATTTTGTTTATTTTTGAGTTGTCTGTTGGCGATAAGACTGTCAGCTTCAGGCAGCCTTTTCTCACCTCCTCCCAATCACTTCCTGGGATGACCTAAAACCTGAGACCTGGGCCTCTAGAAGGGACCTCAGAGGAAGGAGCTCCCAAACCTGATGAAAAGGCTCCTACTGGGTTCTGCCAACCACCACACTATGATCAGATTACAAAGAGTTGATCCTCAGATTCGCGTCACCCAGTTAGGAAGACAAAACACTACCTTACACCAGTGAAAAGCCATCTGAACTGGAGATCTCAAACTAGATTCTTAAGAATCCTTCAGATGCCAACAACCTGAGGAACCTATGGCCTCAAGTCATGTGAAGTAGACCTTCCACCCTAGACATTAGAACTAGATCGCAAATGCCTAGAACACTGTCATTCATGTCTTCACATGTTTCATTATTTCTTTACCTAGTTATGTTTTCTCTCTCTGCTGCCTTAAGATTCTGGATAGTGAGTAGATATTTGTTGCCTCCTAACTATGGCACCCATTTAGGCCCCTATTCTTAATGCTGTTGTTTGCACCCTAGTCACTCCATGACTCAAACATATAATTCAACCAAACATTGGCTTTATAACCACTTTCCTTTGAATGTCACCCAGTTTCCTATAGTACCAATCCCTTGTAGTGAATCAGTTGATTTCTGGGTGGTAGAACTTAACTCCTGTGTGGTTTTATAGATGTCGAATATTATAACAAGCCAGATAGCCAAAAATCTAAGACCCTCTATCATGTCACCCAAAGAGTGGGAATTTTCTGTCTCCGTTAAAATGAAATATAGGGGGCTTCCCTGGTGGCGCAGTGGTTGAGAATCTGCCTGTCAATGCAGGGGACACGGGTTCGAGCCCTGGTCTGGGAAGATCCCACATGCCGCGGAGCAACTAAGCCCGTGAGCCACAACTACTGAGCCTGCGCGTCTGGGGCCCGTGCTCTGAAACAAGAGAGGCCGCGATAGTGAGAGGCCCACGCACCGCGATGAAGAGTGGCTCCCACTCACCGCAACTAGAGAAAGCCCTCGCACAGAAACGAAGACCCAACACAGCCAAAAATAAATAAATAAATAATTTTTTAAAAAAAATGAAATATAGGTATCTCTCATAGCAATTAGCACTTCAACTAAACTCACAAGTCGAGTATGGTAAGAGACTTATTATGCAAGTGGAGAGATCTGTATCTCTCTTACAGATCCTACAAGGAAAAGCCAGTCTCCTTGACCATGGCTCTACCTTCTGATCTCTACTGTATATCTCACTGAATAGTACTCAACTACACTGTTGTCTTGTCTCAAAGCTGTAGGACCTAATCAGACAACCTCATCGGGGTATTTTGGCCAACAGTGAGTCATTGGGTGCCCCCAAATGACTGATACTGGATTTGTTCTACCAAAAGAAAAAGCCTATTGGCTACTGCCCACAAATTGGACAGGTACTCACCATCTCAATAAACTAATGCCTACTCTCAGGAAATTCCCTGGTATTACTCTGGGTCCATTTGGCCTATTAATTTCCCCTCTAAGAAAAAGCAGCCTTTAGGCATCTTAAGTCAAGAAAGAGAAAAATGTGAGCCTCGATTTAAAACCAGAAATCTTAACCTGTGAGGAACAGTTCTGGGGTGCTTTATTCTGTCCTCAGGCATACCTATTAAACACCTTAAAGAAGGTCCAAAAAGTGGTGCAAAAAACCCTACATACTCTGGTTCAGAGAATGACTGAGAACCAGACCGTGTCACTAAGGCCAAACATCTCCTTGCCTGAGAAATTCACAAGATTGGACTGGCAGTGTGTTAAAAAATAGCCATCCTGGTCATATTAATACCTTCTCAATTTTAGAGAAAGAATGTTGCATTTCCACCCTTATAGTCTTTTCAGTGATCTTTAAGTTTGCTTTAAGAGATCTGGAAAACAGTGGCATGAGAAAATTTGGTAAAAACAAGGCTCTTGGGACTTCCCTGGTGGTGCAGTGGTTAAGAATCTGCCTGCCAATGCAGGGGACACGGGTTCAATCCTTGGTCTGGGAAGATCCCATGAGGAGCAAGTAATCCTGCGAGCCACAACTACTGAGCCCATGCACCTCAACTACTGAAGCCCGCACGCCTAGAGCCCATGCTCTGCAACAAGAGAAGCCACTGCAGTGAGAACCCCACACACCGCAACGAAGAGTAGCCCCCGCTGGCCACGGCTAGAGAAAGCCCACACACAGCAAGGAAGACCCAATGCAGCCAAAAGAAAAAGGCTCTTCATATTATTTTCTTGGCTTAAATTGGACACATTTGGTTCCTGGCTTAGAAGTAGACTATCAACTTAGTGTTTGTCACTGTTGCAATGGTCAAATATTGGTTCTAAAAAATCTTAAGTATTGCACACAGCTGCTCTTTTATCAACTGATCTTGCTGATAGAAGCAAGAAGGTCTAACATCAAGTGAAACTCCTCAAGCGACCTCCGTCATGACCCTTTACTCAACATCAGTGATCTGATGTAGACAGATCATCTAGACACGGATGTGGTCTGTCCCCTAGACATGGTTGAAGTATGATCCAAAAACTGTGACTGAGAGATAGAAACATGAAGCAACTACATCTTGTCAACTAGATAAACTACACAGAAACCAAAAACGTAAAATACAGAAAGACTGTTTAACCTCAAACAGCTCAGGCAACAGTTTACATGGCAGAGATGTGTGTTTCTGAAAGATAAGCTCACAGATAAACTGTTCAAACACAAACCATTTCAGCAACTCTCTCAGTTTACACATTCTGACCAGCCCCAGTTTAGATCTCAATTTCTAATTTCTGCCATGTGACTAGCAATTCAAACACATCCTTGTGAAACCCAAGAGTTCAACACTCTAGGGGAGTCCGTTGGATGGAATTCATTCAACAGTGGCTTCCTTGGCTGACAATTTCTAATAAACGTAGGCTTTTATTATTTTTTTTAATGACCACAAGTTTCTCTGATGGTCCCATATGGGGTCTTTGACAGCTCATTGGGTGATAGTCAGGAAAAAGTAAATAGGGCTTTTTATTTCCTTAAACTAGCTTTCCTCCATACTCTTTATGGCCAGTGATTCTGGGATGGGGAGTATAAGAATGGGAAAGTGGTTTTCTGAAATAGCATATTCCCTCACTTTCCCCAGTCTCTAACAAGATCCTGCTATGCAGCTCAAAACTGAGAAACACAAGTGCAGTAGCCCCTGTCAGTAATGGAGGTATAGTGCATCTCCTAGTAATGCTGGAGAAAAAGCATTGAAACCACTGGATTATAAATCACCAATGCAAACCCACAAAAGTAGGAGATACGATAATATAAGTTAAAATAACTGATTTTTTTAAACTATGACTCCTTTTTTAAATCATGACTTCAAGAAGTCATAAACTATGACTCCAAGTCACTGCTCCCATCTCTCTCTTTCATGTAATATCACCTGCCTCGTGGGTGGGTGAGAATTGTGTGTGTGTGTGTAGCAGGGGAAGGACACACAGGGTAGAAACACCAGAGGTAGGATGGTCACTGGAGGTGGGATGAGGCAACATTGTGCTGTGGGACCTGACGCTGCCACCATTATTCCCATTATTGGTGCTGCTAATGCTGGTCCCCACCCCAGTCCCATGTCCAAGCTCAGTGTCCCTAAAGCACCCCTGCCCTTCAGGCACAGCCGCTCCATGCTAAAAGCCTTGAAGAGCAGCTACCCCCAGAAATATAATCAGGCCCTTGGCAGAGCTGGTCTTTGACCAGACAGTAATAAAGGACGCAGAAGCAGACAGCTTCTAGGAAAGTGTTGGTTTGCAAACTGGCCCCGGTACTCAGAGGGCAAGGAGAAACCAAAGAAGGAGGCAAGGCACTCCAGATTGGTAGGTGGCAGGTTTAATAAGCAAAGGAACTTACTTTCAAGGCTTGTCTTGGGCTGTAAGGTGAGTAGATCTCAGCACCCACCTGACAGTATCTTAAAAATTTCTGTAGAGACTTTAACTGCGTTCAGTTGTGTGCACAGTGCAGGTAGTCTCCACACCTTTTACCCTCTCAGCTGTGTCCCTGAAAACAGCTCCCACTGTGCGGACGGTGGGCAGAGTGTACATTCCGTGGACAGGGGAGGGGGCAGGAGCCCCAGTTGGCCTGGGTCCATCTGGAGGGTCAACTGGTGGTCACGTCACCTCAATTACCTCCTCCAACAGAAAGCTGCAAGGATTCTCAAATTCTTGGAATCTATGCATTAACTTGCACCTCTCAGAAGGAGAGGATGACCGAGCACAGGGAAACTCTCCTGGTATTCAGGAGGAAGACCACAAGTTTCAAACAGAAGACACAAATCCAGGAGGCAGTCTACAGGAACACATACCCTGCAGGATTCAGGCTGCTGATTTTGGAGAACACAGTTCTGAACCCAGCTTATGAAGTCCACCTAATGTTATGGACCATCATTCACTACAAGGTACAAAAAAAAAACCCAACAAGGAAAATTACTGAACTCTCAGTGGTTTTGACCAATATGAACAGAAGCTTCAGAACAACGTTCTAGGCTCCAAAGGAGGCCTGACCCAGCTTGTTGCCATTTGGGTCCGAGAAACATCATCGTTACAGCATTGCGTTTGGGACAGAGTAACCTCATCCTCCAAGACAGGAGCATCTGCTTCCGGACAGGTAACCCAACAGCAGAATTCAGATAGTTGATCTGAATTGCAAGGGTCACTTTAGGTCAGTGCTGTCAAGACCAGCTTTTGGAGGCCTCCACCTCTCAAGCCATTGTCCCTCGCAAGAAGCTTCTCATCCAGGTGACCAGTAGACACAGCTCATCTGCGGCCAGCTTCAGCTCGAGAAAGAAGTCTTTGGCCCAGCAGGTGACATCTCACCAAAACACCAGGGTTTGCTGCTGCTCTAGGCCAGCTTGTCTGCTCCATCAAGATGCACAGGCTGACCTGAGCATGAAGATGACCATTCTGACATTCACAGCCTCCCTCTCCAGCAACTACTTCCCCACAGACCAGAGGCACCTAGGGGGTTTTCTGCCCAGGTCTCCATGCCAAGCAGGCTCATGTTTTCAGCACTAGCAGGAGATTGGGGTCATCAGTGCCAAGGAGATTCTAGGGGTCAAAGCTAGAAATGAAATCCGGGCCCCAGCTGTGCTAGCCTCTGTGAAGGATGCTTCAGATTGCCCCACTTGCTCCCCTGCACAGGCAGGGTCTCCAGTCCTACGACTGGCAGTCAGGGGCCTCTACCCACTGCTCCGACATTATCTGCCCCCATGACCACCAGGCTACCACCATCCCAGGCACGGTGGCTTTTTTAGAATCAATCTCTTTCAGCCGTTCTTGGATTCCTCCCAAGTCACATTCCTCCAGATCTCTGTGCTGCTGGCTAGGACTCTGTGTTCTTATTGACCCAGGAATTTACCACTCAGCTGGGCTTTGCTCCCATCACTAGCCTGCAGCACAATGAGAGCCATTTTCCAAGGCATCTCCAACATCACTGCATGTTCTGGCTCCAGAGTATTGTGAGGCCAGCCTACCCTCCCCATTAATCAGCTCAAAAATTGAGCAAATAGGGCTCCCCTGGTGGCACAGTGGTTGAGAGTCCGCCTGCCGATGCAGGGGACACGGGTTCGTGCCCCGGTCTGGGAGGATCCCACGTGCCGCGGAGCGGCTGGGCCCGTGAGCCATGGCCGCTGGGCCTGCGTGTCTGGAGCCTGTGCTCCGCAACGGGAGAGGCCACAACAGTGAGAGGCCCGCGTACCGCAAAAAAAAAAAAAAAAAATTTTTTTTGAGCAAATAAACTGAGTCCTCCCAGGGACAGCCTCAGATATCTGCATGCCTGTAACACAGTGACACCACATGGCTGCACCAGAAGTGGCCCCAGAAGACCCGAAAGCCTCTCTTGATGCAGATTTCACTGTCTCATCTATTTTGACAGACCTATACTTCTGTCCTGCTCATTAGCTCATTTAGATACGTAGTAGCTTTAAGATTTTGTTGTGAGTCCTAGGAACTCTTTGCCTCAGACTTGATCCATGCTTGTCTGAGGCTTCTAGGCATGTGCAAAAATTCTTCCTTGACCGCTAAAATCTCTTCCAGGACCCTTTTTAGAGGCTCCATTTAGAAGTTTTCAATAGATAAAATGATTGCGGTCAGTCTCAGAGAAAGAACTAACTATTTTTGTTGTTGGAATTCTATTTCTCCCCAGTGAAAAAAAGTTTCCCCACCTTGGCTGCTTCCATAGAGAATTAGGGGAGAGAAGAAGCATGAACAGCTGTCCTGAAGGAGCTCCGGTTATCAACTCAGGGAGCTTCAAAATGCATGGCAGGAGCAAACAGCCTCTGTCCTCAGCTTTATGGCCAGAGGCCAAAAAGCCACATAAGTGTTAAGAATCAAGCCTTTGTTTTTCATGGTCTTTTGGGCTAGTGTGAATGGAGAAATCCGGTTTCCTCAGTTCAGCCTTTTGTAAGCTTATGGTCTCAGCCAGCCCCCAGGGGTCCCCCAATCTTCTTTCCCATCACACAGAAGCATCTGGGGTTGTTCCCAGGGAGTGGCCTTGGTCTGGGAGAGAGGGCTTCATGTGCTGCATTGAGAGGCCATGATGGTCTGCCTGTGAAGGAAGATACAGTGTTATGTGTGCGCTCTTTTGTACAATTCCAACTACCTCTGCAGACCCAAGCTCCCAGGGCCGTGGTGTGGGACAGCGTCGCTCGCAGGCAGCTCGCCAGGCTGCAAAACATTCTAAGCAGCTTCCCAGCTGGCACCAGACCTCAGCTGGCTGCCCTTGAACAGAGAGGAAGTCTAGCCCAGCAGGGGAAGCCCTTTTTTCCACCAAGGAAGGGATTTACCAAGTTGGGGGGACGGAGGGAGCAGCAGAAGAGAATGGAAGCTTCCCTCTCTTCCAGGCTTTTCCCCATTCACAATCTCTGAAGCATTCAGAGAGTGGCCCCCTCTGTTCTTGGATGCTGAAGAGCCAGTGGGTGGCTGGATGTTCCTCACAGAGCTCGTGGCCCTCTGCCCACTGCCTTCGGGAGGGTCTGGGGGCCCAGCCAACAACCAGAGTTAGCAACAGAGAGATGTTGGTTTGGAAAGGTCCAGTGGATTCTTTTTTTTTTTTTTTTTAATAAATGTATCTATTT
Organism: Mesoplodon bidens; assembly: GCF_964165515.1. Lineage (NCBI taxonomy): Eukaryota > Metazoa > Chordata > Mammalia > Artiodactyla > Ziphiidae > Mesoplodon > Mesoplodon bidens. The sequence continues at coordinate 9,746,563 of NC_138161.1, read as the reverse complement.
TATTTATTTATTTTGGGCTGAGTTGGGTCCTCGTCGCTGCACGCGAGCTTTCTCTAGTTGTGGCGAGCAGGGGCTACTCTTTGTTGCGGTGCGTGGGCTTCTCATTGTGGTGGCTTCTCTTTTTTTTTTTTTTTTTTTTTTTTGCGGTACACGGGCCTCTCACTGTAGTGGCCTCTTCCGTTGCAGATCACAGGCTCCGGACACACAGGCCCAGCGGCCATGGCTCACTGGCCCAGCCGCTCCGCGGTACGTGGGATCCTCCCGGACCGGGGCACGAACCCGTGTCCCCTGCATCGGCAGGTGGACTCCCAACCACTGCGCCACCAGGGAAGCCCGGTGGCTTCTCTTGTTGCAGAGCCCTGGCTCTAGGCACGCTGGCTTCAGTAGTTGTGGTGTGAGGGCTCAGTAGTTGTGGCTTGTGGACTCTAGAGCGCAGGCTCAGTAGTTGTGGCGCGTGGGCTTAGTTGCTCCGTGGCATGTGGGATCTTCCCAGACCAGGGCTCGAACCCGTGTCCCCTGAGCTGGCAGGTGGATTCTTAACCACTGCACCACCAGGGAAGCCCACTCCAGTAGATTCTTGAAGGCAAAGTACAAACTTACCCCGATCCTTGGAGCTAAGCTACTGGATTTGTCTTCTTATGCTAGCAACATAGAATTACATATGAACTTTTCTGTTTGGTTTATTTAACAAACCTCTGTGACAGGCTTAAAAATGCCCCTCCAGAGGTATATTCACTTCCATATTCCCAGGCTGCATATTACCTTATGTGGCAAACGATGTGATTAAACTAAAGATCTCAAGAGGAAGAGCTTATCCTGGATTATCCAAGTGGGCCCTAGATGCCACCACAGGTGTCCTTATGGAAAAGGGGCAGAGGAGAAAAAGAAGTAAAAGGTATCCAAATTGGAAGGGAAGAAAACTGGCACTATTTGCAGATAACAAGATACTCTATGTAGACAACCCTAAAGCGTCTACCCCAAATCTGTGAGAACTAATAAACGAATTCAGCAAGGTTACAGGATACAAGATTAATATACAGAAATCTGTTGCATTTCTGGGACTTCCCTGGTGGTCCAGTGGTTAGGACTCTGTGCTCTCACTGCCAAGGGCCTGGGTTCAATCCTGTTTGGGGAAGTAAGATCCCGCACGCCACGCAGCGCAGCCAAAAAAATTTAAATTTAAAAAAAGTGTAAAAAAAAAAAAAGGATTTGTATAGATGTTTCTCCAAAGGAGATATACAAATGGCCAATAAGCACATGAAAACATGCTCAAAGTTATTAGCCATAGGGAAACGCAAATCCAAAAACCACAAGGAGATACGACTTCATACCCATAGGGTGGCTAGAATAAAAAGACAGACAATAACATGTGTTGGTGAGCATGCAGAGAATTTGGAACCCTCATACACTGCTGGTTGGAAAGTAAAATGATGCAGCTTCTGTGGAACACAATTTGGTAGTTCCTCATATAGCTAAACCTAGAATCACCCAATGACCCAGTAATTCCAGTCCTAGGTATATACCCAAATGAAATCAAAACATACGTCCACACAAAAACTTGTACATAAAGGTTCACGGTGGCATTATTCGTAAAAAATCAAAAAGTAGAAATAAGTTAAAGCATCAGCTCCAAGAGTTGAATGAATAAAATGTGATATCCATGGTATGGGATATTATTTGACAATAAAAAGGAACCAAGTACTGATACATGCTACAACATGGACAGACCTTGAAAACATTAGGCTAAGTGAAAGAAGCCACTCAGTCACAAAAGAGTACGTATTGTACAGTTTCATTTGCACTGTGTCCAAAATAAGCAAATCTATCGAGACAGAGAGTAGAGTGGTGGTTGCCTAGGGCTAGTGCAATTAGGGGGAGATGGGGAGTGACTGATACCAAGTACAGGGTTTCTTTTCAATGTGATAAAAATGTTCTCAAGTTGATTGTGGTGATATTTGTGAATGTCTGTGAATATACTAAAAGCCATTGAATTGTATACTCCAAATGAGTGGAGTTATATGGGATGTGAATTATATATCAAAACTTTTTTCTAGTTCAGTTAAAAGGAAGATTAAATAGGTGAGGAAATGAAGGAAACATTGGTCATGAACTGACAACTGGTAAAAGTCGTTGGTATATAATGAACCCCACATTCCCCTTTGTCTCTGGTTTTATATACATTAGAAAAATCTCCATGATAAAAACCTAAATGAGTTTCTATTAATGAAAGGAAGAAGGAGAGAATATTATTGGAGAGTGTTAGCAAGATGTCACAATAACCATACTTTTCAATACAAATAAGTTTTTCTTCTTCAAGTAATCACCTAGGCAAGCCATGTACTGATCACAGGACTGCTTCCCCTGGTCAGCTTTTTTGGAACTCCTCTGAGTTTTTTTCTAGGCTTATATCCATCTCCTTAATTTCTCCAAATGTGGGGAATCTATCTTTTAAGAGTGAATTTGATTTTTAAATATGTTTACTCCTTGAAAACATTTAAAGCAGTTATTCTACAGAATGAGATCAAGTAAGAAAGTACTACTATATGAAATATTAAAATGTTTCATCTAAAACATACTCATAGATGAGTAATTTAACTCCTACTTTTCAATTTTCTCATCTATAAAATGGGAACAATAAGACTCATCTCATAGAGCTGAGGATTAAATGAAATAAAATAATATTTAGCCATAATTACATTATGACATATCGTTGACAAATTATTTAAATTACTAGTTCACATCCGGCTGTATTTGACCACAAGATTCCCTAATGAGTTTCAATATAAAGATAATCTTTCATGTCTAAAATCTAACTTCCCTGTTGTATTAGGAAACTCTGTATTTCTCATTCTGTAGGAAATTATGGAAAATAGTTTTTTAAGCTATTGCAAGGGTTGTCCGTTAACCTTTATAAAGTACGGACTATAATGAGTTGGAGGAAGAGAAGATAAATTCATATATTTAATGAAAACCAAATCTGCATGAATCAACTGATAAAATTAGTATTTATTGCTTGGCTAGGTTGAAGCGCAATTTAGAAAAAGTTTACTTCAATATGGTTGTAAGAAACATCTCAGGATGGGGCTCCTTTCCTTCCACTTCCATGTGTTTTACTTTGTTCATCAGTCCACACACTCACATCTGAGTCTGTTGCTCTTATTCTATCACTTGGAACCTCATCCAGGCCATCCTTCCCTTGGGTCCTTCTGTTGCCCTGTTGTTACTTCTCCGGGCACGAGAAAGCCGTGGTATGTGAATGTGCAGGCAAGCCAGGAGAGTTAGCGTGTGTGTGCTTTACCTACAAGGGGGCTGAAATTATAGGCTGTCTGGTTCATTACCTACTGAAGATTCAGGGGGGTATATTCTAATTTAAGATGTCCCAATCATAAATCATGAAAAGAGATAACCAGATATCATGTTACTCCTGATGGAAGTACATATATATTTGAAAGAGTCAGACTAAATAATTTAACCTGAATCTGATTATGCCTATAGATACAGAACTATTAGTTTACAGAAAATAAAGGAAGCCAAAGAATTCTAAGAGCAGCAATCAGCAATCTCCAGACTGTGGGAAATTCTATAGGACAAATGACATGTTTCTCTCTCTTTTTTTTTTTTTTAAGTTGGGGTGGTAGGACAGGAGAGCCATAGGTTAAAGAGACTTAAGAGACATATAGATGAAGCACAATGTGATTATATGAACTTGGATTAAATCCTGGTTTGAACAAAACTCTAAAATGACTGAGACAATCAAGGAAATTTAAGCACTGACTGAATAATCAATACAGAGAAATTACTAACTTTGAGTGTGATCATTGTATTTTTAAGATGAGTCCTTGGGACTTCCCTCGTGGCTCAGTGGTTAAGAATCCACCTGCCAATGCAAGGGACACGGGTTTGATCCCTGGTCCCGGAAGGTTCCACATGCTGTGAGGCAACTAAGCCCATGCGCCTCAACTAACTGAGCCTGCGCTCTAGAGCCCACGTGCCACAACTACTGAGCCCGCATGCCACAACTACTGAAGCCCACGTGCCTAGAGCCCATGAGCCACAAGAGAAGCCACCGCAACCAGAAGCTGGCGCACCACAGCGAACAGCAGCCCCCGCTCGCCACAACTACAGAAAGCCCGTGTGCAACAATGAAGACCCAACACAGTCAAAAATAAATAAATAAAAATAAATAAACCTATTAAAACAATTATTAAAAAAATAAAAAATAAAAGATAAAAAAAGAAGAGTCCTTATCTTTAGAGGTATATATTGGATATTCAGGAGAAAAGAGCATGTCTTTGATTTTAAAACAAACCTGTGGGATGAAGGAGGAAGGGGTGGAGAGAGGTATTTATGAAACAAGAGTGTCATGTATTAATAGTTACTGAAGCCAGGATGACAGGGGAACAGGTTTCCTTACGTAACAGTAAAAGGAATAGACTGTTTTCAAATACCCATAATCTCTTTGCTAAATATAAACCATTAATCAGAGAATTCTGCACTAATTAGCCCATTTTGCTAGAAGAATACTTTTATTAAGCTTATCTAAGTAAGGTAAAACAGTTGAGCCAATAGTAATTACACTAGTCCTTGAGTAAGTCTTAAGAAAAAACAAACGGGGGTGGGAGAGAGTAGGAGTGGGAGTTCGGGATTACCTGATGCAAACTGGTATATATAGAATGGATGAACAACGAGGTTCTACTGTAGAGCACAGGGAACTATATTCAACATCCTGTGATAAACCATGATGGAAAAGAATATGAAAAAGAATGTACGTATGTGTGCAACTGAGTCACTTTGCTGTACAGCAGTAGTTAACACAACATTGTAATTCAACTATACTTCAAAAAAATAAATTAAAAAAACACAAGAGTGTAAAAGTTTTACGATATGATCACTTTCTGACAGACATGAAGGAGGTATGATGAGAGGGTGCATGGTCCCCACTGCCCACTGACCAGAAACTCCCTTGAGTTTTGCCTGTTGTGGAGTCATCTGACTTTGAAAAATTCAAGACTCAAGATTTTAAAAAGATTCTTTGGAGACTGAGTTCCTAAAAGATTTAGGTGAATTTTTGGAAGGAATATTGGCAGGTGACAAGAGGACATTTGCACAGCAGAACTGCAAACAATGGGAGCTGGACAAGAAACTATGGATACAAAGCAAAAGACTGATTTAGTGCACGTACATGTTGGGGGTGTCTGTGTATGAAGGAAGCTGCCTAAACCAAAGAAGATACAGATGAAACACTGGGGAAAGCACTTATAGCCTCAAAAATAGGTGTTAATATCCTTAATAGTATAAAAAGTTTCACAAATCAGGAAGGAAAGGGTGACTGTGGTGGACCCAGTGGACTAGCACTTAGAATTCCCTCCAACCTCCTTCTGAGGGCCTTCCTGTAACTACCGAGACCTGAAAGGGAAAAGTCATTCTACAAATCAACTATTGTTATGTAACAAACCACCCCAATACTTAGGGGCTTAAAGTAGCAACCATTACCATAATTACAAAAATCTTTTTTTTAATTAATTTATTTATTTTTGGCTGCGTGGGGTCTTGGTTGCTGCACGCAGGCTTTCTCTAGTTGCGGTGAGCGAGGGCTACTCTTCATTGTGGTGCACGGACTTCTCATTGAAGTGGCTTCTCTTGTTGCGAAGCACGGGCTCTAGGCGTGTGGACTTCAGTAGTTGTGGCACGTGGGCTCAGTAGTTGTGGCACGTGGGCTTAGTTGCTCCATGGCATGTGGGATCTTCCCAGACCAGGGATCAAACCCATGTCCCCTGCATTGGCAGGCAGATTCTTAACCATTGTGCCACCAGGGAAGTCCCTAAAAATCTTTTTTTCTGATTGTAAAAATATTTTAGACTGGCATCATATATTTGGTCAAGTGTTAAATATCTCTGACTGTATGCATCTCAAAGATCTAAACTTGCTTCTCAGGACCAACCACCTGCTGTCTTCAAAAAATAAACTGCTACCAAAAAACAAAAATTGCAGCTGGAAACATAGCTTAAGAGATTTAAGCAATTGCAATGAATGTACCATATTTGGATCTTATGGCAAATAAAATATGTTTAAATGAGACAGTTGTGGAAATGTAAATGCTGGCTCGATATTTGGTTAGCAACTGTTCATCTTTTTAAGGTTAGATAAGGGTTTTGTGGTTATGCTTTAACAAGGGTTATCTTTTCCGCATTAAAACACACACAACTCCCACTAAGACACTCAACAGGTATTTCACCATGAGTATGCAGGGACAAAGTGGTGATGTACTTGAAAAAGAAGAAATGATAAAAACTTTTCCCAGGAAGGAAACTATATATTTAGCTGGAATTGATGCCAGGTAAGTTGGATGAGCAAAAAGATGATGGAATGTCCCTGAATAAGGATCAGTGAGAACTAAGTCCTCAGACTGACAAAAGTCCCAGAGAATTGGGTGGGGTAGCATTTTTTGAGCACCTACTATGTGCGTTACCTTTGCTTCTGCCTTCAATTTCAGGTCCTGATGCCTGAGCTTTTGAGCTTTTTAAAAACTCTATTTTCTGATAGACGTCTGATTTTCTGGTATGCCTTAACTTTATCTTGCATGCAAATTAGTTTTGTGGAGCTGGCCCTGATTTGGGGAAATCAGAGTGTAGATCTAGCATGAAGTATTGCCTGTAAAGCTAAATACACGTGGTACAGTTCTTTCTTGTCTGAATCTAATGTTTGAGGCATCCAAAGACTCATAAACTGGGACACAACTAGGAGAGTTAGTGGGGAAACTGCCTAACCAGGGAGGTGGACGTTAACGTCAACAGCTAACATTTACCCAGTGCTTACTAGCTGTGCCTCTTTAGATATGTTTGTGCAGATTCGTGTTTAGTCTTCCTAACACTTCCATGAGCTGGTACTATTATAACCCCTATTTTACAGAGGAGGAAACAGGCTTCAAATGCAATGGGACTGTAAAGATACCAGGGAAACTGAATGCAACAGGTCTGTGTGCTGAAGCCCACCATCATTCATCCTTGCTGGGTTCAAGATGAGTCAATGCAGGCAAGGTCAAAACCCCGTGACCAGGACTCATCAGAAAGACTGAAAGGGCACCATGGAGTGACCCTCTTGGTGTTTGAAAGCATTTGATTGTTGTTTTTTTAAATCACTTGGTATTTAAGACACACAAAACAGACAACATAACACTGATGAACCACCACACAGCTTAAGAGCTTTCAATTTTTCTTCACTTATTTTAAATAAACACATGCACATTGATTAAAAATCAAAATGAACAGAAGGATATATATACAGTGAAACGTCAGCCTCCGTATCCTCCAGCTACCCAGTTCTCCCCAGAAGCAAGCGCTGTTACCCGTTTCTTATGTGCACTGCCAGAGACAGTCTGTTTAAATAAGTATTTTTTATACAAAATGGTAGTATACTATGGGAGGCAGAATAATGCCTCCTCCCCAAGAGGTCCACTTCCTAATGCCCAGAACCTGGGAATAGTTTACTTTACATGACAAAAGGGATTTTGCAGATGTCGTTAATATGAGGAATTATTCAGGTGGGCCCAATGTCATCATATTAACCCTTAAAGCTGACAGCTTTCCAGGCTGTGGTCAGAAGAAAAGGTAACTATGGAAGGATGGTCAGAGATGCCATGTTACTGGCTTTGAAGATGTAGGAAACCAAGGAATGCAGGCAGCCCCTAGAAGCTGGAAAAAGAAAAAATAAAGAATTTGCCCCTAGAACCTCCAAAAAGGAATGCAGCCTGACTGACACCTTAATTTTAGCCCACTCAAGACTTGCATCAGATTTCCTACCAACAGAACTGTAAGATAATAAATTTGTGTTGTATTAGGCCACTGAGTTTGCAGTAAATTACTGCAGCAGCAATAGAAACTAATATACACCCTATATGGTACCATGCTTTTGAGTAGGGGATGTATATGCCCCAGGCTGAGCAGCGGCAACTGGTCTCCTGCTGACGCTTCGAGATGGGATGCCAGCAGGAGCACTGGGCCCTGACTGGGTACTTTCTTGTGGATTTCCCAGCCTGACACATGTGCAGAGAAGGCCCTCAGTCTAGGGGAAGGACAAAAGGAGAAGATGCTAGCTGGAATCCATCTTGGCTGAGAGATGCGCACCCACACCAGGACCAAATGTGGAGATGACTGGCCAGAAAATGGCCCCTATGTAAGCAACCTAAGCCTCCCCTGCTGGGTGTGATTCACTCCAAGCTCATCTGTACGCTCTTCCACACGTACTTTTTGTTTCCCACAGGTACTTTGCTTCCTCTACACATATTTTGGTTTTTCTACACATACTTTGCTTCTAATAGATGCTTTTATCTTCTGCACAATCTTGGTCTCTTTGCTGAATTCTTTCTTCCAAGAAGACAGAACTGAGGTCCTCCTTCCAGCTTTTCACTGCTGGAATTAATTTTCTCATTTAATATATTTTGAAACCTCTTCCCTTTTACTACATTTAGAGCTGCCTTTTCTTTTTAATGGCTACATAGCATCCCATCATATGGCTATTAAACCATTCTCCTAAGGACAGTCATTAGGCTGTTGAGTCTCATGGGAATAAGTTATAAGTAAGTCTGCAGTGTAGTACTTCCCAATTTTTCTCATCTGAAAGCACACAGATGTGCTAATATTTGTATAGCACATTGAAGCAAATTGGAGGCACGGAGGCCGTTTACACTGAACTGTGATAGTAAAGGTTGCTATATTTTCTGTATATTACATACTATAAGAATAAAATATGGGCCTCCCTGGTGGCGCAGTGGTTGAGAGTCCGCCTGCCGATGCAGGGGATACGGGTTCGTGCCCCGGTCTGGGAGGATCCCATATGCCGCGGAGCGGCTGGGCCCGTGAGCCATGGCCGCTGGGCCTGCGCATCCGGAGCCTGTGCTCCGCAACGGGAGAGGCCACAACAGTGAGAGGCCCGCATACCGCAAAAAGAAAAAAAAAAAAAAAAAAAAAAAAAAGAATAAAATATGAAGCACGTGGGAAAACATTAAATATTGAATTTGAATAAAACTTCTAGGGCTTCCCTGGTGGGGCAGTGGTTAAGAATCCACCTGCCAATGCATGGGACACGGGTTCGAGCCCTGGTCCAGGAAGATCCCACATGCCGCGGAACAACTAAGCCCGTGCGCCACAACTACTGAGCCTGCGCTCCAGAGCCCGTGAGCCACAACAACTGAGCCCGTGTGCCACAACTACTGAAGCCCGCGCGCCTAGAGCCCGTGCTCCACAACAAGAGAAGCCACCGCAATGAGAAGCCCGCGCACCGCAACAAAGAGTAGCCCCCACTCGCCGCAACTAGAGAAAAAGCCCACACACAGCAACGAAAACCCAATGCAGCCAAAAATAAATTAATTAATTAATTAATTAAAAAAAAAAAACTTCTGGTCTTTTCAATTTTTTAAGAAACTTGATTTTTTTCCTTTACGTTTTTGTTGTTAATATGAGGCTAAATGTTTGCCACAGAGTTGATTCTCATTGTTCACAGTAAAAAGTAGCTGCAAGGGCTTCCCAGGTGGCGCAGCGGTCGAGAGTCCGCCTGCTGATGCAGGGGACGCGCGTTCGTGCCCCGGTCCGGGAAGATCCCACATGCTGCAGAGCGGCTGGGCCCGTGAGCCATGGCCCGTGAGCCATGGCCACTGAGCCTGAGCGTCCGGAGCCTGTGCTCCGCAACGGGAGAGGCCACAACAGTGAGAGGCCCGCGTACGGCAAAAAAAAAAGTAGCTGCAAATACTGCATTAGTGGATACTGAACTGTTGCTTCTTGGGGTCAGGTTCCTGCAAGCCTCTGGTCAGAATATTTTTCACCAAAATGCCATTTGCATTACAGGAGTTCATTTGCCAACATCCTTGTAAAACGAGCCAGTTTTATTCACATTGAAAACATGCACTTCCACATAACCCTTTCCTTCTTAGACCTGCAAGCCAGCCAGTGCGAGCCAAGAAGGGTTTAACAATTTTCCTGATCCTGGATAACGTGACTGCAAATGTCTTTGGCTTTAGCCTCACAATGATGCTCTCTCCTACACTTTGTAATATAAAAAGAAAAAATGAGTCATCATCTTGTAAATTCACGAGTTTAGCCACCTTTCCATCTTTTCCTTAGCATCGATACACACTACAGGTCTTACCTGAGTGTGTATCTTTCCAGAGCGGCCTCATGCACAAATCGGCAAATTTCCCCTTCTTTTTTCTGATTGTAACTTATTGTTGATTCAACATTGAACTCACAGCCTAACAGCACTAAAACTTGAAGGTAGCAGAATAGGCCACTCCAAAATATGTCTGTAGGGGTCCAGAACATGCCATCCCAAACTATGCCATATTGATATATTGACTGTTTGGAGCTGTAGGCACTGTACACAGCAAATGTGGGAACAGGCTTTCTGTGAACACCCCTTATCCAGACAGACCCTCCAAAAATGTCATCAGTCTCCTCCCCAGGAGTGTCATCAGCTGGGAAGATTGACTCTCATCACAGGAGAAGACAATGGAAGTGGACACCACACCCAGAGAAACACTGTCACCAACTATCACACCTCCCATCTCGTCTCCTAAGGGCCCCTTCATCTTTCCTAAAAACCATTTACTCTGCCCTAAGAGGCCTATATCCATCTCCCCTTTCCTTATAAGATGGTATTGAATTCTGAATTCTTACTCATTTTTCCCTAAGTATCTCCCGTGTATACATGAGGTAGACATGTTAATAAACTTCTGTTTGTTCTTCTCCTATGGATCTTTTATTACAAGGGTATCAGCTAAGAACTCAGAAGAGTGGAAGGGAAATTATTTTTCCTCCCTGACAGACTCATGCCTGAACAAAGCTTTTCTAATACAGGTATTTTCTGGGAATTCCCTGGTGGTCTAGTGGTTAGGACTCCGTGCTTTCACTGCAGTGGGCCCGGGTTCGATCCCCGGTCAGGGAACTAAAATCCCCGCATGCTGTGCAGTTCAGCAAAAAAAAAAAAAAAAAAAAAAAAATGTTTAACAGAAGTATTTTCTCCATAAGACACATCAAAGCCTCTTGTACTTAGGGGACACTAGACAGCGCTTCAGCTCTGTGCTTGGGCCATTTCAAAGAGCAAAATCAACAACAAAAAGGCAAAAAATATGGCACTAACTAAACCACAATAAGGACACTTATTTAAAGGACGGGAGAAGAAGCAAGAAGGCAGAATGTTTTTTTTTTTTTTTTTTTTTTTTTTTTTGCGGTAGGCGGGCCTCTCACTGTTGTGGCCTCTCCCCTTGCAGAGCACAGGCTCCGGACGCGCAGGCTCAGCAGCCATGGCTCACGGGCCCAGCCGCTCCGCGGCATGTGGGATCTTCCCAGACCGGGGCACGAACCCGTGTCCCCTGCATCGGCAGGCGGACTCTCAACCACTGCGCCACCAGGGAAGCCCAGGCAGAATGTTTTTTGACCTCAGCTGGGAACCTGAATGTTGGCCGACTCATATTTCGACCACTCTGCGCATGTCTGCAGATGACTGTGACAGTACCTTGAGGATGGATTGGACAAATTCACAAACAGGAATCCACGAGTAGTAAGGACCAACTACACAGGCAATTCTTGATCAAGATGACTATTTTTTTATAAAGCAGAAACTAATTAAAAAAATAAATAAATAAACTTAAAAAAATAAAAAAAATAAAAAAAAAAAAGATGACTATTTTTTTAAGGCTTTCTTCTTTTTTTTTTTTTTTCCTTAATTGAGGTGTAGTTGATTTACAATGTTGTGTTAGCTTCAGGTGTATAGCAAAGTGATTCAGTTATACATACATATACATTTATATTTTTCAGATTCTTTTCCCTTATAGGTTACAAAATACAAAATTAGGTTACAAATATAGGTTACAAATTACAAATTTTGTATAGAAAATACAAAATTAGGTTACAGATATAGGTTACAAATTACAAAATATTGAGTATAGTTCCCTGCGCTATACAGCAAGTCCTTGTTGGTTATCTGTTTTACATATAGTAGTGCGTATGTTAATCCCAAACTCCTAATTTATCCCTCCCCCTTTCCTCTTTGGTAACCATACATTTGCTGTCTATGAAGATGACTTTTTTAAGATGATCTCTTCAAATTTTTTAGAGTTAGCATTGATGAGAAACTTTATTTGCTCAAGTAGGTAGTAATAAACAGGAGACTTTTTCCGCATTTCCAAAAATTGTCTGTTCTCACCATTAACCAGATTTCCCAACATTCGATCTCTTTAACTCATAGCTCAAGGGAACAATCTATCCTTTAAATCGAGTGGCTTTTGCTTTTATTCAGAGATTAGTGTTTTCTTATGGTATTGCAAATGGATTTTAAATTCCATCAGATTTTTCCATTTCAAATCAGCGCCCGCCAAACGAAAGAGAATGTGAGCCATAAATGCAAGCAGATGTAACTTTAAATTTTGTAGTAGCCACATTAAAATTTTTTTTAAATGGATGAAATTAGTGTTAACATTTTATTTAACACAACACAATCAAAATATCATCACTGCAACATGTAATGAGTATGAAAATTGGTGAGATAGTTTATAATTTTGTGTACTAAGTCTTTGAAATTTTAACATTTATGGCTCCTCTCAATTTAGACTAGTTCGATTTCAAGTGTTTGATAACCACGTGTCACCAACCGTGACTACCATACTAGACAGCGTAGTTTTATTTCAAACTAATGATGCAGTCTTTCCTCAAGCATGTGCAGATATCACACTACTAACTGTATAATTCTTCAGGATTCAGTTTATAAGAATGACTAGGGGTTGCTAGTATACAATTTCAAACTCATTTTCAAAAGTTGAATTTTTGCTTTAAATGCACAAACTTTAAAAATATACATACACAGGAACTTCCCTGGTGGCCCAGTGGTTAAGACTCTATGCTCCAATGCAGGGGGCATGGGTTAGATCCCTGGTCAGGGAACTAGATCCTGCATGCCTCAACTAAAAAGATCTTGCACGCCGCAATGGAAGATCCCATGTGCTGCAACGAAAACCCGGCATAGCCAAATAAATAAATTTTTTAATTAAAAAAAATAATATATACATACACACAAACACAAACACACACTGTAAACCAAAATCTCAGAAACAAAGACCTGATTGAAATAAACAGGCATTAATTTGGGGTTTGTTAGGACTGTAGCCAGGAGACACAGATTCAAGAAGTACTTGAACTGTAGGCCACCAGACTACAAAATAGAAGCTTATAAAGGCAAAAAAAGCAAGGCCCCAGTTACATAAGTCTGATTGGACTTGAAGGATTCTGATTGGAGCTGGAAAAAAAAATAAAGGTGTTTGTTAAACAAGGATTGGTTGGGGTCTGATACAGTTACAAAGTTGCAAGGGGAAACCTTGAGACCACAAGGTTGCAGCTAGCAGATGTATCCTTGGGTTTGGTACAGTTCAGAAAGTTTCAGTTCTCAGTGGTGCAGGGATGTATCTGAGTCCTGATTCTCAATGGCTGCCCAACCCCATTCTGTGTGCCTGAGCTATGATTACTGTGACTTCAATCTGTCATCAACACACACACGTATAAAATATATTTTCATATGGTCCATGCAGTATTCTTTAAGTTCAGATGTGCAAATGTTTTAAAAAAGACCATTGTTGACCTAATCTTTACCTAATGACTGACTTCACATTATTCTGGGAATAACTGTCAGTCTGGGGAGTCAGATGACTTTCAAGCTCATAGTAACCAGCCAAGACCGTCCCATGACACCTGCCTCCGATTCATACCCTTTGTAGTCTTCTCCCACATTAGACCAGAATTAGCCTGTGTGACCAACAGACATAGCAAAGTAATGGTATGTAACTTACGAAACTAAGTCATAAAAGACAATTTGGCTTCTGTCTTTCTCACTGACCCCTGGATCACTTGCTCTGGAAGAAGCCAGCAGCCACATCTTGAGGATGCCCAAGCAGCCTACAGAAAGGTCCACTTGGCTAAGAACTGAAGCCTCCAACCAAAGGCCATATGAGTCAATCATCTTGGAAGGGATCCTCCAGCTGCAGTCAAGCCTTTAAGGCTGCAGCCCCAGCTGACACCTTGACTGTAAACTCACGAGCCTTGAGCCAAAACTACCCAGCTAAGCCACCCCCAAATTCCTGATCTACAGAAACTGTGGGAAAACAAATGTTTCTTGATTTAAACCACTAAGTTTGAGTAATCTGCTATGCAGCAATAAGTTACTAATACACAGTTTTAATTTTAAAATTAAAATTGGTAATGGGAATCTATCTGTAAAATTCTATTTAGATATAAATTACTTAAGGTATTGAAGACTTTTACAGCTTCAGAAATTTGATCTTTCAAAAAATATATTTTAAGTCAGCAATTCCTTAGTACTTTAAAACAAATTTTTAAAATTAAGTTAAAAACAGTAAAATAAATTAAGTATAGATGAGCAAAATAGAATATTGAAATGTTTTAATTAGTTAAAATTCTGAAAATTTGACCATATTTATATTTATTTATAGTTTTTAAAAACTGATTTCTAAAGCCATAGAGTCTATAATGCCTTTATTGTATCAGTTTTACTGTGTTCAATTAATACCTTTAGAAATAAATATTTCTATGAACTAAAAGTTCAGTATAAAATCCCATCAAGAATCAGACTTGCTAAACGTGAAGTTCAAAAGCCAATGAGATACTACAACACAAACCTTGAAACATAATGTTAAGTGAAAGAAGTCGGTCACAGAAGAGTACGTACCTTATGATTCCATTCATATGAAATGTTCTGAATAGGCACGTCTACAGACAGAAATTAGGTTAGCGGTTGCCTAGGGCTCGGGGGGCATGGATGTAACTACAAATGGGTATGGGGTATCTAGGGGGTCATGAAACGGTTCTAAAATTGTGGTGATGGTTGCACAGTTCTGTGAACATATGAAGAACCAGTGTGCTTTAAATGGGTGCATTATCCAGTATGTGAATTATCTCTTAAGAAAGCTGGTTTTTTTTTTTTAAGGGAAGGTTCAAAGAACAAGAGTTGCTAAATAGCAGAGGATAAATATATCTTTTGACAGCAGCACAAAGATTCTTTCCCAAGGAATATAATGTCTCTGGAAAATGATTGCTAAACAATCTTCTCTTCTATAGGCCACTGATAACTGGATGTACCCACCACCAGCTGACACAGAGAGGAGCAGAAAGCAGTGAGACGGCTGTGAAAGAACATCAGTGTGACTACCTAGGTGCTTTCAAGTCTGCTTTCAAAAGGAGCCCCCTGGGCTTCCCTGGTGGC
Source organism: Mesoplodon bidens (assembly GCF_964165515.1). Taxonomy (NCBI): domain Eukaryota; kingdom Metazoa; phylum Chordata; class Mammalia; order Artiodactyla; family Ziphiidae; genus Mesoplodon; species Mesoplodon bidens. Next base: position 9,731,305 of record NC_138161.1, on the reverse strand, counting down.
GCAGTGGTTGAGTGTCCGCCTGCCCATGCAGGGGACACGGGTTCGTGCCCCGGCCCGGGAAGATCCCACATGCCGCGGAGCGGCTGGGCCCACGAGCCATGGCCGCTGAGCCTGCGCGTCCAGAGCCTGTGCTCCACAATGGGAGAGGCCACAACAGTGAGAGGCCCGCGTACCGCAAAAAAACAAGAGTCCCCCAAGCTTGGCTCTACAGTATAGCAAGCCTCATCTTATAATAAAAGGGGGTGCAGTATCAAATGCTGAGAGCAGGAACTCAATAAAGATTAGCTATTATTTTTTAAAAAGCCAGGAAGGGAGAGAAGGAAAAGACAGTTAACAATCCAATCAAGTTCTCTTTAGAGACACCTAATGCCAGATAACAAAAAACAATGAAGGTATCATATATAATGTCTATGATGGTAGAAACAAGTATGACTATAAGAGCAAGTTATAGCAAAAGAAAGCCACATGTTATACATGTAGGCAAGGATCCTTACTTACGATAAACAAGTCGGGAATAAGTCATTGATTAGACTAATCGAAATGAAACAACAGAAAGTTTAAAGATTAGTAGTAGGTTGGATGATGTCCCCACAAAATTCATGTCCACCCACTACCTCAGAATGTGACTCTATATGGAAATAGGGTCTTTGCAGATGTAATTAGTTAAGATGAGGTCATACTGGGTTAGGGCAGGTCTTAAATCCAATGACTAGTGTCCTCAGAAGAAGGGGAGAGGACACACAGAGACACATAGGCAAGAAGGCCACGTGAGGATGCAGGCAGAGATGGGAGTTATGCTGCCATAGCCAAGGAACTCCACGGAGTGCTGGCAACAACCAGAAGCTGCAAGAGGCCACAAGGATTCTTTGCTAGAGCTTTGAGACAACACCTGACAACACCTTGATACAGGTCTTCTGGCCTCCGGAACTGTGAGAAAATAAATCCCTGTTGTTTAAAGCCATGCAGTTTTGGGTACTTTGCTTTATGACAGGCACGGGAAACTGATAAACATGCCATGAAGTGTAGCCACCAGGCCAGCAGAGGGCACTGTCTACCACCAATTATTACATAAACAAACGGGCCCAAAATAATTGCTGAGGTTTACAGAGAAAGCCATACAAACAGTGTTCAAATATAATTTAAACACTTGTACCTTTCCAATGATGATAAACAAATTAAAATGTATCACTTTAAATAATTTACAACCATTATCATCTTACCAGATAACCTGTGACCTTTGCAACAACTTGGCTGGGAGCTGCTTTTCAAGAACATCCTTGTCTGGCATCATTTCACACCCACAGGAGGTTATCTGTAGGATAAATTCCCCCAACAATTTCCCTTCCAGGAAGAGGTGTATATTTTAAATTTCAATAGATAGGGCTTAATTCCTCTCCAAGGAAATAATACTACATTACATACTCACTAGAAATGAACAAAAATGGCTGGTTTTCCCCAGCCTTGGCAATACTGTTCTAGAACCAGCAGTGACGTGGGCCCCAAGAACAGGGCTAAGGGCTCTTAGATCCACATTTCTCAGCGCTGGTGCTTCACCAGCCTGATGGTACTAAAGATCCCCGAACTCCCCAAAACCCTTCTCCAGCCTAGCATGGGCACAGTCGATTCCCTTTTCAGGCACGGAGCCCAGCCTTTCAGACACCACACTGAACTGGTTCATACCACATCTGCAGGGAGAATGTCTTGCTCCAAGTCAGCAATGTTTACAATAAACAGCACCCCTTTTTATGTCACTGTGAACACAGAGGCCAGAAACCAATTCCAGGATACCAAAGGGACAGACACTACGGTGGCCTCAAGAATAGCTCTCTCACCCATGCATATACACTTGACTAATGTTTGACAAGAATACTCACCAGAGAAAAGACATTCTCTTCAATACACGGTGCTAGGAAAATTCATGATTCACATGTTTAAAAAAAAATGAAACTAAACTCCTATCTTAACACCACTCACAAAAATTAAAATGAATTAAAGACTTAAATGTAAGACTAGAAAGCATAAAACTCCTAGAAGAAAACGTAGGGGAAAAGCTCCTTGACATGGTTCTTGACAATGATTTTGATGGATTTGAAACCTAGAGCACAGAGCAACAACAACAACGACAAAAAGTGGGGCTTGTTTCAAACTTAAAAGCTTCTGCAGCTTCTGCAAAATAAACCATCAACAAAATGAAAAGACAACCTACAAGGTGGAAAAAAAAATTGGAAACCATTAGCTTATAAGTGGTTAATATCCAAAAATACATAAAGAACTCATACGACTCAATAGCAAGAAACAAATAATCCAATTTTTAAATGGTCAAACTACCTGAATGGTCATTTTTCCAAAAAAGATATACGAATGACCAATGGGTACATGAACATGTGCTCAACGTCCCTGATTATCAGGAAAATGCAAATGAAAGACATGAGATATCACCTCTCTCCTGTTAGTATGTCTATTATCAAGAAGACAAGAGACAACAAATGCTGGAGAGGATGTGGAGAAGAGGGAACCCTTACAGACTATTGGTGGGGATGTAAATTGGTACAGCCACTATGGAAAAAAGTACAGAGGTTCCTTTAAAAATTAAAAATAGCACTGTCATGTGATTCAGCAATTCTACTCCTGGGTATTCATCCAAAGGAAATGAAAACATTATCTCAAAGAGATGCGTGCACTCCCATGTTCATAGCAGCATTCATTACAATAGCAAAGACATGGAAACAACCTAAGTGTCCATTAATAGATGAATGGATAAAGATGTGGTGTACATACAGTGGAAGATCATTCAGCCACAAAAAAAGAAGGAAATCCTGTTACTGTATTTGTGACAACATGGATGAACTCGGGGGCATTAGGCTAAGTGAAATAAATCAGAACAAGAAAGAAAAATACTGTAGGGTCTTGTACGTAGAATCTAAAAAAGAGAACAGATTGGTGGTTGCCAGAGGGGAAGGGAGGAATGGTGAAGAGAATCAAAAAGGTATAAAAAAAACACTGGAACCCATAACTTCTGAATAGGGCACAGAGCCGTTTAGATGGTGGGAATTTGGATATGGCAAAAGAGCCTACTTCTGCTCAGATCCACCAACCAGGTCATGAGTCAGATGGTGTCAAGCAGCTTTTTCCCTTTAATTCATTTCTCCTCAACCCTCAGGAAGGTATCAAAATTTCTTCTAAACCAGTATTTTCTTAAGATTTGTTCACCATTCAAACCCTTTGTGTGATGCCATACTGGGTACAAGTGAAGGGTGTTTTCACTCCATCCTGGAGGTAAGGAGAGAATCCTCCGTGTTAACTGTATTCGTTTCTGATTGCTGCTGTAACAAATTACCACAAATTTAATGGTTTAAGACAACACAAATTGATCAACTTACAATTCTGGAGGTTCGAAGCCCTAAAATCAAGACATCAACGGAGCTGTGTTCTTTCTGAAGGCTCCAGAGGATAACTCATTTCCTTGCTTTTTCCAGTTTCTGGAGGTTACCTGCATCCCTGGGTCCCTGGCCCCTTCCTCCATCTTCAAAGCCAGCAATGGGAGCATCTTCAAATCAGTCTCAGTCTCCTTCCCTCCCTCCCTCTCCCTGCTTTTATCTTGTATCTCCTTCTGCCTCTGACCTTCCTGCTTACCTCTAATAAGGAGATTTGGGGTTACATTGTGCCCAGCAAGATAATCCAGGGATATCTTCCCGTCTCAAGATCCTCAATTTAATCACATTTGCAAAGTCCCTTTTGCCATACAAAGGGACATCCACAGGTTCTGGGGATTAGGACTGGACATCTAGGAGCGGGGAGGGGACTGTAACCTGTGCCATTTTCGAAACTTTTCTCCTCCTTTCTCTCAAAAACCCCTAGCTCTTTTTTGAAGATTGTGTCACTTTTAACCAATTAACTCTCCTCATTATGGAACCCAATGTTCCCCAACCTTTGCTGCACATTGGAATCAGAGAGCTTTTAAATCTCCCAGCGCTTGGGTGACACCCCAGCACAATTAAATCACGATGTCTGGGGATGGAGCCAGGTATCAGCACTTTTTTCTTTTTTTGAAGATCCACAGGGCATTCTAATGTGAAAAGTTTGGGAATGACTGCTATGAGCAACAGACTTTCTCCAAGCCACCCTAAGCACCCCTTCATTGACCTGCTGCATAATTTGCAGGGCCCAGTGCAAAATGAAGATGCGGGACAAGTGTTTAAAAAAAAATCAAGAATTTCAGGACAGTAACAGCAGAGGGTGCAGACCCTGAGGCCAGCACATTGATCAGTATCTTCTTCCGTCCTCATCTCTGAGGAGGTCAGTAGCTATGTGCAAGATCCATCCAGTGTCTTGGCTTCTCAGTCCCTTGACCTCCTTCACACCAACAAGATTTCCCTGTGCCCTTCTTGTGGTTCATCTGTGCAACCTCTGAGATCTGGATCTCAAAGCATCCCACACTGACCCCCAGGACCCGGCTTGGCTCTAGTCTCCAAGCTTCGCCTCCAGGGGTGCCCTGCCCTCGGAGACCTCTGTTCCATCAACCCTACTGTGTTTCCCTTATTATGAATTTCCGACCCTCTCGTGTCCTTTCTTCTGTCCTTAGAGGCCATAGCCCTACACTACAATCCTTTCCTTGCAAACATCTTTCCCTGTGCTGTGTGAGCCTGGCAAAACACCAACCCTCCAACTTCCTCCACCAGTTGCATTAGGGACTGGACGATGCTGGGGGGAAACTGAAAGAGGCCGATTGTGCTGTCTTGACATTTATGACCACATGTCTCATATGGGCCCCCAACTCTGCTGGTCAATGCTGCCTAATTCCCTAATAAATTCACTTTCCCGTTCTGCAAGATGGCTATGCTTCTTTCCTCAAGTTTCCTAAAAGAATCCTTCTTGCTAATGACCTCAAATCACTCATCCTTCAAAGAGAAAATAGTGCCCTCAAGGAGAGCCACCCAACATCCTACAAGCAGACCCACACACGCTGATGTTTAGATGATTACTATTGTATAAAAACATGCTCTCATCTCTCTCTCTCCCAGCTTTAAAAACTCTTTTAAAAGAGTTCAAGTCATACAAAGTATGTTCTCTACTGCAACAGAATTAAGAAATCAATAACAGCAAGATATCTGGATAATTCCCAAATAGTTGGAAGCTAAAAAATATACTTCTAAATATCCTTGGTCAAAGAAGATGTCAAAAAGTAAATTAGAAGGTATTTTAAACTGATTGAAATTGCAAACACAACATATCAGTGTTTACGGGATGCCACTAACATAGTACAGGAAGGGAAATTAATAGCCCTTAATGTCTATATTAGAAAAGAAGATCTTAAATCAATGATCTCAGCTTCTATGGTTAAAAAACAAAACAAACAAACAAACAAAAACTCCACAACACAAACCAACTAGAAAACCCAAAATGAGAAAGAGGAAATAAAGATTAGAATGGAAACATAATATAACCAGAAAAAACAGAGAAACATATCAATGAAACCAAAAGCTTCTTTCTTAAGAAAATAAATAAATAAATAAATAGTTCTAACAAGAGAGATCAAGAAAAAGATACGAAAGACACAAAATACCAATATCAGGAATGAGAGAAGTGGCATCACTCTTGATATTAAAAGGATTGATAAGGGCATATAATGAACGACTTCATGTCAGAGTCAACAACTTAGGTGATATACACAAATTTTTTGAAAAACATGAATTAAGCTCACTCAAGAAGAAACAAAAAACCCGAATAGCCCTATATCTTTACAATAGAGTTCCAGGGCTTCCCGGTGGCGCAGTGGTTGAGAATCTGCCTGCCAATGCAGGGGACACGGGTTCGAGCCCTGGTCTGGGAAGATCCCACATGCCGCGGAGCAACTGGGCCCGTGAGCCACAACGACTGAGCCTGCGCATCTGGAGCCTGTGCTCCCCAACAAGAGAGGCCGTGACAGTGAGAGGCCCGTGCACCGCGATGAAGAGTGGCCCCCGCTTGCCACAACTAGAGAAAGCCCTCACACAGAAACGAAGACCCAACACAGCAATAAATAAATAAATTCATTTTAAAAAAAATAGAGTTCCAAATAATCTTTAGGAGAAAAAAGAAAATACAGGGTGAGCCCCAGCAGGTGCCCACCTTCCTGACCTCACCTGTTGACTTGATGGAGAAAGTGGAGTCAGGGTGACAGACACAGGCAGTTCAGCCAACCTGTGCTTGGGTAGAGCTGAGTCATAATGAGATCGTAGCTCTCCATAAATCTAAAAGTCACTAATCAAACACACTCAGATCAAATGCACTCAGATTACACTAAAGAAGGTGGGTGGGAGAGTTCTAATTGCTTGTCCACACCGTGACACACCTTTGGAGATGCATTTTCAGTTGAACTTTATGGACACAAATTTCACTTAGAGAAAAAAATGCATATATGCATCCTCCTTGGACAAACCTAAAATGCACACACTTAGCACCCGAAGGAGTTGAGTAAGATGAATAAAAACATTCCGGTAAGAGGCTTCACCCACAATGAGAGTTTCATAAACATTCTCTCCCACTTGGGGGCGCACACAGCTAGGATCCCACACAGCTAGGTACCCTGCCCACACCAGTAAATCTGTTCTTGGGACCTTTTTTCTCTCATTCCTCTCTTGAGTTTCTCTTAAGCAAGGAATGGGATCTATGTCCTGAGAAGCAGTTACCGTGTCGAAATAGTTTCACTGTAGTCAAGGAAAAAGCGAACATCCTCATTTTGCAGTGGATGACAGACGCACGCCCAAGAAAATTGCTCAGCACTTGTTTTTCTCCTTTTGGGGCTCTCCTACAATAGTTTCTTCAATCCAACTGCAAGGAATCTCTAGACCCTATCGACCCGTCACCGTCCCCTTTTGCTTTAGGGCAACAACGTCTCGACCCCGCAGACCACAGCTTGGCTCAAGAGGCGGGATCAAAAGAGGGCGCATCGCGGGGAGGGGGCGGACCCGGGAATGGGGCGTTACGAAACCTTCAGGAACAGACGGCCCCTCCTCGGAGGGGAGGGACCGAGGACCGGAGCCTAGTTCTCTGCAAGTCACAGCGCTGGATCCTAGAACACAGCTCTTCCTGGCTTCTCTGACTGTGGCCGGGCCTCCGCAGCGCGCTCCGCCCGTGGCCCACGGCCCGGTTCGCTCTTCATCCAACCGCCCCGCGCGCCCGGCACCCGGCCATGCCGTCCTACACCCGCGTGGCGCTGGTCACCGGGGCCAACAAGGGCATCGGCTTCGCCATCGCGCGCGACCTGTGCCGGCAGTTCCCGGGGGACGTGATGCTCACGGCGCGGGACGTGGAGCGGGGCCGGGCGGCCGTGCAGCAGCTGCAGGCCGAGGGCCTGAGCCCGCGCTTCCACCAGCTGGACATCGACGACCTGCAGAGCATCCGCGCCCTGCGCGCCTTCCTGCGCAAGGAGTACGGGGGGCTCAACGTGCTGGTCAACAACGCGGGCATCGCCTTCAAGAGTAGGTGTGGGGGGCGGGAGGTCCCCGGGCGCTCCGAGGGTGCGAGACAGTGAGCCGCATACGCCCCCTACCCGCCCACTTAAGTTATGGAAGGCAGAGCTCGCCCCTCGGGATGCACTCAGCTCTCGCCTCCCACGGCTGGTTCTCGCTTCCCACGGAGTCGCGGGAGCGGTTCGTTTAGCTCAAGACCCGCCCAGACGCCGGGCACAGTGCGCCCCGCCCGCCTACCGGCCTGTGCGGGCCCGAGCACGCCAGGGCTCGGACCCTCCCAGAACAGACAGCTGCTGAGGTTTGCAAGAGAATCGGTCTCCTGGGAGGGGACCACGCCCTGCTAAGCTCATCAGCTTTCGAATGCCAGAAACATTTTCTCTGCGAAGGGTCTCCAAACTCACTTTGGGCTTTCACTTTCCTTGAAAGGGCGCATTCATAGATACGAGGAGGCATCTGCTCGGGACAGGAAGTGGGTCTCGGGAGCACGATTAGTGCGCACGTGCACGCGCTAGTGGACTTGAGAGAGCTTTAATGGAGCTTTTTAATGGAGAGCTTTGATAGGCTCTGGCAAAAAGGAAGCGAGCGTGGTTCCCACCCCCAGGGAAGCTTTGTTTGTTATCAAACATATATAAGTGTGGTCTGAAGTAGCACCTTCCTTTGGGGCCGGGGGTCGGGGCGCGGGAGGGAGGAGATCAAGGAGACTACTTACTCTTATTATTCGAGTAAGAAAGTTATCGATCTGCCATGTGCTGTGGGTAGAAATAAACAGGCCAGCCTCACAACCTAGTGGGGAAGAGAAATCCAAGAGGCAGAGCGGATGAAAACGAAGCATTGTGAAGCGTTAAATCTTCATCCCCCTGGCCTTGGGCCCTCGGCAGCGCCCTGCACCTGCAACTCGGTCTGCGGGCTTTCTGGGAGCGCAGGCGGGGGCGGGGGCGGGGGGCGACTGACAGCCCCCGGAGCCGACGGCTGGGGCATTGGTGGATAAATACCCGGCTTCCTGGAGGACATACGGAGGAACACTGACTTCAGCTGGAAGCTCTTGCCCCCAGAGTGTGGGCTGTCGGCCAGCAGCGCCTGCCCCCTTGGACACTCGCTGGAATCGCAGAATCTCCAGCCCCGCCACCACACGTGCTGCATTATAATCTGCATTTTAACAGAATCCCCAGGGGCCTCCTATGCCCATCCAAGACTGCGAACTTTGATCACTGCTGCTCAGAGTGTGGCTCGCAGACCAGTAGCTGTGGCGTCACCTGGGAACTGGTTAGAAATGCAAATTTTGGAGCCTCACCCCGGACCTTCAGGATCCCAAACTCTGGGGGCGGGGCCCAGAATGCTGTGTTCTAACAGGCCCCGCAGTTGCTTCCCACACACGCTCCAAATTTGAGAACCACGGATCTCGTGGTTTAAAAATTGTTTTAAAGGTAGCTTGTTTGGGGGACTTTGGGGGACTTACCTGGTGGCGCTGTGGTTAAGAATCCACCTCCCAATGCAGGGGACACGGGTTCGAGCCCTGGTCCGGGAAGATCCCACATGCCATGGAGCAACTAAGCCCGTGCGCCACAACTATCGAGCCTGCGCTCTAGAGCCCCCCCGCCGAGCCCGTGCTCCGCAACAAAAGAAGCCGCCCCAATGAGAAGCCCGCGCACCGAACGGAAGAGTAGCCCCTGGTCTCTGCAACTAGAGAAAGCCCTCCCGCAGCAACGAAGACCCAATACAGCCAAAAATCAATAAATTTATTTTTTTAAAGTTAGCTGGTTTTGTCTTTCATTAGAGATAAGATCCACTTTGTCTTATGAATTTCAGGAGGAAATGCATGACTTTGTTTCCTTCTCTTTTTTGAAAGTTGATGATCCGACACCGTTTGACATTCAAGCTGAGATGACACTGAAGACAAACTTTTTTGCCACGAGAAATGTCTGCAGGGAATTACTGCCGATAGTGAAACCTCATGGTAAGTCCAGCTTTGTGGACTGTCAGGTTGTCTCCCCTCGGCAAGGCGACCCACCCCCTGGGGTGGTGGCCGGGGGGGCTGTCCCCCAGGAATCACCCAGGGGTGCTATTTCTCTGTAGGGGGAAAAATAGAAAAGTGCATTATTTTCTCATAGTATCTGGCCCCTCATCCGAACATTTCAGCTTTATTGAAAGATATGTATATCCCACTCCAAGTTTATGGAAGAATTAATTCCCTTTTCCTCCAGAACTTGTATGTTTGTATGCATGCAGGCATGAGTGAACTTAGGCGTGTACAGATGCATGTATGTTTAGATACCTGATTCATTTGAAGTTTATCCTTGTGTAGGAAGGAGATGGATCTAAACGTACCATTTTCATATGGCTACCCAGTTGTTCCCTCAACATTTATGAAAAGTTCATTTTCTCCCCCACCTCTAAAAAGAAAGATGTGTATGATACATGGTGATGCTCTTGGGTCCCACGTCATGAACTGAATCCTAGAAGGATAAGGTGTTTCAAGTCCCCAAAGGCCTCTTGCCTTTGAGCAACTTCAGTGAGACAGACCTTCTCAATTCCCCAAGGTGGCCGGGCCTCACCCAGTTCACCTGGAGCTTGGGGAAAGTGTCTGTTCTCTCATTACTATGAATTTTCCTCTATTCCTTTCTTCTTGCACCAACCTTTGCCAAGCTGGTTCAGAGCATCCAAAAGAAACTTTTCTTTATTAGGAAATATCTTTCCCACACTTTCAAGTATTCAATGAATAACTTTTATTACTTTTCCCACAAACATTTATTGAGCGCCTACCATAATCCAGGCATTACTCTGGTGCTGGGAATACAGTGGTGAGTATTGTGGGCATAGACAGTCCTGTCCATGGAGCACAGAGTCCAGCAGGGAAGACCACTGCTGACAAACAACCCTAGCTGTGTAAATTACAACTGGGCTGGGAGGTGGGGAGAGAAGCCTTGCTTCCCTGAGGATTTTCTTTCCCAAGAAATCAACTGTGATTCTTAGGAAGAAGAACTCTGTGATTCTTACTAGAAACATGCTTTTCTTAATTTAACATTTTGAAGAAAGATCATCTCCAGTGCAAAAATATTTAAATTTATAAAGATGCATGGTAAGGGTTCCACCTGTCTGCCCCTCCCCATTCTCCACAGGTGATTCTTGTTACTGGTTTCTTAGTGGGATGGGATCATAGAAAGCTCACAGGTAGAGTTTCAGGTACTGGCTCAAAGAAGCATTGGGTCCAGGGGCATGGAGTTGGTGAGTGTCCAGGGTCAAGGGGATGGAATTTTTAAATGCAAATCTAGGCAAAAATAAATGTATATATATATATAATATATATATATATTATATGTATATTATACATATATATTATATATATATATTTGCTTCCCTTTATACAAAAAAAAGGACATTAAGTATAACGTTTGCCACCTTGCTTACTATATCTGGGGCCCTTATTCTTTTTTACAGCTGCATAGTATTCCATTGTAGCTGTGTCTTTTACCAAGTATCATGAAATCTTCTTCCTATGGATTTTAGAATCATAGAATTTGAAAGCTGCAAAGTATTGAAAAAAACTTACATTTTAAAGTACATTTATGGTATCTGTCTACACCTTCACTTTATAGAGAAGGAAACTGAGCCCCAGAGAAGTGAATACATCCAGGTAGTAATAGAGCTGGAAACAGTATCCCAGTTTCCTAACTTCACCCCTCAATCAAACCAGGATAATTAGTTCTAGTTAGGGAAGGATTATAGCGCCAAATGATTGTGAACCAACCATTTTGAAAGGTAAGTGAAGTCTTTGGGGAGGGTGGGGCTCAGGGACCAACCCAGTGCTGGTGAGTCACTGTCTTTAACCAGTTTTCTGTTACAGTAATTCCCAAAGCGGGAATCTTTGGTTTGCAACACACTGAGAACAGTGGTGACTTTTCAATAAACGTCACCCTGGAGGGCAAAACGCTGAGCATCACTGCCCCTTGGTTTGTAGGGAGTCACTTTGTCCACATTCAAAGCTGATTTAAAATCCACTCTTTATTTAGCTTTATAATATCACTTTAAAGAAAGTTATCCCGCTTGCTTATTGGTTCAAGATTGAGTGAATAGGTTAAGCAACTGTTAAGCCACTAGGGGGAGCTACTTGCCCACTCTTGCCGGAACGCGGTAGGGGTTATTTCCGGACCGGGGAGCCACCTGGACCTCAGCAAAGAGTGGTGGTGATGGTGTGGGCTGAGCCCTTTTCAGGGCTGATTGGGCTCATTTAGCTGTTGCAACTGTCACCCCTTGGCCTCTCCCCCGGGGGTGTGCCTTCAGATCAAAGAGGACGCCTCTTCCTCTTAGGAAGTTTTTTATTTCCATCGAAGGCATAGAGTAGCTCCTGTAATTTGTTTTTTCTTTTCTTTCCTCCCTTCCCGTTTGAATTTAATTCCTTGTAGCAGCCAAGCGTTTGAGTACAAAGCTGCTTAGCAAGCAATGAAGAGCATAACTTCAGCAAAGCAGAATTCCTGGCCAAAACATTGAAGTGAATCTAATCATAAAAAAAAAAAAAAAATCATGCCAATCCAAACTGGGGGAAATACTATAAAATAATGGCTTAGAGTCTTTAAAAAGATCACTGTCAACTGCTCTAGTCTAAATAGACTAAAGAGATAGGACAACTAAATGCAATCCATTTATCCCTCCAGGGTCCATGCAATCCATTGGACCCAGGATAAAAACAAACAAAAAACCTATAAAGGAGGATTATTGAGACAATTAGGGACGTTTGAATATGGACTATAGTTTAGATAATAGTATTGTACCATGATTAACGTGATCCCATTTGCGGTTACGGAAGGGAATGCCCTTCTGTATACTACAGTGTTTTAAGGTGAAGGTTTATGGTATCTGTCTACAATTAAGAGAAAGAGAATGCAAATGTGGCAAAATGTTAACAATTGGTGAACTCAGCTGAAGGGTATATATATGGGTGTTTATTAAACCATTCTTGCAACTTCTCTGTAGGTTGCAAAGTTTTTCAAAGTTAAAAGTTGGGAAAGAAATATGTTATTACCAGAGACAGACAGAGAGAAGGAAGGGAGGAAAGAATACACTGAAGAGTCTTGGGTCCCTGCGGGCTATGTGAGATGCTTATGTACAAAGACAGAGTGCGCGCATCTCCGTATGGGGCTGGGCCCCCAAGAATCTCCCAGCATGTACACACCCCACCAACAAATGTGTACCTGTGGTGAAGGCCACTCAGAAAATGAAATAAAATCCAGTTATCCTGTCGGATGCAAAGAATATGGATTCAGGATAATATGTGAGAAAAGAACCCCCCAAATTTGGTGCTTTTTGATGTTTGATAAAGTGTGTAAATTCACACGTTCACTGGTTTGGGGATTTCTATCAATGCTTCAAATTATTTTCTAGGTTTTGGCCTTCATATTTTATTTTATGGACAGATCTGTCTCATCAGTAGCTGTGAATCATTGCTAATATGAATATTAACTCACTAATTATATTTAATTATTTGTTAACTATGGGCTAAAAAAAGCAATGAAAATCAAAACTGGGATGGAGAATCAACCCATTCCACATGTGAAAGTATCCACCATTAAGGATAGACAAGGGTCATTGGCAAGGGATTGCTTAAACCTGATTTTGGCACTCAGGGGTACAGAGGTGGCCCCAGGACCCTAGGAAATAATCTAAGGGTGAGGGTGCTGTCCCCTGGAAAACAAGTGCACAAGTACCTGGAAATGTGTGTGTGTGTGTAGGAGGGTGTGTTTTATAAAACTACCTGGTGATTCTACTACAGACCTACCTTCTGCTCACCTAATGAGTCACTGCTCTTTAGCCCCTGATAATGACAGAAATGTGTTCTTCCTTTTGGGAGAACAAGGGACAAAAAGTTCAAACCCACTGGTGCATTCCTGAGGCATTTTTGAATGCCTTTGGAGGTTTTTTTTCAATGCCTTCTAGAATTTTTTTTTTTTTAAGGGCTTCAAATGCTTGGCTTTTTATTTATTTATTTATTAGATTTTTTTTTTTTTTTTTTTTTTTTGCGGTACGCGGGCCTCTCACTGTTGTGGCCTCTCCCGTTGCGGAGCACGGGCTCCAGACGCGCAGGCTCAGCGGCCATGGCTCACGGGCCCAGCCGCTCCGCGGCATGTGGGATCTTTGCGGACCGGGGCACGAACCCGTGTCCCCTGCGTCAGCAGGCGGACTCTCAACCACTGCGCCACCAGGGAAGCCCTAGAATCATTTTTTAAATCAGCAAGTACACCTGCCCCATGACTCAATCATGTTTGTCAGTAGTCAACCAACGATTGTTTATTTGTGACATGCTTCTATATTTTTCTTATTCTGTTTCAGGCAGAGTGGTGAATGTCAGTAGTTTACAGGGTTGCAAAGCCCTTGAAAATTGCAGTGAAGATCTGCAGGAGAAGTTCCGATGTAAGACACTCACAGAGGAAGACCTGGTGGAGCTCATGAAAAAGTTCGTGGATGACACAAAAAATGAGGTGCATGAGAGGGAGGGCTGGCCCAACTCTGCGTATGGGGTGTCCAAACTGGGGGTCACGGTCTTATCGAGAATCCTGGCCCAGCGTCTGGATGAGAAGAGACAAGCGGACAGGATTCTGCTGAACGCATGCTGCCCCGGGTGGGTGAAGACGGACATGGTGGGGGCTCTCGGCTCCAGGACCGTGGAGGAGGGGGCTGAGACTCCCGTCTACTTGGCCCTCCTGCCTCCAGATGCCACCGAGCCTCACGGGCAGCTAGTCCGGGACAAAGTCGTCCAAAACTGGTGAATGTCTGCTTGGGCACTTGGGGCTTAATAAATGTTTGGGAAATGAATGAATTCTGGTGTTGTAGTCCGATTCTGTTTCTGTCCTTGCGGGGCGCCGATGAGAAAGTATCTAGTTCTGGGACTTCCCTGGTGGTGCAGTGGTTAACAATCTGCCTGCCAATGCAGGGGACACGGGTTCGAGCCCTGGTCCGGGAAGATCCCACATGCCGCGGAGCAACTAAGCCCCTGCGCCACAACTACTGAAGCCCGCACACCTAGAGCCCGTGCTCTGCAACGAGAAGCCACCGCAATGAGAAGCCCGTGCAACGCAACGAAGTGTAGCCCCTGCTCGCCGCAACTAGAGAAAGCGCGCACACAGCAACGAAGACCCAACGCAGCCAAAAATAAATAAATAAATTTATTTTAAAAAAAAAAAAGGAAAGTGTCTAGTTCTGGAATGGAGCTGAGCAATTTTGCTCTGCCCAAGCTCTAGCCTGAGAGGGAGATGCACATAGTCCAGTGGTTCTCAAATATTAGAGGGTAGCCAAATCACTTGGAGGGTGTGTTTAAACATTGCCTGGAATTGGGGCCCAAGAGTGGGCATTTCTATCAAGTTCCCAGGTGCTGCTTGTATTGGGATGGCACTTAGAGAACCACTAGCCTCCTGAGAGGTCCCAGGGCTGCAGAGCGGGTCCCATCCACGTTCCAGGTGTCCCTTGCTGTTTCCAGGTTGTCGACTCTATAAGGATGGTGATTTACCCTGTTTCCTTAGTTCTGCAACCCTGCTTTATATCTCTTTCTGTTTTCCTACATTTGACTACATTGAACTTGGTTCTTACACTTATGAAGTTGTGTGGCTTGAGGCACTCGGGAGGAATGTCCTTATTTTGTTGGGTTAAGGTTTCTTCCGTAATAGGTTTTCCGTTTGGGTTTTGCATCCTGTGTTCTTCCCAGAACGTTTGCAAGGTTGCCCTACCACTCTTCATCTAGTTCATGCCTGGGCAACTTTGTCCAGACCATCTCTTTGCTCCGACACATGCAGGTATTTTCTCCTTAACCTATTCTGCTCCCCTGTAAGGTACAGCCCAGGGTGGTTCTTCAGATGCCCCTCCCTGGGCCCCTTTTGCGGTCTCTCTGACAACAGGCAACTCCACTGCTTTCAAATGAGATTGGTTTTGCAACCAGCCTCCTGCGTCCTGGTTATACCCTGCAGAAAAAAGACCTGGCGACCAAAGGATCTTACGAAAGACAAGAAATATACTTGCAAGGAAAGTTCGCTAGGGAGTCAAGACTTCAGAAGGAATGGGTAGCCAAACAACAAAAATGCAACAGGTGCACGATGCACAAAATACAAAGGAAAGAAACCACAGATTTACCAAGTTGTGATGGGCTGTTCACAGTGGGAAACAGCAATTTTGTCACTCGATTATGACCACAAGGGTCACGTCGTATCTCCTGACAACAGCACTGCAGAAATAAGGGGTAATGGTGTTTTTCATTTGGAGATCAGTGAAGTATGGAAGTGCTGAAGGTTTCACTTATTTGGGGGACCAGGACTACACAAGTGACGCTAGTATTTCTGGTCTATAACAGGGTGCATATTATTACCCTCAACTCTCTGACTTGCGATGGCAGCCTTGCAAAGTGCCTCTTCAGCTCTCACAACCCTCACATCATTTTTCCATCCACTTAGGGTACAGGGAAGTCTGAACCCCACCCAGACTGCACCTCACTTCCTCTAGCCATCTCCATATTGCCTGATTAAATCCCGCACGCTCTTATATTCGTCTCAGACCATAGCTCCTAAGACATTTTAATGACTTCTTGCCTGGTTCTACAAACATCTTAATGGCTTTCTATAAGTTTCCTGAATACCTTTCATACTCTGGACTTCTGCAGCCAGGCTCCAGACTCCTGTCAATGACGGGCAGAAGCCCGGGGACCGTGGAGCTCTTTCAGGCTCTGCCTGGTGGCGTCACAGACAGGAAATGTATGAGTCAACAGGCCAATTCCTTTGATCTCTTCTCCCTTTTTTGTCTCTAGCCGTATCCCACCTTGACATTTTTTGGATCAGCATGTAGCCCACTGAGAAGACCCCTAATTGTAAACTGCTGATCAGAATGGAATTTCTCATTTTTATGGAAAGGTCACTGGGGGCTCTTATTCGATGGTCTGCCCAGCACCCTCTTCCCAAGAATTATCTCCTGGACCCATCCCCCACTGCTCTTTCCCCATGTTTGCGGCTGCAGCAGCTGCAAGATGACTCTGTCCTGTTAGCCTCTGTTGACTGCTCCAGCTGTAGACCCTTCCTCTGAAGAGCAGGGCCAGCTGGACTGAATCAGGGGACACTCAGAGCTGCTACTGTGAGTGGCCATGCCCCACCCCACGTGGTCTAAGGAGGAAGCCGGGCATAGCCAGAGAAGGAGGAAATTGACTCTCAGGAAAAGCAGCTACATGGGGCTTCCCTGGTGGTGCAGTGGTTGTGAGTCCGCCTGCCGATGCAGGGGACACGGGTTCGTGTCCCGGTCCGGGAAGATCCCACATGCCACGAAGCGGCTGGGCTCGTGAGCCATGGACGCTGAGCCTGCGCGTCTGGAGCCTGTGCTCCACAACGGGAGAGGCCACAGCAGTGAGAGGCCCGCATACCGCGAAAAGAAAAGAAAAGCAGCTACAGAGTGGCCCAAAGAGAGATGGCCCCCCTCCTCACAGTGGCATCCATTCCCCAGCTTCAGACCATCCTTGAGATCCTAGGTTCTAAGAGATGCTCTAGGAAACTCTTCTATCCTTTAAAGAAGTTTCCCTTTTCCTTAAGCTGGTTTGAAGTGACTTACTGTAGCTTGCAACCAAAAGGAATCTAACTAACAGAAGTGCATGAAAACGTTTCATAGTATGCTGTAAAGGCAAAAATATCATGAAGTGAGAACCCATGGCGTGCTAGTCCATATGTCACGCTTAATACTTTCCTGACATTGTTTTACATAATTCTCACAACAGTCCTTTGAGGTAGGTATTAATGTCATTTTTTCAAGTGAGGAAATAAAGGCTTGGAGAGGCTGATTAACTTACTCAAGATCACGCAGCTAAGAGCCAAGAGTCAGAATTGGATCCAGGACTGTCTGACAGAAAAATTCCTTGGTGCCTAGCACTTGGTACATCCAGCTTCACTATTACCAGTCTAAAGACCACAGGCAACTCCCTTGGTGTAAAAATTAAGGAAGATGATACATTGAATCTAAGGGATTTGTAAGCCATATGGTTATTAGATCCCCAAACCAGCCTCTGTGTGAACTTTTCCATAAAGTAGATACATGAAATACGGTTTTAAAGTGGCATATTTTATTATTTATTTATTTGGCCGTGCCACACGGCATGTGGGATCTTAGTTCCCCAACCAGGGATCGAACCTGCACCCTCTGCAGTGGAAGTGTGGAGTCCTAACTACTGGACTGCCAGGGAATTCCCTAAAGTGGCACATTTTTTTTTTTTTTTTTCTTTTTGCGGTATGCGGGCCTCTCACTGTTGTGGCCTCTCCCGTTGCGGAGCACAGGCTCCGGACGCGCAGGCCCAGCGGCCATGGCTCACGGGCCCAGCCGCTCCGCGGCATATGGGATCCTCCCAGACCGGGGCACGAACCCGTATCCCCTGCATCGGCAGGCGGACTCTCAACCACTGCGCCACCAGGGAGGCCCTAAAGTGGCACATTTTAAATGGATTATCTCATACGTGTTTTTAGGCACCAAATGGTGCCAGAGATCCCATCTACATCAGCTTCTCTGTGATATACTTTTCTAGGTTGACACCCGTGTGGGAAACCCAAATACAGCATCAGCTTTAGACCTGGTCTGTAAACTTTGCCCTCGCCTACTGAACTGTAACAGGATTGTGACAGCCCAAGAGCCCAAACAGTGATACAGTGGAGATAAGGCAGGTGATAATGACGATCCTGACAAAGGTTTACTCCTTACTGCAAGTCAACCACAAAGTGGGAACAGCATCAACTACAGAACTATGCAAGATTTCTACACAGATGGGTGGAGAAGAGACGGGCTTGGAGGGTCACCAGTATCTGCACATGGAAACTCAGAATGAGTCTCCCTGGGCCAATCTTCCTAATAGGTGGGCCAGCCTGACCCATTTCCTCTGATTTACAGTTCTTTCTTCACTCTCAAAAGGGGTGAAATTCTGATTTAAATTAAATCTGAAGTGCCCTAATTTGTTTATTATTATGCAAGGAACCTATGCTATTTACATGTCTTAAACAGATGAACACAGCTCAGTACATCAAGGGTGACAAGACAGCTTGACCCAAGTAAACAGATCCTTGTAAGAATAAACTTTTAAATCTTAGTGCTGTACATTTACATATGATCCTGATTATAAATGGAGTTCTTTTAAGGGTTTACACTACCCTTATTTGTCAAAGTTAATTTATATTAACCTCCCACACACCTGGCATTCTTCAGAGCTAGGTGACCTAACTATAAGGCAAGTGTATTATTTTATATAAATGCACTAGGACAAAGTTGTACATGGTGGTTTTGGCACAGACAAACTGATTCTCTCTCCTTAATGGTGGGTATAAGCAGTTCTTTTATCTCTGTTAGTTCAATGCCATGTGCAGTGTGGCTAGGATTTGAGAAACCTAAAAAAAAGAAAAGAAACACCTGTTTGTCAACTTTGTTTTTGTAAAAATGGCGTTTATCGCATCTTCATTAGGAAACCACTTTTCATGAAATTAATTCTTTGTCTTGCAAATGCTCAATCCTTTAGTTTTCTTCTGTTTTTACTTTAAGACCATTCCTAGAATTGACCATTAGAGGATTTACATCTGGGACACTTGGTATATGCCAATTGGGTGGAGGTGGAATAAGAATCAGAAGCCTGGCTGGTGAGAGGTCCAGCATCCCAAACTATTAAAACATTCCTGATGTTTGGGGGGAGGTGATAGATCCCCTCGGGAATCTGATACAAACTCTATACTCTTTCTCCAGAAACATACATAAACACAAAATATTCTACACAATTTCAGCGTGTTCATGGACTCCCCACTCCCATCCCCCCAAACTTTCATGGATGGCCTAGCATTTATGAGCCCCAAACTAGGTCTGAAAATTCCCAGGGGACAGTGAGGGGTTAAATTGTTAGAGGCTTCCATAGAAAGCACAACCTCAATCAACAACAGGTGGCACTGCTTTGGTTGGCTGGGAGCCTGAGCTGCTGCAATCAGGATGCTCAGGTGAAATCTGCCTGAGTCCCGTCATCAGGTGCTTCTTGCTCTGCAGCTGTCAGGCCAGGTTGGGTGCGTCTGGACTGTCCAGGTCCGAAGGCTCCTGAGGATGACAGGAGGGGGTTAGAGTTTATCTGGAAACATGAATGCTCTTTAGACTTGATGTGAGGTCTCCTTTCTGAGCCAGAGCCCACATTAAGAAGCTCATTCAGGGAATTATCCACCTCACCTTCTCAGATGCCAAGGGTCGGAAAAGTGCAGCCTGTGGGGCCGGCGCACCTTACCAGGGTCCCCAAACCTCCAGCAGCCCGAACGTGTACAGAAGGGTTCATTTCGCTTCCTCCCCGAGAGTTTGGGTGTAGTCCCGATGGCCAAGTGCCATGGAGCCCACCTTTCTCGGGTCCATCGGTTCTCCTTGTCTTTAACTCCAAACCTCTCCTTGGGCCAGCTGATTCACTGACCGACGTCCCCTTCCATTTGGGTGTGTCGGGGGAAGGCCCAGATGAGAGGCGGAGCCAAACCTATCCCCAACCTGTGCTATGCCTCCCCAGAAGCAGACCCGCGGCGAGGGCGGGAGCTAGTTGTTCTCGCTGAGAGCGACGCCCACCGCCGGGAAGCTGCGGGAGACTTGAGGTGGGAGCCTTGCGCTCTGGAGTCCGCGTTCAGGACCCGCCCCCGCGCGCTGAGGACCCGCCCCCGGGACCCACCCCGCCAGCCGAGGTACCGCCTCCTGGTCCCGCCCCGCAAGCCAAGGGCCCGTCTTCCGGGCCCTGCACCGAGCGTCGAGGACACTCCCCGGCCTCTGCCCCACTCACCGAGGGCTCTCCCTTAGCCCCGCCCCCCACGCGCCGAGGGCCCGCCTCTCCGCCCTGCCTCGTCCCGTCCGCATAGAAGCCCCTCCTTCGGCCACGCCCCTATACGCCAAGGGCCCGCCTCCCGGCCCAGCCCTTCTAGGCTCCGCCCCACGCACAGAGGGTCCGCCCTTGTCCCCGCCCCCAAGCGTCTAAGATCCGCCCCCCGGCCCGCCCAGTGTCCTGGAGCCGCGGCCGCTGTGGCTCGGGCGCTGCGCGTCCTCCGCCGTCCTGGCTCCCGGCCGCGCCGCAGCTGCCGATCGTTTAACCCTTCGCGTCCAGCTCGGCTCCTCCGCGCCTCCCGTGGGCGCGCCCGCCGAGAAAGGCCGCCGCCGCCGGTAAGTCGGACCGGCGCCTTCGGCCGCCAGGCGAAGCCGAGGTAACCGGGGCGTCTCCTCTTGGGGGTCCGCGAGCGGCGGGTGCGTCCTCCCCGGGTGCACAGGGTTCGGGCGGCGCCTTGGAGGCGGGCCCGGTGTGCAGGTGGCTCCCCCGAGCTCGGCCGGGGCCCGCCGGCGTTCACTGCTGCAGTGCGGGGGCGGCCCTAGCGAGGCCTCTAGTGGGCGTGGGCTCCGGCCCCGGCCCCCCAAGGGGCAGCCCGGGAGGCTGAGCGGGGTCCCCTCCCAGTTCCCCCGGCTCCCTGCAGCGAAGGAAGAGCGGCCGGGCCCGGCGCGGCCTCTCGTCCAGCAGGTGGAGGTCAGGTGGGTCACGGCCCGGCCGCCCCTCACCGCGGCCGGCGGATGCCGAAGCCGCGGCTTTGTTTGCTCGCGGTCCTGGTCGGGGAGCAGGGCTAGGGATCGAGACCTTTATAAGATGAAGGCTTTCCTGTTAAGGGAAGACCCCCCCAAGTCTTCCCGACTGTCCGCAGGAGAAGGGATCCCAGCCGCAGTGCGCGCTCAGCCGCCTGGCCCCTCCGTCTTGCAGGATTGCCAGCTGCTGCCTTCCTGGATGGTCTTTTACCAACTCAGTGCCGCTGCTTATGGAGTCTGTTACCCTCAGGTGTTTCCCTAACCTGGGACAGCTGTCCTACACTTGGGAGAATCTTTGCAGGATATTTTGGTAAGGCAGTGGAGGCGCTCCTCTCCCCCCAGAGCCTTCTCCCATTATGTGTCTTACATTTTTGCCACCTCAATTTAATTACCACTCTGAAAGACCCGATTCAAAATCATGTGCCCTACAGTTGATTAAACCACTTGCAGATGAGTGTTTCTGTGCTGTGATTAAGGATCATTATCTACTGATAAGTGTTCTGGCTCATGGAAGGGTGACTCTGACACTTTTCACTCACCTATGTTTTCATCTAACTCAGAAACGGTCCTTCGTGTAAACATCTTTAATACTAACTTCTTTTGGATCTAGACAGTTGATTTTTCACTCAAACTTGTTTTCCCTAAGAAATTAAGAATGGTTAAGGTGAGAGATTCCCAGCTGACATTTTCCATTTTCTGGAGGATTCGTCTGGTCTGATACACTTGTTTATACGACTACTCCTTTGGGTGTAATTGTTAGGAGGCTGTAGAACTCTATCAGTCTTACTGAGCTATTGAGTCTCTCACAGAAAAGGTATCCAGAGTAGATTGCAAAATCATTGTCAAAAGAGCTCTATAAGGGCTGCACTATTAATTTTACCTGTAGCTTAATGTAGTCGAGGCTCTGTGGCACCTGGCTGGCCTGAGCTGGAGTCCTAATTCCACCAGTTGCTTGCTATGTGACCCCAGCAATTTTCTGGAGGGCCTGATTCCCAGTATCCTCATCTGGAGGCTGATAATACCCATCTCTTAGGACTCTTGTGTGTTGCATGAGAGAAATACATGCAGAAATGATAGATTTGCCAAGCCCCCCCCCCAGAAGACTCGCTTACTATCATAGTATCAAGTGCCCCATATTTTGAAATAAAAGAGCTTGCATATTTCCAAACTTCTCACCAGTGCTGTTAGTTACGTTGAATAGTACTTTCTTCTTATAACCAACCATAACATTGAACTGCTCCAGTTACCTGCTCTTACCTGGCTGACGCCTTCCTAACCATGAGCAGTGGTACCCCTTTGCCACCTCCCCTCCTAAACACATGTTATCGCTGACCAGGCTCTCTTCCTGCTAACAAGCTCCCACACCTGTGGACTTTGAGGACGTCTCTGCTGGTGGCTGGGCTTCCTCTGCACTTCTTGCCAGCATCACTCTGTTACATCAGCCCACCCTCCGTCACTGTGCCACATTAAATTGAAATTACGTGTTTAGGTATTTCCTCTTTTATTAGGCTCTGAACTGTGAGAGTAGAACCCTGCCTTGTTCATGTTTCTTTCTCCAGTGCATAGACACCTAATACAGTGAGCAGCCTGCATGGAGTATTGCAGTGGTTCAGAGACACAGGATTTCAGACCTGTACATTTCCTGGAATTAAAAAAAAACAACAAAAACTTATGGACTGTTGGGATGTACTAAAGTCTTATCTCTTTACTTGGCAAAACAAACTACACCTCTCATTACCATCCTTGATATTTTCAAAAAGTATGAAGGCTATTATTTCAGAAAAAGGGACAGGCCTTTCCAAGAATGAGCAGGCAGTCTTACTGTGTGCCTATGCATAGCACAGTATATTTTTGCAGAGAGGCCCAGCATGTGCAAAGGCTCTGTGGTAGAATGAGTTGTCTTAGGACAAGCAGAGTGCCTTGAGGAGAGTCAGGTGGAGCCCTGTAGGCCACAGAGTGGGGTGGGGGGAGTGTGGACTTACTGTAGGCTAAATGGGAAGAGTTTAAACATGGTGGGGAAGTGCTTTATGTTTTAAGAGGACTTGGAGTGCTGTGTGAAAGTACACTGGAGAGGGGCAAGAGTGAAGGAGAACCCTTAGGAAGCTTCTGCAGGTTTGCAGGAGAAAGGTGGCTTGCACAGTGGAGAGTCCACGGGTATTTTGGAAGAAGAGCCAACAGGACTTGGGTTGAGTGTGACAGGTGAAGAGAAGGAAGAGTCCAGGACGATGCTGAAGTTCCCATAGATGGCGGGGCCACTTTCTGAGGAAAAGAAGACGAGAAGGAGCAGGTTGAGCAGATAGAATCAAGAGTAGAGGGTTTTTTAACACGAAAGCAACTTAAATGTCCATTGACAGATGAATGTATAAAGAAGATATGGTGTATATGCACGCAATGGAATATTACGCAGCCATAGAAAAGAATGAAATAATGCCATCTTTAGCAACGTGGATGGACCTAGAGATTATCATACTAAGTGAAGTAAGTCAGAAAGAGACAAATACTATATGATATCACTTCTATGTGGAACCTAAAGTATGACACAAATGAACGTATCTACGAAACAGAAACAGACTCACAGACATAGAGAACAGACTTGTGGTTGCCAAGGAGGAGGGGAGGTAGGGGAGGGATGGGGTGGGAGTTTGGGATTAGCAGATGCAAACTATTATATATAGAATGGATAAACAATAAGGTCCTACTGTATAACACAGGGAACTATATTCCATATCCTGTAATAAACTATATTAGAAAAGAAAAAACAAAGAGGGTTTTTCAAAAACAGTGTTATTGAGGTATAATTTACAGACCATAAAATTCATTCATTGAAATATACTGTTCAGTGAGTTTTAGTAAATTTACAGAGGTGTGCAGACATCACCATAATCCAATTTTAGCACATTTCCATTACCCCCCAAAAGAACCCTTGTGCCCATTTGCAGATACTCCCCTGTTCGTACTCCCCACCCTAGGCAACCACTATCTAATCTACTTGCATCTCTACAGATTAGCCTGTTCTGGGCATTTCATATAGATGGAATCATACAGTATGTGGCCTTTTATGACTGGCTTCTTCCACTAAGCTTGCATTTTCCAGGTTCATCCACCCTGTCACATGTTTCAGGACTGTTCCTTCTCATCGCTGAATAGCGTGCCATCGTGTGGCTAGACCACGTTTTGTTGATGGACACTCGAGTGTCTAGTTTGGGATGCACCTGGTTTGAGACACGCGTGCCATATCCGGGTGGAGAAGTCAAGGAAACATTTGCATGAATTTGGGCCTTGGAGGGGGAGGTCCGGGAGGTTATAAATCTGTGGGTCATGAGCATGAAGGTGGTATTTGTTAGTTAAAGGAATGGAGAGATTATTGAGGGGAGAGAGAGAGAGAGAAGGCCCCAGCTTGGTGCCTGGGAATGCCAGCATTTGGCAGTCGTGTAGAGGAGGATGGGCCTGCCGAGAAGGTACAGCAGAGATGTCGGTGGGCCAGAGGAGTGTGGGCAGACAGGAGGCTGTTTGGAGAAGGAGGAATTGGCCTGCTGCACAGTCCTCCTGAGAGGTGAATGAGGAAACAGGGTCCACTGACGTTGGCAACTGGAAAGTTGTGTTGGCCTTAAGAAGACCGCAATGGGCCCAGAGCAATCGAATGTGAAGTAGAAGATATCATGGGAGTCTTACAGCCTCACTGTGGCCAGTAAATGAAAGATTGAGGCTTAAACATCATGTTGTCCCTGCAGTTCAGTTTCTTCCGTCTGTGATATCTGGCTTTTTATTTGACGGACTACATGCAGCTTGGTGAGCCAACTAACGCCAACTCAGGGGATTTAATCATGTCACCATTGCTCCGTATTTCTCCTTTCAGACCACGTACTAGTGAGATAGTACTTAGGTTCATAAATCAAACAGGATCGTGTTTGGTTGTGAGTACCAGAAAACTTGATTGAGCGGCGGCTTAAACAAATTAGCTCTTATGTGCAGAAAACAGTAAGTCCAGGGGCAGAGTGTCCAGGGTTGGTATGGCACCTTCTTAAAGCCATCTGGGGCCTCAACTGCTCTGTCCTTCCACTTATGCAGGGAAGTCATGCCTTAAAGATGGCTCTTTCCTCGTGGTTGCAAGATGTGGCTTCAGCTCCAACATCAAACCTTTGTTTCAGGCAGAAAGAAGGGGAAAGGTGGAGGACAACAGGCCAGAAGAGTCCCCCACCAGCAGCTTCTATTTGTCCAGCACTGTCATATGGCCACCTAGCTGTAAGGGAGGCTGGGAACTATAGTGCCGCCCTGAGCAAAATGAGGGTTCTCCTAGTGTGGAAAAGGGGGCAAGGAATTTGGTGTGGGTGCCTGCCACACTTTAAATAGATCTTAATCAGATGAAGACTAAAGAAGGGAGGCAAGTGGAAACCCTAAGGCATCACTTTTGAGAAAACATTGGAGTATGGAGCTTGGCGACAAGTCAAGGGAACGATTCGACATTTCCACGCCTTGTGGAGTGCTTTTCAGAGCTGTAACTTGTTTGAATAGACTGATGGCTTGACCTTCCTTTTTTTTTTTTTGAAATGAAGGAGTAAAAACAAAACTTAAGCATGTATTTCTATACGTTATAATGTATAAATGGTGGATGTTTTCAAAAAGGCAAATCTGCAGCATCTCATGTTGTTTCCTTTTGTCACACTGGGGATGAGAAGAAAAGAAAATGGTTGCTGTTGGCATCGGGCTCGGGTCGTCGATGTCTCAGGCTTTGCAGTAGCTGCAGTGATTCATATATAACGAATGCATCTAGCCACAGAAAAAAAAAAAAAAAAGAAAGAATCCATCAAAGAATATACAAGGGCCAGAATAAAATGATGACTGCTTGGGCCCTGGTGTGACACACCTCCGTGCAGACTGCTCACCCAGGGGCATAGAGCTGTCGGGGGCCTGGCAGATAATTGGCACTTAGTAAATGAACAGACACGCAGTGGGTTTCTGACACCACTGCTGTCAGACGCTTCACCCTTAGGTCCTTTTTTTCCTCCTGGTTTTCTTGTAGAATATTTCCAATCCTCTCTCCGAGTCTAGTTGTAGAGGATTGGATTGCTAAACCAACTGTTCAGTTGAGACCATAGATCTGCTTCTCCTTAGGTTTTGTAAATGCCCTATGCTGGGGGCGATCGCCTGCGTTGAGAATTACCCGTCAGCAACAACATGCAGTTAGCCACTTTGTGACTTTGCTCCCAGAATTCCTTTTGTCCACTGAGTGGAACCCTAGCCTTTTACTTCTTTCTGCTCTGTCCATTTGTCTCCCTCAGAGTCCAGGAGGGCCGGAACCGTTTATCTTTTATCTACCATTGTGCCTGGCTCAGCAGCCTTGCTAAATATTTGAGTTGGATCGCCCAGCACGTTTGTGCGTAGGAACGTTTGTGGCCGTGTGTCCTCTGGGACTCTGGGCTGGGAAAGCTTTTCATCCTCAAAGAGCTGCCTCATTTGTTTATTCACTGATTCCCTCTTAGATACCTTCTCTGCTGTGAGAATGGATCCAGAAGAGCAGGAGCTATCGAATGATTACAGATACAGAAATTACTCTTCTGTGATCGAAAAGGCTTTAAGAAATTTTGAGTCCTCCAGCGAATGGGCGGATCTCATATCCTCACTGGGCAAGCTCAACAAGGTATGCGGGGCAGGGAGTGTTTGGATTGCAGGGAGGTGGGGACACAGCTGTCCTTTTATTATTTCAAGGACTTGTCTTTTTAATATTACACTACACGCTGATTACAGCCATTAGATAAGAAGAAACACCCATAATTCTGTCACGCAGAGTTACCCACTATTTACCTATTGGTGTACGTACCTCCCCTTTCAGCCCTTTTTGTCTGAGCATAGACGTGTAGTGTGGATATAGTCAATAGAACAGCTGAACAGTCTGTTTTCTCAACAATATTTAGGTCTGAACAAGAGAAATTGATAAATTATCCAGTGATTCAAAGATGAATTGTCCTTCGTGTACTGCTTAGGATTTTTATGGCTTTTTCTTCTCCAGTCTACTCTTTTCACCATTTTACTGCAGACTGGTAACTCCTAGAAGAATAAAGGATGAAATAATTACGGAAATCTGCCCAGAAATTGTGCATGTGTTTGGACAAGGGAAAAGGGGTTGCGTCTGAGAAAACCAAAACTGTTCGCCTGGGGGCTTGAGCTCGTGTTCTGTGTATGGGGACCATTGTATTGTTCCATCCTGCCCAGAAGGAGGGTGACACAGTGATGCCCAAACACTCAGGTAACCACTGTGACCTGTAGGAAGAAGATAGCTGGGCTCGAAGAGGCTGTGCCTGGCTCCGTTACTGTCTGGCCAGGGCTCCTGGCTGTGATACCTGACTTTGGAGCCCGAGTGCCATATGGGAGCTGGGAGATGCCCAGCCTAGTCTGGGAGGTCCCCATTCCCCAGGTAACACACACCAGGCGACTCTGACAAACCTCGCTAAAGAGAAAGAATTTGTCCGTTTACCTCTTCAAGGGACCAGGGTAGGGGGAGTGAGAATGTGAGCAGCCTGACCACGGGGGCAGCGCCTGGGCAGCCGTCCAGCACCAACTGCCTGCAAGCAGCTATCAGCACCCACAGATGGCAGAGAGGAGATAGGCAGTTATTACAGGCAGTGGCCGGGAAACTGTACGGTCTCTGCAAAGTGTATTTACAACATGTGAACATCGCGGCTGGTGCTGGCTGGGGTGGAGACGTGTAATAAAACAGCAAATAAGAGCTTGAGAGTGCTTTGGCTGTAGAGCTCTGACTCAGGACTTTTTCTAGCTGAAGATAACATTCACTGTCTTAAACGAGGGTGGGTTGCCTTTTCAGGGGAAAGCGAGAAGCCCTGGAATGGGACTTGGACAGATTCGGGTTCTTCTAGATGTTTCTCTGTTTCAGTACTTGACTCTCCTGGAATCTGAAAACAACGTACTTGGGCTTCCCTGGTGGCGCAGTGGTTGAGAGTGCGCCTGCCGATGCAGGGGACACGGGTTCGTGCCCCAGTCCGGGAAGATCCCACATGCCGCGGAGCGGCTGGGCCCGTGAGCCATGGCCGCTGAGCCTGCGCGTCCGGAGCCTTTGCTCCGCAATGGGTGAAGCCACAGCAGTGAGAGGCCTGCGTACCTCAAAAAAAAAAAAAAAAAAGTTAAAACAACGTACTTTTGGGGAGAGGGGGGTGTGTTCATTATTTTTTTGTTGAGTTAAAATTCATGTAACATAAAATTTACTGTTCAGCCATTTTAAAGTGTACGGTTAAATGGCTTTTAGTACAATCATGATGTTGTGCAGCCATCACCACTATCTAGTTCTAGGACATGTTCACCACCCCAAAGGAAACCCTCTCCGTTACTCCGCTTCCCCTGTCCCTGTCCACCACTAATCTACTTCCTGTGTCTATGAGTATTTCATACAAAAGGACTGGCACAATAATGTGATATTTTGTGTTGGGCTTCTTTCACTTAGCATGTTTCCAAGGTTCATGCACGTTGTAGTGTGCATCAGTACTTCATTGCTTTTTATGGCTGAATAATGTTCCATCGTATGAAGAGACCACATTTTCTTTATCCATTCATCTGTTGGGTTTCTACCTGTTGGCTCTTGTGAATAGTACTGTATGGATATTCATATACAAGTTTTTGTTTGAACACTATTTTCATTTCTTTCGGGTCTATACCTAGGAGTAGAATTAGTCAGTCATGTGGTCATTCTATATTCAACTTATTGAGGAACCACCAAACTGTTTTCCTCAGTGACTGCCCCATTTTACATGCCCACCAGCAATGTATGAAGGCTCCAATTTCTTCTCAATCTCAGTAACACTTATTTTCAGGTTTTTTGTTTTTTTGTGTGTGGTACGCAGGCCTCTCACTGTTGTGGCCTCTCCCGTTGCGGAGCACAGGCTCCGGACGCACAGGCTCAGTGGCCATGGCTCATGGGCCCAGCCGCTCCGCGGCATGTGGGATCTTCCCGGACCGGGGCATGAACTCGTATCCCCTGCATCGGCAGGCGGACTCTCAACCACTGTGCCACCAGGGAAGCCCTCAGGGATTTTTTTGATGATAGCTATCCTAGTGGGTATGAAGTGGTATTTTGTGGTTTTGACTTGCATTTCCCTAATGACTAAAATTTTGAGTATCATTTCATTTGCTTATTGGCCATTTGTATAACTTCCTTGGAGAAATTCCTATTCAAGTAGTATGTCCATTTTTTAACTATGCTATTTGTCTTTTTGTTGTGATTTGTAAGAGTTCCTTATATCAGTACATTCTGGGTACTGGTCCTTTACTGGATATATGATTTGCAGATATTTTTTTTCCCATTCTTTAGGCAGTCTTTTCACTTTTTTGATAGTGTCTTTTGATGCACAAAATTTTTTAATTTTTGATGAAGTCCAATTTTTCCATTTTTTCTTCTGTTGCTTGTACTTTTGGTGAATATCTAAGAAACCATTGCCAAATCTAAGATCATGGAGATTTACCCCTGTGTTTTCTTCTAAGAGTTTTATAGTTTTAATTCTTACATTTAGGTCTTTGATTCATTTTAATTTGTGTTTTTGTGTTTTGCCTCTGTTTTTTTGTTTTTCATAGATGAATATCAACTATGTAGTAAGGATAAAATTAACTCATAGTACACATGCAATTCAAACATGTAAAATTAAACAATCTACCGTTGGGAAATGCAAACAACATGTGCCAAAACTTCTAAAAAATACATGATAAACACAATAACCATATTATTGTATATAACCAGAGATATTAGATACCTCTGGGATGGAAGGGGGGTGGGTTTGGGGCATGTGCATGCATTCTGATGTTCTGGAAACATTTTTTTTCTTTAAATTTAATTTTTTATTTTATATTAGAGTATAGTTGATTTACAATGTTGCATTAGTTTCAGGTGTATAGCAAAGTGATTCAGTTATACATATACATATATCCATTCTTTTTTAGATTCTTTTCCCATATAGGTTATTTCAGATTATTGAGTAGAGTTCCCTGTGCTATACAGTAGATCCTTGTTGATTATCTATTTTATATATAGTAGTGTGTATATGTTAATCCCAAACTCCTGATTTATCCCTCCCCCCATCTTTCCCCTTTGGTAACCATCAGTTTGTTTTTGAAGTCTGAGTCTGTTTCTGTTGTGTAATTAAGTTCATTTGTATCATTTTTTTTAAGATTCCACATATAAGTGATATCATATGATATTTGTCTTTGTCTGACTTACTTCATTAGTATGATAATCTCTAGGTCCATCCGTGTTGCTGCAAATGGTATTACTTCATTCTTTTTTACAGCTGATATTCCATTGTATATACGTACCACATTTTCTTTATCCATTCCTTTGTTATTGGACATTTAGGTTGCTTCCATTGTCTTGGCTCTTGTAGATAGTGCTTCAGTGAACATTTCGGTGCATGTATCTTTTCTTTTCTTTTTTTTTCTGGCCATGCTGTATGTCATGCAGGATCTTAGTTCCCTGACCAGGGATCAAACCCGTGCCCCCTGCATTGGTGAGAACAGTCTTAACCACTAGACCTCCAGGGAAGTCCCCCACCCCCGTCTTTTGCATGTGTCTTTTCGAATTATGGTTTTCTCTGGATATATGCCCAAGAGTGGGATTGCTGGGTCATATGGTATTTCTATTTTTAGTTTTTTAAGGAACCTCCATACTGTTCTCCATAGTGGCTGTATCAATTTACATTCCCACCAACAGCACAAGAGGGTTTCCTTTGCTCCACACCCTGTCCAGCATTTATTGTTTGTAGACTTTTTGATGATGGCCATTCTGACTGAGTTAATTTTTGTACATGGTGTGAGGTGGGGATCCAACTTCATTCTTTTGTGTGTGGAAGTCCAGTTGTTTTGCATGTGCAAAGCCATCTGTTGGAGAGACTGTTCTTTTGAAGGGTCTTGGAATCCCAATTAACTCTAGAGAGATGGATTTAATTCTGGACTTTCATTTTTTTTCCATTGATTTATATGTTTATCCTTATGCCAATACCACACCTTTTGATTATTGTAGCTTTGTAGTACATTTTGAAGTGGGGAAGCAAGAGTCCTTCAACTTTGTTGTTCTTTTTCAGAATTGTTCTGGATTCCTTGAAATTCCATATGAATTTTAGGATCAGCTTGTCAATTTCTGCAAAAAAGCCACGTGGGATTTTGATAGGGATTGCATTGATTCTGTAGATCACTTTGGGGAGTATTGCTGTATTAACAGTATTGTCTTCTAATCCATGAATACAGAATGTCTTTCCATTTATTTAGGAACACGTATATTTTGAGGTAGGTAAAATTATAAACTTGGAAAGTGCAGTTCTTTTGCATTGAGGTATTCTGTGAAACAGGCTTTGTTTCAGTGTACCTGAAAAACTTTCAGAAATGTTTAATCATTTTAACCCAACCCAGGTTATTAAGTACAGTTGAATCTTTCTTTAAGGAGCTTTGAAAGCATTAGCCATTCATTCTTTCAGTGGCCATCTGAGTGCCTAAAATGTGCCAGTAGGTGCCAGGGTGCAGCAGAGGGCAAAATTGACAAGACTGTGCCCTCACTCTGGTGGGGATGGGGGAAGCTGGATGATAAAATAGACGCGTTGTTAGGTGGTGATGAGTGCTGTGGGAACCGTGAAGAAGGGAGGGGAGGGTGAGGGTTGCTGAGACGATGCCGTTTGACCAGGCACAGAGGCTCCGGTGTGTCTGAGGCCAGGGAGGTTGCCACAGAGCAGGTGAGGGATGGGGAGAGTGTAGGAAACGAGGCTGCAGAGGAAAGGGGTGGGGAGGACGTCTGATCTTGTCGGTCCTTTAAAGCTGGAGTCTGACAGTGGCCCCTGAGCTGGGGGCGGCTGCCCGGCAGAGTGCCACAACTTGGCTTCCCTTTTAGGTGCTAGAACCATTTCCAGCTGCTCTACTGGGTGGGGCCGGGCAGAAGCTGGGAGACCATTTAGGAGCTGTTGTAACGTAGATGGGCCAGCAGGGACGTGTTTGGATTCTGAATGTACTGTGAAGGTGTTGCTAACAGGCTTTGTTCGCGGAGCCGATGTGGGATATAAGGGGAAAAGAGGAGTCCAGTACGACTTGCAGGTTTCTGCAAGGTTTTTGGCTTGAGAAGCTGAAAGGATGTGATAGGGAGGCTGGGCAGGGAGACCAGGGGCTCCTGTTGGAAGGTGTTAGTTGTGTTTGTTTTTTTTCTTGCTGTACGCGGGCCTCTCACCGCTGTGGCCTCTCCCGTTGCGGAGCACAGGCTCCGGACGCGCAGACTCAGCGGCCATGGCTCACGGGCCCAGCCGCTCCGCGGCATGTGGGATCTTCCCGGACCGGGGCACGAACCCGTGTCCCCTGCATCGGCAGGCGGACTCTCAACCACTGCGCCACCAGGGAAGCCCGAAGGTGTTAGTTTGAGCGTCTGGAAGATGTTCCAGTGTGACGTCCGTGGGCTGTGAGATACGAGTTGTATTGGATAAGAGTTTGAAAAAGACAACTTTTTGTTGTCAGCCAGTTCCGTGTAACCCCGCTCCTGTGTCCTCTTTGCTCCAGCTTCCTGTCCTCTGCTGCAGTGATTAGGTAATGCGGGTGAGCAGCCCCCTTGATGAAGTTGCAAGATGTCGGTGGGATGAGGGTGACACCGTCGTCTGTCGCTCCCCCAGCCTTGCCGAGGACAGCTGCCATCCATAGAGAGCGCACTGTGTGCTGAGGGCCTGGTGTGCATCCGTGTATAGACTTACAGCACGTCTTGAGGTTGGACCCAGACTAAGCAACTTGTGCAAGATCATAGGCGGCAAATAGCAGAGGGAGGACCCAGACCCTGTCTGCCGGCCTCCAACACTGTGCTCTGGAGCAGGGCCCCCAGCTATCTTCATGTCAGTATCTGTGGCTCACGTAAGGGGTCAGGGATGCCCCTCTTTGCTTTCTTCATTAGCCAAACGAGGCAGATCCGATTATTAGCCCCATTTTACTGGTGTAGTTAACTAACTTGCCCCATGTCGTATGGCTGCTCAGTGGTTGTTAGGGGTTGAACTGTGTCCTCCAAAATAGACCTGTCCTAACCCCCAGTATCTCAGAGTGTGGCCTTATTTGGAGATCTGATCTTTACAGAGCCAGTCAAGTTAAGACGAGGTCATTATCCAGTATGATTGTATCCTTATAAAAGGGGGAAGTTTGGACACAGACACAGACATGCAGAGAGGGGAGACGCCATGAGAGAATGAAGGCAGAGATCCGGGTGATGCAATTAAAAGCCAAGGAATGCCAAGATTGTCAGCAAACTGCCAGAGACTAGAAGAGCAGCCTGGAGCAGATTGTCCCTCACAGCCTCGGAAGGAACTGGCCCTGCCGACACCTTGACCTCAGACTCCTGGCCTCCATTTCTGTTGTTGTAGGCCTCCCTGCGGGTGGTGCTTTGTTACAGAAACCCTAGCAAACTGATACAGTGGTAGAACCACTGTATACTGAACACTTAGGTGCTTGGGACCCAGCACTGAATACACGGTTCCTGCTCTCATGGAACATCAGGCTTTGCTGGTAGCAGACAGATAGCAAATAAATACGTGCCGTTGGGTGCTGAATGCTAAGAAGAGAAGTTAAGGAGGAGAGCTGGTAGCGAGGAAGGAGGATGGGATGCTCGCTCAGACAGAGGCGGCTCTCCGATAATGTGACATTTGAGATTTGAGCAGAGGCCTGGATGCATCGAGCTAGCTGGTGGGGAGGCCATCTGGAACACGGGCCTGAGTCCAAGGTCCAGCAGGGGGCGGGCATAGCTGGAGAGGAGAGGTGATAGGGGATGGGGGAGGAGAGGTAGCCAGGGCAGGTCACCGGGCTTCGCCCTGCGATGGAGGGACGCCACTGAGCTTCCAGGAAGGCTTTGAGCAAGGTGACCCATCGCTGCCTTTCTCAGTAGAGGAATCCCTCTGGCTAATGCATGGGGAATGAGCCTGATCACGGGAGCCTGTGGGTGGGAGTGGGCAGCCTCAGCACCCAGATCAGAGTTACCGGACGTGGAGGGTTTGGGAAGGTGCTGGAGAGAGCGAGCCTTGATCAGCTTAGCGATCACTTACTTCTGGGAGACTCGCGACTTCTGCATTCAAGGGTACCTGATAGGAGTTGATGTGAATAAAAAATTTTCTTAAGGCTTTTGTGATGCTTAGACTTCTTGGACTCTTGTGTGGACACAGAAATTCAGTGAGTGAATTAGTCACGAATTAGTAAAAAATGCCAGCAGAAACAGTAATTTTTGCTTCATTGTTTATCTGAGACTTCAAGCTGTCACCTTTCACTGATCATTTTTAGATAAATTTTAATCAAGTGCATTTGAGCCCTATGAACCCAACCACTGTACCAAGCCCGGGGTAGAACTTTGATTATAGAAATGAAGGATAGTTTATTTAAACTCTGTACATTTAAAAAACCTTAGCACTAAAGCTTCTTTTTAAAAAAAAATCATAATGGTTCTGAATGAACCACGTTTTCTGGGGGGTTTTTTGCTGCTTTTATTCAATATCCCACTATTTCACAAAATGGCCAGATAGCAGGTGACATGAGTAGCAAGGGAAATAGGTCTTAGGTATTGTTTGTTTGTTTGTTTTTTGCGGTACGTGGGCCTCTCACTGTTGTGGCCTCTCCTGCTGTGGAGCACAGGCTCCGGATGCGCAGGCTCAGCAGCCATGGCTCACGGGCCCAGCCGCTCCGTGGCATGTGGGATCTTCCCAGACCGGGGCACGAACCCGTGTCCCCTGCATCGGCAGGCGGACTCTCAACCACTGCGCCACCAGGGAAGCCCTAGGTATTGTTAAGTGTTTCGTCTTCTAAAGTCTTAACGCTTAACGACAAGCACCTGCTTTTTAAAGCAGAGCCTCCTTGTTGTGGCATGATGGGAAGAAGGTGGCCGGAGCTTGGAGACCAGGTGAACTGTTCTGGCTCTTTACAGATCAGCTCCAAGACTCGTCTACCTAAAAACTTGATGAGTCTCACCTGGATCCTGATGTTTACCTGAGCCCTGCTAACTGCTTCTCTGTTAAATAGCATTAGTTCCGTTAAAGCCTCTTTAGTTTGGGGTCTTTGTTAGTTTGCTAGGGCTGCCATAACAAAATACTACAGACTGGGTGGCTGCAAGACCAGAAATGGATTTCCTCAAAGGTCTGGGGGCCGGAAGTCCAAGATCAAGGTGTCGGCAGGTTTGGTTTCCTCTGAGGCCTCTCTCCTTGGCTTGCCGACGGCTGCTTGTCACCGTGTCCTCTTCTCCTTGTGTGTCTGTGTCCTAATCTCTTCTTAGAAGGCCACCACTCAGTCGTATTGGACACCACCTATATGACCTCATTTTACCTTGGTCGCCTCTTTAAGGACCCTGCCTCCAAATACATCCACATTCTGAGGTACCAGGGGTCAGGGTTTCAACCTACGAATTTTGGGGACACAGTTCAGCCCATAACAGGGTATGATAACGAACTGCAATTTGTCCCTCACATATCAACTGTTTAAAAAAGTTCATTTCTGGTGGAACCCTGGTTGCTTTTCGTCACGTGCCTCATGGAGCGTTATTTATTTAATCTTTTTTTACTGCCCTGGAGCACTGTGGAAACTTCAGCTCTTGTGTGTGTAGTCATACAGGATGTGCCCGGAACTTCCGAGTCCCTCAGGGCAGCCTTCGGGACTGCCTCAGTCCACTGGGGCTGCTGTAACCATACCACAGCCTGGGGGGCTTATCAACAACAGACATTTATTTCTCACTGTTCTGGAGGCTGAAGTCAAGGTCAAGGTGTAGGCAGATTCAGTGTCTGGTAAGGGCCCTCTTCCTCGTTCACAGTTGGCTGTCATCGGTTGTGTCCTCATGTGGTGGAAGCGGCGGGGATCCCACTCTCGAGGGGTCCACCCTCATGACCTAATCACCTCCCAAAGGCCCCACCTCCTAAGACCATCACACTGGGGGACACAGACATTTAGACCATGACCCTGATGACTTGTGCCCCACCTGACTGCACCTCAGCAGCTCTGTACCAGCTTCTTTGTGGGGCTCTTTGTGGGGTGGTGTCTTTTAGGGGAGTTCAGCCCTCCAGGTTGGGCTTCCCCGTCTGTCTCCCTGTGAGGACCCTTGCAGCCCTCCTCCCACTGAGACGCAGTCAAAATTGCTACCCCGTGATCCCTGCTGGCTCAGACTCTGCTTAGCAAGTGAGCTGGAGTCAGGCCATGAGCCCCTCTCAGCCCACGTGATGCCTGCTTCCATCTTGTCGACTGACTTTTGGGGCCCCATCTGGTGGAGAAATGGTGTCTCAGTTTAGGGCATTTATTTTAGTCATTTTCCAGCAACCTATGCTGCTGTCTGGGGTGGTGACCTTGAGGGTAGAAGGTGTCAGATAAATGGGGTGTCAGGGTCATATTGGAAAGACATGGGCCTAAATGCCTTCTGAGAAGAGACCAAACTTAAAGGATGTTGTTGGCACTATCGACTTCTTTCACTTGTCAATAAAGTAGATCCTGTACCTCTGCAGGAGAGCGGTGAGCACGAGGCCCATGTGTTTGTGGCAGTGTTCTGGTTTCCTTGGCACTGGGACTGGAGAGCTGCAGCTAATGGAACTCCCACCCCTAATGCGTGAAAGCTGCCCCGTCCTGTGCCACTGTTCTATCTTCCTTCTGTTGGTGGGTGATGCCCTAGGTGGCATCATTGCTTCTTACCCTACCCCGGGTTCTCCAGAAGGAGCTGAGAACTGGCAAGCGCTTTGCTGTTCAGTGTTGAGAGAACGGCCTCACCGTGAGCCACTCAAACACCATAAGGCCGACAGGGTCCTTCTGGAAAAGAGCATTTCTTTTTGCTGAAGGGAGTCTGATAGGCTTCCAGTAATTGATAGCTACGATAGTCTATTTATTTTGCATCTGAGCCAAGGATTTTTTTTTTTTTTTTTTTGCTGGTCTTCCTTTCAGATCTGCTGGAGGGATGGAAATAGTCCAGATTTGGACAGGTGAATTAGTCTTCCAGTAATCTTATGACAAAAGCTCATCTAAAAAAAAAAAGCTCATCTAGCAGAAGTGAGTTTATGGATAAGGAAAAGGGCTGTGGTTTCCTTGCATGTTATAAATACTATCAAAAAAGCTAAGGGCTTCCCTGGTGGCGCAGTGGTGGATAGTCCGCCTGCCAATGCAGGGGACACGGGTTCGTGCCCCGGTCCGGGAAGATCCCACATGCCGCGGAGCGGCTGGGCCCGTGAGCCATGGCCGCTGAGCCTGCGCGTCCGGAGCCTGTGCCCTGTGATGGGAGAGGCCACAACAGTGAGAGGCCCGCGTACCACAAAAAAAAAAAAAAAGCTAAGAAACCAGAAATATCATGTCAGGGCTGAACTGTGTTGTTCCCCGCAATCCCCGCCTCAGCCACCAAATGCATACGTCAGAGCACCCCCTAGTGTGACCGTATCTGGAGATAGGGTTTTCAGGAGGTAAGGTTAAATGAAGTCATAAGCGTGAGGCCCTAATCCAGTAGGACTGTGGGCTTAGAAGAGCGAGCTCTCCCCTCCACAGCAGGACACAGCGAGAAGGCACCATCTACAAACCAGGAGGAGAACTGAGTCAGTCGGTACCTTGATCTGGGACTTCCAGTCTCCAGGATGGTGAGAAATACATTTCTGTTGTTTAAACCACCCAACCTGTGGTATTTTGTTACGGCAAACTAATACAGAAGGAAATAAGTTTAAGCTGGGCTATTTTTCAAAAAGGACGACTGATTGAACATGAACACCAATATACAAGCTTGCATCTGAGCAGGCATTCCCATTTATTTATCTTTTTAAATGGTCTTCTCTGTTTTCCCTTTTTTTTTTTTTTTTACAATTTTGTTGTACAATAAACTACACGTATATAGAGTGTATAATGGATGAGTTCTGATGTGTGGATATCCCTATGAAACCATCACCATATAAGATAATGAGCATGTATCCGTCACCCCCAGAGGCTTCTTCCTGGCCTTTTGTGGTCCCTCCTCCCTCCCTCCCCTCTCTCCCCCATCCCCAGGCAACTGCTGATCTGCTTTCTATCACCATCGACTAGTTTGCATTTTCTAAAATTTTATATAAACAGACTCATACTCATATACCCTTTTTTTTTTTTCCTGGTCTGCCTTCTTTCGCTCAGCCAAGCTATTCTGAGAGTCATCCAAGTCCTATGTATTGATAGTTTTTGCCTTTTTACTACTGAGTAGGGTTTTATGGATATACACCATTTATTTATCCATTTGCCTGTTAATGGACACGAATTGCTTCCAGTAGGTATATATTTAACTTTAAAAAACTGCCAAATTGGGCTTCCCTGGTGGCGCAGTGGTTGAGGGTCCGCCTGCCGATGCAGGGGACATGGGTTCGTGCCCCGGTCCGGGAAGATCCCACATGCCGCGGAGTGGCTGGGCCCGTGAGCCATGGCCGCTGAGCCTGTGCGTCTGGAGCCTGTGCTCCGCAGCGGGAGAGGCCACAACAGTGAGAGGACTGCGTACTGAAAAAAAAAAAACCTGCCAAATTGTTTTCCAAAGTGTCATTTTACACCAGCAGTTACGAGAACTCCAGTTCTTCCATATTCTTGCCAACACTTGGTATGGGCGGTCTTTTTTTTTAAATTGAAGTATAGTTGATTTCCAATATTTTATTAGTTTCAGGTGTACAGCATAGTGATTCAGTATTTTTACAGATTATACTCCATTAAAAGTTATTACAGGATAATGGCTTTAATTCCCTGAACTGTACAATATATCCTTGTTGCTTATCTATTTTATACATAATAGTTTGTATCTCTTAATCCCATACCCCTAATTTGCCCCTCACCCCTTTCCTCTTCCCTTTGGTAACCACTAGTTTGTTTTCTATATCTGTGAGTCTGTTTCTGTTTTAGGTATACATTCATTTGTATTTTGTTTAGATTCCACATATAAGTGATATCACAACACTTGTCTTTCTCTCTGTCTGACTTATCTCACTAAGAATAATATTTTCTAGGTCCATCCACATTGCTGCAAATGGCAGAATTTCATTCCTTTTTATGGTTGAGTAATATTCCATTGTGTGTATATATGTGTATATATCATTGTGTGCATGTGTGTGTATATATATATACACACACACACCACATCTTCTGTATCCATTCGTCTGTTGATGGGCATTTAGGTTGCTTCCATGTCTTGGCTATTGTAGACAGTGCTGCTGTGAACATTGGGGTGCATGTATCTTTTCAAATTAGTGTTTTCATTTTATCTAGCTATATACTCAGGAGTAGAATTGCTGGATCATATTGTAACTCTCTTTTTAGTTTTAGTTTAGGGACCTCCACACTGTTTTCCATAGTGGCTGCACCAACTTACATTCCCACCAACAATGTATGAGGGTTCCCTTTTCTCCACATCCTCGCTAGCATTTATTTGTAAACTTTTTGATGATAGCCACTCTAACAGGTATGAGGTGATACCCCATTGTGGTTTTGATTTGAATTTCTCTAATAATTAGCCATGTTGAGCATCTTTTCGTATGCCTGTTAGCCATCTGTATGTTTTCTTTGGAAAAATGTCTGTTGAGGTCTTCTGCCTGTTTTTTTGATTGGGTTGTTTGTGGGTTTGTTTTTTGTTTTTTGGTTTTTTTTGATATTGAGTTGTCTGAGCTCTTTGTATATTTTGGATATTAACCTCTTGTCAGTGATATCATTTCCAAATATTTTCTCCCATTCTGTAGGTTGTCTTTTTGTTTTGTTGATGGTTTCCTTTGCTGTACAAAAGCTTTTAAGTTTAATTACATCCCACTTGTTTATTTTTGCTTTTATTTCTTTTGCCTTAAGAGGCAGATCCAGAAAAATATTGGTATGATTTATGGCAGAGTGTTCTGCCTATGTTCTCTTCTAAGAGTTTTACAGTTTCAGGTCTTTACATTTAATCCATTTTGGTCTTTAATCCATTTTGAGTTTATTTTTTTATATAGTGTGAGGTACTATTCTAATCTCATTGTTTTACATGTGGCTGTCCAGTTTTCCCAGCAGCACTTATTGAAGATACTGTCTTTTCTCCATTGTATAGTCTTGCCTTCTTTGTCATAGATTAATTGACCATAGGTGTGTGGGTCTATTTCTTGGCCCTTTATTCTGTTCCATTGATCTGTGTGTCTGTTTTTGTGCCAGTACTATGCTGCTTTGATTACTGTACCTTTGTAGTATAGTCTGAAGTCTGGGAGGGTGATTCCTCTAGCTTTGTTCTTTTTTTCTCAGGATTGCTCTGGCAATTCAGGGTCTTTGTGGTTCCATATGAATTTTAGGATTATTTGTTCTAGTTCTGTGAAAAATGTCCTGGGTAACTTGATAGGGATCACATTCAATCTGTAGATTGCTTTGGGTAGTATGGCCATTTTCACAATATTAATTCTTCCAATCCAAGAGCACGTGGGTTCGATCCCTGGTCAGAGAACTAGATCCCATATGCATGCCACAACTAGGAGATCCTGCGTGCCGCAACTAAAGATTCTGTATGCTGCAACGAAGATCTGGCCCAGCTGAAATAAATGAATATTTAAAAAAAGAAAAAGAAAAAAGAAAGTTCATGATCATTGTAAATTTTTTTTTTTTTAATTATTTTTTGGCTGCATTGGGTCTTCGTTGCCGCGCATGGGCTTTCTAGTTGTGGTGAGCGGGGGCTACTCTTCGTTGCTGTGCACAGGCTTCACATTGCGGTGGCTTCTTTTTTTTGCAGAGCATGGGTTCTAGGCATGCAGGCTTCAGTAGTTGTGGCACGTGGGCTCAGTAGTTGTGGCTCGCGGGCCACAGAGTGCAGGCTCAGTAGTTGTGGCACACAGGACTTCATTGCTCCATGGCATGTGGGATCTTCCCGGACCAGGGCTCGAACCTGTGTCCCCTGCATTGGCAGGTGGATTCTTAACCACTGCACCATCAGGGAAGCCCTGTAAATTTGTTCTAATCCTATGGAAATACAGCACAAAGAGAGCTCTGAGAATCTGCACTGTTTCTTTGTATGTAATAGCAAAAAAAATTGGAAATGACCACCCCCAGTAGGGGAGTGGCAGTAGGATAAGATGACACAATAGCGTCCAACTGTAATTACTAACACGAAAGGTGCTCACAGTAAAGTAAGGGGGCAAAGAAAGACAAGTCAAACCGTTCATGTATAGTGGTGTTGTGTGTGTGTGTGTTTGTGTGTGTGCGTGTGTGTGTATGTGTTTATGTAAAAGAAGAAAGGAGTGAAGGGGGATTGTATAGGAGTGGACAAGACCTAGAAGCCCTTTGTTGTTGGCCTAGTTTACTTCCAGTTTTTCATAACTCTAAAGGAGGCTCTCATGAGCATCTTTCTGCCTGTGGCGGTTTTTGTAAGGTGTGTCTCCTGTGGTGGAGCTGCTATGTCAGTGAACGCAGAGTTAAATCCCTGGACACAGAGCTTTATTTTGCTCCACTAATCAAATTGTCTGCACGGTGTCAGAGCCACGCCTTTCTGCTGCTGTGTTTACGTCTTTATCTGGCAGGAACATGCTCTCCACCCCAGCCTAACCACTCTTCTATTCCATTTTCTACCATTCCCAGGCGGTCTTCTTCCAGATGAACTTCAGAATCATTTGCAAAGTTTTTAAAAACTCTTATGGGCGTTGGTTGGTATTAGGTAACAGTTATTGTACATTTCAGGGAAAAGCGACATCTTCACACAGTTGGGCTCT
This sequence comes from Mesoplodon bidens, assembly GCF_964165515.1. NCBI lineage: Eukaryota > Metazoa > Chordata > Mammalia > Artiodactyla > Ziphiidae > Mesoplodon > Mesoplodon bidens. Next base: position 9,689,640 of record NC_138161.1, on the reverse strand, counting down.
CCTCCCACAGGGAAATGTGGTGGTCTCTTCATTGATTAAAAAGCATTCACTGGGCTTCCCTGGTGGCGCAGTGGTTGAGAGTCCGCCTGCCGATGCAGCGGACACGGGTTCGTGCCCCAGTCCAGGAGGATCCCACATGCCGCGGAGCGGCTGGGCCCATGAGCCATGGTCGCTGAGCCTCGCGTCTGGAGCCTGTGCTCCACAACGGGAGAGGCCAAAACAGTGAGAGGCCCGCGTACCGCAAAAAAAAAAAAAAAAGCATTCACTTAGGTTCCTAAGCATTGAATTGTTCTTGTGTAAGTCCTTCTTATGTCTTAAATATATTAGAATTTATACATGTATTTCTGCTGTTATCAGTGGGGTTATTTTCTACTATATGTTTTAACTGGTTGTTGCCACATAGGGAACTATCAATTTATAGAATTTGGAAACCAGCCAACCTAGTGAATTTATTTCTAAGTTTTTTCAGCTAATTGTGTTGAGTTCTTTGGGTAGACAGGTGTACATATCATCAACCAGCCCTGAGTTTGTGTTTTTTCCCAGTGTTTTGTTAGCATTTTCTGGAAGAAGGTTAAATAATAATGATACTATCAGTGTATCAGTAACAGTAACGTTAGCTGCTGTAACAAAGAAGTCCAAAAATTCAGTGCCACCATAAGACTGAAGTTTCTCGCTCGTGAATCAGTTCTGCATGCTGGTCCGGATTGGGCAGCTTTCTTCCATATGGTCATTCCAGAGACTCAAGCCAGGGACTCTGCCATCTTTAACACGTGCCTTCCAGAGTTGCTCTGTTCACTGCCACTCTGTCCTACAGTGCTTAGACCTTAATGGCACATGTTACTTCCACTCATATCTTCAAGGGAGAAAAATATCGGCTGGTCCAGCAGCCCTGGCCCAGCTGTACCCTTTAGCACAGGAGGGGACTTGATTTAGGTGGGCGGTCCCCATCCCTGCTCCTGCCTGGCATGCACTAATCTTAATGGGAGTGCCTCAGCCCTGCAGATCCATCGTACTGCTTGTCTCATCAGGGATAAGCTTGTTCCTTATTTACTAACCTTAATAACTTCTTATCTTTATATGACAAGAAATATATGTCGTTTCACGACCTCATCCGTTTGTAAGGTATTAATTGTGTTTTTCCCAAGCAGCACAGTTCTGCCTTCCATTTTACTCATGTGCTTTTGGTGATTGTTACCTGGCTTAAGCCAGATTCTCCCAATGCCTGAGATGTGTCTTGGAAGTAAATTTGTTGGAAGGTGTGCTGATTCAGATGTTGTGGGGTGAAGGAAGGAACACTGAGCTTGGGGGCGGAGCATCAGGGTTCATGGTCAGACTCACCACTTCTCAGCTTGGGGCAGATGTGCTGGTTGCCACCCACTCACCTCCTCTTCCTTCTTGTCAAAAGAACCCAGGTATGTTTAGGGGTCGGGTGGTAGCCCCCATCTTCCCGCCCCAGTGGTGAATATTATTGTTTGAGGACTTAATCACATGACCTTCTCTGACCATGAGATGTGGCCGGCCGGCTTCTGGAAAGGAGTTCCTCTAATACAGAGAGACAAAAAGGGAACAAACTTTTTTTTTTTTTTTTTTACTCCTCTCTGTAGTCATGTGAGAATTTAATGCCAGATATGTGACAGATATCAGAGGTTATGGCAGGAAAAGACTGAAGATAAGTCAGTTCACTGCTGGGAGCATATAAGCATGAAAAGGTTTGGGTTCTTTTAGGACGTCGTTGAGCCCTTGCATTAAGCAAATGCAGAAGTAGGCTCCTCTAGACCGGGGTTTCTCAGCCTTGGCACTGTTGACTGTCTCCGATGGGGCTGGGGTGCTGTCCTGTGCGTTGTAGGGTGTTTATCAGCATCCTGGTCTCTGTCCCCCAGATGCCAGGAGCACCCCGTCTCCCCTTCTGTGACAGCCAGAAATGTCTCCAGACATGGCCAAGTGTCCCTTGGGGGGAAAATTACCCCATTTTGAGAACCACTGGTTTGGACTTTTGGCTGTGAGGTGGTAGATTTCTTCACTGAGACTTGTATAGTCAGATACCCTATTCTTTTTTTTTTTTTGTGGTACGTGGGCCTCTCACTGTTGCAGCCTCTCCCATTGCAGAGCACAGGCTCCAGACACGCAGGCTCAGCGGCCATGGCTCACAGGCCCAGCCACTCCACGGCATGTGGAATCTTCCCAGACCGGGGCACGAACCCGTGTCCCCTGCATCGGCAGGCGGACTCTCAACCACTGTGCCACCAGGGAAGCCCAGATATCCTATTCTTTACATCCAAAAGCTTCCTAACTGATCTGCAACCTTGGACCATCCTTAACCCATGGGGAGCCTGTTTCCTCTGCGAGCTGATGCAGGCACACTTGTTTCTTGACAATAGAGGGGTGTGTGTGCCCTTAAAAATGCACAGTGTCCTGTGCTGACCTGTGCCCTTGCTGTTGGCATTCCTCTGGTTCTCGCTGGAATCAGGCTTTTCGGGAGTAGCTGCCGATGACTTCCTGTCTCCCCATCTGCACAGGTTTCCTCCTAAGTACAGAACTTCCTCATGTTTCTGCGGATATCGTGTTCTTCCAGCACTTGCTTTATGCCAGCCACATGTCTGCCTGTCAGTTCTGCGTGTCCCGGGCAGTTTTACAACTGCTGGAGTTTGGAGAGGAGAGGCAGCGTTGGGCTTGAGGTGATCTGGAGAGAGTAAGCCAGGCTCTCAGGCCTCGGTCACCGTTCCTGGGCGTGTTGGTGGTGGTCCCCCCACCCAGAGCTGGTTCTTTCACTGTGGCCTGCTTCTGTGCACAGAGCTCATCTCAGGGACGGGGCAGCCGAGGGAAAGCACCGAGGAACGGGACCGCGGGTGGGATTCAGGTCAGATCTGAACGGGCGGCGCCTCATGGGAGAGGTGTGATCTCCGCCTCCCAACTTGAGACTGAATTACATTCCTTGCCGCTGTGCCCGCACGTGCTCTACCGCCAGTCCTGGTGCCTTCCAGTGTCCGAGGACCCTGTGGGCTGGCGGAACCCAAGCACCCGGGGAGGACGCATCCCAGGCTCTGAGCAGCCATTCTGAAGCCCTTCTGCTCCGGCAGTGAGGATCGGGAGATGCCACTGGGACTTTTAGTCCCAACATTTAGTCTCATTTGTGCATGCCGGTTCTGTTCTCCCAGGTGTGAATCTGAAAGAATATCGAGTTCTACCAGTAAAACTTTTGGGACTGAAGCCTGTTTGGAATTTTAATGAGACTCTCTACCCAAAATGTTCTTTCTTCCCTTCTGGCTCTTAACAAGTTGGTTATTAGGCTTTTGGTTTGTTTGTTAAATATGTTATTTGTATGTGGATTAAAATAAGTTCAAAAAGCAGAAGAATAACGTATTTCCAGACATTTTGTCATCTAGTATCTGAATGGTATGCTTACTTTTATTCATGTATCTATTGTATAGACTGTGGTTATAAATCCTTAATTATTTCAGTATTCACTGCATCGTGTGTGTCTCAGGGTTGAGACTGTACCCTGAAGGGCATGTTTGCCCCACGTGTTCATTTTCCTTTCCTGTGGTTTCCCTCCCTCGCCCTCCCAAGCTGCTGCGGCGGCTCGGTCACTGCCATTTCAGGGAAGGCCCGATGTTCTCCGGCGTGGCCTACTTTAATATGGAAGTCCTGGCCAGTTGGTTATTGCTCAGTGTCTGTTCTGTTTTTATTCTGTCTGAAGGGTGGAATTGCTGTTGCGGTCCTCTGGCAAGTATTAAATGAGTGTTCAAGCTTGTGCCAACTGGCCAGTCTTATTCACTGTTCAGCTTTGTTTTTGTGGCATGAAATGAACATCCTTATAAAGATGACTGACTTCCAGAAGGAAGGCATGCCAGTACTTTACCATTTGCTTGATGAGAGCCATGCTGTTAAATTGGCTTCCTTACGTCCTTTATAGACAAGCATCAGGCATTCTGAGGTCAGTGCTATCACTGGGAGAGCAGGTCTGGGCTATCTCTTCTGGGAACTTTTATCTATCTATCTATCTATCTATAATTTTTATTGGATTATAGTTGATTTACAATGTTGTGTTCATTTCTGCTGTACAGCAAAGTGAATCCGTTATACATATACATATATCCACTCTTTTTTATATTCTGTTCCCATATAGGTCATTACGGAGTGTTGAGTAGAGTCCCCTGTGCTATAAGTAGGTCTTTATTAGTTGTCTATTTTATATATAGTAGTGTGTATATGTTCTCTTCTGGGGACTTTTAAAGGAAACATTTAAAAGTTCATTTTAAAGGCTAGAGCATTTTAAAATATAATTTAACTCCCCTCACCCATATTGTTAAATTACCCTAAAGTTTTTTAAATTGTGATAAAATACATATAACATAAAGTTTATCATCTTAACCATTTTTAAGTGTATTAAGTTACTTTTTGAGTCCTCGGGCTACCCTTTTGGAATTTTTAATCATGTTTTTTTACATAGAACCGTTCTAAATCATGCCGAGAGTCCTGGAGAATATCAGACTATCAGACTGTATAATGTCAGAGTAAAACAAAGTGAAACGTAGACATTGCCTTGGGTGGAGTGAAGTGAGACACTTCCTGGTCTCTATTAGTAGAGCTCAGATGTGGTTCAAACTTTTTTTTTTCAAACTTACATTTTGCATGTTTTTTTTCACTTTTTTTTTTTTTTGGCGGTACGCGGGCCTCTCACTGTTGTGGCCTCTCCCGTTGCGGACCACAGGCTCCGGATGCGCAGGCTCAGCGGCCATGGCTCACGGGCCCAGCCGCTCCGCGGCATGTGCAATCCTCCCGGACCGGGGCACGAACCCGTGTCCCCTGCATCGGCAGGTGGACTCTCAACCACTGCTCCACCAGGGAAGCCCCTACATTTTGTATTTTATTACTTTGTTCTAAGGTCAGTCTGCTAAGCCTATGAATACAATGAGGTTAAAAATATTGTAATTATATCTTAAAGAATACTTTTAAAATAGTATAGTGCCTGGGTGAAATAAATAAGGAAGTTTAATTTCCTGTCTAATCATATTTTTCCTTTCTGGTTAGCACGTAAAAAAGTAATTTTGAAAGCATGGCTATGTTTTCCTTGCCAATTCATCTGTTTCCCTGAGATATTTATTCTACAGTTGTAGAAGAACCTTTCTCTCTCTCTTTTTTTTTAAGTATACGTCCTTTTCATTTAGAGTTAAAACAAACAAACAAACAAAAACATATATATATAGGCATATATAGCTATATATATATATATATATATATATATAATATTAAGCTTACTGGCCGGTCACTTTGGGTTTCTGTTTTCCTGAAAAACACAACCCAAACAATGAAGCTTCCCAGAAATATTCCCTGAGCTTTTCTCGCTGGAGAAGGCTCTTGCCAAAGCGAATGCCCAGATGGAGGCTGGAGAGAGGAAGGCAAAGTCAGGGTCGCCTTCCCTGACCTGAACCGGGTCCAGTCATGGCAGCTCTTGAACAGCTGGGAGGGGCATGAGGAGGGAATCAGGCATTTTCAACCCCTAAAGGGTGCGACTCAGTTCAAGGGGGCTATTTTGCCAATTAAGGGTTAAAAACTCTCACTCAGGACAGGCTGGACCAAGTCCCTGTGTCCCTTCAGGATTGTTAAAAGGAGGCCCTTTGTTCTCTGGTCGGGAAACAGTTTTCAGTTTAGTCCAAGGTGTGGACGTCGCTCGGGAATTCATGTTCCTTGCAGCTCAAGGCCAGTCCGGCAAAAGCAGTTGGGGGAACACAGCATTCATTTTTTTTCTTCTTTTTTGGTGGTAAAATATACACAACATATATTCAACTGTTTTAGCTATTTTTGAGTGTACGGTTCAGTGGCATGCAGCGTGTTACATTGTTGTGCAGCCATCACCGCCATTCATCTCCAGAACTTTTGCATCTTCCCGAGCTGTAAACTCACTCCCCATTTCCCCCTCCCCCAGCCCCTGGTCACACTGCTTTCTGTCTCTATGGTTTGACTACTCTAGGGACCTCATGTAAGTGGAATCATACAGTATCTGTCTTTTTGTGTCTGGCTTATTTCACTTAGCACAGTGCCTTCAGGGTTCATCCAGGTTGTGGCACGTGTCAGAATTTCCTTCCTTTTTAAGGCTGGATAATATTCCTTTGTGCATATAGACCACATTTTGTTTATCCATTCATCCATGATGGGCACTCGGGTGGTTTCCACTATTTGCCTATTGTAAATAATGCTGCAGTGAACATGGGTGTGCAAATATCTGTTTGAGCCCCTGCTTTCAGTTCTTTTGGGTGTGTGCCCAGAAGTGGGATTGCTGGATCAAATGGGAATTTGGTAAACAAAGCAAATGTTTAACATTTAGGGGCGTGCTGCAGTTGCACCATTTGACATTCCCACCAGCAGTGTACAGTGCTCAGTTTTGAAACGTCCCAGGACAGGGCTGCTCTGAGTAGAATGTCTTCTTTTTCAAAAGCAGTGGCAGCTGAGGGCATCAGGCTTGATCCCACCTCCCAGAGAGGACCCAGCAGAACCCCTCCAGGTTCCTACTGAGAAGTGTCTTTGGGAGCCTGAAGTGGGCTGGCAGCGCTGGCCAGGCACTTCACTCGTGCCCAGGCCTGATGGCTTGGGCGCTGGCGTTGACAGCCCACAGGTTAGAAGAGCTTCTGAATCAAGGGTGTCTGCCCTAAGAAAGCCACCGGGCTGAACCAGCACGCGGAGCTTTGACTATGTAGCAGCCAGATGGGGAATGAATCATTATATCTAACGATCTCATTCTCTTTTAAGTTTGCCCTGAAAACATGGAGCTGTTTCCCCCATGGCTGTGCGTTAGTCCTCAGTGAGACAGAGGAAAAGTCTCACGTAGGTAGAATTTGAGATGCTACTTAGTACTACTCAGGTAGAAGGTGTCTTTGAGTGGGACCCACACCCACTTCCTGTGTAAATTAAGTCACACTGGGGCAGGCGGCACCCTGTCTAGGGGAAGCCTTTGTTTCCAAGGGTGCTTCCAATCTACTACATGGAAAACCTTTTCACCCGGCAATTCTGATCTCCAATCTTACCACATTTTTTTTTTAAGATTTGTTTTTTGATGCGGACCATTTGTAAAGTATTGAATTTGTTACAGCATTCCTTCTGTTCTGTGTTTTGGTGGTGTGGTTTTTTTTCTTTGTTTTTTTTGGCCACGAGGCATGTGGGATCTTAGCTCCCCAACCAGGGATCGACACCCCCTGCACTTGAAGGCGAAGGTTTTTTTTTGTTTTTTTGGGTTTTTTTGCGGTACTCAGGCCTCTCACTGCTGTGGCCTCTCCTGTTGCGGAGCACAGGCTCCGGACGCGCAGGCTCAGCGGCCATGGATCACGGGCCTAGCCGCTCCGCGGCACATGGGATCCTCCTGGACCAGGGCACAAACCCACGTCCCCTGCATCGGCAGGCAGACTCTCAACCACTGCGCCACCAGGGAAGCCTTGGAAGGCGAAGTTTTAACCACTGGACCACCAGGGAAGTCCCTCCGGTCTTACCACTTGCAAAACGTTTCTTTAGAGTTTTCTCATTAAATATCCTTTAAGAAATAATATTTTCTTTCCTTTTTAATCTTAAATATTAATGACTATTTACCTTTTCCTTTGTTGCCTTAAAAAGAAATTTCAGATTCCCCCACTCCACCTCTTATTATATGCAGATTTTCTCCTTGTCTTCAGTGTCTCTTGGAATTCTCATCTTTTGGGTCCACAGTTGATTTCGTCTCCAAATATACAACAGTTTGAGTTTTTCTTTTCGAATACAATGTATTCCTCAAACTTTCTTGTTAACACATCTAACTAGTGTCCTTGTTTGCTTCTGTGACAGTAAAGGATATTATTTGTAAATGATTGGATTTCTGTCAGTTCCTTTAAAATGCAATGCATTTTGTCTCCATCTTTAAATCTGGTACTTAACAGTCAGCTTGTCATTATAATAAGAGGAGATGCTTGTTGATTGCTTGCTTTTTTGTCAGGCCCTGAGCTAATTTCCTTAAGTGTGGTATCTCATGATGCTTGAAACTTTGTTAAGCACCATTATCCCTGTGAAACCGCAGCCCAGAAAGGTTAAGGGATTTACCCAACAGATGATGGAACTGGAATTCCAGGCTCTGACCCCCAAGCTCACAAGCTTAAACCAGGCGTTATAATAGCCTCAGTCTTATTTGTTTGTTTAACCTTCGTGTTGAAGCACATATTAAGTGCCAGGCTCTGTGGGAAGTGTGTTAACAAAATCACTATGACCCAGGCAGTATTTTAGCCCCATTATTCATGATGAGAATGGTACAGAGGGGAATCAGTGTCATAGCTGCTCCAAGGAGCAGCCTTGCAGATCCTGTCCGGCCAAATCCTGACTGTAGGTTGGATGAAACCAGTTCATGATCTCTGGGTATCTCTGCTCTACCCCTGAACCTGTGTGCTTTGATCTAACTTACCAATCTGATGGGTGAAAAGTATGGCATTTCATAGTAGTTTCTTTGTTTTGTTTTGTTTTGTTTTGTTTTTGGTACGCGGGCTTCTCACTGCTGTGGCCTCTCCCGTTGCGGAGCACAGGCTCCAGACGCGCAGGCTCAGCGGCCATGGCTCACGGGCCCAGCCGCTCCGCGGCATGTGGGATCCTCCCGGACCGGGGCACGAACCCACGTCCCCTGCATCGGCAGGCGGACTCTCAACCACTGCGCCACCAGGGAAGCCCCTTTGTTTTGTTTTAAATTTTTAATTTTATTTATTTTTGGCTGCATTGGGTCTTCGTTGCTGTGCGCGGGCTTTCTCTAGTTGTGGCGAGCGGGGGCTACTCTTCATTGCGGCGCGCGGGCTTCTCACTGCGGTGGCTTCTCTTGTTGCAGAGCACGGGCTCTAGCTGCATGGGCTTCAGTAGTTGTGGCACACAGGCTCTGTAGTTATGGCACATGGGCTTAGTTGCTCTGCAGCATGTGGAATCTTCCTAGACCAGGGCTCGAACCCGTGTCCCCTGCATTGGCAGGCAGATCCTTAACCACTGTGCCACCAGAGAAGTCCCTCGTAGTAGTTTTAATTTGCATCTTTTAAATCAGGAAGGACGAGCATCTTCTCATTTTTCTAAGTATTATCTGGTTATATCCTTTGTTCTTCTCTGCATTTTCAAATCAGACAGCTTCCTTCATCTTCAGTGTACCTTTCCCTCAAGAGGCACTGACTCCCCAACTCAGATATGCTGTGTTGCTTGGATTAACATGGGCAGCGGGCTTCCCTGGTGGCGCAGTGGTTGAGAGTCCGCCTGCCGATGCAGGGGACACGGGTTCGTGCCCCGGTCCGGGAAGATCCCACATGCCGTGGAGCGGCTGGGCCCGTGAGCCATGGTCACTGAGCCTGCGCGTCCGGAGCCTGTGTTCCGCAGCGGGAGAGGCCACAACAGTGAGAAGCCCGCGTACCGCAAAAAAAAAAAAAAAAAAAAAAAAAAAACATGGGCAACATACAATGAACAATCCATTCCACATGTCCTGGTCATGCCCTCAGTTTTTGGTTGTGTTTCTTTTTCTAATTAAATTAAATGGGGTAACAAATTTAAATGAGAAAGAAATAGCAACCGCCTTGTTCATTTGAAATGAATGGTTGTGGTTCCTTGTAATTCCATTTATATGGGAAGAAGTGTATTCGTCAGAATAGGAAAGGTTATGCCATGGTAACAAACAGTCCCCAAGCTCAGTGATTTTTATAGTATTGTTGAGTCCTGCCTCAGTGGGTCAGCGGGTGGTTTCTGCTCTCATAGTTTCTCAGGGACCCAAGCTGGGAGGGGCTCCAGTTCAACCTGTGTCTCCGTGATCTTAGAGGCCAGGAAAGAAAACCCACTGGGCTTTGAGTTGGCTTCTAAAGCCTGTACCAGAAGTGACACATCATTCCACTCCTCTCACTGGCCAGAGTAAGTCATGGTGACACGCCTACATTCAAAAGGGCAGAGAAATGGGATCCTGCTGCTGTACAGCCCGAGTGAGCCAAACACTTTTGGATCCCAGATGACCACCTTAGGAGCTACAGCCCATCTTTTGCACCTCAGTTAGCAAAAGTCCTTAGACTATGCTGAGCAAAAGTGAGATTGTGACTTCAAAAGCAAGAGCTCTGCCTGACAAACATAACAGGTGAGCACAGAGCTTAGTTCTCCTCCTCCGAGATCATGGAGAAAGCCCACAGCTGCAGTATCGGTAAGCCAGTGAGTCACAGACATGGTTCCCTAAAAGCTGTGTCTTCAGGACTGGCCAGCTGATACTTTTTGAAACTGGGTGATGGGTACTTTGCTGTTCTCCCTGCTTTTCTATATGTTTGAAAATGTCCATAATAAAACGCACTGTTTCCTGTGCATTTCCCACAGTCGTTTCCTCTCTTCCTCGACACCTCAGTTCTTACCCACTGTTACAGCATGTGTTTCCAGGTCACCTCCTCAATTTTTCTTTTTGACACGAGCACATTAAAAAATTATTTTGTTGGCTTGCCCTTTGTTTTAAGCTCTCAGACTCTTACAAATAATAGTTTAAGGTATTTCTTGACGACCTCTAGGTATAGCTAGTTTTTTAGTTGTAGTTTTATTGAATTTGAGAGTTCCATTAGACCACATACTTCTGATGGAAAATATTATTTTGCTTCTTTTCCCTTTATCTCCTACATAACCTCATTATGTAGGATCCCATTTCTCTGCCCGTTTGAACATAGGCGTGACACTGTGACTTACTCTGGCCAGTGAGATGAATGGAATAATGTGTCACTTCCGGCACAGGCTTTAGAAGCCAACTCAAAGCCCAGTGGGTTTTCTTTCCCGGCCTCTGAGATCACAGAGACCCCTCCATGAGCTGAAACCCCTCCTAGCCTGGGTCCCTGAGAAGTTACAGAGAGCAGCGTATGTTTTAGAAGTGGGATCATTTTCTTCACTTCTAGGAAGAAAGCTGTCATGGCCCTAAGACCACATGGTCCGGGGGCAGCGGTTCTGACACACGTCCTGTGACCGTCTTGCGGGATGCCTGCCTTGTAGGAGGCAGGTGCAGAAGGCTGAGAACAGCAGAGGAAGGAGATCTTGGGTGCGGGCCCCAGGAGCTCACCAGCGAGCTCAGCCCAGAAGCACGTGGCCATTAGCACAGCACGCGAGTCGGTGACATGCGTACTTGGAACCGGGCGGAGCACAAATAAACGTGTTCCCCGCCTAGAGTTGGGGACCATTCTGCCTCGTTGAGCTGGGTGCACAGCTGAGTCTCCCATGGGGAAAATATTCAGGCAGAGCCCGCACGAGGCAGGCAGGAGCCACAGGTGGACCTGTGCTCTTAGGAAGCTTGAAGCTGAAGCATTAATACATGGAGCAGGTGAATGGGGCAGGACTTGCACCGTAGAGGCCTTTGAGCAGCTTTTTAAGAAGTGTGGACTTTACCCTGTCGGCTTTCAGTAAATATTTGTGAGTTGTATGGATTGTTTCACTGTAATGACGGCCACTCGGTATAGAAGATTGAGTCATGAGGACCCACCCAGTGCTCTGCGTGTGGTCACTCGATGCCACGAAGGACGGCGTTGACCTACTCCCGACAGGGGGTTGCCCTGTTAGCAAGAAATCCGCCGACCGTGTTTCTCAGATGCGGCCAATGCCCAGGGATGCTTTAGCGCAGCCCAGGCCTGTGTCCTGCTGGAGGAGGCCCAGCTCAGGGGGACTGTCATTCCATGCCAACAGGGATCTGACTTCCTTCTGGGGAACTGAATGGTGAGGACGCAGGAGTCATGGCCTGTACGTGTGTCCCAGACACTCAGGGCCACCTGGCTGTGCAGCCAGGCTGGGATAATGATGGGGAAATCCAGGGCTTCCGTGGCATACAAACGAGGGTTTTCTTGGGGACGGGAGGTCTGTGTTCTGCTTAGTCTCACGTGTAGACTAGAGGCTTCCGCAGACAGAAGCACACGGCTCCATCAGAAACTGGCCTGACAGGAACAGAGTCCCTTTGAAGGGATGCAGCGTTTCCCTTCAGTGCTGGGGGCTTCCCGGCCCCGTGGCCCTGATGCTGGCTCGTGGCCCCCCCTCCCCAAGCCCTCCCGCGCGGTCCCTCTGTCCTGTCATGTCCCACCTCTTACAGCCACACCGGGGCCTGCTGGTGTCTTCCTGGCCTCGGCACATGTCCTCTCCACAGTCAGTGTCACTGCTTTCTTCCTTATGTGCTTTTCCTCTTGTTTTCCAGGCTCTCCAGAGTAACCTGAAGTATTCCTTGCTGCCGAGACGGCTCATTATCAGCAAGAGATTAGCTCAGTGCCTGCATCCTGCTTTGCCCAGCGGCGTGCACTTAAAAGCCCTAGAAACCTATGAAATTATCTTTAAAATTGTGGGGACCAAATGGCTGGCCAAGGATTTGTTCCTATACAGGTATGATAGCATCCCCACCGTTTTACTTTTTTATTACCCAAGTAGTCCATGTTTCAGTTCACAAGATGAGAAAATGAGAAACAAAAAAATACAGAGGGGTGTGTCAGGTCACCATAACGCCATCACAGAGGGAACCAGGGCTCACCTTCTGGAGAATGTCCTCCCTGACTTTTCTCTAAGTCGGAGTGTAACGTGCAAACTGCCTGTCACCTGCTCTGGGCCAACAGTTGATTGTGACTGTCTCCTGACAAGCGAGCATCTCTATCACCAGTGTAGATGGCTGGCTGGCTGGCTGGCTGCTTTTGAAAACCCCCTTGGGCTGGCCAGTCGCTTGGAGCTTCTGAGCAGGTGTCTCATTTTCCCTCCTCTCCCTTTTTCTGTCCCGAAGCTATGGGTTGTTCCCTCTTCTGGCACATGCAGCCATGTCGGTGAGGCCCGTGCTGCTTGGCCTGTACGAGAAGTACTTTCTTCCGCTGCAGAAGCTGCTCCTGCCAAGCCTCCAGGCCTTCATCATCGGCCTGCTGCCCGGCCTGGAGGACGGCTCGGAGATCTACGACAGGTGGGTCTTATCCAGAGCTGACGGCTGTGCCCATCCAGGTGGGCCGCCCATGTGGTTTGCATTTTATTTCACTGCTGTATAAGAAACAGGGACAGTGGGACTTCCCTGGTGGCGCACTGGTTAAGAATCTGCCTGCCAATGCAGGGGACACGGGTTCGAACCCTGGTCTGGGAATATCCCACATGCCGTGGAGGAGCTAAGCCCATGTGCCACAACTACTGAGCCTGCGCTCTAGAGGCCATGAGCCACAACTACTGAAGCCCGCGCACCTAGAGCCGTGTTCCACAACAAGAGAAGCCACTGCAATGAGAAGCCCGTGCACCACAATGAAGAGTAGCCCCCGCTCGCCACAACTAGAGAAAAGCCTGTACGCAGCAACGAAGACCCAACGCAGCCAAAAATAAATAAATAAATAAATAATTTTTAAAAAGAAACGGGGACAGAAGTGCAGAGACCCGTGAAGCAGGGCGGGTTGATGTTGACATTTCTGTGGTGGTCTCTGCCTGACGAAATACCGTGTGTGCCTGGGAATTACCTCACTTCCGGGTGAGGGTCAGAAGGTAAGAAAGTTTCCTGGAGTCGCAGTCAGTGGGCAGCAGAGATGGGATTCTACTCCCCATATGTCACATTCTGAAGTCCTCCCTCCTGTTATACGAGGCTGCTTCCAAATGAAAAAGCAAGGCCACGTTTCATTCATGGATAAGCTCAAAAAGGGGTGAGGCTAAGCAGAATAGCTTTTTTTTTTTTTTTTGCGGTACGCAGCCCTCTCACTGTTGTGGCCTCTCCCGTTGTGGAGCACAGGCTCCGGACGCGCAGGCTCAGCGGCCATGGCTCACGGGCCCAGCTGCTCCGCGGCATGTGGGATCTTCCCGGACCGGGCCACGAACCCGTGTCCCCTGCATCGGCAGGCGGACTCTCAACCACTGCACCACCAGGGAAGCCCAGCAGAATAGCTTTTGACAAGTTTCAGAAGCACCTTGGAGAAATTTATCAAACTTATATGCATAAAAGTTCGTGCGGTGGTGTGTGTTTGTTTTGGTCATTACTTAGGAACAGGAGAGAGGAGAGAGGCTGTATCCATTCAGATTGCGTATACAGAGTGTCCTGTTTTTCTGGAGAATCATAATGTAAGAACTCACTTCCAGTGTATTAACTACTCTGGGTGATGCTGCAGTGATTAACTTCTGTTCATAGGACCCATTTTCAGAGCCCACGTGCAGCCTGACTGGGAGGTTTAGAAACCTGTGTGCTTGCAAAAGTTTCCATTTGATTACACAAGAAACTGCTCGAATTTTCTCCATGCCAGAGGCCCCAGCCGTGCCACCTTGGCCTATTTTGTGTCGGCAGTGACTGGAGGGTGCAGGCAGTGGAATCTCACAGTCAGTCCAAAGTCCACTCAAGTGCTCCCCTCAAGGAAACCAGATAATCAGAATGGCTTGTGGGACAGTCGCTGGTGACCAAGGGTGCATTAAAGTCACAAGCATCTGTGCTGGGATTGGATGTGCATTTGACCGTTTGGAGCTTTCACACAGAGCGGGTGGTGGCCATTCACTTCCCAGTGGGGAATCCACCTCGGCGGTGCACTGAGTCACTAGCATCCACTTCCCTAGGAGGCAGGGTCTGTCTCGTTGCTGTTTTAAACCTCGCACCATACCCTGAGAGTCTGGGTAGGTGTGTGCATAAGGGAACAGTCAGGGTCATGTGGGATCCACAAGAGGACCTTTACCAGACTGTTTCTTGACTCCTAGTTGCAGGCTCTTTCTAGAGTTCTGATCCATTCACGTTTTCCTAACAGATGTGTGTATGTAAATGCTTTTTCCCCACCATCTGAAGATGAATACATCAGCTCCCAAAGTGTATTGGTTTTTTTAATCTGTAAGAGTGAATCACACCAGGAGCATGTCAGGAGTTGGGGGTGTTGTCATGTGTTCTCCTAGTTGATAAACAGATGTTCATTTGAACAGTCGCTAAAGTTGCTTAACACGGGTGTCTTCTCCCAACATTGTGATTTCTTGATGTTGAACCAAGAGCTGAGCGAAGCTGCCTGAACCACTGAGTAGAGGCAGGTGTGACAGAAAGCCAAGCCCAGCGACTGCAGCCCTCAGAGGTAGGAGGGACTGGCCTTCCGAGGTGGAGGCTGGTCTAGGGTTGTGTGGTCTCAGAGCACAGCAGTCAGGTGACCGCACTTATCCGTGTCAGTTGGAGAGAGTTCAGCAACGATTCTTCCCCAGCGTGCATAGGAATTGAGTCAGACACCCCCGACCCCAGCAAATACTCTGCAGAGACAGGAAGGGGTGTCTGGGGGGGCGGGGCGGCGTGATGTCCAAGGCGGTAGAAAAGGCTAAGGAGTGAGTGAGTCAGTTTGGGGCTGGTGAGGACGGGTGACTCAGGGGTCTTGTGGAGGCGGGGACAGTTCCTGGTCTGTTCTTGTCAGTGAACCATAAGGGAATGGAAATTTTGGCCAGTGTTAGGACTCGTTACTCACCCTGGCTTTCTAATAACCCTTTGATGTCTGCAGATCACTCCTGGCCAGAATTCCTTTTTTAAAGTGCCTGAGAAGTAGCCACATAGTTTGCTGTGTTTTGCTGTACGGAGAAAACAGGATTAGTGGTGTTGGGGGCGGGAGAATACTCCACTCCTGTTCTGAGAAGATGGAGGAGAGGCGGAGGTTTTCAGTGGTTGGAAAGCAGGCAAAACCCAGCTCCCCAGAGATGTCCCTTTAAATCAGTGGCTCTCAGCCCGGGGTGCTTTCTGTCCCCCAGGAGACACTTGGCAATATCTGGGGACACTTCTGGTTGTTACACCTGGGGCGGGGAGGGTGCTACTGGCATCTAGTAGGCATTTTTTGTATGAAATGTTTTAATATACATGGAAGTGATTATTAAAAAGTAAGCTGAAGACAGTTTGGCTTATAGTAAAGGGAAAGAGTGGCATTCCTCTGACAGTTGTTTCAAATGCCAGCTGTGTGTCAGATGCTTGTCTGGGCATTGGGGGGCGTCAGCCAGCAGAGCAGACTTAGTGGTGACGGTGGCTATGTGGCCTCAGCATCAGCTGTTCTCCTGTGCTGAGTTTTTGCCCAAAGACTCTTAGGTATTTTCACAACATTTGCATCCCTTTTCCTTACCATAGCTGAGAGCTGAAATGCACAGAGGTTTCACTTCTGTGCAAGTGAAATCCCTTTGTGGGAGTTTGCCTCCGCTGTTGTATTGATAGATGCTATCACCCGGCCTGCAAGCTTTGTGTTCGCAGTCGGCGGGAAGGTGCCCCGTCAGCTGCAGGTGCACCCCGAGCGGAGAAGGGCCAGGCCTCGGTCAGTGTCAGTGGAAAAACAAGCCCGCACCCACTGATGCTGCTGCTTCTCTTAGAGGACGGCCGAGAAATCGCTGACGTCGTGTCATGGGAGACCTGGATAAAGATAAAGAGGCGAATAAATGCTGGTCGTCCGCAGGAGGGCTTCCTGGAGTGGGAGCCAGTGTATGGAGGTGCTGTGGGCAGAGTGATGGGAACTCGGCTCCAGACCTTCTGGAATGTACCGTGCGGCAGGAGGCCCAGGGGAATGTTGTCCCCAGTGTTTCTAAAATCCGGTGTCACTGGGCACATTTTTGGCTGTGCTCAGGTCGGGGGTGTCTTTATCATTATTTAGGTCTTCAATCAGTCACATTAGCCTTTGTTTTTTTTTTTTAATGACTCCTCCTACTTTTATACAGAGTGGCTGATCTGCTCATCCACTTTGGGCAGTGGAACCTGTAAGCACCATGTAAGCACCACGGCATCCACAGCACGGCCGGAGACGGAGACCGATCTCTGCCACAGGGTGACACAAACGGTCAGATGCTGCCTCTTGGCCAAGAAGCCGCACCCCTCGGTGACATGTTTGTTTCAGCAAATTCCGTTTCAGTGACAGCCAGCAGGTGGACAGACACAGAGGGGCGAGAGATGGCAGCATCTCAAAATGAGGAGGAAGTTGGTGCTTCCCGGCCAGGGAGAGAGAGCAGCGCCCGTGAGAGCCCGCGGGATGCGCCCTCATTCTGTGATCTCCCGCCCACAGGACGGACGCGCTGCTCCTGAGGCTGTCCCTGGTGGTCGGCAGGGAGGTCTTCTACGCCGCCCTCTGGGGGAGCGTCCTGGCGAGCCCGTCCATCCGCCTGCCCGCCTCGCTCTTTGTGGTGGGCCACATCAGCCGGGGCTCGCCCGGCAGGGAGCAGAAGTACATGCTGGGGACCGACTACCAGCTCACGGTGGGTGCCGTGCTCCCGGCGGCGTGGCGGGCTGGCTCCCCGGCGCAGGTGTCACCAGGGCCACGGGGTGGGGCGAGGGGCGGGGCGAGGGGCGGGGCGGGGCTGAGCAGCGGGAAGCAGAGGCGCTCTGAGGTTGGGCAGGCGAGGAGGCAGCGTCCCTGCGTAAGCCGCGATGGCGGCGTTGGCTTCGAGCACCTGCGTCCCGTTTGTGTATTCATGCGAGGAGGGCCCTCCGGGAGGCCCCGCAGCTTCCACGTTACGGCTGGCCGTCGACGGCTCTCCGCGGAGCCTGGCTGGGGTCCGCTGTTGAGCCACAGACAACCTCGTTTTCTTCCCCTGCCCCTGTCACACCGCCCACTGCCCGCACAGTAGGCTCGCTCCAGCTCCGGCCGTCATCCCCGCCGCCCTCCTCTCCTCTGGCTGCTCTCACACCTAGGCTGTCCGTGCCCAGGCCCCTCTTCCCTGCCAGCGACCTGCCTTCTCATGACCTTGAAGGATGGGAACTTCCCAGATCTTTGTCTCTTTTCCCCAAACTTCCCATTTGTTGAATGGCCTGCAGTCTGTCGCCACCTAGTGGTGGACCCAAGGCTTTGAAGTTAAAATGTTCAAAAACTGAATCCGTCATTGACAAAGTTGCACCGATAACTTACCCCTCTGAGTCCGTTCCTCTTTGCAAAGTGGGAATAATAGAGCTTCCTCACGGGGCTCTCTGAGGAAAAGGGTGATGAAAAGGACCTCTGCTTAGGGCAGAGGAGACCCTCAGTAGTCACGTTCCCTTCTTCCCTGCCCTGTCAGTACCACTTTGTTTCTTTCTCCGTATTCACTGCCCTGCCGCGGCTTCTTAGGTCTCGTTCCTGGACCATCATGTAATTTTCTAACCGGTTTCTCCCCATCCAGTCCTTTTTCGGTTGCTAAGAGATTCACTTTGCTAAAACATAGCTTTGCTCAGATCTGTACTGTGCTTGCAAAATACCTGTTTCCTGCAGGTAAAATCCATCCTCAAGAGTATTCTAACAGTCTGTTCGCAGCTCACCAGATGCCTCACTCTCCACTTCAGGCCCATTACACTCCCAGAGCTGGCTGCCTGGCCTGGCCTGGCCTGGCACGTCTGTGATGCTGTCTTTGCTCCAGCCAGCCCCTCGTCCTGCACTCACTGCCTGTCCCTCCTCTCCCCCATCTCAGCGTATCTCCTGCCTGTATTACAAAAAACTCAGCTCACCCCCAAAGCTTCACTGTTCTCCCCAGTTGAAAGATCTCTCCCTTTCTTCTTCCCAGTTCTAATAGATTTTTTTTTTTTTTTTGCGGTACGTGGGCCTCTCACAGTTGTGGCCTCTCCTGTTGCGGAGCACAGGCTCCGGACGCGCAGGCTCAGAGGCCATGGCTCACGGGCCCAGCCGCTCCGCGGCATGTGGGATCCTCCCAGACCGGGGCACGAACCCGTGTCCCCTGCATCGGCAAGTAGACTCTCAACCACTGCGCCACCAGGGAAGCCCATCTCATAGCTTTTTGTTACCACTTGTCATATGGCTCTTGTCTATTATGCAGCTGTATTACATCTATCTATGCTCAGAAAAGACACCCAAAATGTCTACTTAATTGGTTTGGAATCCATTTGACTGACTGTCTTTGGAGTTTTAGTGTAGCTGAAAGTTCCTATTGGAACCTAAATGTATTCGTTTCTGGGATTATAGAATTTGAGGTCTTAGAATCTGACGATCTGGTCCAAACCCCTCCATCTCTGAGATGGAACAGTGAGGGCTGCAGCTGAAGGTGTTCCCGATGTCACACAGCCCCCCTGGCGTCTGGAGCTACAACCAAGTTTCCCGTATTTAGATCTTATTATTCTGTTCACGATATAACACGGTGGTTTCAAGATTCCCAGGAAGAGTTATTTTCATTTTTATGACTAGAAAGAGTAGCCTCCAAATGATGTCCAGTGTCTTGGGCATGAAACGATCGTGGCTTTTCGTCTTTTGTAGGTAAAGTCCTTATGTGCATCCCTGCTGGACTCAAACGTGCTGGTGCAAAGAAATAATCTGGAGATTGTCCTGTTCTTCTTCCCATTTTATACCTGTCTGGTAAGCCGTTTGTGTTTTTGAGGGGAGTCGCTGGTCTTTCCTGAGGCCGTGGGGCAGACGGGAGAGGTCCGAGCCGTCTCTCCTGGAGGGGAGGGCGCCACTCAGTGACCGCTCGCTTTCAGCCATTCAGGGTCCTCGGTCATTTCTGTGAGGGTGGTGTTTCCATAGCGAAAATTGAATAGCCTCTTTCCCTGGTCAGCGTGTGAAAAACCCACCCCTTTTGAGAACCGCCTCTTTAAGATAAAGCTTTTGTAGACTGGTAAGGAGGGGTCACATGTCGGAAAGCCAGCGATTTACTATGTCATCTCCTTGCAGTATAGTTCTCTCTTTCCTCCTCATAGGATTGCAACGAGAGAGCCATCCCCCTGCTCAGATCCGACATGGTGCGCATCCTCTCGGCCGCCACCCAGACCCTCCTGAGAAGAG
Source organism: Mesoplodon bidens (assembly GCF_964165515.1). NCBI lineage: Eukaryota > Metazoa > Chordata > Mammalia > Artiodactyla > Ziphiidae > Mesoplodon > Mesoplodon bidens. The sequence goes on along the minus strand of NC_138161.1, from coordinate 9,669,994 downwards.
ATATGTCTCTGAACAGAAGGCTTTACGCGTGGTTACTAGGTACTGAGTAATTCGCGGGAGTTGAAAAGTCAGAGCTAAGGTGAAACCTTTGAGTGCTGATGTTTGGAATAAAGTCGCAATCTTGTTGATACATTTCTGAATCACAAAGTGTGGAAAGATAACACGGTGACTGAATTGGCACTGGTCAGCTGAGTTCCGCTGCCTACCCCACAGCTTTGGTTATTTTGCAGCTGTTACATAAAAAAAAACGGAAGTAATGGGATTTTTAAAATGTTAACCGAATTCCGTTTTAAGAACCTTGAAAGACCACACAATGATGGTTGCTAAGCCTTATTCAGGAAGGAGTTGCATGGGATAAGGCTGTGTGTGAGAAACCCAGAAACATGGAATATATGTAAAAGAAAGTTTTGTCTGGATGGGAACGTTTGTGGCATTGACACGTTTGGGCAGATACTTGGATGACTTTGGAAGAGCATGAGAACCCTGGTTCATGTTTCTGTGAGCATGTGTTCTTGTGAACAGACTGCAGACCTGTAGGAAAAGAGCCGTTGACTGTTGGTTGGATGGAAGGCTTCAGGGGGACAAGTCCAGGAAATCACAGGGCCTAAAATTCCCAAGTCCGTGTACCTAAGAGAAGGTGGTTTACAGAGCGATTGTGAAAAAACTCCGTAGTTTTTTTTTTTAGAAAGACTTTATTATTTTATTTATTTTTATTTATTTTATTTTTTTTTTGCGGTATGCGGGCCTCTCACTGTTGTGGCCTCTCCCGTTGCGGAGCACAGGCTCCGAGAAAGACTTTATTTTTTTAGTCCAGTTTTAGGGTCACAGCAAAACTAAGAGGAAGGTCTAGAGAGTTCCCATCTCCCCCATCCTCCCCGCCAAGCACGGCCTACCCTGTCACCGGCATCACCCACTGGAGTGGCACGTTTATTACAGTCGAGGAACCTACACTGATACCTTATCGTCACCCACAGTCGGCTGTTTACACAAGGGTTCACACTTGGTGCTGTGCATTCTGCGGGTTTAGACAAAGGTATGATGACATGCATCTACCGTTATAGTGTCACACAGTATTTTCCTGCCCTAAAAATCATCTGCTTCTCAGCTTTTTTTTTTTCAACCCTCATAGATCTTCTCATACCAATGTCAGAAAGTCCTCTTAACCTTTTCTTCCCCTAGTTGTAAAACTTCCAGAAGTCATAGCACAGAAGCTTATGAAGGATTTCCAGAACGATATTTACATGCTCTTTGAGCATTTTTGTTAAAAGGATGATTTTGTTAAATGCACGGCTGCCTTCCAGTGGGTCTCGGCACACTGTATGTAGACAGGACCCTGGACTCAAGTTCAGTACCGGCTCTGACTTGCTTAGCCGCGACCCCAGGAGTCCAGACTCTCTGCTTAGAAAGATGCTGTTCCTTGCCCTGAGGACCTTAGAGACGTAACCAAGGCTCAAAACGAGGACATATAGTTGAGAATACCTTGATTTTTACATAATGCCATACAAATAAATACTGGTTTTTAATAATAATACTCATTCCATTAGATCCTTGTAATCATACTTGTCAAAGACAATCAGGATGAATTCTTGGGGTAAACTAAATTGATGCCCGTTGAGATGGGGTTCTGCCTGTCTGATCCCTGGCCCACCACTGTCAGAAGAAAATAGGTCTCAGTTTTGCTGGATCTGATTTTGGTTTTCTGTTGGAGGAATTCTATTTTTAAAAATGTCAAAGCAAAAACAAACAAACAAAAAACCAATAGGGGCTTCCCTGGTGGCGCAGTGGTTGAGAGTCCGCCTGCCGATGCAGGGGACACGGGTTCGTGCCCCGGTCCGGGAAGATCCCACATGCCATGGAGCGGCTGGGCCCGTGAGCCACGGCCGCTGAGCCTGCGTGTCCGGAGCCTATGCTCCGCAACGGGAGAGGCCACAGCAGTGAGAGGCCCGCGTACTGCAAAAACAAACAAACAGAAAACAAACAAAAGCAAAAACAAAAAAAATGTCAAAGCATGAGACCTTTGCACAATAAGATGTACTTTAAATGTATAGTTTTCTTTACAGCTCATGGTGCTTGTTCTTTTATAGGTTCAGATATTAAAGGAAATACCATTGTGCCAGAATCGGAAATCTCAAATTCTTATGAAGACCAGTCGTCGTATTTTTTTGAGAAATATTCCAAGGATCTTTTAGTTGAGGTAAAGGAGCATTTCTGGAAAGTAGATCCCAATTAGGGCATTCTTGACCATGGTTCTTCAGTGGAGTTCCTTGTGGGACCTCAGAAGTAGACAGGGGGCCTGTTCCTTAGTACACGGTTGGGAAAATCTCGTGTATGGTTGTCCCTTAGAATCTGCAGGAGATTGATTCCAGCACCCCCCTACCCCACCCCACCCCCATGGATACCAAAATCAACAGATGCTCAAGTCCCTCATATTTATAACTTGGCCTAGTATTTGCATATAACCTATACTCATCCTCATACCTTAACCCGTCTCTAGATTACTTATGATACCATCTCTAGATTACTTACGATGTAAATGCTTTGTAAATAGTTGTAGAATACAGTGTAAATGCTATAGAAGTAGTTGCCAGTGCACGACAAATTCAAGTTTTGCTTTTGGGAACTCTCTGGAATTTCTTTTCCAGAATATTTTCAATCTGCAGAACCCACGATATGGACCAGGGCCTACTGTAGTCGCCTCGTGCTGCATGACTGCTTTTAGGTCTATCCCAGAGCATTTAACAACTAGAACAACCAATAAAGTCTTACTGTACTTTATATAATACCCTAATATGTGGCTTTAAAAAAAAAAATAGGGTCTGGCCGAGATACTGCACCAGAAGTTCCCTGACGCTGACGTAGAGGATCGCCACCACATGTACCTGAAGCCTTTCCGCATCCTTATCAGTCTGCTTGACAAGCCAGAAATAGGTAACATTAGATGAGCTTTACCATCATACACCATTAAAACTCCGGTGAGATACAATCAACGTGTTATTTAGAATACACGTTAATCTTGGAAGTTCAGAATCTTGAAGTAGTTTAGTCATGCTGTGTGCTTCAGTTTTCACCATCCGGGCACCACTTAAAAGTTTTGCACAATTACTTTGTGCAAATACCTTTGAGCTGTTGTGCTCGTGTGCGTGCGTGCCTACAGGGCATGTACAGTACTGACCTTGTGAGAACGTTTCTTCAATCAAATCATTTCTTCAACTGAGCCGTGATTGTATTCTCAAGCAAATAGGGGACGCTTCTCCATCTTCCTGCCTTGTGACCCTGGGCAAGCCCCTTCTGCTGTTTGGGCCTCACTGTTTTCCTCTGACAAATGAAGGGGTTTGAACTAGACTCTGGTTCCAAAAGCGTTGCCCCTTATATACGGTGGTCCTCTGGGCACCCATTGAGGAACGTGACCTACCTTCTCTCCCTTCCTTTAAAAAAAAGAAACTGGGGCTCCCCTGGTGGCGCAGTGGTTGAGAGTCCGCCTGCCGATGCAGGGGACACGGGTTCGTGCCCTGGTCTGGGAAGATCCCACATGCTGCGGAGCGGCTGGGCCCGTGAGCCGTGGCCGCTGGGCCTGCGCGTCCGGAGCCTGTGCTCCACAACGGGAGAGGCCACAGCAGTGAGAGGCCCGTGTACCGGAAAAAAGAAACTGCCCCAGTATCCATTCACTGCAAGATCTCAACATCTCATCCCTTGAACACGATAACAGGGAAGGAAACCCCCTTCTCCGTGGGATTCATCCCTGATGGCATCATCTGAGTGCTCAGGACTTGCCCACTGTCCGGGCGCCATTTGCAGAGAACGAGAGCTGAGGGTGTTCGTTAAGTTCCTCCTCCCTCTGGCCTCAGGATGGGGACCCTTTGTTTATGCATTCAGAGATGGGCGTGGGGCATCTGTGCAACAGGGAAGGTGCTAGGCTCTAGGTGTACAAAGGGAAACAAGGGCTTCTGGTCAAGGGAGACGGAAGGGAGACTGAGGTCCTGGTGTGTTTTCACTGTTGTTAATAATGTGACATTTTTTTGAGCAGTTATTTTGTGCATCATTAATACCCATCTCCTTGCATACTTCTGTACCGCCAACAACCCTGGGGTAGATTTTCTTACTATACACATTCTACAGAGGGAGAGACTAAGGTTGAGCAAGGCTAAGTCATTTGCCAGGGGCCACCCAGGAACTGGGACTCAAACTCTGAAGTCTGTTTGACTCCAGAGCCTGAGCCCTCTTTGTCAGGACTCTGATGCTTCCCTGATGGCACTCGGATGGCCCATCCCCGAGATGTTACTCACGTAACACCAATGAACTTGGGTACCAGGACAGGTGCAGCTTTGGCTGTTCTTGACCAAAGTCAAAGCACAAAGCTTTTGTGCCTCCAAGCTCCGCCCTTGGAGATGGGTGTTTCATGTCAAGGCCTTGACGTGAGCCAAGTAAAGCATTGAGCTAGCTTGGGCTCCAGGTCATATTTTCTGGAGGGGGGGTGAATGGCCGGCTTTTGCCCCATCCCAGCAAATTCGTCCTATCTGATAATTTAGTTTTCCCAGGAAAGACACACTTGAAGGGCAAAGGAGTGGATTGATCATGTAGACTAGAAGGCATAGGAGGGTCATAGGTCAGTCTTATGTGTGCTTTGGCTACCAAGCTTTAGCCACTTCCTCACTTCTTCCCCTTGAATCTTGACCACAAGCTTTCCTTCACTAGTAAAAAGCATTTGGCAGTGTTACCTTATAGATAAAATACACCTGGGACTTATCGTGAAAAAGAGACCTTTTGTCGTTGGAAGCGTAAGAGGTTAGATTATGTGCTGATTCCTTGTTTGACGGAGCTTTTGTTTTCTCTGAATCATCCTGTGTTCATTCCTCTGAACACATGAGTGGGAAGTCACGCCCTCCCATCAGGCCTGCTGGTTGATGTTTGTGGAGCAGAAGTGTCCAGCCGCCTTCCAACTGCCTGTCTGGCAGGGTCCAGTTCTTTTGTGCCATCTGAGGCTTTTCTGGGTTGGTGTTATTTCTTTGGTGTCGTTCTAGCTCATCAGTGAAAGAATTCAGAGTAGGAAGTTGCCCTACTCTGTTGGTGCTTCTGTGCAGTGACGACCTCTGGCCAGGCAGTTTCTGCACACCTAAAACATTTAGCCCACTCCCCACCTCCTTCGAGAATCCTCCTGGGGGCATCTGGGCCTCAGTCCTCTTGTCCCCTTGTAATCAGGACGGCCTCCCTGATTGCATACCTGGTTCTGTGGCTATTGTGAGGATTAAATAAGTTAATAGTTTTAGAATGCTTAGAACAGTGGCCAGCACACAGTAAGCTCTACAAAAATGTTGGCTGTTTTCACAGCTGTTATTCCTCCAGCTAACAGTGTCATTGTCACAACTAAAGTTTCCATACATTTAAGGCTATATAAATTATCTATGTGTTAGATAGAGTTACTCTCAATACGCTTTATGCATTTGTCACTGGTTTACAATGGATTTTTTAAAAAACATTTTGATTATTAATTTATTTATCTGGACATTTTCTTTTCAATTGCAGGGCCTCAAGTCGTTGAGCATTTGTTTCTCGAAGTCATCCGGGCCTTTTATTCTTACTGCAGAGATGCTCTCGGCTCTGATCTTAAACTGAGCTACACTCAGAGTGGAAATTCACTGATAAGGTACTGGTGGGGCTTCCAACTTCACTCTTCCTCCCTCCCGAATGCCATGATTTTTTTTCTCTGTTTACCATAAATTGTGAAGTGCTCAAGAAAGTTGGGATGCAGAGGGTCAGGCCACGCCTTAAAATAACCTGTGCTCTTAATCCATATGAATCGACTCTTCCCTATTGAATATTGTGATGATTAAAAGGAGTTTGATCTTGTCTCTGCCCCACACTGGGAAGTACCAACCGTATTTACTGATCAAGTGTGAAAAGTTGCTCAACAAAGGCAACTGGGCCTGGTGTACAAGTGGTGAGTGACGGGGGAGGGCCGGCGGGAGGTCAGGTCAGGAAGTGGGGCGAGTGGGTGTGAGTCTTCAGGAGACCCGTCAGAAGGGCGGGTAGCAGGGAGCAAGGCGAGGGCACCCCAGGGGCATGAAGGTGCTCTAGGGCCCTGGAGGCGGGGTGAGTGGGGTTTGGGAGACAGCGGACGTGGCGATAACTTAAAGCGTGTCGTTAGCCATCAGCTCTGTGTTTTGTTCCGTCTTTGTACTTTCTAAGGTAGTACAACCTTTTCCTTTTTACTTTACTCTTAATATAATTTCCTTCTCCCTGACTCGGCATTGGGTGTATTAAAATTTTAAATCGATTAGAAGATTTTTCTGATTTATTAATTGTACGTATACCAAGAGTCTTTAGTGTTTGCTTTTTTCTCGCAGAATGAGACTAGTTTATTGTTTTCCTGATAGGAAAGTAATACATGTTCATGGTAGAGTATACCAATATTTGAAGGCATCAAGGGAAAAGATATTATCCATAATCCCACTGTCCTTCAGAGAAAAACATAAAACATTTGTATTTCTTTTCAGATTTTCAGTGCATAAGTACACAGGTGCCTATCGTTTATTTTTAAGGTGGAGTTACAGTACCGGTTTAGTTGCCTGTTTGTTTTTTTTGATGCAAGTTGTGAATGGCTCTACACTCTTCTCCTGTGGAGGACAGTGGTTGCCTTTAAGTCCTCGGTAAGGAGTTACACTTATTGAAGAAATCCTGACTGATTGACCAGTCTCTTATTGATTGACTTTCGGGCGGTTTCCACTTTTTCAATATTTTAAAATTGATCTCGGAGAAGCAGCAGCAGTGAGTGGTGGCTTGAAGCAAGATCTCAGTTCCCTGCCCAGGAATTGAACCTGGGCAGCCTGGATGAAAACCAGGAATCCTAGCCGCTAGACCAGCAAGGGCAAGAGACTAGACTCCAGTTTTCCCTGGCTCTTGCCAGGTGCAAAAAGCAGGTGCAAAGTTTACTATTAGAGGCACAGCACGACAGGTGGGAGAGCACACAGAGAACCCGATTATTTAAGTTTCTTTTTCCACACCTGACCTGCCCTAGGACCCTCCCCGATATGTGTGTGCAGCTTTTTTCCAGGACGGATTCCAGCCCAGAGGCCCATGGCGGGGGCCTTGGCATCACCTATTGTGGGGTGGCGCCCCCTCCTTTCTGACCCCCAAGGAGCCTCTCTGCGCACACGCCATGTCTCCCTTGCCCCAAGGATGGGAAATATGTGACCTCTCCATCTTTTACTCGGACAGGGTTTAGCCCCTCTCTGTTCCTGCCATGACTGTTATCTTAAAGTGTCCTCAGGAGACAAAGCCTGGCTATTTACTCTGTTTCTGTTGTTATTTCTCTTTCAAAGTGCAAACAGGAGGCTGGATGTAAATGCCTAACCTGGAGCCCATCTATCTCCTGTCTCAGGAAATACAAACAGGAGGCTAGTTGTAAGTGTCCATCCTGAAGCCCACCTTTTTCCTGCCCCAAGAAATGTAAACAGGAGGCCAGTTGTAAATGCCTAGCCCGGAGCCCATCTATCTCCTGCCTCAAAATGGCATTGTCACGATATCCTTATGCCTACATCTTTTTTTTTTTTTTTTTCCTGGCCGAGCTGTGCAGCATGAGGGGTCTTTGTTCCCCGACCAGGGATTGAACCCATGCCCCCTGCATTGGAAGTGCAGTGTCTTAACACTGGACCACCAAGGAAGTCCCCCTTTGCCTACATTTTTGTGTACCTCTACAAGGATTTCTGTAGGATAAATCCCTAGAATAAATTTCCTGAGTCATAGAAGATGTGCATTTAAATGTTAGCCAAATTTCCCTCCCAAATGGCTGTACTATGTTATTCCACCAATAGCGTATGTAATTACCTATGGTTGGACTAAAACTGGTTTTCCATATAACATTCTTTTTTACAATAGCTCTTTTTTCTTTAATTTATTTTTATTTATGTATTTATTTATTTGTTTTTGGCTGTGTTGGGTCTTTGTTGGTGCGTGCGGGCTTTCTCTAGTTGCCACGAGCAAGGGCTACTCTTGCGTTGCAGTGCGTGGGCTTCTCATTGCGGTGGCTTCTCTTGTTGCGGAGCACGGGCTCTAGGTGCACGGGCTTCAGTAGTTGTGACTTGTGGGCTCTAGAGCGCAGGCTTAGTAGTTGTGGCGCACGGGCTCAGTAGTTGTGGCTTGCAGGCTCTAGAGCGCAGGCTCAGTAGTTGTGGCGCACGGGCTTAGTTGCTCTTCGACATGTGGGATCTTCCCGGACCAGGGCTCGAACCCGTGTCCCCTGCATTGGCAGGCGGATTCTTAACCACTGTGCCACCAGGGAAGTCCTACAATAGCTCTTAAGCTTACTTCTGAGGGAATGGATCAGTATAAATACTGTTTAGGATGGCACGATGCATTCTATTCCCTATATAAGAACAGTAATACTTTTTATCTCTGACCGAGTTTGTCAGTCTCTCTAGAAATAAGTTGTAAATGGTACAATGAATTCGTTTTTCAAACATGGCATTCCCGTAATACAGGGTTTTTTTATAGATATATTTATAAATATCCCTCTTCCTTTACAGTACAATAAAAGAAAACAGAAATGCCTCTGAGATTGTTAAAACAGTGAATTTGCTCATCACATCCCTGAGCACAGACTTCCTATGGGATTACATGACAAGGTGCTTTGAGGACTGTTTTAGGTAAGCCTCCAGTTCAGGGCTTGTGAACATGTGGGAAGGAATTGAGGGTGTCATGGTCTCGTAGCTGCTTATTGTGGTCAGATTATACTTAACTCGCTAACGCTGGGTCGTCTCTGCTGAGTACACGGTTGAATTCACTTAAAATCCTAACAGAACTAAAAACAGTGCCATTGAGAAGGTTCACATGATACTGAAGCTTCCTTATTAAAATCGAACTTCAGAAACTCGTCTGTGCATTTTCTGGTTAGGTCGATCTAATCGCCTTCCTTTGCATGGTGCCCTTGGAGCCCTAATCTATTCAAGAAGCTTAGTTTTGTGGTCCTGGGACTGGAAAGTGTTTTTTTTGTTGTTGTTTTTTTTTTTTGAGGTACGCGGGCCTCTCACTGTCGTGGCCTCTCCCGTTGCGGAGCACAGGCTCCGGACACGCAGGCTCAGTAGCCATGGCTCACGGGCCCAGCAGCACCGCGGCATGTGGGATCTTCCCGGACCGAGGCACGAACCCGTGTCCCCTGCATCGGCAGGCAGACTCTCAACCACTGCGCCACCAGGGAAGCCCAGAAAGAGTGTTTTTGAAATCATCAGTCATCTTAATTTCTTATTGAAATTAGTGTGAAACTGTTCAGATGAAAGCATTCATGTTCTAAGCTACTATAATCAGCTTTCCCGTCACTTTCAATCTGGTGAATTGCGCCACCTCCAAATGGCTGGCAGTGGCGTGCTCAGGACAGCACACTTTCCTGTGGAGTCCTTTCCCGTGTGATTTTCGCTGTGAAGGAGGACTGATGTAATCTCTCAAACCCCATTTTGTCCCGTGAGTCATGCTGTGAAACTTCGTTCTTGTCACGTCCTTTGGAATGCTCTGTGTTCTCACAATGTCTTCAGTACCTGCAACTGTAATCAAAGCATAACTTATTAACGTTTGCCGCGGGCCATCCCCTGGACACCCGCAGGAGAAGCAGGCCCATCCATCATATAAGAAAGCCGGAGCTCAGAGATGTGAAGTACCTTGTGTGACATTGCACAGCAGAACATCAGCAGCTGAGATTAGAACCAGGCGTGCCCGACGTCCCAGCTGCTCCTGCCATGCCCTTTGCCTCGTCTGGTGCCAGGCCCCAGCAGGCATTCAAACCTGTGATGAGTAAATTAATTGTAATCGGATCCACGGCAGACAGCAAGGCCGTGTTATACTGAGGCTAGGGTGTATTTTGGTCAGCTTAGTTCCATTTCAGATTTACGAGGAGTGCTTTCTTTAAAAAAATAAATAAATGAATAACTATGAAACAGTCCAATGTAAGAAAGGATGGGACATGACGTCAGACACACATGCACCCATTGCTGAAATTATAGACCACACTTGATCGTTGTTTTTCTTTTTTTTTTTTTTTTTTTGCGGTACACGGGCCTCACTGTTGTGGCCTCTCCCGTTGTGGAGCACAGGCTCCGGACGCACAGGCTCAGCGGCCATGGCTCACGGGCCCAGCCACTCCGTGGCATGTGGGATCTTCCCGGACCGGGGCACGAACCCACGTCCCCTACATCAGCAGGCAGACTCTCAACCACTGCGCCACCAGGGAAGCCCCACATCTTTTTTTTTTTAAAGGAATAAAATGTTGCTACCCAGATAGAGCTAACTCCCCACCTTCCCAGCCCTTTTTCCTCCTTTCATCCCAGCTTTCATCACTGTTCTGAAATTCATGTCTGTCCTGTGATATCTGTGTTTTTATAACGTGTATCCAGAAACGATATAGTCTGTTTTGTCTGTTCAAATTTTATATAAATACTACCAAGTTGTTTATAACCTTTTGCAGTGTGTTGTTTTGGGGGGTGGGGTGTGGTCCACAGCCCTTTGATTTATATACACCTAGTTCATTCATCTTAGGTATAGTAGTCCTGTGTGTGAATAAACCAGTTTCAGTCTTTTCATTGTTGCAAATAGTACTCCGGTGACCGTGTTGGTCCTGTCTCTTTACACACAGACGCATGGGTCTCTTTAGAGCAGGCACCCAGCAGCAGAATCTCCCAGATGTAATGGATACAGTTCTTCAGTCCCTTACCAAGATAAATGTCAAGATAACTAAGCTATAATTTACAATGAAGAAAATTAACTCAGGTTGAATTGTACTGTGATTGCTAGATGAATCCAAAATTACTGTTTTGGGAACTAGTATATTGACTTTTTAACTTACGTATCCAGTTGCCTACTTATTGAAAAGGAAGAGTTGAGCTTGAGAATAAGATAAGCCCAGTGGAGTTACTCTTCTCTGTGGGAGCTGAGACATTCTAAGCAGCTCGTGGGGAGATGAGCTCCTGGTGACATGGAGGGAGCTGTCTCTGGTTGCTCTGACAACTGTCCTGCGTTCTGTCACCAGGCTCTTCCCCCGGGAACATGCCTTTGGTTTGGGGCTGGGGGCCTGGAATTGTTGCTGTTGATAGCTCCAGATCTGCTGGGTAGGGAATCCCACGTGGGCATGGACCACGCTCACCTGATCTGAGGAAGTTCAAGTCAGAGTGAACCTGTTTTGGAGACAAGCAGATTCAAGACTTATTGACACTTGTCTATATGTTAGATAGTTTTTGGCACCAAAGCTTCATTATTAGAACTGCAGAAGCTGTCTTTCATTATGGTTGGAATAGAATAAGCAACTTTATTGGAAATCATAGGAAACGCTTGAAATTATTATAAGAGAGTTGTTTTTCTTTCCTGTGACTCACACAGACCCGCAAAGCAGAGTCTCGCTGCCGGGAGACGCGTCGGCCCCCCACCGACAGTCTCGGAGTTCTGCTCCCTCCTCGTGTTCCTCCTCGACGTGATCCCCCTGGTACGTCCTTTGCTCTAAGGAGATGGCCCAGTGCTGGCTGTTATTTACATCCTGATTCGTGTTGTTGGCCTTTTTATGAACCTAAACTTACTGAAGAAGTAGTTTTACCTAAATACATAGCACTGTGTTCATGTGTGTTTCAGCATGGAAGATGTAGTTGGATGTTGTCTCTTTTAGGTCCTTTTAATATAAGGGGTTATAACTGTTGAGCCAGTTGTAAGTGGGCTGAGCTGAAGTTATGAAAACCAGATGATGAGCTGAGTGTCACCCATCCTAAATAACAACAGTTATTTAGGAGTGAGAGTTAATGTATGTCCTTTTTTAAATTTTTTATTTATTTATTTGGCCGCGTTGCGCGGCACGCGGGATCTTCGCTCCCCGACCAGGGATGGAACCTGTGCCCCCTGCAGTGGAAGCACAGAGTCTTAACCACTGGCTTGCCAGGGAAGTCCCAGAGAGTAAATGCATTTCTTAGTTAAAGTCACACCCTTGGCTCATTTTCTCAAAGGAAATTGATTTCTTTAATATAGAAATAAATGTGGCGATTATTTTCTGCTAGAAAGAGGAAAGCCACCTGAAAGAGGAAGAACGTCCATTGATTTATTTAGATCAGAAAGATATTATTTTGTTTTCTGATTTGGGAATTAATGTGAAACAAACTTATGCTGTAAAAAAAATTTGAATTTTCTACTGGTTACACATTAAACCCGTGTCTCTGTTTCACAGGAACTTTACTCCGAGGTGCAAACCCAGTACCTCCCTCAGGTGCTTGGCTGCCTGGTGCAGCTTCTGGCCAAGGAAATGGAGGCGCTAAGCCTAACTGAACTCACGCACGCACTGAAGACATGTTTCAAAGTGCTCAGCAAGGTCCAGATGCCGCCTTCCTACCTGGACACGGAGCCTGCAAGTGGAAGCTTGGTACGTGCTGGGAGGAGCCGAAGTGGTTCTCTGGGCTGAAGGAACCTTGTACCTTCCCGTGTAGGGCTAAAGACTAGAAGATATATCGTTAATATCTAAAACACGCTTCTAAAGTCCTCACACACTTCATAAAAACTTTTAGTGTAGGAGCAACCCCCGGTCATTTCACCCTCTGCCCTGCTACTTCCTGCTGAAGCCCATCACTAAGCTAATGGTTAGACATAGCTCACCGTCCAGACCTTTCTGTGTGTATGTTTGTATACGTGTAATTTTTTTTTTTTAATATAAGTGAGAGAGTAGTCCCTGGGGCTGCCGTAATAAAGTGCCACACTGGGTGACAAAATAACAGAAAGTTATTGTCTCACAGTTCTGGAGGCCAGATGTCTGAGATTAAGGTGTGAGCAGGGTGGTTCCTTGTGAGGCTGTGAGGGAGACTCCATTCCATGCATCTTGCCTGTCTTCTGGTGTTTCACTGGCGATCTTTGGTGTTCCTGGGCTTATGGACGCACCTCCCCAATCGCAGCCTTCCTCTTCACACGGCATCTTCCCTGTGCGCATATGTGTGTGTCCAAATTTCACCTTTTTATAAGGACACCAGTCATATTGGATTAGGCCCCACCCTGATGACCTCACTTACTTGATCATCTGCAAGGACCCTATTTCCAAATAAGGTCCCGTTCACAGATGCTGGAGGTTAGGAGTTCAACATCTTTTTAGGGAACGCAGTTCAACCCATAACATACATTATTCTCTGATTCACTTTGGCTTGCATCCAAACACTATTTGGAGGACATCTTTGCATATCTGTGTACACAGAGGTATCTTACTCTTTTCTCATTTCTGCATGAGAGTCTGTGGTATGGCTTTACAATTGCTTCACCTCTTCCCCTATCGAGGTTATTTTGGTTATTTCTAGTTTTTCACTGTTACAGTGCTGCAGTCAGCATCTGCGTACAACCTGTTCTCAGGGCTGCAAGTGTTTCTCAGGGATCAGTTTATAGAAATGGGTTGCAGTCAAACCCATTTCTTACCTTAGAAAGATGTTACCAAATTGTCCCCCAAAAAGACTGTAAGAGTTATGGTTCCACAAGCAGTCTGAGGCCCATGGTCTTTTTTTTTTTTTTTTTTTTTTTTGTGGTACGCGGGCCACTCACTGCTGCGGCCTCTCCTGTTGCGGAGCACAGGCTCCGGACATGCAGGCCCAGCGGCCATGGCTCATGGGCCCAGCCGCTCCGCGGCATGTGGGATCTTCCCGGACCGGGGCACAAACCCGCGTCCCCTGCATCGGCAGGCGGACTCTCAACCACTGCGCCACCAGGGAAGCCCCCTGGCCCATGGTCTTTGAATTATTTTTATTTTCTACTTTGTTTAGGGATTTGAAAATTCTGCCCTTGAAATCCATTCAGTGCAATGGCAGACAGGTGTGCAAACGGACTAAAAGAGCGAAGCATTCCTGAAAGACAGCTCTGTGTTTTGGTTAGTGCTGGGGGCAGATGCCTGCCCGATGGGGCTTGCATCTCAGTTTGCAAACTAATTACAGACTGTTGCTTCATTCTCTAAGTTAGTCTTTTTTTTTTTTTCTTTTCTCCTAGCTCTTACAGCTGTTGGAAAAAAATATCCTCAAAAGGATGTAAGATATAACGTTGAAGCATGTGTAGTGAACAAATATAAGTAACACCATGTTTCTAAAATTGCATGATACCATCTCAGTCTTCCCCAAAGAGCACAGTGGGTCAAATGCTGAAAAGTTTTCAGTTTAATGCTATATGAGCTGAGTAACAGTATGAGAGGTTGATTCATTAAAGGTTGAAGTGTCATCCTTTTGGAAAAGCCACAGAATATATATACGCATATATATGTGTGTGTGTAAAACATGTACAGGGGTAAACACTTTGTTCTAGCTGTCTCCCCTTATTTCGTTCCTTTGTGCCTTTATTTTACACTCAGCCCAGTTTCCTCATTCATATTTTTACATCTGCCAGAAGCTGTTTTTAAATAACCCTGTTGGACCCTGAAGGGCCTAAATAAATAAAGTGGCCTCAAAGCCAGCCCACCCAAAGAGCACAGGGCTTGGTCAGCCGCCTCGCTGGGCTAGCCGCCTTTCTCCTGCCCACTGCGTGCCCTCTCCATTGCATTAGACACGTGTACACAGGGAACCTCTCCGGGTAGAGAACTGTGATTTTGAAAAGCAGGGAGGATGCCTTCGTAGCCTGATTCAGTTGATGTTTGAATCCCTTGGTCTTTCGAGATACACGGTACAAACTTCCATGTTTTGCAGAGTCCAGTCAAAGGTGAAAACAGTGAAGTAATCTTAGGCACAAACGCAGTGCTTCCTGGTGATGAAGACGCTCCATTTCCTCCGCTTAAATCTGAAGACAGTGGCATCGGCCTCAGTGCTTCGTCGCCAGAGCTCTCTGAGCACCTGAGGGCTCCCAGGGTTTCTCTGGACAAAGACGACGTCTGGAAGAAGGGCGGGAGCATGCAGAGGACGTTTCTTTGCCTCCAGGAGCTAATTGCCAACTTTGCCCACAGGAACATTTTTGGAGTACCGCTGACGGCATCCGGAGAAGAAACCAAGTCGGCAGAGCCCGCAGGCCCGAGGGAGGAGGGTGGGATGCGGGGCACGGCGGGCAGCGACTCGGGGAGGAAGAGCTCGTGGGAGGCGAAGCCCCTCGGCGGGCCCCAGTTCAGGCAGATGCTCTCGGACCTGTTCACAGTGCAAGGGTCTCCATTCAAGACAAAGAGCTTGGAGACGCCCTTGCCCCTGCCCAGCAGCCCTGGCCGCAAGGGGGAGGAGGAGTGGGCCGTGGACCAGGTGGTCATCGACCCGGGGAGCTCGAGGGAGGGCTGCAGGGAGGCCTTCGCCGCGGCCTGCCACCTGCTGCTGGACTGCGCCACCTTCCCCGTGTACCTGTCCCAGGAGGAGACCGAGCGGCTCTGCGACGCACTCTTCCGGCTGCCGGGTGAGAGGGCGGACCGGCTAGAGTCCCGTGGAGGAGCCGTGGGACTCGGGCAGTGGAGGTTTAGAGACGAGCTAAAATCACAGTGGCCGAGAAGGAACCGTGTGCCACATTTGTTTCCTTCCTGGTTTTGTAGTTAGCCTGTACGGTTTGGTTTTGTCTCACCAGCTGGGAAATGGATGAGGCTGGGTCTGTATTTTAAACTAGGGGTGTCTAGCAAAGCCCGTCAAAAGTTCTGGGACTTCCCCGGCAGTCCAGTGGTTAAGACTCTGTGCTCCCACTGCAGGGGGCATGGGTTCCATCCCTGGTCGGGGAACCAAGATCCCACATGTCACGGGGCGTCGCCACAAAAGAAAGAAAAAAAAGTCTGACACTTTAAAGGTGCTTATGGTAGTCAGTAAATAGACTCTTTCGTGAGACCTGCTCTTAAAGCTTTACATATTAGTTTGCTAGGGCTGCCATAACAAAGTGTCACAAACTAAGTGGCTTAAACAATAGAAATGGATTATCTCATGGGTCTGGAGGCCAGAAGTCTGAGGTCCACGTGTTGGCAAGGCCATGCTCCCTCTGAAGGTGCTGGGAAAGGATGTGTTCAAGCCTCCTTTAGCCTCTGGTAGTTCCTGGGCTTGTGGCAGCCCAACTCTGATCTTTCCATGGTGTTCTTCCTGTGTATATGTCTGTGTTCAAATTTCCCTTCTATAAGGCACCTGTTCTATTGGATTTGGGGCCCACTCTGCTCATTTTAGTTTATTCAGTATTTATTTATTTGGCCATGCCACACAGCTTGCGGGATCTTGGCTCTTCCCCAGCCAGGGATCGAACCTGGGCCCACAGCAGTGAAAGCTCCAAGTCCTAACCACTGGACCACGAGGGAACTCCCCCTGACCTCATTTTAATTAGTTACATCTGCATGACCTTTTTCCCAAGAGGGTCACATTCTAGGGGGTTAGGACTTCAACATAAGAATTTTTTTGAGGACACAGTTCAGCCCGTAACAGGCAGCGTCTTAGCTTGGGCTGCCATAACGAACTGCCGTAGGCTGGGTGGCTTAACCAAAAGCAATTTATTTTCTCACGGCTCTGGGTCCAGAAGTTTGAGATCAGGGTGCCAGCATAGTCAGTTTCTGGTGAGAGCTCTCCACTTGGTTAGAGACTGCCACCTTCTCACCGTATGTTCACGTCCTGGGTGGGGGGCAGCGGTAGGGGGCTCTCTCTGTTGTCTCTTCTTAGAAGGGCACCAGTCGTATCCTGAAGGCCGCACACCCAGGACCTCATTTAGACCTAATCACCTCCCTAAGCCCCACCTCCAGATACCATCCCATTGGGAGTGAGGGCTTCAACGTGTTCATGTTGGGCAGACACAGCTGAGTCCATTGCAGGCAGTGAGCACTTGAAAGGAAAAGGGGATGGAGGAAAAAGTGGAAAAGAAGAAAGAGGGATTAAGTAGGTGGGAGCAGAGGGTGAAGATTTCTCCGCTTGTCATTACCTTAAACGTCCCATGCAATTTGTCTCTTGGCTCGTGAGCTGCAAATGACAGTATACTTGGAAACATGCATTTAGAATTGATAGCTTCAGTATATTTTCGGCCTCTTAAAGCTAATGGCATGTGCCCTACCACCAAGAGGGCTTTGAAAACACATTTTGAACTCTGCCCCCCCAAAAAATGTGATTTTGACTCTGTGTAAATTTCCAAAAAAAAAAAAAAAAAGTTTTTTAACTCAAATTTTACTATATTTACAAATTTTTTTAATGATATGAAAACAAACATTTTGAATCATTTCAAAGCCCTGAGACCGACCTTTGCAGAATTTGAAGAATCTGACAAGCGCATGAAACCAGACTTGGTCTCATTTGTCCTCTGGCCCTGAATGGGGACAGCGTATCCTGTCACCACCAGAAGGTTATTACACTGCTGTCCAGGTGACTTCCTGGATCTAAACGTCTTAGAGACTGGCTCCCGGGTTGGTGAGCGAGTTTCATGAGGTTTTGTCTGTCTCTCTCTGTTCTCTCTGGTTGGCTTTCTTCCAGAAGCTGGCGATTCCAGTTTTCCACCTTGGCTGAAATCCATGATGACCATTTGCTGCTGTGTGACGGACGGCTACCTCCGGGACGTGGCCATCTCCACCCTGCTCGAAGTGATAAACCACTCCCTGTCCCTAGCACTTGTCATTGAAGACAAAGTGAAACGCTATAAAAGCTCCGGACACAACCCATTTTTCAGCAAGCTGCACATGGTGACAGTTCCTCCCATTGCTCCAGGACTATTGAAAGTCATCGCAGAGAAAACAGACTTCTATCAGGTATTTCCCATCCAGAGGAGGGTAGCTGGGACCCTGGGACCCTTTTCCCAGGCTCTTTATTTGAAGTTGTCCCAGAAGTTGTAGCGGTGGTGACAAAGAATATGGTGCCTTGGGTGGCAGCCGGTGAGGGTGGCTGCAGACCTTGCCTGCCTTGTCCATCTCTCTAGCCCAGGCTCCTGGCACAGTTTCTGTCCCCGCAGCAAGGGTTCAGTAATATTTGCGTTCAGTTTTAGGCTGACCAGACTCCATGTGGCAGGATTCCTAAGTTATCTAAATATACAGAAAAAGAGACTCCGTCCTAATTTGTGAGGTTAGAGGCTTTGAGGTTATTTAGCCTCAAGGAAAACTTAGTTCGTGTCAAGTGTAAGGATGATTGTTGCTGAAGGTGGCGAGCAGGTGTTGTCCATCTTTTGGGGGACAGTAAGAAAATAAGGTAGTGTAGGGCTCATTTGATTGCAAGAAGCTGAAAGGTACTCCAGCTAGCTCATGAAAAGAAAAGTAAGGTTTATTATAAAGGTAGGGGAGCCCATGGGAGTCCAAGGGCGGGAGTGGAATGCAGCTGGGTCTCACGGGGTCTCACCTGGGAAGCTGTCAGGTCCCGAGGCTGCTTGCTCTGCACTTCTCCTTGCCAACCAGGACCTAACTTGGTTGCCACTTGACCTTCAGTCTGCCTCGGGACCCTCAGGCTTGATTCTCATAGCTAATGACAGTTGCATCACTTTCTTACAAATTCTGAACTAACTGGTCAAGGCTATTAAATAGGCAGTCCGTGGGGCACCCTTGGGTCAGGTGCCTTCTGCCGTCCAGTCGACCACAGCAGTGATGCAGGCCAGGGGGAAGTGGTCGTGTGGTATAGACAGGGACCAGCCCACTCACTGGGGCCTGTAGATGGAACACATTTCCCCTGCAGGTGGTCAGGACAGCAGATGCCCTGCAAATTCGGGGATGCTAAGGAAGAGACATTTTAGATGTTGTATGTGGGAAGGAGGTACTGGAATTAAACTGTCCTTTTAGGTCTTGACAGCCCGTCCTCTGAAAGGCTTTCGAAATGGGCTGGCTTTTCACCTATTGGAGATGAGCTCTATCAAGCAAGTCATGTAATTGAGGCCACCTCTCAGCTTTGTTTCCTTTTTTAAAAAAAACAAAAAAAACCCAGCATCACTTAGGTATAATTCATTCATTTAAAGCACACAATTCAATGGTTTTTATTATATTCCTTGTTTTCTATATGTCGTATCTTTTTTCCACCTATTTCCCTTTTACTACTTTCTTTTTCATTAAGTGAATATTTTCCAGTGTAAAATTTTAATTTCCTTGATGACTTTTTCAGTATATTTTAGGAGTTATTTTTTTTAGTGGTTACTCTAAGGTTTACCATATACATCTTATCAGAATTGACTTCACATTCATACTAAATTCCAGTGAGATATAGAAACATCCCTCTTGAATAGCTCTATTCCTCTTCCAAACGTATGGGTCACGTTTTCTTGTATCTTTGCATGTCTTATAATCTTTATTGAAGACTGGACATTTTAGGTAATATATTGTTGTAAATTTGTACTCTGGTACCTCCCTCCCACCCCACCCGTGACCTGTTGTTTTTTTGGTTTGTTTAGTGACTTGACTGTTGTAGTGATGTCTGTTTCCCCTGCAGTGTGAGGCCTTTGGCTGCTGCTCTTAGGAATGTGCAGCCAGTCTGAGATGATAGTGATCTTCGCAAGATTCTCCTTGACTGTCTGCTTTCTATTCTCATTGACTGTCTGGTCTCTATTAAGCTCTGTTGGTATCACACCCAGATGTTAATCTCCACTAGTCACTGGCTGATTGCTCTATTGTTTTCAACATGCCTTGGGGCATAAATTACTCCACAGTCTGAGCCAATGAAATTTACACTCCTCTCTCAGGTAGTTGTTTTTTTTTTTTTGCGGTGTGCATGGGCCTCTCACTGTTGTGGCCTCTCCCATTGCGGAGCACAGGCTCCGGACGCACAGGCCCAGCGGCCATGGCTCACGGGCCCAGCCGCTCCGTGGCATGTGGGATCCTCCCGGACCAGGGCACGAGCCCGTGTCCCCTGCATCGGCAGGCGGACTCCCAACCACTGCGCCACCAGGGAAGCCCTCTCTGTTGTTTTTGAAAGCACTCCTAGACTTGAACCTATACCTGTGCTCTGTTCCAAATAAACTCATTTCCCTTATAGAGAGCTATGCAACTCTCGGTTTTATGGCTTGCCTCTCCCGCTGGGCAAATTCTCTGAATACTATTGCACAGGAAGAGCTGCGACTGGGACAGTTGTCTGTTTTTCTTGGTGCGATATCCCTGCAGGGTGCTGGGCAAGGGTGCTAGCCTCGGGTCTTCTGAGTGTGCCTCTTTTCCTCTCCTAGCATGTAACTTTTCCCTTACAAGCAAACTGGAGCAAGAATGATCTGGACCGCAGTATTCTTAGCCTGCTGTGCCTGGATAGAGCCTCCATGGCAGAGGAGTAAAATGCCGGTGGCCTGTTCCTCCCAGGGAGATGCAGAAGCCTTTGACTGGGAGCTGGAAGCAGGGGGCGCCCATCTTCTTGGCCACACCCTGCGAAGCCAAGCTTGATTGAGAGGAGGATAGGGGTCATGGTTCAAGTGCCATAGACAATTGCTATTTGTACTGGAATGTTCGTAGACTTTCTTGAGTGTTTCTTCATCTCTTGAGCGCCCGTAGGATAATTTCCAGCAGCTCTAAATGGCTGGCTGTTTAATTTTTTTTTTATAATTTTCACTGGTTCTGGTGGTTTTGCTGGTAGAGGGTCCACAGTCTGTGCAGTCGAGCCCCATTTACGATGTTGGGTCCTGGCAGATCCTGGATTTAACTGCTCTTCAGCTTCTGCTCCTCATTCTCCCTGCCTCCTTCTTACCAAACTTGAGTCACAGTAAAGATCTTGAATCTGTAGAACTTGGAACCCGGAACAGTGCCAACTGTAAGCACAGTGACTGGGCAGATCTTCCCTGGTCCTGCGTACATCACACAGCTTGACATAATTACCTCGCAGGCACAGAGAAGAAAAGAAAGAATTGAGTCCATGAGTCCTTGGAAAGCTATTAATAGAGTAAAAATGGTGGCACGCAATACTTTGCTCTTGTTTGGTGTGAAGTATACTTTTATGAGTTCTTTCCAAAGCCTGGATTTTTATTTTGACTCAGATTTAGTTACATACCTGAGTATCTACTACTTGCCAAGCACGGGAGCGTACGTTACATATCATCAGGTTCTCAAGAGCTGGGTGTGGCTGGTACCTGCCCACATTGAGATGCTGGAATTAGAAGTGGTAAAGCAACCTGCACACATAGCCAGGATGTGCCCCTCGTTCTTGGATTCCAGGTGTTGGGCTGGTTCCACATCCTCTAGCCTTTTTCTCATTCCCATGGAATGGCTCACCTACCAGCTTTCCTTCTGCACACAGTGCAAATGAGGATAAGGTCAGATATCCCAGGAATACCCTGCCCTTTCTAGGTTGTAAGGCAGATTGCCAACCACGAATAAAATGTCCAGAACATAGGGATTGAGAAGGCTCAGGCAGGTGAAGGAGCACAGGTGTGTTTTTGTGATCCACATCAAGTCTCAGAAACCCTCCAAAAAAAACTTTAAACCTTCCAGGTGGAGCATCTTACGCATAAATTTGCCATAGGGACTGCAAATAAGGGGACTGCTTTACTTAGTCGAAAGTTTTGTCTCAGAAGTTTATATGTAACTTGTTAATTGGAAATCATGGTCCCTTAGATAAAAAAAAATAAATAATGCTTAGTGGCTCAAACCAGTCAGTGGTTAATTTGATCTGTGCAGAGAAGACAGTTTCGTTAAAGAGAAATCAATGAGCCAAAAGAAGTTCTTTGATCTAAGATGTACATTATAAAAAGTTATAATCTGTGAGACATCATCTTTTTCCACGACCTGGAAGAATGCCTTCAGAAATTCCCCTCCCGGAAGTGGGCACCAGCCCTCCTTTTGAGTGTCACCGTGGTTGGGTCAGGCACCCGCCGTGCTCCCTGGGGCTTGGGGAGGGGCTGCAGCCACTTGCAGACCTCATATGTTTAAGGCGCTGAGCTCAGGGCTGGGGAGATAAAGGAGTCTATGTGGGTTACAGTTTGTGCCCTGAAGGTGAGCCAGGGCATCCGCCACAGCGTTGTGCACAGAAATGGGAACAAACAAGTTTGGGGCATGAAAGCTGAACGCCAGTTTGAGCCAACCCTAGGTGGTAAGGTCCTACGGTATCTATCTCAGGACACCGACCACCGCAAATCCACCAAACTTCCTAGAGGGTGCGTCTCTGGAACCCCAGTGCTGGCATGTAGGGAGCCTTGGTGTATGCTTGTTGAAAGGATGCCTCAGCTGATAGGTTCTTGCTTCCAGATGATTCCCCTCTGAAAGTGAAGTTCTGGGCAAGAGCTGCAGTGTTCTGAGCTAGTCTCAGACGTCCAAGTTTAACCTATAACGTTGCCCTTGCCCGGATGACTCCTGAGGGATCTGTAATGTGGTTTAGGTTTGCTTCGCTTTGTGCTGCTTGGTGGTGGTGGTTCTTTGTGCATTGAGGATTCTCCCATAGCAAATGTAGGCAGAAGCCAGTACCTGGGGGCCGGGACGGGGCTGCCACCAGGAGGAAATGGGCGGGAGCTGCCTGTGTTCACACGGTCTCCCCTCCGTCCAGAGGGTGGCTCGTGTGCTTTGGAATCAGCTGAACAAGGAGACCCGGGAGCATCACATCACGTGTGTAGAGTTGTTCTACCGCCTGCACTGCCTGGCCCCGACAGCCAACGTGTGTGAGGACATCATCTGTCATGCCCTCCTGGACCCTGACAAGGTGAGGCTTTGCAGCCGACAACCTCCCTCTGACATCGGTCTGGACACCATGAGCCCAGGCAGACTTACCTATAGCCGGCCGGAGCCTTTCTGGGGCTCAGTGGACATCCTGATTAACGGGCAGGCCTATGGCACTAGTAACATTTTTTTTTTTTTTTGGCTGTGTTGGGTCTTCGCTGCTGTGCGCAGTCATTCTCTAGTTGCGGCGAGCAGGGGCCACTCCTCGCCCTGGTACACGGGCCTCTCACCACGGTGGCTTCTCTTGTTGCGGAGCATGGGCTCTAGGCACGTGGGCTCAGTAGTTGTGGCTCGCGGGCTCTAGAGCGCAGGCTCAGTATCTGTGGTGCACGTGCTTAGTTGCTCCGCGGCATGTGGGATCTTCCCGGACCAGGGCTCGAACACCTGTCCCCTGCACTGGCAGGCAGATTCTTAACCACTGTGCCACCAGGGAAGTCCGCATTAGTAACATTTTAATACATTAATAATTTCAGAACGGGAAGGCCTCCAGAAGCACGAGCCATCCCCTGTGTCATATTAAGGCTCACCAGGGAAATCTGCCCAGGCTTCCATGATGCCTGCAGGGCTTCTAGAGCTCTCAGTGAAGTAGGCAGTCAGAGAGGATGTGTCACCTTGGAAGCCCTGGCTCTGCTTTGCTGTCATGTCCTGTTCTCTAAGCCATTCAGCCTGGCACTGCCAGAGGCCATGAGAAGGCTGTGCTCTGTGTTTTCCTTCGGCCACAGGCCTAGGTGTGACCCCAGACTCGGGCTGACGCTGAGTCTGGAATACGCACTCTCCGGAAAGCACACCTGTGTTAGTGGGAGCAAGGAAGGCAAGCACCCGGGTCCTCCCTCCTCCGGGCCCCATCGGACACCAGGCACTGATGAGACTCCAGCATCTCTGCCTGGGTTGCTGCCTTTCTGCCGAGCTCTTGTTTGTTATTTAAATGGGGTTTGCTGCCCCTGAGAACAGTGTTCTGCTAAGAAATCAGATTCCTCACTCCCCTTTCTTTCCTATTCAAGGGAACGAGACTGGAAGCTCTGTTTCGATTTTCCGTCATCTGGCACCTGACGAGAGAGATCCAAGGCAGTCGAGTGACATCTCACAATCGCTCCTTTGACAGGTGAGGGGGGGACTTTTTTATAAGTTACCCTTAAAGCAAAGGGACACTTTGCAGAGGTGCCGGGTCAGTGTGTCGGGCTGGGGAGAGGGAGATGCGTGCGATGGAAAACCTGACCCCATGTTCTTGATGCAGAGTGAATGATTCCTGTGATCCCCTAAGTGAATTCCGGCCAGACGGGTGTGAATACCTGGGAGGAGTTTGCTTAGTTTGGCCTTGGAGGGAGGAGAAAGCCTCACGTGCCTCAGACTCACCTGAGGAGCTGGTAGAACCTGCCCCCCGAGAGGGGACTTGGCAGGGAGATGAAGATGGGCTAGACCTTGACTGGGGTGGCAGCCACACTGGGTGTGTGCGCCTGCGATGCCCTCCACCACATGCTGAAGACGTGAACTGTATTGTAGGTGCATTCTGTTCTACACTGGTTTTTGAAAATCCCCCACCTTATTTCCGGAGCTCTAGATGCGGGGGTCAGACACACAGCCTTAGAGAGATGCCAGCTGATTCTGATACCTCCTCCCCCCTCCATTTGGGGTGAGGCCTGGGCATCGGGATTTTAAAAGCTCCCCTCCCAGAGACTCTAGCTGCGAGCAGGGTTAACGGTCCTCATCTGCCTGGGTCAGGAAGCCCAGGCCGGGTGAAGCTCCCCGAGGGCGTCCCGGCCGCCCTGACGGTTCACATCCCCCCCACAGGTCCCTGTTCGTCGTGCTCGACAGCCTGGCCTGCACAGACGGCGCCATCGGGGCCACCGCCCAGGGCTGGCTGGTGCGGGCGCTCTCCCTCGGAGACGTGGCCCGCATCTTGGAGCCCGTGCTGTTACTCCTGCTCGAGCCCAGGACCCAGAGGGCCTCCATTCACTGCCTCAAGCAGGAGAGCTCAACGGGTGAGCACGCCGTGTGGGGGGCCAGGCCAGCTCTCTGTCCCTGGGGCAGGAAGGGGTGACCTGGACCCCAGCTGCCTGGTGCAGCAGTCAAGGCACTTAGACCTCCCTGGTGGTTTTGCCAGATTCAGAAGGTATGAAGGTACTTTGTGGGGACTTTTAAAATTTAAGAATCAGATGAACCAGCACTTAGAAATGCTAGGTAGTGGGTTTGTTGTTTTCACTGAAAAATATGACTTTTTTATATGAAAAAGGAAAATGTTAGTAACCCATGTTCCAATAAATATAGCTGATTCTTGGTTCTTTTGCTAGAGAAAGCAATTCAAGTGCATCTAAGGTAGGAGGAGAGAAAAACAGACCATCCATCCACAGGTCTCCAAGGCCAACACTTCACTTATGAAAGGAGTCTGAGGTCTGGCGTGAAGTGCAGTTTGGGTTGGCTAGGCTACCACTTCTCAGGCCTGGCACGGGAGAGTTGAGGTTGCCTCCAGGTATGAATGGTCAAGAATGTTGAAATTTGCATGTAACCTACTCAGTTGTACTTTATAAAAATTATTTCTGCTCCAGAACTGTCAAGAACAAGGTAAGTGGTTTCTTTTCTATCTTCTCTACAAGGCTCTTTTCAGCTGTTAACATATAATCAGAAATGCAGAAGAAATAGACCTTTGGGTTCTGAGAACTTTCAGAGGCACCTTTAACATAAATTTATTTATTTATTTTATTTTTTGTGGTACGCGGGCCTCTCACTGTTGTGGCCTCTCCCGTTGCGGAGCACAGGCTCTGGACGCGCAAGCTTAGCGGCCATGGCTCACGGGCCCAGCTGCTCTGCGGCATGTGGGATCCTCCCGGACCAGGGCACGAACCCGTGTCCCCTGCATCGGCAGGCGGACTCTCAATCACTGCGCCACCAGGGAAGCCCTCTTTAACATAAATTTAAAAGAATATGGGTAGGAAGAAGAAAAGAAAGGCTAAAATAAAACCGATGAGTTCATTAAATTTCAGTGATTAGTTAGTACCTAGAGCAGTTTATGATCTAACATTGCTTCCCACAATAGGTGTATTTTATGACTTCCTGCAGTTTTCTAAGTGATGGTTTTACAAGCTTTGATTAGTTTGTTTAGATCACCGGGTTGTAAGTATTCAGTGTTTGTCACAGTCTTATCTTACAGAGAAAAGCAGCCTAACACCTAAATAAGCAAAGATTCCTAAGGTGGTTTCCTTTCCTTACAAGGTTCCTTGCCTAAAACTATAACTTCTGGTTTTCCTTTAGGTGCCTTCTCAAAGAAGAGGCATTTTATTACTCCACAATTACAAGAAAGTAAAACGCAGAGAAGTATAAACTAAGCACCTTCTTAAAAGTTTGCTCTTCATTAAGGGAAGCTAGATTTTAAGCATTCCTTTGCTTTAACAAGAAAGTTTTAACTCCACGGCTCATTGGGTTTTAAAAGTCTCGTGGCACTTCCTGCTTTCCCCCTCTAATTAACGTTTAATGCTACCTTCCTAGTAAGAGAAAATGCGTTTTCTCTGCCACGTTCTCTCCCTGGAAACAACTAGAAGGGTTCTGCTTACCCTCCGTGCTACCTCTGTGAGCCTGTAGAAATCTACTTTGTAAATACTGTTGTGCACACCAGGCAGCTCCTCTATTTCTAAAATATTATTCTTCCTTCTTCCCTAACCTGGCTTAGTGTTCATGGAATAGGTTTGCTGAAAGCTGCCTATTACAAATGTTTGGCGGTACCAAAGACGTCTGGCTTTTCACTCCTTTTTTTTTTTTTTAAAGAGACCTGAGCTCTTTAAAGTGTTGCGTATTTTCTGATCTCAGAGGGACTAGTGTGCTTATTTTAAGAACTGGATTCTTAAATCAGGAAGTAAAAGCGCAAGTGAAAGTCCCTTGCGATGCCGGCTGATAGAGCGCCTTACTGTTAGTGGTTCAGTAGCTATCATTCCAGACTTTTTCGTAGCTGCATATTATAGACACTCTCCCCTAATTGGGCTTATTCTGTACAGCTAGATTCTTCAGCTTGGTCTTTTTTCTTCAATACTTAATATACTCTACACATTGCTCCATATCGTACGTGTAGAAGTATCTTTAAAAAACCCAAACAGTAGCCCTCGGCATGCCTGTGCCATGAGTTTGTTTGGTTTTTTTTACATCCTTATTGGAGTATAATTGCTTTACAATGGTGTGTTAGTTTCTGCTTTATAACAAAGTGAATCAGTTATACATATACATATGTTCCCATATCTCCTCCCTCTTGCATCTCCCTCCCTCCCACCCCCCCATCCCACCCCTCTAGGTGGTCACAAAGCACCTAGCTGATCTCCCTGTGCTACGCGGCTACTTCCCACTAGCTATCTATTTTACGTTTGGTAGTGTACATATGTCCATGCCACTCTCACTTTGTCACAGCTTACCCTTCCCCCTCCCCATATCCTCAAGTCCATTCTCTAGTAGGTCTGTGTCTTTATTCCTGTCTTACCCCTAGGTTCTTCATGACATTTTTTTTTTCTTAGATTGAGTTTTTTCAGTCCTCTTACTGTGGATGCTTTGTTTGCTTTCCAGTTTGTTTTTATTCAAGACGTTTCTGTGATACCCTTTTAGCTTTGAAGACCTTCTGCTGACATATCTGTAGGATACCTTTTTGAAAGGAAACTCCCGGGAGAAAATGATAGGCTTTTTTTTTTTAAATCACCCTTCCCCTAAACTCGGGATATTTATATTTCCTATGACAATGTAACTAAATTATCCAATTTCTTGAACATTTTAAAAGACTGTTCACTTTGCTTGTCTGCCTTCCATCTGTAATGTAATCTAGACTCTAGTGTTGTTGTTTCATGGGGGAATTATATTTTGTGGTTTTTACACTCCATTTTTTTTGTTGAGGTATAGCTGATTTACAATACTAGGTAAGTTTCACGTGCACAACATAGTTTTTAAAGGTTATAGTACATTTATAGTTATTATAACATATTGGTTATATGCCCTATGCTGCACAGTATATCCTGGTAGCTTATTTATTGTATACACAGGAGTTTGTACCTCTTAATCCCCTACCCGTGTCTCCCTCGGCCACCCTGACCCCACTGGTAACCACTAGTTTGTTCTCCATGTCTGTGAGTCTGTTTCTGTTTTGTTACATTCATTCACTTGTTTTAATTTTTAGACTCCACATATAAGCGGTAACATACAGTATTTGTGATTTTCTGTCTGATGTTTCACTAAGCATAATACCCTCCAGGTCCATCCACGTTGTTGCAAAGAATTTATCTTGTCCCTCCTCCCACAGGAGAATTTTACTAATATTGATCTTTCTGCCTGGCTTTAAGACAAAGATCACTCTAGAACCGACTTGTCATAACCGACCCTCCTGTTCTGAAGTCGTCTGTTCTGTAATTTTCAGAAGACTGGCATCGTTGGTTTAACAGGAAGCGAACCTCATTCAAAGAGGCGTGGGGCGCACCCGAGCTTCAGGAGGGTGGTGGTGAAGAGAGCGCGCCCCTGAGCCACTTCACCACCGTGGACCGCGAGGCCATCTGGGCTGAGGTGGAGAAGGAGCCCGAGGTGTACCCGCCCGGCCGCGAGCCCAGCGAGGAAGACCTTGCCTGCTGTGCGGACCCGCCGGACGGGTCGGCCTGCGACACCGCGGACGACAGCGAGCGCACCGAGTCCGCGGACACGAGCCCCACGGACAGCGAGCACACGTCGTCCTTCTCCTCCCCTTCCCACGAGCCCCAGGAGCTGCGTGGCGGCGAGCTCTGCCGCACGCCCCTCCCCGCAGCAGCCCAGGGCCCCCCGAAGCCGGCGGCCAGCCTCAAGTCCGCTGTCAAGTGGAGCCTGGCGCGCGTGGACTCGGACAAGACCCAGGCGTCGGAGTCGCTGTCCAGCGATGAGGAGGCGGACGCGGAGCTCCAGGCCCTGAGCGCGGCCCGGCTGCTGAAGCAGCAGCGGGAGAGGCAGGAGGCGATCGAGGCCCTGTTTAAGCACATCCTGCTCTACCCGCAGCCCTATGACTCACGGCGCGTGCTGTACGCCTTCTCCGTGCTAGAAGCCGTGCTCAAAACCAACC
The DNA here is from genome assembly GCF_964165515.1 of Mesoplodon bidens. Lineage (NCBI taxonomy): Eukaryota > Metazoa > Chordata > Mammalia > Artiodactyla > Ziphiidae > Mesoplodon > Mesoplodon bidens. Next base: position 9,641,468 of record NC_138161.1, on the reverse strand, counting down.
CCAAGGAGTTCATCGAGGCCGTGTCCCGGACCAGCATGGACACGAGCTCCACCGCGCACCTCAACCTCGTCTCCAACCTCCTGGCTCGCCACCAGGAGGCGCTCGTCGGCCACAGTTTCTACGGAAAGCTCCAGACCCAGTCTCCCAACGTGTGCCCTCACTCGCTGCTGCTCGAGCTGCTCACCTACCTGTGCCTGAGCTTCCTGCGCAGCTACTACCCTTGTTACCTGAGGGTCTCCCACCGAGACGTCCTCGGCAACCGGGACGTGCAGGTCAAGAGCGTCGAGGTTTTGATCAGAATGATGACGCAGCTGGTCTCGGTGGCCAAGTCAGCCGAAGGGAAGAACGTGGAGTTCATCCACAGCCTGCTGCAGAGGTGCAGAGTCCAGGAGTTCGTACTGCTCTCGCTGTCCGCGTCCATGTACACAAGCCAGAAGCGCTACGGACTGGCCGTGGCGGAGCGGGGCCGAGCCCAGCGGGAGGACAGCCTGTTCGAGGAGCATCTCATCAACCTGGGCCAGGACCAGATCTGGAGTGAGCACCCCCTGCAGATTGAGCTGCTGAAGCTGCTGCAGGTGCTCATCGTCCTGGAGCACCACCTGGGGCCGGGGCACGAGGAGGCGGAACACCAGGCGGACCTGTCCCGGGAGTGGCGGCAGACCCTGAACTTCCAGCAGGCCATCAACGCCCTGCAGTACGTGCAGCCCCACCTGCTCACCTCGCAGGGGCTGCTGGTGTCCGCCGTGGTGAGGGGCCTGCAGCCGGCCTACGGCTACGGCATGCACCCGGCCTGGGTCAGCCTGGTCACGCACTCCTTGCCATACTTCGGAAGGTCCCTGGGCTGGACGGTGACCCCCTTCCTCGTCCAGATTTGCAAAAACTTGGACGAGCTGGTCAAGCAGTATGAAAGCGAATCGGTGAAGCTTTCTATCAGGTACGGTGAACCCTTTGATGTGTTACTGTTTCTTTCATGACAGCTTTTGTCACAGACGGCTGATTTCCCCTAGAAGCCAATTGGAGGATAATTTCAACCTAATCAAAAGCCTAGTCAGCATTGTCAAAAGGGGTAAGCAGGAACTAAATGTTCGGCTCCTTTATTTTCAATTCCACATGACTACCCAGGCTAGATGAGTGTTACAGGACAAGTCAGTCTCTCTTCATTAGTTTTGCAAAACAGAAAGAAAAATGTGGATCTTCACAGACATTCTAAAACACCTGGAAAACATTTTTCCAAAACGACTGTATAAATGTAAAAACAGCACAAATGATGCCTGTCCTTTTTGTAACAGTATTTCATTATGAGAGCCCCAGTTTTTTAAGATCGTGATATCTCTGTGGTTTCCGTGTTTATGTGTACGATTAAAAACCTTTATGGCCTCATTCTTAAAGATTCTCAAAACCAGTTTCTCGTTTCTTCACCAAAGCATAACCTCCAAGAGGGAAAACATTTCTCCGGATTATCCACTCACTCTTTTGGAAGGTCTAACAACCATTAGTCATTTTTGTCTTTTGGAACAACCCAACCAAAACAAAAAGGTAAATCATTTTTTCCTGAGTTCGAGACAGTTTTCATATATTGTTTTGTTTTCATTGGGGTTACGTCTATTTCAAATAAGAAATGTATGTATGTAATACAAACATATGCAAATGTTAATGCAAATGAACACACATGCAAATAATGAAGTGTATGCAAATATACGTGCAAACGTATGTATGTAAGTAATACAAATGTGGTTTTGTTCTTGCTGGCGCTCTCTGTGGGCGACTTCAGCCCTCCACCAGTATGGGATAGAAAGTAATCTTTTTTCCGGGTACTTTTTACTTGGCCTCATGGAGTTTAAAGATGTTTCAGCTGTTGGTTGCTCTACCCTATCTGGGATTCGATTGTAGAACGCAGCTAGCGCTTTGGTTGAGTGATTGGAAGAGTTTGTAATGAGGAGCCTCAGATGCGCAGACCTCGCTCTTTGAAAGAAAATCATGGGTTTAAATGCTCAGGGAGACGTTTTACTTCCAGACCACACGTGGGACTTGCTCTGGAGAGTGCTACAGCCCAGACTTTATCCCACCAGCACCACTGTCCTCGCGGAAAGGGAGATGGTGCCACCGCAGACGCAGCCGAGTCTCACATGTTCGTTTTCGTTTTTAGACTGCTGCTGTGAGTGACCCTACCAATTTGAAAAATGCCAAGAATGCCATTCTGGAAGAGCTTCCTCGGATTGTTAACACCATGGCCCTTCTCTGGAATGTTCTCAGAAAGGAGGAGACTCAAAAGAGACCCATGGATCTCCTTGGAGCCACGAAGGGATCTTCTTCCGTTTACTTTAAAACCACCAAAGTGAGAGAGCTTCCTTTGTGTGTTTACGATTGCCTTTGTCTTGTACTGTCCCACCAAAAAGTAAAAATGTACAGGGTTATATATATAAATAATCGAACGTAATGTGCTCAGAGAAACCTACATTAGAAGTAAGTTGGAAGTAGAAATCTCCAGTTTGTTTATTAGAGTAAGCTTCCTATTCATGGAAAGAAAAGCTTTGTGAGTAGTTTTCAGTTTATGTTTTCCCCTTGGCCCTTTTTTTTTTTAAGCCAAACATAAAGTCTCTAGGGGTTCCAGGTAGGGTACCTAAAGTCCTCAACCTGTTTCTCTTAAGCATCTCTACTAAGACAGCTTAGCTCTTACGTTCTGCTTTCAGTGGTGCCTTGAACAAGTGTTGAGGTGTCTTTGAGTTTTTTATTAAAGCAGAAGCTCACAACCCAGAGCATTTCTAGTTCTGTTACCGAACCAAACTTGGGTCCACTTGCCTGCACGCAGTAAAGGCAATCTACTGACACCAGGTCATGTTAAAGGCAAGTGGGGGGTTTATTTTAAGGCACCAGACAAGAAGTGTGGGCAGCTGATGCTCAAAAAAACCTGAACTCCCCCGACGGGTTTCAGGGAAGAGTTTTTAAGGGTAAGGTGAGGGAGGGGAGTTGCAGGGTGGGTGAACAGCTCATTACAGTTCTCTGGTTGATGATGAGATAACAGGGCCGTGTCACAGGAGTTAACATCATGAATCCTCAGGCTGCAGCGGGTCTGGGGTCTACCTGTTCATGGGCATCATTCAGTTAGCTTCTTCCATTTGGTGGGGGCTTTAGTATCTGTAAAACAACTCAGGAACATGCCTCAGACACTTACCTATGTACTTCAGGGAGGAACTAAAGGTTCTGTGACTGCCATAGGGCTGATTTACTGTTTAAATTGTTACCAGTTCTCCTCGCCCCACTGCTACTTTTGTCATCATGTGTTCACATCCTTGCAGTCATTAATTCTTGAGCCAGGCTTTTGTGACTCGGGAGGCCTGGGAGACTAAAGCTTTTCTACAAACAAGAGGCAGGCAGAGGACATGGTGGAGAGGGGTCTGTCCCAGGAAAGCCCCCATAGGATCCTGCTCGGTTACAGTTCACTCTCTCTTGGTAGCATCCCGACTCAGTCTCTGGCTGCTGTGTCTGGTGGCTCAGAATTATCGGGCTGTGTCTCACTTAGCTGAGCACCCCTGGTGCCAGGTGCGGCCTCAGAGCTTACACTGGCATCTGGCAGCCCGGGCTGAGCAGAACAGATCAGGACACAGGGAGCCAGATCACCTGGATTCAGCTCCCTGCTCAGGTGCTTTGTGGGACCTTGGGCAAGTTCATTAACCTGTCTATGCTGTAGTTTCCTCAGTTGGAAACACGAAGCCAGGCATCATCCAAGCACGCTTCGTTTATTGGCACATTTAGTCCTCACCTACAAGGTGGGTACTATTATTATTCCCAGATTACAGATGAGGACATTGGGGTGTAGAGAAGAGTGAGTGCTTTGCCCTCAATTGTGCATCTGATAAGCAGTGATGCTGGGATTAGGGTGAGTAGGCAATGGAGCCCGCCCCTGACTTCTGTTTTCTGATCTTTCTGTAGTGAGTCAGGCAGTTGCACAGGTGGCCTCCAAAATGTTCTGTCGGTTCCAGAGATACCCTCCAAGGGAAATCTGTGTTTCAAGCTGCCACAGGAACCTGCTTAATTTAAGCCTAAAAATTAAGCTCTAGAAAGGTTCAGAAAATCCTCAGGCACGCAGCCTGAGCCTCGGTTTCCTCCTCTGTGAAATGAGTCTGTTATTATGAGTCTGTTATTATGAGTCTGTTATTATCAGCCTATCTATGGGCTGATGGAAGGATTCATTTTAGCGACGGCTAACATTTACTGAGCACTTAGCTTAAGCCCTCCCTGAGGGACCCAAGGCCTTGAGCTGGGGCCCCCGTGGTTTCTCTGGAGCAGAAACCGTGGCGGGAGGGAGAGGATGTCTCCATCCCATGGGCAGTTGTATCTAAGGAGATGCTAAACTAAGGCAGTGGGGACAGAGGAAGCCAAGGTAAATTCATTCATTCCACAAACATGTGCATGTCTGCTGCTGTGTACCAGGCCCTGCTTATCCACTAGTGGATAAGATAGGGCAAGTAAGTCCTTGTCTGCCTGGCAGATACAGACGTTAACCATCAATTTAAAAATAATGATGAGAAGTGCTACAGAGAAGCCGGGGCACTCTAACAGGCTGTGACCCCTGGTCAGAGGGTCGAGGAGGCCTTCCTGAGGCAGAGAGGCTGAGCTGAGACCCAGGAAGAGAGGACTTGCCTGGGTAGGGAGGTGTTAGAGGCTGTGAGACCCACAGGATCTATAGAGGAAGGAACATGGAGGTTTCAGGAATGGAGAAAAACCCAGGCGCAGCCAAAGGGAGGGGGATGAGTGACGTCCGGGGCCGTGCTGTGAGTTTATTTTTAGTTGGTTACATAACAAAGTTAGTTAAATGGTACATATTTCTGGAAATTGAAAAACATCCTTCTTCCTGATGCATATAAGCCCTTCCAGGGCTGGTTGAGACAAGTGAGGCTAGGGGCTCTCAGGATGGGAACAGTGCCGACTCCACTGCGGGGTACCACCCCTGCTTTCTCACTGTGTCTGCAAAGCCTTGGGTGGCTTCCTTCGAGCCCTGCCCTGCTCACAGCTGCTCGAAGGTGGGATTCATCACCTCCCAAGGGTCTCTTCCTGCTCGGCTCCGCTAGCCGTCTGTCCGTCCGCCTGGGCTGCCTGCCGTGCCTCTCGTCCAGTTCCTCCTCCCACGGCCTGGTGCCTGGGATGCTGAGACAAAGGCCCGCCCCGGCTCCCAGGGTTTACAGGCGCTGGTGGTGAAGCACACAGTCCACCGTAGCCCTGATTCTACTCTGCTCTAACTCTTCGTTTTTCTATTTTTTAGACCATACGACAAAAAATTTTAGACTTCTTAAACCCCTTGACAGCCCCTCTTGGAGTTCAGCTGATAGCAGCTGTTGCAGCAGTGTGGGGCAGGAAGAAAGTGAAACGCCACAGTAAGACAAAGGTAAAGCCAGAAATGAAAGCAGTAGCTAACTTACTCTGACAAAATACCAGAGAGTCATGTGTGATAAAAAGTGACGCCAGAGGCCAACACGGGAGATTGGGGCAGTGGTTCCACTGTTTTATTTATTTTTTATTCTTTTATTTTTTATAATCTTTTCTTTTCTTTCTTTCTTTATTTTTGGCTGCTTTGGGTCTTCGTTGCTGTGCGCAGGCTTTCTCTAGTTGCGGCGAGCAGGGGCTACTCTTCGTTGCCCTGCGTGGGCTTCTCACTGCAGTGGCTTCTCATGTTGCAGAGCACAGGCTCTAGGCGCGCAGGCTTCAGTAGTTGTGGCTCGCGGGCTCTAGAACTCAGGCTCAGTAGTTGTGGCGCACGGGCTCAGTTGCTCCGCGGCATGTGGGATCTTCCCAGACCAGGGCTCGAACCCGTGTCCCCTGCATCGGCAGGCGGATTCTCAACCACTGCGCCACCAGGGAAGCCCGTGATAGCTTTCTTTTTTTTAACTAATCTTTTTAAAGACTTTATCTTTTGAGGGCAGTTTTAGGTTCACAACAAAATGAGAGGAAGGTACAAGGAGTTCCCATATTCCCCTGTCCCTGCACGTGCATGCCCTGCTCCCCACAGCAGCCCCCGCCAGGGGGTTACCCTTGTCACAGTTGCTGAACCTACACTGACACGTCCATAATTTACATTCGCCTTTTTAAATTTATTAAAGTAATGCTTGTTCATGATGGTCAAGAAAATTTAAATCATCGCATTCCTGTGCCCAGACTTCAGTTTGCATTTTGTCCATTCTTTCTCCACTGACTGGTCCATCACGAGGCCCTCCAGGAGCTTGGTTCATGTGCTTCTGCAAAACCAGCACGTACTTCCCTGGTCCCCTCTGTCGACCATGCTACCTGGTACCTCCCTCAGAGGGTCTGCCCCACCCCCCGGACACTGTCTCAGGGCCCAGCGTAGGCCCCTGTTCCCTGAGGAGGTGTGAGAGGCTGGTGGCCCAGGCTACCCACCTTAGCACTTGTTGGGGCTTCCGGGCGAGAAACCTGATACTTGCAAGTGCATGTCACCACCCTACACAGACTTCTGTCATCAAAACATGCCTCCCTCACCGGGCCTTGCCTGCCACAGCCAGCTCGCAGGAACCTGATTTACCTGTTTTTCTTACTGTCCTCATACTTCGGGGGCTGTCTCGATATCAACCTGTTTCCTTCCAATTAAATGTATCTGTTTGTACAATGCTTTCTCAGCTTGAACATACCAGAGTGACTGCCCATCATCAGCTACGCGTTTTATTCCTTATTTGTATCAGATACTGATTAGGTTACTGTGATTAAATGCTAACCTCACTCTTCATTCCCGCCAATAGAGTCCATTCCCCAGTTTTCATTTAAATATTTCTTTAAAAGATTAAAAACAAATGTCTTTTCCCAGGAGCAGGTATTATAGAGTGCTTTCTGTGCGTCATTCGTATTTTTGTTTTCTCTCTGTGAGCCTTAAAGGAATGATTTTTTTCTCAGCAGATCGTCCCGGCGGCCAGCGCGTCCCAGCTGACGCTCGTGGACCTGATCTGTGCGCTGAGCACCCTGCAGACGGACACGGTGCTGCACCTGGTGAAGGAAGTGGTGAAGAGGCCGCCGCAGGTCCTGGGGGATGAGGTCAGGAGCCTGGGGACCCTCAGAGGAACGCAGTACTCTCTCTAACTCCACGTCTTATAAACTGTGTTTGGGAGGGAAACAGAGGTTACTGCAGCAACTAGGAATTCGGGGGCTGTAAAACGAAGTGTTCTTACCGGGCTCTGCAGAGATCCATGAAATGTGCTTCACGGGCTCCTGTTTTGGGGTGCAAGCCACTTGAGGTGAAGGACGGACTTCCATCCTTACATCCCACTGCAGGGTGCGCTGCCTGGTAGTGGTTCAAATCGAATAACTCTGTTAGAAAGAAGAAATGGCACGTGCCTCAAGGAACTTGCAGCCGAAAAGGCGTCAGAGTTAAACAAAGCCAGACACTAGTTAAAGGTGGAAGAGACTGATTTTATTCAGTAACTCCTGCAGCAGGGGAAAGAGTTGTGCTCAGTTCCAGTGTGTGCAGAGGTGACTGGGCAGTTTAAGCAGAGAAAGGAGAGCAGGAAGGGTGAACAAGCAGGGGCTTCAGCAAAGTCAGGGGAGGGGAGAGTTACAAGCAAGCAGGAAGGGGGTTGGCGGATGTAATTAGGCCCTCGGGGTTTGCAGACTGTGAAGTGCAGGGTAGGTTCCTGTGCTCCCTTGGAGACTGGGAAACAGGGGCCCTGTCTTCCTTGATGATGGTATTTCAGAGGGATGGCTGCCAGGTCCTTGAGAAAGACATTCCTGGGTTGTAGGAGATACATATACATCTCAAAGGGCCAGAGCAAGGATTTATAACTGTAAGCTTTTCTTAATAAATGCTCAAAGAAAGGGAGGTCAGGAGCCTATCAGGAGTTGGCTAAACACACAGCAGATTCCTTCAGAAGCCTTGAGCTTTCTTTCTTAGGCAGGCATTTTAAGGGGGTTGAGGTCATCCCCCTAGGGACATGGCCTTGAGCTGCTGGGAAACTGTTGGGACATCCCGGTTGGCACAGTGGTTAAGAATCTGCCTGCCAATACAGGGGCCACGGGTTCGAGCCCTGGTCCGGGAAGATCCCACAGGCCGTGGAGCAACTAAGCCCGTGCGCCACAACTACTGAGCCTGCGCTCTAGAGCCCGCGAGCCACAACTACTGAGCCCCCGTGCCACAACTACTGAAGCCCATGCTCTGCAACAAGAGGAGCCACCACAATGAGAAGCCTGTGCACCACAACGAAGAGTAGCCCCTGCTTGCTGCAACTAGAAAAAGCCCGCGTGCAACGAAGACCCAATGCAGCCAAAAATAAATAATAAATAAATAAATTTTTTTTTAAAAGGCTAGGAAATTATAAATACAGACGCTACAGTCTGACATAAGCATCTCAGGATTTGGACTTTCCTCAGAAACATAATTCTCAGTTTTTTCTTGCATTTTCAGTAAAATGTTTTCAGGAGGGAAGGAGAGAACGGGGAGAGGGAGGGAGAGAAATAGAAAGGGACTGTTGAGTAATGGGAGATATTTTAGAAGCTCTGGAATCTAATGATTAACCCTTTGGTTGATCAACTTTGGTCATTGATTACCTCATTCATTGATTGTTAAAAAAAATTGGAGTGAGGATATTGAGGAATTCCCCAAAACGGCTTGTGACCAAGGGCCAGATTCTTGTACCATTTCTTTTACTGTTGGAAAGCAAAAATATTATAGGAGGAAGAAAAACTATATGATTTAAAATTCAAAAAAAAGAAGAAGAAAAAGAAGAGGGCTCAGAGGAGCCTGACTGGACTAGGTCAAGGAGAGCATGTTTGTCAATGGGCGAGTTAAAAATCTGCATAATTTTTACAAAGGTACAAAGTACACGTCAGAGGACTTAACTCATCCTGGACATGCTGAGAAAGAAGAGGTTTCATCTGGCTGCAGGGAAAGCAGTGGCCTTTGAAGGGTGACGTGATTGAACCACAAAGCTCTTATAGTTTTTCTCCCCAGTTTCTAGGGGGGCACCTTTTCCTTTACGCACAATGATTTTGCAACAGAACAGACTGTGTGCCATAAGAGTTTTCTGCCTAATGAGGTGGATGGACCTAGAGTCTGTCATACAGAGTGAAGTAAGTCAGAAAGAGAAAGACAAAGACTGTATGCTGACACATATATATGGAATTTAAGAAAAAAAAATGTCATGAAGAACCTAGGGGTAAGACAGGAATAAAGACACAGACCTACTAGAGAATGGACTTGAGGATATGGAGAGGGGGAAGGGTAAGCTGTGACAAAGCGAAAGAGAGGCATGGACATATATACACTACCAAACGTAAGGTAGATAACTAGTGGGAAGCAGCCGCATAGTACAGGGAGATCAGCTAGGTGCTTTGTGACCGCCTGGAGTGGTGGGATAGGGAGGGTGGGAGGGAGACGCAAGAGGGAAGGGATATGGAAACATATGTATATGTATAACTGATTCATTATGTTATAAAGCAGAAACTAACACACCATTGTTAAGCAATTATACTCCAATAAAGATGTAAAAAAAAAAAAAAAAAGAAATCCAAAAAAAAAAAAAAAAAAGTTTTCTGCCTGAGAGATTTTTGGTTTTACCAAAGCAGACCTTTTCGTTGAAAGTGTTGGAGCTGTTTTGTTCTTAATTAATTTGATAGAAAGCAGGGATTTGTTCCAACCTTGAAATAATTGCCTTCTCTTAGGTAATTTAACATTATACAGTTAGGAACAATTCAAGAATAATTCCCTAAGTGAAAATTAAGGGAGGGGACCAAGTGATTTTGCTAAAAAATAGCTTTAATCAAACAGATATTTGTATGCCAGGGTTCATAACAGCATGAATCACAATAGCCAAAAGGTAGAAACAACCCAAGTGTCCATCAGTGGATGAATGGGTAAACAAAATGAGGTCTGTACATGCAATGGACTGACTATCATTCAGCCTTAAAAAGGAATGAAATTCTGACAGATGCTGTACCGTGGATGAACGTTGACAGCATTCTGCTAAGGGGAATAAGCCCGTCCAGAAGGACAGTATTATATGATTCCGCTTATCTGGGGTACCCAGAGTAGTCAAGTCCCTAGAGACAGAAAGAAGAATGATGGTCACTAGGGACTGCGGGGGAGGAGGGAATGGGAGTTAATGGGGACAGAGTTTCAGTTTGGGAAGATGAAGAAGTTCTGTACATGAATGGTGGTCATAGTTGCCCAACAATGTGAATACACTGGATGCCCTGTACACTTAAAAATGTTTAAAATGGTAGATTTTGTCAAGTATATTTTACCAAAATAAAAAATTTTTACAGCATATAAAAGAGATCTTCTTTTTAGATATTAAGGTCATAGCACTAGGGGTGGTGAACAAAAGCTAAACCTTGGAATCAGAGATGTGTTCAGCCATTTTCACCCCAGAGTGGAAAGCTGACCAAGGATACCTTCAGCAGTTTTGCTTCTGCCTGCCTTGGAGGAGAACTCTCCACTTGAAGCTCTTCCTCTGAAAGGCACGTGGCACAGGGTCACCCTCTGCAGAAACGTCCACACTGGGAAGGCCACTTGGGGCTTCTAACCGGTCAGTTACACTCGGGGCTCTGGTGCTCTTCCTTCATTCCACGTGTTTATTGAAAATCAAGTCTGCATCCGTAGCGGGGAGTCCTAAATAGCTGACACTGTTCCTGCCTACGGTCAGCCTGTATTCTCGTTGGGGAAAGAAGATAAGGCAGCCTACAGATTTACACTGTGAGGCCAGATCATGGAACTGGCCAAGTGATTAAGCAGTCAGATGTAAAAGGGACATGGGCAACTTCATGGCATCTGTCGGACGTCTGCCCCCAGTCTCCCAAATGCCTGGTGGTCTTATTGCCTTTTACTCTTGAATGTAAATGGTAAAGTAATGGACCCTGAAGAGAGGGAGCAGGGTGGTGGAGGCAGGCAGGGGCAGCATCAGATCCTGGGTGGATTGGCATTTATATCTCCGAGCAGGTCTAGCTGGCAGGAGATTGACCTTCCGCGCTGCCGATCAGTCCCCACGGATGGGGTTACAGCTGCAGCCGTGGGGGAGCTGGCCCTGCAACAGCTTTACACACAGAGCAGGCGCTTTTAGGTTTTGTTCCTTCATGTTACTGCAATTTCTGCAAACACCTGCAACTCCTGGGCTTAAAAAAAAAAAAAAAAAAACCTAGATGTCTGGCTGAGTGGTTTTTGGCTTTTTGAATGACAAAATTACATTTTGTGGTTAGTTTAGTTAATTGGCTCAACTTCTATAACTTCTACAAATAGCCTTTTACAAGCAAGAAGGGAAAAAATGTGTGTTTGGAAAACCTATTTCTAAGTAGTTCCAGCCATTTGGGATTCAGGGAAGTTGTCTGGGCTGTTGGAGGGAATTCCTGGAGCTAAGAATTCAAATTTGGCATTGTCTCTCAACTGTAGCTCCCGAGGGCCAACTTTGGCCACCAACTTTGTGTTTGGGGAGGTTCAGTTATAATGCCAAATCTTCCCTAAATACTTGTTAAAAGCCTGGAATGGGAAGTAGGTAAACATAAAGGGAATGACTCTGGGAGTCTGATGAGAGGGGCACTAATGATTTGGGACCTCATAGGATACATTTGTTTTTGTTTCACTTGGGGGATACTTTCTATTATTATATTTGAAAGACTCTAGCTGCAAACATTTGCTTTGTTAGGATATAGAATCTGTTTCATTTCTGTATTTGAATTCTTTTTTAGCCGTATTTCCTACCAACTTGGAGTAATTAGCTTTGCTTTAATTTTCAGAAATCGCCCCTCGTGGATGTCCCTGTGTTGCAGTTTTGTTATGCTTTCATCCAAAGGTAATGCAGCCCCTCAAAGACGTTTCTCAATAATAGATGCTATTGCAATGATTATAAATAATTCCTCTGATTGTATTTCCGTTTTTTCTTTTAATTGAAGTATCATTGATTTACAATGTTGTGTTAGTTTCAGGTATACAGCAAAATGACTCCAGTATATATATATATATATTCTTTTCAGAAACTTTTCCACTATAGGTTATTATGAGATATTGAATATAGTTCCCAGTGCTATTGTTTATTTTTTAAGATTTATTTATTTTTTAATTAATTAATTAATTTTGGCTGCGTTGGGTCTTCGTTGCTGCACGCAGGCTTTCTCTAGTTGCGGCGAGCGGGGACTACTCTTCGTTGCGGCTCGCGGGCTTCTCATTATAGTGGCTTCTCTTGTTGCGGAGCATGGGCTCAAGGCACGCGGGCTTCAGTAGTTGTGGCTCACAGGCTCAGTAGTTGTGGCTTGCAGGTCTAGAGCGCAGGCTCAGTAGTTGTGGCACACAGGGTTAGTTGCTCCGCAGCATGTGGGATCTTCCCGGACCAGGGTTCGAACCCATGTCCCGTGCATTGGCAGGCGGATTCTTAACCACTCTGCCACCAGGGAAGTCCCTTATTATTTATTTTATTTATTTTTGGCTGTGTCGGGTCTTAGTTGAGGCACATGGCATCTTTCGTTGCGGCGTGCAGGCTTTCTCTGGTTGTGACGTGCAGGTTTTCTCTCTCTAGTTGTGGTTCACAGGCTCCAGGGCGCGTGGGCTCTGTAGTTGTGGCGCGAGGGTTCCAGAGCACGTGGGCTCTGTAGTTTGCGGCACACAGGCTCTCTAGTTGAGACGTGCAAGCTCAGTAGTTGTGGCATTCGGGCTTAGTGGCCCTGCGGCATGTGGGATCTTAGTTCCCTAACCAGGGATCGAACCCACGTTCCCTGCGTTGTAAGGCGGATTCTTTACCACTGGACCACCAGGGAAGTGCCTGTTTATCTATTTAATATATAGGAGTGTGTACATTTTAATCCCAAACTCCTCGTTTATCCCTCCCTGCCCCCCCCATTGTGTTTCTTGATTACTGGAGAGGCTTAGTTCAGAAGGTATCTGAATGGAGCCCTTATTTCCTCTCGAGGCATGGGAATACCCTGATGATTTTACTTTTTCTTCCTGCAGAGATCTCATCTGACATTTTAAAGTCTGGGTGCTATAGCTTAAATCCTTACGTCAGCAAAGCTTTATGTGAGGCCTGGTAAACTTTAGAAGAACCAGTTTGCATTAAATTGATACCAAAAAAGGAGGGGGGATTTTAAGGACCTCTTTTAGAAAAAGGAGAAGGGATTATTTTTGGTGCCATCCTCAATGCTTTGCCATGTTTTCTGCTGGACGGCTTCTGCGTGGGTTTACTATGTTGAATATCCGCATGCGGGGGTCTCAGCTATAGGGGTTCCCCAGGTGTTTCTCCACGGGTAGAAAGGACGCTTTGCTGGGCCTCGTGCAGATCTTACGGCAGGTCCCGGGTGCGGCTCCCGGACCCCTCCATCGTGTGGGGTGTTCTCGGCTGCAGTAATGAGGGTGAAGGGAGTGTAGCCCCGTCTCAAGGAAGCCTCAGTATTCTCACGTATCTCAGGGGGTTCACAATGAGTCTGACCACCAGCTGCAAGCGCCCTGGCTAACAAGTTCACGTTCCGTGGTTATTCCGGCTGACTGTATCCTGAGGTGGCCGGAAGGGTCATAGTCCCAGGAGTCCCTGCATGTGGGGTTGAGGTCAGACCAGCTGTTCATCCTTCACCACAAGCATCCCTGCACTTCTTTCCTCCAGGAGGTAAAGATGAGCTGGTCCTGTCCCCTCTCGTGGTAACTAATGCCTGTTGTATCACTAGCAAGCGCCTGTCGCAGGGGCCTAAGTGATATCTGAGCCTTCCCAGCAGCTGCAGGAGCTGCGGCCTCCTTTTACAGAGGAGGCCCTGCCCAGGTCAGTCAGGAGGCAGTAAGTCAGGGACGAGGACTTGAACCTGGGGCCCTCTGGCTGCGGCCAAGCTCTGCCTTTTGTGCTGTGCAGCCTCGCTCCGTAGCCATAATCCAAGTCCTTGTTTTTCTGAGGCCTGACCTTGCCCTCTGTGACCTTCTGATGGTTGACTCTGTTTCCAGAGACGTTGGAGAGGCCGAATGGTAGAGCCAGACAGGCCCAGAGATCAGACAGTCCTCTAGTTCAAGGCTTTCACGTTATAGACGAGGAAACCAGGGGCCTCTGACCTGTCAGCAGGGTTGCAGGTCTCCAAACTCCAAGTTCTTGGCAGAATACCAAAATGTAGCTTGTGTGGATTGTAATGTAAAAAAGAGCAAACAGGTCAGGCGGATGTGCCCTCTTCCTGTGCTTTCCAACCACCCGGATCTAAAATGTGCTTATAAATAACATTTTGTTTTGACCTGTTTAGGGTTGGATATTTTTTTTCTTTCTTTCTTTCTTTCTTTTTTTTTAAATAGGCTCCCAGCAACAGCCTTGCAAGCAAACTTCCCTTCGCTGTTGGGTGTGTTAAAGGAGTCCGTGCAGTTGAATCTCGCTCCCCCTGGTTATTTTCTGCTTCTCAGGTACCGTGTCCCAGCACTCACGTCACCGTATTTTTCTTCGGGAACATGTTTTTATTTCTGCAGCATTCTTGGTCTGAAGCTGATTGTCTCTCAACAGCATGCTGAACGACTTTGTAACAAGAACTCCCAACCTGGAGAGCAAGAAGGATCAAAAGGATCTGCAGGTCTGTATGTGCAAGTCTGGCCGGCTGTCACTGTCCCAGGAGTATCACCCCCCTTTAGAGGGTCTCCCTGGAGATAGTAACCATTGGGCAGAACCAGATCTTAGATTTGCATTTGTTCCCACGTCTGATTCCCTCCGTTACTGTCTTTAGAGGACTCTGGACAATCTCCTGATGAAGGTTCTCATGTTAGACTTGACCAGGCGACCGTGCAGTTTACAAGGCACCGTCTCGCTTCTCACTGTACACAGATGTATGCGGACTTACTCTGCAGCATGACTGGAACAATAAGTCTACCTTTATGCACAGATTCCTTTCCTTAGAACCTTCCCCCGTCTTTTTAAAGCAACATAGACTCACAGGAAGTTTCAGAAACACTGAAACACAAAAGTAAGACTCACCCATAGGAGAAGGAAAATCTTCTCCTTTGAGTAGAATGCCAACTATCAACAGTACATAGAAGTAATGAAGGAGTTAGAAAAATCACTATTTTGCAACCATTATAATCCTTGAGTGAGGAGCTTTTTTTTTTTTTTTTTTTTTGCGGTACGTGGGCCTCTCACTGCTGCGGCCTCTCCCATTGCGGAGCACAGGCTCCGGACGCACAGGCTCAGCGGCCATGGCTCACGGGCCCAGCCACTCCGCGGCATGTGGGATCCTCCCGGACCAGGGCACGAACCCGTGTCCCCTGTATCGGCAGGCGGACTCTCAACCACTGCGCCACCAGGGAAGCCCCCAGTGAGGAGCTTTTTGAGTCAAAGCCTTTAAACTGCGTTGTGTAGTTTATGGCTTTGGTGACATCACTGCTAATCGTTGTGATCCCTGGTGTCTATGAAATATCTGTCCAGTTCCTGATTCTGAAGCACTAGAGTTCTACGTAAAGCGCAGTGACTCCTTTGGCTCAACCGGTAGAGAAGAAAGCATCATCCAAGGGCAAGTGCTGCAGCCCAGCCCTTGGGTAGCACCTCCTGCACTCACCCGGAAACCCTCCCCCTTCCATGGGCTGTTGCCTGCCGCGGCCCCTCCGTCTCCAGTCCATCGGCGGGACTGTGGCCACAGGCGCTACCGCAGCTGGTTCTGCTCCTGTTGGTGAGGGGGCCGGTGGGCCTCTGCTTCCGCCCCACGATATCCCAGCCTCCCTGACCCTGACTCCTTCCTGCTGTTTCCAGGCACCCCAACTTCTTTCCCATCCATTCACTGCACTTGAAATGGGAGCTCTTCTAAGTCCTCAACCCCTTTTCTTGATCTGCTTTTAAGAATTTATTGTATTGAAGTCGAGTTGATTTACAGTGTTGTGTCCATTTCTGCTGTACAGCAGAGTGACTCAGTTATACACATATATATCCTTTTTCATATTCTTTTCCATTATGCTTTATCACAGGATATTGAATATAGTTCCCTTGTTGTTTATCCATCCTGTATACATAATACTTTGCATCTGCTCATCCCCACCTCCCACTCCATCCTCCCCCCACACCCCACCCACCTTGGCAACCACAAGTCTGTTCTCTACGTCTGTGAGTCTGTTTCTATTTCATAGATAGGTTCATTTGTGTCATATTTTAGATTCCACATATAAGTGATAGCAAATGGTGTTTGTCTTTCTCTGACTTACTTCACTCAGTATGGTCATCACCAGGTCCATCCATCTATTCTTGACCTTCCTCGCCGCCATCATCCACCCCACACCTCTGCCCAGGTGCACTGCGGACAGTTCCCGCGGGTACACCCCCCTTGCCACCGGCAGGCAGATGTGCTTTTGCTTCCTGCCCGCACACAGCTGCTGGACTCATAGTGGAAGTCAGGACTGTTCAGTTCTCAGACATCAGGGATGTACAGCCCCTCTTAGCTGGCAACACTCGATGATACCCGCTCAGTGTTTCTACCTCTGTCCCAGCTACTTGACCAGATTCGTTCCTCATGGAACTCCTGATACGGATGACTCCTCACTTCACCCTTGAGTCAATTTAATTTATGCAGTTTTGTTTCTTGTATTATTCAAAGATGCATTTCTAGCAAGAATCCATGGTCCTAAAGAAACCGGAAATCTAATCTGCCAAACGCGTTGTGCCACTGTGACTTCCTATGTCTCTGTTTTACCCAAGTTGGCCAGAGAGTAGCCTGAGCCACAAGTGACTGTTGAGCCCTTGAAATGTGGCTTGTCTGAACTGAATGTGCTGTAACTGTAAACACACAGCAGATTTCAAAGACTTAACAAAGAATGCGTAACCTCGCCAATAATTTTATATTGATTATATGTTGATACTCTGTTGGATATATTGTGTTAAACATTATGAACTTGTTTCTTCTTTTAATGTAGCTCCTAGAAAACTTGGTATTACCTGCATGGTTCACAGCTGCGGCTTGCATTATATTTATATCGGATGGTGCTATTTTAAGCACTTAAGATTCTTTTCCTTAACTAACTTCCTTTCCTCTTTCTCCTGACTACTCTCAGGAAGTCACTCAAAAAATTCTAGAAGCTGTTGGGAACATTGCTGGCTCTTCCTTGGAGCAAACCAGCTGGCTGAGCAGAAACCTGGAAGTGAAGGCTCGGCCTCAGATCTCTCTAGAAGAATCTGATGATGAGGAAGATTTGCACGGTAGGTGTAGAAGCGTCAAAAAGTAATGCCCAATGCCAGCTAGTGGGTCTAGTTTTGCCTTAAAAGTAAACTGGCTTTACTTCTTACAACATACGTTGTATGTTGCACGAATCCGTGTCCCCTGCATCGGCAGGCGGACTCTCAACCACTGCGCCGCCAGGGAAACCCTGGTCTCAGTTTTATTAACACGAGCAAAAAAATTACATCTAAGTTCTCAGTCGGAACTACATAGAGCAGTGCCCGCCACAAGGTAAATGTTCAAAAACTGCTAGTTCTGTCATATTTTATGACCTCTGTCATTATTGTTAGCAGTAGTTATACCAGCAGAAACAAAGCTGAATTTGTGGTTTTGAATATACAAAGGAAGGTGTGTCAGGAAGTCTGGGCTCTTTTCTCTTGCAGGTAAACGAAACCCACTTCAGGCGTGTAGAAACACAGCAGCACAAAACTTTCTGGCTCATGTACAGGAAAAGCCCAGGCGTCAACATCTGGTTTTAGTCAGAGTGGGAGCTAGGTGTTCAGATGAAGTTCATCAAGTCTCACGCAAAGATTCCGGTTGGCTCTTCTGGGCCTGTGGCTGACCCAGAGGAGGAGAGGAAAGGCTGGTGCCCTGGAGCTCCGAGAAATGGGCTCCCACCCAAGAGGGGCTTCTCTTGCCAGGAGAAGGAAGGATGGTGTTAGACAGACAGGCCATGGTACCCCCCCTCCATTACTTCTGCCATATTTGTTTGACAGCTAGTTTTGTGGTTTACATAAGAAAATAATTATACTTTACTCTGTAATGAAGATCCTATAACTAGTATGCTATCATTTACTAATGTAAACCAACAGTTATGCTTTCTCAGGCTGCGGTTATGATTATAGTTGTGGTTCTAGGGAAAGAGAGCTCGTGCATCTCCTTGGCTCATCTGCCCTCAGTTATTTCCGATGTAGGTACTGATATAGGGATTAAACTGCTTCTCCACCACCAGTGCAGCTGAGCTGTGCTGAGTCAAGTGTCATTGGGCCTGAGTTGTGCAGTAATTAAATTTAACCTTAAGACAATACTGTAGTAAAATGATTACCTGATTTTTATTTAAAGAAAGAAAGCATAGAATTCCAAAGCTGGAGGTGATTTGGGGGCTTCTCAATAAGACTTAATTAGCAAATTATAGAGTACCAAAAGACTCTTTGGATCATACACTATATTTTGTTTCGGTCTTGAGGACAAACTAAGTATGCATACTGGCCGTCTAAATCGTGAAACAGAATGAGGCTTCCAATGATGTGTTTCTCCACTTAGAGTTCTTATGTGTGCAGTGCACGTGCAGGCTCTTTCCTGTATGTTTGCGTCTGGCATGTGCCATGCACTATGTTCTAGATGCTGGTGCTGCAGCAGGAAACAGAATGAGCAGGGGTGACACGGAAGGTGATGGTCCAAAGTAAATTAACAAAGGTATCTTTCAACTCTTCTGGAAATCCAAAGTTACTCCAAAATGAAAGTTTTTTTTTAATGGGAGTGGGGCTGGGGGCCACTTAGATGTTACAGAACATGTCCCCAAAGAAGTGTCCACTGTGCTGAGAAATACAAGATAAGGGGGCAGCCATGCAAAGATCTGGGAAGGCGCTGCCCAGAGGGGATGGCGGGTTCTTGAGGTGGGAGTGGGCCAGGCCCAAGAAACCTGAAGATCAGCTTGGCTGGAGCCTAATGCGTGGTCATGCACAAGGTCAGGGCGAGAGCAGGGGCGGAAGGTTGTCGGGCTTGATGCAGAGCACACTTAAGAGCTTGGCCATCAGCCTGCTTGCTGTGGGAAACCATGAAAGTGTTTGGAGCAGTGACAGGATCTTATCAAGTTTACAGAAAACATCAGTTTGGCTTCCGGGAGCGATATGGGCTGCAGCAACCGAGAACAGAAACTGAAAGTTCAGTTAAAAGCATTTCATGGTGCTTTGGGCAAGAGAAGATGTTGGCTTAGAGGCATAGGCTCTAAAGAAAGGTGGACTGGTGTGAGGGCAGCGTCAACAGAACTTGCTGATGGATTGGAAGTGGTAGTTTAAAGAAAAAAAAAGGCAAACAAGGATGACTTTGGGGTTTTTGTTGTTTGGTTTTTTTTTTTTTTTTTTTTTTGGCCACGTTGGGTCTTCATTGCTGCACGTGGGCTTTCTCTGGTTGTGGGCGAGCGGGGGCTACTCTTCATTGCGGTGCACAGGCTTCTCATTGCGGTGGCTTCTCCTGTTGTGGAGCACGGGCTCTGGGCACACGGGCTTCAGTAGTTGTGGCTCGCAGGCTCAGTAGTTGTGGTTCGCGGGCTCTAGAGCACAGGCTCAGTAGTTGTGGCACACGGGCTTAGTTGCTCCGTGGCATGTGGGATCTTCCCGGACCAGGGCTTGAACCCTGCGTTGGCAGGTGGATTCTTAACCACTGCACCACTGGGCAAGTCCCATGACTTTGGTTTTTGGTTTAAACAATTGATTGAGGTGGAAAAGTCTGAAGCAAGAACATTTTGGAGAGGGAGATGGAGCTTGGGTTTGCCTGTGTTACATTTGAGATGTCTGGGAAGGAATCAGAAAAGGTCAGCAGCGTAGGAAGAAAAAACAAGAGAACATGGAGTCATGGAAACTGAAAAGAGTGTGTTTGCAGAAGGAGGGTGTAGGAATGCAGCAGAAGGCTGCTGAGAAGTAGCGTGAAGTAAGGACAGAGACTCCCTGGGTTTGATGGGGGTGGGACGGCGTGACTGGATGGAGAAGAGGACAGGGGTGAGGAAGAGGAGACAGTGGGTGCTGATAACTCTTTGAAGCTTAGTCGTCAATAGGGCAGTAATGAAGTAGTACTAAGGACCAAAGAATATCTTTTATTCGGTTTGTTTTTCAATTGGAGTTAACCAAAGCATATTTGTATGGTGATGGAATAGTACAGCAGAGGGGAAGAAATTATTACCAAAGAGCGAAAGGATAGTTAGAAAGCAAAGTCTTCGACAGCCATAGGGCCAGGATTAATATCGTAAATGGAATTAGCATTCTTTGACAGGAGCCAGGAACATGTCTATCAAAACAGGAGACAAGGCAGAGAACACGGATATAAATGTGCCAGGTTAATAACGCATAGCGGCCAAACTGAGGGCGTTTCTCTTTGTTTGCATTAATTTTCTCAATGAAATATGAGATGAGGTTACCAGCTGAGGAGGGACAGGTATCGATGATTATGGAGGAAGGAGGTGAAAGAATTATGTTGGAGCCTGGGAAAGCCAGCACAGCGCTGAGGGACATGGGGGAGGGTTATCTAGTAGCATCAGGTCATTTTTGAGTTGCACAGTCATGAAGTAAAGTGAGATCTGTTTCAGAGTAGTCTGGTTTTCTCCAGAGTATTTAGCTGCATAGAACTGCATAGGCAATCATTGGGTTTAGCCAGCTTTGCATTTTTCTAGGTGAGTGCTTCAGAGGGAGAGAGAAGCAAAAAAGTTAAGGATGTTTGCAAGGTGGACGATAGACCACGGGTGTGGGTGGGGAGATAGAGAAGTGAAGACCTGGGGGGATTGACGGGTAGTTAAGGAGGTGAACTCAGCGGGTTGGAGGCTTGTGCAAGGATTCAGGAAATTGTCAGAGCAGCATTCCAGGAGTAAGTGAGCAGGAAAGGTAAGAAGTGGTCACGGTAGGGTGCTGGAAATGGAGACTTTGAAATTCATGAGGTCAAGGGTATGATGGTGACAGTGGCTGGCTGAGCTGGAACAAAATAAAAGCTTGCTGGAAAAGAAAAGACTAAGGGGCTCAGAGGCCAGGATGTGAGAGGGATCATCCAAGGGGATGTTGAAGCTCCAAAAATGGTGATGAGAATAGAAGCGGGTAGGAAGACAGTGAGTTGGTGCTGATTTATTTGATCAAAATACCCAGATTCGGGCTTCCCTGGTGGCGCAGTGGTTGAGAGTCTGCCTGCCGATGCGGGGGATGCGGGTTCGTGCCGCGGAGTGGCTGGGCCCGTGAGCCATGGCCGCTGAGCCTGTGCTTCCAGAGCCTGTGCTCCGCGGCGGGAGAGGCCACAACAGTGAGAGGCCCGTGTACCGCAAAAAAAAAAAAAAAAACCAGATTCTTAGTTGCTGAAGTTGAACATGTTAGCAGAGAAGAATACGTGACATGTACGTACGTACAGAGTCCGTGTGAAAGGCAGGAGCTCATGACTCAGGTTCATCTGATGCTTTGGGGGCATAAATGGTGACCTGTTGTCCTGATGAAAACACACATGTACGTACGTACAGAGTCAGTGTGAAAGGCAGGAGCTCATGACTCAGGTTCATCTGATGCTTTGGGGGCATAAATGGTGACCTGTTGTCCTGATGAAAACACACATGTACGTACGTACAGAGTCAGTGTGAAAGGCAGGAGCTCATGACTCAGGTTCATCTGATGCTTTGGGGGCATAAATGGTGACCTGTTGTCCTGATGAAAACACACACGCCTCTTTCAGCAGATGCTGCCGCTGCCGCTTCAGCAATGGTGTCCGCGTCTGCTCCTTCGGTGTACAGCGTGCAAGCCCTCTCCCTCCTGGCAGAGGTACATATGCATCTGGCTTGTCATCCCCCCCACAGAAGTGAGGCTTTGCGAGGGCGTTCATTCTCAGGGGCCAGGGCACACGGGCTGCACCATCCCGGGTGAGTTCATAAGCCAGTCTTGGCCTCAGGCTGCCCCGTGGAGTTTTCTTGTTAGGCTGTATATACCCCGAGGACTAAATTTTGTATTGCCGCCTGCTTTAGGAGATTTCCGTTTTCTGGCGGTCCTCTTCTTCTAGGTTCTGGCATCCCTCCTGGACATGGTTTATCGAAGTGATGAGAAGGAGAAAGCGGTGCCGTTGATCTCACGTTTGCTTTACTATGTTTTTCCTTACTTACGCAATCACAGGTAACACCACCTTCTCCATTGTACCCCACCCACGTGTGGAAAGATAGCTTATGGGAAATGTGTCCAGCGGGGTTCTTGCACTGTCTCTGACCTTGGCCCTTTCCCCTTCCCACCCCTTTTCAGTGCCTACAATGCCCCCAGCTTCCGGGCTGGCGCCCAGCTGCTGAGCTCTCTGAGCGGTTATGCCTACACGAAACGAGCCTGGAAAAAAGAAGTCCTGGAATTATTCTTGGACCCGGCCTTCTTCCAGATGGACACTTCTTGTGTGCAGTAAGAAATGCTGTCCTGATAAAAAAAATATGCCCTGGATCTTCAAGTGGAAAAGTGTTTGGATTTCTGTAATTAATTCTCATTCCTGAAATAGCAGCAGAGCTATCATCAACCCAAATCATAGGACACCACTCACAGCTTAACTGTGTATTTCTGGGAACAAAGGTGCCTTTTTTTAACCAGGAGAAGAATTT
Source organism: Mesoplodon bidens (assembly GCF_964165515.1). Lineage (NCBI taxonomy): Eukaryota > Metazoa > Chordata > Mammalia > Artiodactyla > Ziphiidae > Mesoplodon > Mesoplodon bidens. The sequence goes on along the minus strand of NC_138161.1, from coordinate 9,619,027 downwards.
CAAGTAAGAGAGCATATTTTTCCTAAAGAGCATTGCATGGGGTTCCAGTGGTACTTGGTCTAGTACTACTTTATCTTGTAATCACAAAATGCTTGACCAGCATTAAGATGACAGGGCTCCATGGTGACACTGCGGTGTCCTTATCCCACTTCTCGGCTTACACTCCCCGAGTCCTCACTGAGACCTTGAGGCTGGCCAGGCTCTGCGCGGGCAGTGGAGATCCGTGGAATCACAGGCACAGGATGAAGTAGCTGTGCCTTTTTCTTGGAGGTCAACAGAACCCCTCATAACTCTGCACCTGGCTTGACTGAGCAGGTCTTCATTAACGGCAGGGGTAGGTGGTGGAGACTGGTCAGCTTTTTTATATGGGCTGAGGGTTTGCTCAGCCACCACCAGCGGCCATGGCTGTAATCCTGTTGCACTGCAGGGAGCCCATTGAGAACTAGTGGTATTTGTCTTCACAACCCCAGTTCCTTCCATTAACACAAGTGTATGGACGTCATCTGTGTGAACACATTTAAGGGCAACCCTTGCAAAAGCCAAGGTACCTTGACAATTTGTGTTTTCTTTTATGGTGAGCTGGGAATTATTCATTATTCCCTATGTTATTCATTCCCTATGTTAAGGTTATAAATGAAATCTTTTGCTTAACATTTCCTTATATAAAAACTATTCATCCCTTTCACTAACTTTACAGAAAGCAGTTTTTAATAGATCTTAAAGGGACATGTTCTTTTCTTGATGCTTTTAATCAGACTGTCGCCCTTTGCATGTTTAATTAATTTTGCTTTTTTTACTATCCAGTTGGAAGTCCATTATTGACCATCTTCTGACTCATGAGAAAACAATGTTTAAAGATTTAATGAGTAAGTTCTTCTGTTATGTGCACATAAGTCACACTTGAAAGGACCAATTCCTTTTGGTCACAGTCAGCTTTTACCACGTATTTCAGAGCCCAGCTCAAACCTTTTTTAGTGCCATTTCAGCCACAGAGTGTAATGTGATGTGCAGGATATGTCAAGACTACGTGAATGAGCCTTCCTATTTCCAGTCTATTGACACGAATGCCTTTAACTACCTTTTTTGCAGTTTTATCGCGGAGAAAATACTTTTGAAAGTAATGATAAGTTGACCACAATTGGTTAGGAGTACTTCCCTGTACCTCATATCCTCTTCAAATACCCCATCATTCAGTGTCATGAAAGAAATAAGAACTTTTATAAATGTAGATACCTGAGTAACAACTACATGCCCTTAATCAAGATCATGATCTTTCACCAGGGAAGATAGGAATAGTAGGAATTTCTCATCAATTACCTCTCACTGTAGTGTTCTTGCTAAATGGAACATATTTGCTCTATTTATTCCAGGCATGCAGAGCAGTTCTTTAAAACTGTTCTCAAGTTTTGAGCAGAAAGCCATGCTGCTAAAGCGCCAGGCTTTTGCTGTCTTAAGTGGAGAACTTGATCAGTACCACCTTTACCTTCCTCTGATCCAAGGTAAGAAGGCCTGCCCTCCCCCCAGCCCCCCCCCCAAAAAGAGACAGACCCAGAGTGGCCAACATGGCTGGAAACCAGAGGGGCCCAGGGCAGGTGTTGGCAGAATGGTCAGACGTTAAATGAGTACTCAGCAGAGGTGATTGTAGAAGAACTTTGGAAATATATCAGTAAATCTGAAACTTTGTTTTAAAAATCAGTTATTGGGCTTCCCTGGTGGCGCAGTGGTTGAGAGTCCGCCTGCCGATGCAGGGGACACGGGTTCGTGCCCCGGTCCGGGAAGATCCCACATGCCGTAGAGCGGCTGGGCCGGTGAGCCATGGCCGCTGAGCCTGCGCGTCCGGAGCCTGTGCTCCGCAATGGGAGAGGCCACAACAGTGAGAGGCCCGCGTACCACAAAAAAAAAAAAAAAAAAAAAAAATCAGTTATTATGGGACTTCCCTGCTGGTGCAGTGGTTAAGAATCCACCTGCCAATGCAGGGGCCACAGGTTTGAGCCCTGGTCCAGGAAGATCCCACATGCCGCGGAGCAACTAAGCCCGTGCGCCACAACTATTGAGCCTGAGTTCTGGAGCCTGTGAGCCACAACTACTGAGCCCACGTGCCACAGCTACTGAAGCCTGCGTGCCTAGAGCCCGTGCTCCACAACAAGAGAAGCCACCACAGTGAGGAGGCCGCACACCGCAATGAAGAGTAGCCCCCGCTCGCCACAACTAGAGAAAGCCTGTGCACAGCAACGAAGACCCAACTCAGCCAAAAATAACATAAATAAATAAATTTATTTTTTTTAAAAAGGCAAGAGAAAAATTTATTATAATGCTATTAGTTTTTAAATTTTTTTTTTAATTTTATTTTTTTATTTTTGGCTGTGTTGGGTCTTTGTTGCTGTGCACGCGCTTTTCTCTAGTTGCGGCGAGTGGAGGCTACTCTTCACTGTGGTGCACGGGCTTCTCATTGCGGTGGCTTCTCTTGTTGCAGAGCACGGGCCGTAGACATGGGGGCTTCAGTGGTTGTGGCTCGCGGGCTCTAGAGTGCAGGCTCAGTAGCTGTGGCGCATGGGCTTAGTTGCTCTGTGGCATGTGGGATCCTCCCAGACCAGGGCTCGAACCCATGTCCCCTGCATTGGCAGGTGGATTCTTAACCACTGCGCCACCAGGGAAGTCCTATAATGCTATTAGTTTTTATTCGGTTGTTTTTTAAAGTCTGGCAGTGCTTCTTCAGCACTGTCTCCAGCTGGATCCCTCCTGCAGTGCAGATACTAAGTGAGGCCAGTGTCAGAGCAAGATTTTGGAGAAGTACCTGATTTTTCCTTAGCGGTTTTTTCTCTTCCTCATACTCGTGGTATTCTTTGTCTGCTTCAAAAATGAATGATTGTGGGTATTATACATGGTTTTAAAGGTTTTTCCCCCTCATAAAATGTTGAGTTGGCAAAGTGAGCATTCTGTTTTAATTCATCCTCCTCCGAGATACAAAAGAACTCTCAAACAGGAATGTGTTTTCCTTAAGACACGTAGCCTAAATGGAATATAATAAAATAAACAAAAAAGCTTTCAAGAATTGTATCAAATATCATGAAGACTAGTATAACAAACAGTTTTACAGATATTAGAATTACGGTGTAAATCCTTTTGGGGGGCTCAGACTTATTAAAGTATAATTTACATACAGTTCTGGCTATACAGTTCTATGAATTTTGATAAACACATGTAGTCACGTAACCACCACTGCAATCAAGATTCAGAACATTTCCATCACCCCAGAAAGTTCACTCGTGCCCCTCAGAAGGCATCTCCTCCCCTTACCCCCTGGCCCTATCAACCACTAAATCTTCTTTCTGTTCACATAGTTTCATCTCTTCTGGAATGTCCTATAAATGTAAATGTGATTAGACAGTATACAGCCTTTGAGTCTGGCTTCTTTTGTATTTGAGAGTCATTCATTCTGTTGGATTTATCAATAGCTTATTTCTTTTTATTGCTATTTATCTATAGTATTCCATCCTGTGATTTGTTTACCAGTTCACCAGTTGAACATTCAGGTTGTTTCCACATAGAATTATGATATAAATCTCTTACTCTACCCTCTTAAAAAATGCTCTTATAAATATGTGTCGGCTCACAAAGCATGTGCTTTTCCTAAATATTTGTATTAATTCTCAGCCCATGTCCCTACATGATTAACCACTTGAAAGGTCTTAATTATTTTAGGTCAAAACATTAACAGCTTTCACGGGTATTAATTATGACAGTATTTTATATTTGCAATAATGAAAATACCATTATACTTCTACTGACATAATTTCAGCCTGTAAAGCACGTAAGGAGATGTTCATGACCTAACATCTTGAATACTTAAAATGTATAAAAGTGAATATTCAGATATTAACAAATCCTTACTTGAATTACTAACAGGAGGCTGCTTAGATCAGAGGGTGACCAGGAATGCCGTTAAAGGTGATGGCAGCCCTCCAGAGACTTTGCTCAGTGCAGAGTCAAAGCTGAACTTTGTTGCATCCTTACAGGATTTAAAGGGGAGAAAGAACAAAGGGAACCACATTTCCTCTAGTTCACAGGCGGCGTCTGTGAGGGTGCTTTATGCACCTGGCCATCAGACAGTGGTCCAAAAGGGCAGCGTGAAGTTCGCTTTCTCAGCAGGAGAGCGTGGTAGGCAGTGCATTGGACAATCCTTGCCATGCCTTCTCACTTTGGGAGAAACACCTGCGCCTTCTCTCCCCCATGTCCCATCACACACTCTCCTAAAACGTGGGGTGAGGCCCAGAGAGCCAAAGAGACACTATTAGATGCGTAGAACAGGAAGAGAACAGACAATGGCCTTTTTCAATCAGTGGTATGGAGAATCTGACTATGGCAGGGTGTAAACATCCAATTCTGAGAAATCATGGCTCGGAGAGGGAGAGAGAAGTAGAGGCAACATAATATTATATACATGCAACATATATGAAAGTCAGAATAATGCTGACTTTAAATAGGAGATAGTTTGGGGGCCCTTGGGGAAAGAGGAATTTCTCCAAATAAATACCCTCCACTTTGGATAGCTCAAGTGCTGTTTTTTTTTTTTTTTTTTTTTTAAATACTACATGTTTGAAAAAGTAGAGTGAACTTCCCTGGCGGTCCAGTGGTTAGGGCTTCGCACTTACACTGCAGGTGGCACGGGTTCGATCCTTGGCCGGGGAGCTAAGATCCCTCATGCCACACAAGGCCGCCAAAAAATAAAAAATAAAATAAAATAAAAATACCTGTTTGAGTCCTTGTTTTAAAAAAATAAGATGAAGAAGTAAACATGTTTACCCCCTTCCTTTTTTTTTTTTTTTTGCAGTACACGGGCCTCTCACTGTTGTGGGCCCTCCTGTTGCGGAGCACAGGCTCCGGACGCGCAGGCTCAGCGGCCATGACTCACGGGCCCAGCTGCTCCGCGGCATGTGGGATCTTCCCGGGCCGGGGCAAGAACCCGTGTCCCCTGCATCGGCAGGCAGACTCTCAACCACTGTGCCACCAGGGAAGCCCACCCCCTTCCATTTTTTACTAACTGACAGTTTGCCAAGCACTTGCCTCTGTATTGTCATTGTCCCCAGGACTGTTGATAGACCCAGCTTCCCTAAGGTCCTGGGGTGATGGGATTCAGAACGTTCTCTGACAGTCTTGGGACATTGACTGGCCCCATGGAGCAGTGACGCCCCAGTCAAGGGAGCGGAGGCATCCAGAAGCCCCTAAGTTGCACACCAAGGTGAATAGTTGAGACCAAATCAAAAGAGGCAGGAATGGGGAAGGCCTGGCATTTCTCCTCTGGGGTCTTCACCCCCAACTGATCACCATCAAGTAGCACTGGAAGAGGTCGATCGATGCACTCAGTGCAGAGCTGAGCAGCTTCTTACATCTTGGCTCTCGTAGTGACATAAATTTTACATTGATCTCCAAAGAAGTAAATAGGCTCAAAGCAATTATTTTTTAAACAGGAGGGACGATAAAATGCTGCTTGTCTAGGATGAAAGGAGGACAGGCTACAAAGGCCCCTGATGAGGGCATCAGAAAGGTCTAGAGGGAACAGTCTGTTCCCTCTAAGCTGATGAGTGTGGCTCATTCCAGGTCCATTGAAGTCCTTCCCATCTTTTAAGTTTTCTTCATTGTCCTTTATTAGCTCCATTTTTACATCAGGATACCTGTGCTCAGAGAGATTAACACCTGCGTAAAGTTGCGTTGCCACTAACTGGCAAAACCTGGACTGAAATCTGAGCCCTCTGGCTGCCAGCAGCAGGCTGTGTTCTTTAGTAGGTACCCTTTGAGGCAGGTGAGTTTCACAGATGGGAAATGGGCTCAGCAAGATTATGTGGCCAGCCTAAGCGAGGTTCTGCAACCTTGACAGTGGTGCAGGGATTCTGGCTCTGGGCTTTCTCTGGCTCTGCTCACCAGGACTCCATAAGCTTGTAAGGTTTATCACTCAGCTAAGAAAGGAATATTAGAGCTTCTAAAATAGATCATCTTGGCTGAAGAATAATCTCACGAATTTAGCTTTTATTTGGAGCATCAATATGAAATATGCCCCGTGTGTACAAACCACTTTTTTTTTTTAATACTTTTTATCTCGAAGTAGATTAAGACTCAAAAGAACTTACACAAATAGTACCTGGTGTTCCTGTGTACTGTTCGTCCAGCTTACCCCATGATAACATCTCACATAAGCATAGTCCCTCATCAAAACCAGGATATCGATGTGGGAATATTACCATAACTCAACTTGAGACTTTTTCAGATTTCACCAGTTTCTACAGTGCATTCTTTGTGTGTGTGTCTGTGTGTCTAGTTCTATGAACGTGTCCCACATACAAATTCTTGTAGCCAACACCACAACTAGGATTTAGAACTCTTCCCTTGCTACAGAGCGACACCCTCAAGTCACTCACTGCTTTGTATAGTCACACCCTCCACCCAGCCCTAACCCCTGGAAACTGCTGATCTGATCTCCATCACTTTAATGTTATTTAAATGGAATCATACATCATACGTATTATGTAAATGTCACCTTTTGAGATTAGCTTTTTTCATTTAGTACAGTGCTTTTGAGATCCATCCAAAGGCAAGTGGGGTATGTTCATGGGTGTATAAAGAGTTTGATCTTTTTTAATGAGTAATAATACTCCATTTTGTGGATGTACCTCAGTTCATTTATCCATTTACCTGATGGACATATGGGTTGTTCTAGTTTTTGGTTATTAGAAATAAAGCCTAGGGGCTTCCCTGGTAGCACAGTGGTTAAGAATCTGCCCGCCAATGCAGGGGACATGGGTTCGAGCCCTGGTCCAGGAAGATCCCACATGCCATGGAGCAACTAAGCCTGTGCACCACAACTACTGAGCCCACGCACCTAGAGCCTGTGCTTCACAACAACAGAAACCACCACAATGAGAGGCCCACTCACCACAATAAAGAGTAGCCCCCGCTCGCCGCAACTAGAGAAAAGCCCATGCACAGCAACAAAGACCCAGTGCAGCCAAAAATAAGATAAATGAAATAAATTAATTAAAAAAAAAAAGAAAGAAAGCCTCTGGTGATCCAGTGGTTAAGACTCTGTGCTTTCACTGCAGAGGGCCCAGGTTCAATCCCTGGTCAGGGAACTAAGATCCTGCAAGCTGGGATAAATGCACAAGGGTTTGATTACTGGGTTCTATGGTAAATGTGTGTTTAACTTTATAAGAAACTGCCAAACTGTTTTCCAGAGTGGATGTACCATTTTGCATTCCCACTTAAACAGTAATTCAAATGTCATTATCCTTTTTTTAACACTTTTATTTTTTAATATTTATTTATTTATTTGGTTGCACTGGGTCTTAGTTGTGGCAGGTGGTCTCCTTAATTGCGGCTCGCCGGCTCCTTAGTTGTGGCACATGGGCTCCTTAGTTGTGGCTTGTGAGCTCTTAGTTGCAGCATGTATGTGGTATCTAGTTCCCTGTCCCGGGATCAAACCCGGGCCCCCTGCGTTGGGAACATGGAGTCTTAACCACTGAGCCACCAGGGATGTCCCTCATTATCCTTTTGATGTCTTTAGAGATACCCCTTCTTTCATTCCTGATATTGGTAATTTGCTTTCTCTCTTTTTTGGTCAGTCTTTCTAGAGGTTTATCACTTTTCTTGTTCTTTTCGAATAACCACAATTTAATTTGATTGATTTTTTCTACATTATTTTTGTTTGTTTTGTTTCCAGTTTCATTTATTTCTGCGTTTTATTATGCCCTTTTTTGTCCTTGCTTTGGTTTTATTTTGTTCTTTTTCTGGTCTCATGAGGTAGAGGCTTGGATTATAGATTTGAGTGCTTTCTTCTTTTATAATGTAAGCATTTAGTGCTATAAATTTCCCTCTCAGCAATACTTTAACTGTATCCCACAAAATCGGATATATTGTAATTTTCATTCATTTCTTTATATTTTTTATTTCCTTTGATACTTCTTCACCCCATATCTAATTTAGAAGTTTGTTAATTTCCAAGTGTTTCTGGTTATTTTTCTGTTATTAATTTCCAGTTTGATTCCATCATGGTCAGAGAACATTCTTTGTAGGATTTAAATTTGTTGAAGTTCAGTTATATCATGGGTCGTAAAGCAGTCTTGGTGAATGTTCCACGAGCACGTAATGAGATGTATTCTGCTGGTGTTGAGTGGAGTCTTCTACAAGTGTTTATTAGATCCTGTTGGCTGAAGGTATTGCTCAGTTCTTCTATATCCTTACTGACTTTTCCTAGGAGTTCTATCAGTCATGGGATAGGAATGTTGAAGTTCAGCTACAGTTGTCAGTACTTAATCTTCTTTGAGTTCTGGCAGTTCTTTCTTCAAGTATTCTACACTTCTGTTGTTTGGTGCACAGACATTTAGGAATGTTATATCTTCTTGTTGAACTGACCTTACCGCTGTGTAATGTCCCTCTTTGACCCTGGTAGTTTCCTTTGCTCTGAAGTCTATTCTGTCCTATATTAATAGCGCCACTCCAGCTTTCTTAAAATGTTTGCATATTGTATCTTTTTCCATCCTTTTACCTTTAACCTACTTATATTGTTATATATTTTAAAGTAGTTTTATCTTTTTTTATATTTATTTATTTCATTTATTTTTGGTTGTGTTGGGTCTTCGTTGCTGCGCGGGCTTTCTCTAGTTGCGGCAAGCGGGGGCTACTCTTCGTTGCGGTGCACGGGCTTCTCACTGTGGTGGCTTCTCTTCTTGCAGAGCACGGGCTCTAAGTGTGCGGGCTTCAGTAGTTGTGGCACACAGGCTCAGTAGTTGTGGCTTGCAGGCTCTAGAGCGCAGGCTCAGTAGTTGTGGCACATGGGCTTAGTTGCTCCGTGGCATGTGGGATCTTCCTGGACCAGGGCTCGAACCCATGTCCCCTGCATTGGCAGGCGGATTCTTAACCACTGCGCCACCAGGGAAGCCATATTGTTATAGTTGAAGTGAGTTTTGTGTAAGATAGCATACAACTGGGTCATTCCTTTTATCCGTTCAACCAATCTCTTTTAATTGATGTGTCATGTCAGGATATATTATGCCATTTTATTTATTTTCTGTTTGTTCCTTGTTTTTCATTCCTTTTGTTTCCCTTTTCCAATTTTCCTGAGGTTACTTGAACATTTTTTTGGCGTTCCATTTTGATTTATTTAAAGTGTTTGGGGGTATATCTCTTTATATAGCTTTTTGCAGTGGTTGCTCTAGGGATTACAGTGAACATAGAATATACATACTTACTGTGGTCTACTAGTATCAGTATTTTACCACCATTTGCTTTTCTCTTCTCCCATGTGATATAGTTGTCTGAAATACTACATTTACATACTAGAACCATAAGAGATAGAGATACACTTTTTGCTTTCACTGTCCAACATAAATACTCAAGAGGAAAGGATATTATTTATACTCATTTATTTACCCTTTCTATTGCTCTTTAGTCATTCCTGATGTTCCATGTTTCCTACCGTTACCATTTCCTTTCTGACAGAAGAACATCATTTAGCCATTCTTTTAGTGCAAATCTGTTGGCACTGTTCTCCTTCATTGAGCCTTTTTTTTTTTCACCTTCATTCATCTTGGTTTGGTTTGGTGGTTGTTGTTTTTTTTTTCTTTCACCTTTATTCTGGAAGGATGTTTTCATTGGAAATAGAAAAATTCTGAGTTGAAGTTCTTTTCTTTCAGCACTTGAAAAATGGCAGCTTCTTTCTGACTCTATGGTTTCTAATGAGAAATCTGCTATTATTTGAATTATTCTCCCTTTTAGGTAATGTATCATTTCCCTCTGATTGCTATCAAGGTTTTTTTCTTTGTTTTTAGTTTTCAGAAGTTTGATTATGTGACTGAACATGATTTCTTTGTTTTTATCCCTTTTAGAGTTCACTCAACTTGTTTTATTTGTAGATATATGTCTTTCACCACATTTGGAAAGTTTTCAGTCATTATTTTTAAAATATTTTTCCAACCTATACTCTTTTTTCTCTTTTTCTGTGATTCCAGTGCATAAATGTTAGGTCTTTTGTTGTCCCACTGGTCTATGAGACTGTTCTTTTTTTTTTTCTGATATTTTCTCTCTCCTTTGTTCAGCTCACATAATTTCTATTGATTCTGTCTTGAATTCCCCTCTTCCTCTGTCATCTCCATTCTGCTGTTGAGCTCAGCAGTAAGTTTTTCTATCTTGGTGATTCTGTTTTTTAGTTCTAAAATTTCTATTTGACTTTTCTTTGTATCTTGTATTTTTTTGCTGACACTTTCTATTGCTTATTTGTTTCAAGTGTCCATAATTGGTTATTAGAGTATTTTTAGATAGCGGCTTTAAAATCCTTTTCCAGTAATTCCAACCTCTGTATTATCTCTGCATTGGTGTCTTTTGGGTATCTTTTCTCATTCAAGTTGAGATTTTTGGCATTCCAGGTTACATTCTTTTCGATTGCCTAAGCTGGGATAAAATAAAACATTTAAAAACCACATGGAACCCAGTTCCGGGTCATTCCTTAAGTCCCAAGGTTCCTACCCAGTCCTGCTACCTTTCCTTCACCTGTTTTCTGATAGTTGGTTTATGTATTTTTGTTCAAGGTGTTTGTTTGTTTGTTTGTTTGCAGTTAGATAAATAGGATGTATTATACTTACTCCATCTTGTCCAGAACCAAAAGCACAAACCACTCTTTAAAAATGCCAACTTGTTTGTCAAGTGCGTGATCTATGCACGATCCTTCATTTGGTCAGAGTACTTTTAAAGGCAAGAAGTAAAAACCCACTTAAGCTACCTCAAGTAAAGAGAAGTTTACTACTAATTTACTACAGCGAATCTTAAGCGGCATGACCATAGTTCAGCTATTTCCTATGGCAATTTGTCATCTTCCTAAGAAACCTTAAATTATTGGAAAAAATCACATTCTGCAAACAGTTATTTCAGTGGAGAAGTGGGGAAGACTATTAGGGACTAGAGAGTTTACCTTTTTTTCTTTTTCCTGCAGGAATTAAAGTTTTTGTCATGGTCTTCAAATCTAAACTTTACTGAATAATTCTATTTTATTCACGCACTTCACTTGCCACTCCTCACCCCCAAAATATAGTGTCATCTGCCAACCAATCTATATGATCTCATAGGTCCATCACTCGCCAAAGACTCTTCAGTTTCTGTCTCATGTTTCATATTCTTAGAAGAATAATTACATGTTCATTGATCACACACTGGATTTCTGGCTTGAGCCAGAAGTTGATGCCTTTCTACTTAGCTGCAGCAGGGGAATAAGAGGAACTTGATTCACTTCTTTAGCAAAAGCCACAAACTGCTGTGCCTCACAAAGAACAGTGCTGGGGCCAAACACGGGGCACAAAACCATTCTTCCAACACCCATCTCATGTATGAGGTTCTTGTCAAATGTCAAAGCAATTGCAATTTTATTATTCCTCTTTGTCTAGTGAGAAACTCCAAACTGCCTATTTGTGTGACATCTCTAAAATCTTCTTTCCTTAGAACGCCTGACAGACAATCTCAGAGTTGGACAGACATCCATAGTTGCTGCTCAGATGTTTCTTTTTTTCAGAGTTTTGCTGCTAAGAATATCTCCTCAACATTTGACTTCATTGTGGCCAATAATGGTCTCTGAATTGGTAAGTGCAAATATTTTACTCTTGAAAGCAAAATTGGAGCTTTTAAAAATGCTTTTTCAGGAATAATATTTCATATATATCTAACTTTATCTGCAAAATTTTCAGTCAAGTTGGTAGTGCATAGTCAGCTCTTGCCTAAATAGAGATATTTTATCCTATAATCATAGTTGCTCTCTCAACGTCAGTAATTCCAATTAATCTGTACAGTTTGATATTATTTGCTTTTTTTTTTTTTTTTTTTTGGCCGTGCCATATGGCTTTCGGGATCTTAGTTCCCCAACCAGGACATGGCAGTGAAAGTGCTGAGTTCTAACCACTGGACCACCAGGGAACTCCCTATTTGCTATTTTTTAAACTGTTTTTTTTTCCCCCAATTTTATTGAGATGTGTGACATATAGCAGTGTGTAAGTTTAAGGTGTACAACTTGATTTGACTGAAGTATATCATGAAATGATTATCACAGTAAGTTTAGTTAACATCCATGACCAGGGATTGAACCCATGCCCCCTGCATTGGAGGCACGAAGTCTTAACCACTGGACCACCAGGGAAGTTCCTTGTTTTATTTTTTTAGGTTCCACTTATAAGGGAGATCATACAGTATTTGCCTTTCTCTTCTTATTTCACTTAGTATAATGCCCCCAAGGTCCTTCCATGTTGCTGGAAATGGTAGGATTTCCCCTTTTTCATGGCTGAATAATATTCCATTGTGTATATATAAAACAATTTCCTTATCTATTTATCTGTTGATGGACATTTAGGTTGTTTCCATGTCTTGGCTACTGCAAATAATGCTGCCCATTTTTTAATTGGATTATTTGCTTATTTTTGTTACTGAGTTGTATGAGTTCTTTATATATTTTGGATATTATCCTATCAGATATTTGAGTTGCAGATTTTTTTTCCATTTCATAGGTTGTCTTTTCATTTTTTTGATTGTTTCTTTTGCTTTATTTGCTATTTTTTATGGACATATAAATTTTAAACATTAAGCTAGGTTTACTCTCAAATAGTAACTTGAATTCACATTTTTTTTAGATTCAGACATTCATACAGCTTGAAGAAGATCTGAAAGAGGACGATGAATCATTGAGGTAAGTAGTACAGCAGTCTGCACACATATATGAAGGTTAATGGACATCACCTTAAGACACAGGGCTATCTAACACTAAATACTGTTTTCCTGAAGTAGTTGTGAAGGGACCAGCTATTCTGACCATTTCTTAAAAGGAAAACCTTCTTACAGACATTGCATAGGCAAAAGGACCACAGCAGATGTGAATGAATTTATAACAAGAGTTTCTTTGCAAATTTACAGAAACAGCAACAAAATCAACAGAATAAAAGTTTCAGTCTCTGATGGAAATGAGCCCTCGATGGGGGAGATCCCCCAGAGTGAACTTATCCTATATTTATCAGCTTGCAAATTCTTGGACACAGCACTTTCTTTTCCACCTGACAAGATGCCGCTATTTCAGATGTAAGTCAGAGAAGACCACGTGTCTTCTTTGAAGCAGATGACTTTCTTTCCTCGTGAGCACTTTCACTTGCTGTTTCCTGTACAGTATATAAGACAACGCAGCATGGGTTACTAGTGGCGGAGAAACCTGCTCAGCATACCAAGTTTCACATTACTTGCAACATCTGTGGTTTGGGGAATTTGGTTCACAGTAGTGTTTATGTACGGGTTTCTCTTTCTCTCTCTCTCTGTCTCTGTGTGTGTGTGTGTGTGTGTGTGTGTGTGTGTGTTGAGGTGGGTTTTGCTATTGGGTTCTTATAAAACAGAGTCACCCCCTGGTGATCCTCACTGGGTTTGTATAATTTTTTTGTCTCTTTGTTTTTAATTAAATAAATGGAACATGCCATCTCCAATTGGCTCTGCCCTTTGTTGGCTCACATTTCCTGTAGGCTTAACACAGCTGCTCATACGTTTAATTTCATGCCTGGCCCCAGATGCCACTTCTCTCTGTCCTATTCCCCTAAAGAGTGAAATCATGTAGAAATGTTTGTGGTTAGAAACACTAAGTGAAAGAAGCCAATCTGAAATGGCTACATACTGTCTGATTCCAACTATATGATGATCTGTAAAAGGCAAGACTGTGGAGACAGTAAACAGCTGAGTGTGTGCCAGGGGGGAGGGGAGAGCAAAGCAGAGCACAGAGGATTTTTAGGGCAGTGAAACTATTTCGTATGAGTTCATCGATTGTAACAAATGTACCCTCTGGTGGGCGTGTCGGTAGTCAGGGAGGCTGTGCACGGCAGAGCAGGGCCCAGGGCAAGTGGGAAACCTCTGTACTTTCTGCTCAATTTTGGGTGAACCTAAAACTGCTCTAAAAAAGAAAGTTTTTTTTTTTTTAAGTGAGTTCCAATGTACATGAGTATGCACAGCAGCATTAATCATAATAGGCAAAAGGTAGAGAAATGTCCCTCAGTTGACAGGTGGATAAATAACATGTGGTGTGTCCATACAATGAAATATTCTACAATACAAAGAAATGTACCGACACATGCTACAGCATGGATGAACCTTGACAATATTAAGTGAAAGAAGCCAGGCACAAACAACCATGTACGATGTGATTCCATTTATATGAAATGTCCAGTATAAAAAAAATCTCTACAGACAGAAAATAGATGAGTGGTTGCCTAGATCAAAGGGGTGTAGTGGATTGAGGGGTGAGAGCTAACGGGAACAGGGATTCTATTTGGGGTTATGGAAATATCCTAAGATTGATTATGGTGATGGATGTACAATTCTGTGACTATACCAAAAGCTATTGATTTGTACACGTTAAAGCAGTGAATGTGATTTACATCTCAGTAAAACTGTTTATGACTCTTCAAGTGGGCTCCAAGGCAGCATGCCTGACCTCAGATTTTTTTCCTCCAGTTACAGGTGGGCATTTGTTCCAGAAGTGGACACAGAGGGCCCTGCCTTCCCATCGGATCTAGAGGAGAATCACCAAGAATGCAAACCCCACACTGTCAGGATTCTCGAACTTCTAAAATTAAAATATGGGGTAAATGTTTTCCTTTTTAACAGTTATATTTGGGACGGAGGGGAGAAAGACTAGGCAGTGAGTGAAGTACTTCATATGCTATTTGATTTTAATGACTTTGAACAGTTTTCGGAATGCCCCCTAACCGAGTGTTCAGACTTGGAAAGATGGTTATAAATTTCCTCTTTGTTTTAGCATTTGTATGTCACTTTCTCATCCCAGTTGCTAAGAGGTAAAGCCTCCTGGGTGACACAGTCCTGTAGAAGTAGTCTTGCCCACAGAGTTCCTCTGTAAGTCAGAGGAAGAGCCTGCAGGAGAGGTGACAGTGACCCCAGCGGGTTGGGCTCAGGGTGAAATCGTTGTGGGTTTTTTGCAGGAAATCAGCAGCTCCGATGAGCTCACCACGAAGAGCGAGTTCCCTCTTTTGCGCCAGCATTCTCTTTCCGGCATTAGGCAATTGATGCCATTCTTCAAGACTCTAAATTGCGCCTTTAAAACCCAGAATAAACTGCCTGCTGACACCCGAGGCCCTCTACTTGTGGAGTTTCCCGTCGCAGATAGCTCAAGGGTCTCGAAGCAACTGGAAGAATGTGTTGAATATGATTTTTTGGAACATCTGGAATGTTAAACTTGTAAGCCAGTACTTGTTTAATCCATTTACTGAGACTTTGAGAAAAACCAGGATATATTCAAAACAAAAAAGGAGCCAGGATAGTGCTTTTAAACAAGTCTGTCTCAATTTTGAAAGTAAATTTCAGATCATTTTTCTGGTGGCACCAAAATACACCCCCCCGAGTGCCATGTAATATTTTTAGGTCTGATTTTATGTTTCTTCCTCAATTTATGTAAAGAAATAAAATTAATATATCATCTAATGGTGGCACAAAATTTGTAATATAAAGTAAAGGATGAAGAGATTGAAGAGTTGTTCTCTTTGTTGCAGATATATGGGTCAGTGTCAATACACCTCTCTGAAAATCTTGTTGACTATTATTTTAACCTTTCTTACATATGTCCCTTTAAACATTTATTTTGGTACCACATCTTAAAATGAAAATATATTATTTTCTGAAAATACGAATTGCCCGTTACCATTGACTATTCAGCAGAGGTGTCAGCTTGAAGATATCTCATTGTATTTAACTCATGCCCATGAAAGTCACATGTTCCCACTATTCTGCTGGGTAAGAAATACGTAGTTTTCAAACGTCTGACAGCTGTAACCTTAGTTACGGTACCACAGTGTGCCTGGCCAGCACTCTCCATTTAACGTAAAGCAATCAACGTGGTCATGGAGCCTCTAATGGCTGAAACTATTGTCAGGGAAACTCACTCTTTGGACTCTTCCTTACTACCCTGTCCTTTCTGGGGTCTCTTTACCTCTCTGCAGACATTGCTGTTGATGAAAATTATCCCTTCCTCGGCACAGACTCCTCCAGGCTGGCAACGTGTCATCCCACTCTTTTCGAGCCTCTTTGTCTCATGCCAACTTCCTTATTTAGAACCCCTCTTGGTGCCCATCCTCTGCGGTGAGCACCCTCGCTCTGCGCCAGTGCGCGGGGCTTGCCTGCCAGACCTGCCTAACTCATGTCCCCTTTTCAGCCACCGGGGCGTTCCATGACCTCATTTTCCGGGCCAGACGATGCAAACTGTCCTACCTAACGCGTGCTCTCTGATCCATCCTTTCTATAGACAAGGGTGTTGGGGAACTTGACCAACATTATTGGTTAAGTTTCTCCTAACATTCTACTACGTATCAGTTTGTGAACGCTGCAGAAGCAATTTGTGTCACTAGCCCCAAGGTAGGATGTGGGGAGCACAGAACCACTTGGTTCCCTAAATAAGGGCTAAAAGTAAGAATCAAAAAGCACCACCATATATGGGTATTCATACAAATACGTGTTAAAAATTACATGGAGAGGGCTTCCCTGGTGGCGCAGTGGTTGAGAGTCCGCCTGCCGATGCAGGAGACATGGGTTCGTGCCCCGGTCCGGGAGGATCCCACATGCCGTGGAGAGGCTGGGCCCGTGAGCCATGGCCGCTGAGCCTGCGCGTCCGGAGCCTTTGCTCCGCAACGGGAGAGGCCACATCAGTGAGAGGCCCGCATACCGCAAACAAACAAACAAACAAAAAATTACATGGAGGGACTTCCCTGGCGGTCCAGCGGTTAAGACTCCTTGCTTCCACTGAAGGGATCACGGGTTTCATCCCTGGCTGGGGAACTAAGATCCCGCATGCCATGTGGCACAGCCAAAAAATAATAATAAAAAAAATAAATAATTACATGGAAACTGTGTTGTTTTTCTGTGTGTTGGGGGGTATCTTTAAAATCATTTGCAAGTTTGGTCACTGAAATGTTAAATATTGAAGTGTAGAATTGTGAATTCAATATAACTTATATGATGAGTTCCCTATAATTCAGGTTGTGAGGAGATAACCATATGCTGATTAATAGTTAACATCAAGATGGGTACATATGATCATGTATCAAAATTGACAACAAAGCGAATAGCTTATTTATATCATCAGTAGCTATTATGCCATGAAAGGTAGTTCTTGTATCTGTACCTAGATTTACAAATTTTGTTTTTTCTTTTCTTCTCTCAAATATCTAAAACAGCTTAATGGTCTCGGTCAATACCATATATAATTTAATCCTTATTTATTAATAGAAATCTTAAAAGGGATTTAATAGTACATCTCTGTGTATCATAGAACACTAGGAAAGAAGTCTTATAAGTGTGATGTATATCTAAGTCTTTTGTCAGTGTACACACCACAGTGGGTGAGGGCATAGGCTCTGAATTCAATTTGGGTTTGTTATTCAGCTTTACCCACATGCTAGGCTGGACATATACTTTGTGCTTCAGTTTTCTCATCTATAAAATAGAAATATCGACTGTAACTACCCCTCAGGGTTATAGCAACTAACCCTCTCTTTGCTCCCGCTGTGGTTTATATAGTTGTTTTTTTTCACTTGACTTTTTTTTTTTGGATCTTTTATGTCCTTTTTTTTTAACTTTTTGTTTTATATTGGAGTATAATTGATTGACAATGTTGTCTTAGTTTTAAAAGAGAAAATGGAGATTTTTTTTTTTTTAAGTATGAGGAAAAGCAAAATCAGCCGTTCTTTTTTTTCCCTTCCTACTGGAGGTGCTTCTGCACCCCACTTGGAAGACGACCGCTGTGACTCATTTCCTCTCAGAAGAAGTTAAGCTACGTGTCCAGCCCAAGGACCAAAGTGCCACTTCTCTGGGGGCAAGCAGTGTGCTGGGTCCCGCGCACTAACAAAGCAGACTTTGGAGCGCACGGAGCTACAGGAGGGTGTGGTGGGGATGTAGCCCTTATGAGCAGGTATGAATGGTCACCACTGGAGTGCTTCCCAGGGGCCAGGCGTAGTGCTGGGCGCGTCACATGGTTGATTTCCTAACCCCCTTGGGAGGTAGGGACTGTTCCTCAGTTCTCCAAAGTCAGCAGAGCCAGGAGCCGAAGCCTAGGTCTGTCTTGCTCTAGAGCACTATGTTTTCAAGCCCAGGGCTGAGAAGTTTAAACAGGAAAACCCTGCGAGGGTTGCTGCCACGTGGTGCTGGGTGGGGGACAGCTTCTGAGGCCACCCCGCCCAGCGGACTTCCTGCTGAAACAGCTCCTCCCAGGGCCTCGGCACAGAGCAGGTGGCTCCTGCCTCTCAAGGGGTGGTGAGGTGTGTTTTAAAGCAGAACAAGCCTTATTTTCCAGCATTTGTGTTATGCCCAGTTAAATTAGAAGTAGAAGTAGCTGGATTCATCAAGATGGGTGATGAAGACTGTAATTAAAAGCTTTGAACAACAACCTGGGAGACCAGACAGAATCTGGCCTTTGGAATTAAATTGAGGTAAGACAATGCCTTCTACCAGGTATCATTTGCAGTTTAGTAGGACACACAAACCCATGAACATGGACAAGTAACGCCATCAAAGAAGAGTCCACCCATTCTACACTAAGGGGCAACTGGACGTTGTGAGAATCACTACGTAGTATCTTACCATGCTTAACATGTTTTGTTAAGTTGTATAGTCATCATTCCATAAGCTGAATTCCATCATCTTCAATCGGACTTTGTGCTGTCTCTGAAGTTGAGTGAAGAGACCCCCTTCAACCTTTTTTCAGGATGGTTATGAGGAGCCGGCAGTTGGAAATCTGTCAGTTGTGGTTAGAATCCAGCAAAGCAACTTTACTTAACAGGGGTCCTCTCTCTGGTGTGTGCACAGAATCATCCAGAGAGCTTGCTAACTTGCAGAAGGCTTAGCCTCTGCCCCAGAAAGTCTGAATCAGTAAATGGGGTGACATTCGGGAATCTACTTGTGTAATAAGTTATCTTCGATGCCAGTGCTTTCTGCACCACTCTTGGAGAAACACTAGTTTGCAGAGCCATGAGTTCACAGAGATGATGGCTTGGGTGGAAATGAGGAAACCCGCAAGGCGGAGGCTTGTCTGCTTACTTCTCATCCTATACAGGTAGCTCTTTCCAAGTGGTTCTGCGTCTAAATCAATAAGCCTACCTTTAAGCCAAGGCGGAAATGGACTTTAAAATTGGATCTAAGAAGAGAGCATGGCAGTTCCTCAAAGAGTTTAAAATATAATTACCCTATGATCCAGCAATTCTGCTAAAAACGGAAAGCAGGGTCACAAAGAGATATTTGCACACCCATGTTCGTGTCAGCATTATCCACAATAGCCAAGAGGTGGAAATAACCTGAATGTACATCAATGGATACATGTATGTGGTGTAGACATATGGTGGAACATTATTCAGCCTTAAAAAGGAATGAAGCGCTTCCCTGGTGGCGCAGTGGTTGAGAGTCCGCCTGCCGATGCAGGGGACGCGGGTTCATGCCCCTGTCTGAGAGGATCCCACATGCCATGGAGCGTCTGGGCCCGTGAGCCATGGCCGCTGAGCCTGTGCATCCAGAGCCTGTGCTCCGCAACGGGAGAGGCCACAGCAGTGAGAGGCCCGCGTACCGCAAAAAAAAAAAAAAAAAAAAAAAAGGAATGAAATTCGGACACGTGTACAACATGGATAAACCTTGAGGACATGATGCTAAGCGAAAGAGATCAGTCACAAAAGGACAAATATGATTCCACTTGCATGAGGTGCCTGAATAATCAAATTCATAGAAACAGGAAATAGAATGGTGGTGGCCAGGGGCTGGGGGAGAAAGGACTGATCAGTTAGTGTTTAATGGGTACAGAATTTCAGTTTGGGATGAGGAGAAAGTTCTGGAGGTGGATGGTGGTGACGGTTGCACAACAATGTGAATGTAATTAATGTCACTGAATTGTACACTCAAGGGTTAAAATGATAAATTTTATGTTTTGTATATAATACCTCAATAAAATTTTAAAACAAACCCCAAAAATACTGTGAATTTAAAGTGAAGGTAGGGGAAACAGCCAGGGCTCCCCCTTATCTGGTGAACAAGCGTCTGTGCCATCCTGAGTTTTCCCCCCAGAGTCAACCAGAAGCAGATAGGAGGTAGAATACTAAGGAGAAACTCGCCCTTCAGTGTTTCAGGTTTAGAAAAAGAAATTGCTTGGGCTTCCCTGGTGGCTCAGTGGTTGCAAGTCCGCCGGCCGATGCAGGGGACGCGGGTTCATGCCCCGGTCTGGGAGGATCCCTCATGCCATGGAGCGTCTGGGCCCGTGAGCCATGGCTGCTGAGCCTGCGTGTCCGGAGCCTGTGCTCCGCAACAGAAGAGGCCACAACAGTGAGAGGCCCACGTACCGCAAAAGAAAAAGAAAAAAAAAAAAGAAAAAGAAGTTGCTTAATATTTTACCCTAAATTGAAATTGTAATTATGACTCTTGGGGCCTGATGGGGTTTTCTATCCTCCTGAAGGCCTCAGCTACCTCTCCTGTCTCCTCCAACCACTCAGGGTTTCTCATCTCCTGCATTTCTTTTTTTTTTAATATAAATTTATTTATTTATTTATTTATTTATTTTTGGCTGCTTTGGGTCTTCGTTGCTGCATGCAGGCTTTCTCTAGTTGCGGCGAGTCGGGGCTACTCTTTGTGGCGGTGCGTGGGCTTCTCATTGCAGTGGCTTCTCTTGTTGCAGAGCACGAGCTCTAGGCACACAGGCTCCAGTAGCTGTGGCACGCAGGCTCTGTAGTTGTGGCTCACGGGCTCTAGAGCGAAGGCTCAGTAGTTGTGGCGCACGGGCTTAGTTGCTCCGCGGCATGTGGGATCTTCCCGGACCAGGGCTCAAACCCGTGTTCCCTACATTGGCAGGCGGATTCTTAACTACTGCGCCACCAGGGAAGTCCCTCTCCTGCGTTTCTTACATATGTTGTTTCATCCACTTGATACTATTTTCTCCTTCTCTTTCACCTGGCGAAGTCCTACTCAAGTCGTTTGTTGGTTTATTTAACAAATATATGGGAGCCCGTCTTCGAGATCCAAACTCCCTGGCCTTGCTTCTTGCTACACCTCACAGCGAGGCACCTTCCCAGTGTGGCCCCATGAAAGCACTGAATAACGTAGTAGCCATCACTGGTCCAAGGTAAGCGCCCTGTTGTGGAAAAGACAGAGCCTGTATCTTCAGTTCCTTCGGTGTCTGGCATCGACGAGCAGCCAGCAAATAGCTAAATGAAAAACATAAATGTTGATTTATCTGCCCAAGGTGGTGCTGGAAGGAAGAAGAAAGGGGAGTAAAACAAAGTTTGAATGAATGGATTTGTAGGACGAGGCAGTGTGGGCTCAGGGAACAGTGGGTTTTCTGCCCCAATCTTGGCCTCTCCGTCACGCTAAGAATCCCCTCCCTGAGACTCATGTGGTTTCCCTGACCACCACTTGGGACACGTGAGGTGTTCTGCTTGGCGTGCTTTTCCCACTCTGTCCTGCTGCTCCCAGCACTGCCTGATTACATAGTCAGCCCAACCCATCTGAAGCATCTCTGTGAGAACCAGCCATTCTGTCTTCACGTGGCTTGTCCTTAATTCTTACTGGACCCTTTGACAGCCAAACACTTCCGTACTGTATGGAGAGGGAACACTTGACTCTGTGCACTAACCATACTGCTGAGAGAGCTTTGTGTTGTGTTAAAGATACTACAGTAACTAATAAGTACTTGATTGTATATTGTCCCATGTTTTCCTTCCAATTATTTTCTGTTTGTTTCTGAATCTAAGCCAGCCTATCAATCTAAATTCCCTCAGGAAAAACACAAGTTGTTTGGGGACTTCCCTGGTGGCACAGTGGTTAAGAATCCACCTGCCAATGCAGGGGACACGGGTTCGAGCCCTGGTCCGGGAAGATTCCACATGCTGCAAAGCAACTAAGCCTGTGTGCCACAACTACTGAGCCTGCACTCTAGAGCCCACAAGCCACAGCTACTGAGCCCCACACACCACAACTACTGAAGCCCGTGCACCTAGAGCCCGTGCTCCACAACAAGAGAAGCCACTGCAATGAGAAGCCCGCACACCGCAATGAAAAGTAGTCCCTGCTCGCCGCAACTAAAGAAAGCCCACCACGTGCAGCAACGAAGACCCAATGCAGCCAAAAATAAATAAATAAATTTATTTTTAAAAAAAGACAAGTTGTTTAATATGATTGGGGGCAGGGGGTGGAGCTCGTGGCCAAATGAAGAGTATGATCGGCCTAAAGGCAAGAAAATTCAATCAGAAGTTAATATGTACACATCAGTATAGTTTTTTTGACATCTATATCTATTTATGACCAGTTATGAGATAGATGAAATCTCACTACCAATAACAACAACAATAATAAAATAGGAAAAAAAAAACTTTATAAGACCTCCTTGAAGACAACACTACCAAAGCAGAGAAGAAGACTTGGAGCTAAAGGGAAGGTATACTAGGTCCTGAAGAGGAAAATTCAACATAATAAAGTTGTAAATTTTAACTTACAGCATAAATTCTAAGTTAAAGAGTAATGAAGAGAATTAACCTCAGATCTTTATATTATAAAGCTAAAATAATTGGTACCAGTGCAGGAATGGACAAGAGGTCAATAGAACAAAATGAAAGTCTATCAATGGACCCAAACACATAGAAAAGTTTAGCATATAATAAAGGTGGTACTTCAAGCCCATAGAGGGAAAGAAAGGTGTCTTATTCCATAAATGGTGTTGGGATAACTGGGTACCCAACAGGGGGAAAATAAGTTGGATTCATATCTCACATCTTTCACCAAAATAAATTCCAAACAAATCAAAGATTGAAACCATGAAGAAACCATGAAAATGCTAGAAGAACTGAGGAAAAGATATTTATATAAGCCAACAATGGAGATGAAATTTCTTAGATGAACATAAATTCCAGAAGCCTAAGAGAAAGTTCTATAATTTTGACTATATAAATTTTCTTTTTAAAATTCTGCACAACAAAAATCATCATAAGCAAAGTAAAAGACAAATGGCAAACAGAAAAATATTTGAGACATATTACAAAGGGCTAATTTCTTCAGTACTGAAAGAACTATCAAAAGAAACAGAATAGAAAAGTGGGCAAAAGATTTAAACAGGGAGTACACACACACACACACACACACTGACACACACACACATACAACTGGCTTTTACAAGTGTAAAAAGACACACAAACTTACAATCTGAGAAAAAAAATTGCTCTGAGATATTACTCACTGACCATTTCAGGAATATCAGTGAAAGAGGGAAAACAGCCTTCCCACTTCCATTTCTACAGAATATACATTGGTACAAGCTCTGTGGAGAAAATGGGGCAATTTCTACCAAAAGTAAAAATGGATGTATTTTTGACCTCACAATTCTACTTCCAGGAATTTATCAGATATACATGCATATGTGCAAAATGACTTATATACAAGTTATTCATTGTAAATATTGATAATAGCAAAAAGTTTGGAGACAACATCAGTGTCCACCAGTAAGAGATTGACTACATGAATCGCAATACATCAATATAATGAAATGTTATGAAGCTGTAAAACAATGTGATGACGTTTTTCATGTACAACGATGGAAGGCTCTCTGAGATATATTCCACGTAAAAGTCGAGATGTGTAACTGTGTAGGATTGTGAAAGCAACCAGTTTTCACGTTGTTTTTTTTTTTTCTTTTTTTTAAATTTATTTTTATTTATTTATTTTTGGCTGCACTGGGTCTTTGTTGCTGCGCGCGATCTTTCTCTAGTTGGGCTGAGCGGGGACTACTCTTCCTTGTGGTGCGCGGGCTTCTCATTGTGGTGGCTTCTCTTGTTGTGGAGCCCGGGCTCTAGGTGTGCAGGCTTCAGTAGTTGTGGCATGCGGGCTCAGTAGTTGTGGCTCATGGGCTCTAGAGCACAGGCTCAGTAGTTGTGGCTTCGTTGCTCCATGGCATGTGGGATCTTCCTGGACCAGGGCTCGAACCCGTGTCCCCTGCATTGGCTGGCAGATTCTTAACCACTGCGCCACCAGGGAAACCCCTTCATGTTGTTTTTGATTTAGATCAATCTGTTAGAGATTTTATTTTCTTCAGATATTCTAACTCTTGTATGGAATTTTAAAATTTCTCTTTTCTTGTCTTAGTTTGGGCTGCTAAGATAAAAATACCATAGATTGGGTGGCTTAAACAACAAACTTTTATTTCTCACAGTTCTGTAATAGGGAAGTCCAAAGTCAAAGCACCCTGGGAATTCTCTGGCGGTCCAGTGGTTAGGACTCCGCCCTCTGTCTGCCGAGGGCCTGTGTTCAATCCATGGTCAGGGAACAAAGATCCCACAGCTGCACGGTGCAGCCAAAAAAAAAAAAAAGCACCTTCCTGGTTCTACCTGCTGTGTCCTAACAGAAGGGCTGAGGGATCTCTGTAAGGTCTCTTTTATAAGGACTATAATCGCATTCATGAGGTACCCACCCTCTTGACCTAATCACCCTCCCAAAGGCCCCACCTCCAAATACCATCACATTGGTGGTTAGGATGTCAACATATGAATTTTGGGGGGAGACAAACATTTAGTAAACAGCACTCCCCAAAGAAGGTAGTTTTTACCATAAAAAAATCACATCAAACTCAGCTTTGACTTTTTTTAAAAAAATAAATTTATTTATTTATTTTTGGCTGTGTTGGGTCTTCGTTTCTGTGCGAGGGCTTTCTCTAGATGCGGCGAGTGGGGACCACTCTTCATCGCGGTGCGTGGGCCTCTCACTGTCGCGGCCTCTCTTGTTGCGGAGCACAGGCTCCAGACATGCAGGCTCAGTAGTTGTGGCTCACGGGCCTAGTTGCTCTGCGGCCTGTAGGATCTTCCCAGACCAGGGCTCAAACCTATGTCCCCTGCATTGGCAGGCAGATTCTCAACCACTGCGCCACCAGGGAAGCCCAGCTTTGACATTTTTAAAGATAAAGATTTCCAAGTCAGCTTGAGTTTCTCTAACACATGCACCAGAGGTGTGCAGCAGAGCATTTACTTTCCTAAAAAAGACTCTTTTATACCAACCTGGTTTAAGTTTAGCCTGTACATGTTTGCCTCACATTTCTTCCATATGAGTAAGCCTTGAGAATGTAGAACTCCACAGTGTGCTCAATTGTGCTAAAAAAAGATTAGGAGTGGGGAGGCAAGAATTTGTATGTACAGGTAAGTGTTTGCTTGTACATGAATACACTACTGTCTATTCCTGTTGCTGTTCTAACAAATTACCACAATTTAGTGTCTTAAAAACTGCAGAAGGGGGCTTCCCTGGTGGCGTAGTGGTTAAGAATCCACCTGCCAATGCAGGGGACACGGGTTCGAGCCCTGGTCCGGGAAGATCCCACATGCCATGGAGCAACTAAGCCCATGCACCACAACTACTGAGCCTGCGCTCTATAGCCCGTGAGCCACAACTACTGAGCCCGCGTGCCACAACTATTGAAGCCCACGTACCTAGAGCCCATGCTCCACAACAAGAGAAGCCACTGCAATGAGAAACCTGCGCACCACAATGAAGAGTAGTCCCCGCTCACTGCAGCTAGAGAAAGCCCGTGCACAGCAACGAAGACGCAAAGCAGCCAAAAAATAAAAAAATAAAAAAATAAAAACCAGCAGAAATGTATTCTCTTCGAGTTTGGAGGCCAGATGTCCAAAATGAACTGAAACCAAGGTGTCTGCAGGGGCTCGTGCTCCCTGTAAATTCTAGGGGCCCTAGAAGGGAGTTTCCTTGCCTTTTCCAGCTTCTGGAGCTGCATTCCCTGCATCCTTTGGCTCATGGCCTTTCTCCACTTTCAGAACCATCCACATAGCATCTTCAAGTCTCCGGAGAGATGCTTCAGTGGCCAAGTAGCCTCCTGTGACCAAATCTCCCTCTGCCTTGGTCTTACAAAGACACTTGTTTTACTTTATGTATGTATGTATGTATGTATGTATGTATGTATGTATGTATGTATTTTTGCAGTAAGCGGGCCTTTCACTGTTGTGGCCTCTCCCGTTGTGGAGCACAGGCTCCGGACGCGCAGGCTCAGCGGCCATGGCTCACGGATCCAGCCGTTCCGCGGCATGTGAGATCTTCCCAGACCAGGGCACGAACCCGTGTGCCCTGCGTTGGCAGGCGGACTCTCAACCACTGTGCCACCAGGGAAGCCCACACAGACACTTGTGATTGCATCTAGGGCCCACCCGGATATTCCAGGCTGATCTCATTTCAAAATCAACACTGCTGAACATCACATGGTTAACAAGTGGATAAGTTGGATTTAGGCCCAGACAGACACTACACTATACTATTAAATTAAAATTCTTTTTTTTTTCTTTTTTGCAAAGTGCTAGTTGAGACTCACCACATTGATTTCACAACTCACTAATGGGCTACAACTTATTGAATAAACAGCCAAGAGACTGTAGATTCCACAAGAGTGGAATCCTCTATTTTGCTCATCACCACATTCTTGGAGCCCTCACTTTGATAGACACAAAGTCGGTTCTCAACAAACAGTTGATGAAAGAGCCTCTCACATAACAATACAATCTGAAAGCTGGAGGAAACTGAGAAATTACCCAGTCCAGAGGATTGCAAGTGGTATTAACTAGCACTCTTACTTAGGTGTTTCACATGTCGTTTACCCTGTGGACAAAGAATGACATCTGCCGTATCAGTAAAGAAAGGATGTTGTGGCCATCAAGCCATCACCCACTGTATGCACTGAGGGGATTCAGGATGGAGAATAATAGGATACTGGCACTAGAGAGTTAAGTGTACATCAAAGTGGTGATTTCAATAAGCCCAGACTCTTGCCTCTCCCCATATCTAGAAAAGCACTAAATTCACTAACTTGAGATGTCTGGTTTCCTTTAATTAACAGTAATCTTTTGATGCTCCGACTACCTGGGTTTTTTGCAAAAACCCCTATATATCCTGGCAACCCCCTTACATCTTCAGAACAGAGAACAGTCCCTCAGAGCTAATGAGAGCCTGTCTCCTTGGCTTAATCCTCGGTATGTCCACCGAATAAAACATAATTCTCAACTTTTAGGTTGTGCTTTTTTTTTTTTTTTTTTTTTCAGTTGAGAACCCAGTGGTCAGTAGCAAGGGTGGCAACAGAACACAGGCTTTTTTTTTTTTTTTAACATTTCCTCATTCATTTATTCAAAAATATTTGAGAACCTAAAAACCTCAAATTGAAATAATTAGATAAAACAAAAACGCAAGTTGCAGAGGAGCTAGACTTCCATATTTTAAATAGTATTGGGTTGGCCAAAAAGTTCCTTTGGTTTTTAAAATAAAAGACACATTTTTCACTTTCACCAAGAACTTTATTGAAGTGTATTCACTGTTTTGTTCCACTACCTTCTGCCATTTTTCAGGCAACTTTGTAATTCCATCTTCCCAAAGATTTTTATCTTTTTGAGCAAAGAACTGATCCAGATGCCTTTTATAGTCTTCCAGGGAATGGAAATTTTTTCCATTAAGAGAATTTTGTAAAGACTGAAATAAATGGAAATCCAAAGGTGCAATGTCTGGTGAATATGGCGGATGAATCAGAACTTCCCAGCCAAGCTGTAACAGTTTTTGCCTGGTCATCAAAGAAACATGTGGCCTTCCGTTATCCTGATGGAAGACTATGCGTTTTCTTTTTTTTTTGATAATGGCTTTTTTTTTTTTGGCTGTGTTGGGTCTTCACTGCTGTGTGCAGGCTTTCTGTAGTTGTGGTGAGTGGGGGCCACTCTTCATTGCGGTGCACGGGCTTCTCATTGTAGTGGCTTCTCTTGTTGTGGAGCACGGGCTCTAGGAACGCGGGCTTCAGTAGTTGTGGCACATGGGCTCAGTAGTTGGGGCTTGCGGGCTCTAGAGCACAGGCTCAGTAGTTGTGGCGCACGGGCTCATGCTCCGTGGCATGTGGGATCTTCCCAGACCGGGGCTTGAACCCATGTCCCCGGCACTGGCAGGCAGATTCTTAACCATTGCACCACCAGGGAAGTCCACTATGCGTTTTCTGTTGACTAATTCCAGACTTTTCGTTGAGTGCTGCTTCCAGTTGGTCTAACTGGTAATAGTACGTGTTGGAATTAATCGTTTGGTTTTCTGGAAGGAGCTCATAATAGAGGACTCCCTTCCAATCCCACCGTATACACCATATCACCTTCTTTGGATGAAGACTGGCCTTTGGTGTGGTTGGTGGTGGTTCATTTCACTTGCCCCACGGTCTCTTCTGTTCCACACTATTGTACAATAACCACTTTTCATCACCCGTCACAATCTGTCATAAAAACAGAACATCTTCGTTACATTTCAGTAGAGAATTGCATGCAGAAATATGGAAATACGGTCAGGAAGGTTTTTTTTTTTTTGCTTAACTTATGTGGAAACCAAACATCAAAGTGATTAACATAACCAAGCTAGTGCAAATGATTTTCAGCGCTTGATTTGGATATTTTGAGTATGTCGGCTATCTCCCGTGTGGTATAACGTTGATTGTTCTCAGTGAATGTCTCGATTTGATCGCTATCAATTTCAACTGGTCTACCCGACCAAGCAGCACAGTCCAGTGAGAAATCTCCAGCATGAAACTTCGCAAACAACTTTTGACATGTTTGATCGGTCACAGCACCTTCTCCATACACTGAACAAATCTTTTTCTGTATTTCAGTTGCATTTTTACCTTTCTTGAAATAATAAAGCATAATATGTCAAAATGTTGCTTTTTTTATCTTCAACATTATAATGGCTACACAAAAATTCACCAGTTTTGATTTTTTTTTTAATGCACGCTGATATGACAGCTGTCACATACAATCTAACAAAATTGTTTCAAAAGAAGTTAAAGACGACTAAGCGCTACTAGAGCCACCTTACAGAAAAAAACAAAGGAACTCTTTGGCCAACCCAATATTTAGCATATAGTAAATCTGGAGTAATGTACGCCAAATTGTTTATATGTTCTGGTAAAGGTATTGGGGTAAATTTTATATTTCTGTATTATTTGAATTTTTACAAAGAAAATGTATTTCTTTCACAATTATAAAAACGCAATGAATATTTTTAAAAACCTTTTAACTGTTTCTTTAACCGCAGTATCTGACAGCCCTTGACTTATTCATTTCTTTCTTTCTCCCTTCCTTCCTTCCTTTTTCTTTTTTTTGGCCACGCTTCATGGCATGCGGAATCTTAGTTCCCTGACCAGGGATGTAATCCGTGCCCCCTGCCGTCTTAACCACTGGACCACGGGGGAAATCCCAACTTATACATTTCTATATACTACTAACGTAGCCCAAGGCCCAGCTCCAAGTCGATACTGAATAAATGTGCACGAGCAAAAGGACTCAATAAGTTGCAATATGAGAAAGGACTCTTTTTATCAGGATGAAGGATGATAATTTTCAAGGTACATCCCAAAAGTACAGTCTTCATTTCATTAATAAGGTTTCAAATCACGTTGACACTGGTGGGCATGTGATGGCTTTCTTCAGTGTAATTCATGTCCAGCCTGGTCAAGCACCTCAAGTGCACATTTTTGGGTCACCAACGCCCATGGCACCCGGCTTCAAACTTGGGGCCCTCAAGCTGCAAAAGGAAAATCAAAAAGGAGTAGGTGTTCCTAAGAGATCTCTCTAAAATGGAGCCAGAGGCCACTGAGGAAGTGTGACTTATGCATGTCTCAGCCCAGACAAAGTCTGACCTTTTGACCGCTTATCTATCGTCTAACAAAGGTATCCAGAACATCTGCACGATGTTCCAGAAATTCAAGATACTTATCCGGCCCTTACCCTAAATAACTCGTGACAGTCTATCCCTTAAGGACAAATATTTCCTTTTAGCATCAAAGTTAATCATAATTCGTGCAAGACAACTTTAACAACCTAGTGGTTTTTGACTTTATAAGCCTCTGACTCTTTCTCTTTCCCACTCATCCTATTTTGCTGGCACCTTTCTCCAGTTGCAATTCCCAGGATCCCAAATAAAGCTCTTTGCAGCCTCCATGCTGATTACTGTTTGACAAAGCCTCTAGGTTCAGTTACCGCAGTCACCCATTCGAGCCTACGGGTGCCTCACGCATGCGCCCTACTCTGCAGGGCCCTGGAGCTTGAAGCCTATCTCTCCCGCTGTCCCGGTTCCCTTTACCCCCAGGGCGATCTACCTCCCCTACACTCCCAATTCCACAGCGCGGAAGGCGGAAGTAAGTGGGCGGGGTCACCCGCGAGCTCCGCCCAGGAAGTGGGAGGGGCCTCCGGGCTCCACATTTGTCTCCCGCCGCCTCCCAGTCGGGTTGCGGCTGAGGCCGGTCCTGGCTTTGTAACTTGCTCAAGATGGCGGCGCAGCCACCCAGCGGGATCCGCCTCAGCGCGGTGAGCAGCCGCGAGGGGTGGAGCGGGCCGTGTCCCAGGAGGGCGGGCAGGCGGGCAAGCGAGGGGGGGCCGGCAGTGGGCGGTGGCGACTCGTCGGCCCGGCGCGGCGGCTGGGGCCGCGGCGGGGCCGGGGGAGGCGGCGGCGGCCATCTCGCTACCGACGGCTGAGCTGCTAGGCGGCGGGCAGGGCAGGGCCGGGCGGCGCGCGCCGGGCTGCGTTTCTGTTTTGCCTCCGCGGCTTCGGGGCGGGTCGGGGCCGCGGCCCCTCCTCCTGCCTCCCTCTTGGCTGCCCCGCAGCTGTCGTCCGAGGGCGAGGCCTCGGCGGCCAGTCCGCCCGCCCCTCGGACCGCGGGGCCTCTGACCCATCCCGGCCTGCGGGCCCGCGGGGTGTCCCGGAGGGGGAGGGAGAGGTAGTCTGCTGCCAGAAGTGCCCAGCGGCCTTGACCTCCTGGCGGTGGGACGGGGTGCTGCGAGCTGGTACTAGTCTTCCTGATTCATTTAAATTCCTGCTGCTTCCCTCCAGTTAAGCCCTCGGGCCCAGATCGCTACTAGGTCACCACCGAGCTCTCCCGTTTCCCCTCTAGTCTCCGGGTCGTGTCTGTTCCGGAGCGTCTCGGGTTCTTGGGGATCCTTGAGCATTTTTTTTTTTTTTTGTATCTGTGAGTCTTTTTCGGAGGGAGCGGTCACACAATATGAATTAAAATTTCACAGCCTAAGGTGTGGGCGTGGCCTCCCTACCTGATTCTCCTTAAAAAGTTGGCGTTGTTATGCAAAAATGTACCTCTTCTCTGGAGGGTGTTGGTGCTGGCCAGAGAATGGCTGCAGCAGTCTCATTCGAATGGTAATACCATTGATTTAAAAATGGTATTTTGCCCATTGACTTGCATTCATTTAGCCAGATTCCTGCCAACACCTGGTAGATATCATTAGACTTTAACGTTTTTCCTGATGAGTGTGAAATAGTATCTGTTTACTTTACATTTACTTGACTGAAGTTGAAAGTTTGTCACATTTCACCCTTTTTGGTTTGGGATTTAAAAAAGAAAAAAAAAAACGACTTCATATCCTTTGCCCATTTTTCTATTTTCTTTTTCTTTTGAGATTTTTGGTTTGGGATTTAAAAAAGAAAAAAAAACAACTTCATATCCTTTGCCCATTTTTCTATTTTTCTTTTGAGGGGTATTTTTATTCATTTATGAGTGTTCTTTACATATTCGGAATAAAGGCTCTTTGGTTACCTAACTGGTTTATTGAATGAGATAGTATTTAGTAGATGGAAGACAGAGAGGAACTTTACTCTTTCTTACCACTGGCTTTAAACATTATTTGCTAATTCACCTGGGTGAATCTGGACAGATTCTGATGCTTTCCAATTAGCCTCGGGTACAGTTAAGTCAGACCTTAACTACTTTAAAAGCTCTTACTCATTTTAAAGCCCTGCTCTTTCCTCTCATATTGGGCCAAATTCTGGCCCAGAAAACTGGGGAGAAAAAGGAGTGAACTGGGTTTTTTTTTTTTTTTTTCCTTGCTATTTCTGCACTTTGATTCTCTTCCCCATTCCCCAGCTCCTCCCAAGTTGCTATCTCTGTCTCTTCAAGATTGAGAAGACAGAGGGAGCAAAGATAAGGGTCAGTCTTGAGAGACTGGCATTGTTGTTAGCTGGCTCTCTGGGTGTAGCAGCTGTCCATGTGCTAAATCTTTCTTTTGTGGGTAATAATGGGCCGTTTGGAACCTCATTGACAGAAATCTCCCATCTGCAGCTTCTGGAGTGTATTTATACTGGTCTTTTGCTTTAGGACAGGAATTGGCAAACTGCAGTTTATGGGCCAAATCCAGCCTGCCACCTGTTTTTGTATGGCACACGATCCTTAAATGGTTGGGGGAAAAAAGATAAAAGAATAATATTTCGTAACATGAAAATTATGTGAAATAGACATTTCAGTTTCCATAAATGAAGTTTCGTTGGAATAAAGGCTTGCTTATTCCTTTGGAATAGCTCTCAAATGCTAATACCATTTTGTGACTGAGAGCATTGGTTCTGGAGCTCACATGCCTGGGTTCAAATCCTGACTGATAACTGTGTATGTGACCTGAAGAGTGGGAATAATAATCTTACCCACTGGAAAGTTGGTTTAAATGAGCCAGTGCCTGTAAAAGTCTTATAAAGGTCCTGTTCACGCCATAAATACTCAGTAAATATTTGCTGGTTTTTTGTTTTGTTTTGTTTTGTTTTTTTACTGTTAGCAGTGAAGCCTATCCATTTTTCCAAAAACAGGTGTAGCTTCTTGAGAACAGAGTACATGGGAAGAAAATTTATGTCTTTTCTTGGAAATATGTTTTTGCTACCCTTGCTCTTTACATATAATTTGGCTGGGTTTGTAATTCTAGATTAGAAATTTTTTTTTTTAGAATTTTAAAGGCATGCTTTATTGTTTAATAGAGTCCTATGCATTGTACTGGTACTTAGGCTGGAAACTCAAGTCCATAATATATGGAAAATTTTCTCATTTATTTGGTGACAGTTTTCCCTTTATTTTTCTGTTTTCTTTTGTCTCCTGTTTTCCTTCCCATTGCTTTTTCTTTCTGGGAGATTTCCTCCGTTTCTTCTCTTACCTTTCTCTTACCATATATTTAATTATTATAAACACTGTCTTATTCTCTGAATATCTTTTAAAAATCTTTCTCAATAAAATATTTGTTTTTATCTCTGGGTATATTAATCATAGTATTTTTGAAGTTTTCTTTTGCTCACTGCATTGCCTCTAGTTTCTTTACATTCTTTTTTTTTTTTTTTTTTTTTTGTGGTACGCGGGCCTCTCACTGTTGTGGCCTCTCCCGTTGCGGAGCACAGGCTCCGGACGCGCAGGCTCAGCGGCCATGGCTCACGGGCCCAGCTGCTCCGCGGCATGTGGGAATCTTCCCGGACCGGGGCACGAACCCATGTCCCCTGCATCGGCAGGCGGACTCTCAACCACTGCGCCACCAGGGAAGCCCATTACTGTGTGTTTTTTATTCTAATTTTACACATTCTCAAATGTCTGGAGATGGTCAGCTTTCTACTTATATCTCCAAGTGAGACACTAAAAAAATGGATGTTCATACCCGAGTAGAGCTAGTCCTTTGGTGGGCTTCAGTGTTGGGCGATCAGGTAGAAGGAGCCAGCGATGTTGTTGGAGCACTCTCTGTCAGTATCTGTTGACCGTAAAGAATGGAAGTGTTAGACCATAAAGTAAGTATGTTTAAAATAACTTTTAAAACTTGTAAAAGAATTCTTTTTCAAGTGAGGGATTAAAAAAAGCTATCCAGAATGGCCTGGCACAATTGTGAAAGAACCAGATAGAAATTTTAGAAATCATTCCGTTTTCCAGAGAGGAATTCTACATCTAGTCTCCTGCATGGCTTATATAATCCTGGCTGCTAGCTCTTCTGAAGTAGGGAAAAGGAGATAGGAGTATCCCATTGTTCAGTTTGCAGATTTGGTTTTCATTTGTTTACTATTATGGTAAAATACACATAACATAAAATTTACCATCTTAACGATATTTTTAAGCGTGCAGCTCAGTACGTTAAGTACATTCACATTGTTGTACAACCAATCTCCAGAACTCTTCATCTTGCAAAACTAAAACTCTGTACCCATTAAAAAACAACCCTCCGTTCCCCCTTCCACCAGCTCTTGGCCGTTTTACCTTCTGTGAATTTGACTACTCTAGGTACATTATATAAGTGGAATCATACATTATTTGTCTTTTTGTGATTGGCTTGTTCCTCTTAGCATAATGTCCTCAAGGCTCATGCATGTTGTAGCATGTATCAAATTTTCTTCCCTTTTTAAAGCTGAATAATATTCCGCTCTATGAATATACTACATTTTGTTCATTCATTCATCGATGGACATTTGTGTTGCTTCCACTTTTGGTTGTTATGAATAACGCTACTGTGAACATGGGTGTGCAGATGTCTCTTGAAGACCCTGCTTTCACTACTGTGTACAAAATAGATAAATTTTATACAAAATAAAAACAGTAAGGACCTACTGTATAGCACAGGGAACTGTATTCAGTATCTTGTAATAACCTATACTGGAAAACCTATACATACGCTTGTGTGTGTATATATGTATGTATGTATCATGGAATCACTCGGGTGCACACCTGAAACTATCACGGCAGTGTAAATCACCTAGACTTCAGTTAAGGAGGGAAAAAAAGACCCTGCTTTCAGTCCTTTTCAGTATATACCCAGAATTACAATTGCTGGATCCTATGGCAAATGTATATTTAATTTTTTGAGCCCCCTCTATATTGTTTTCTACAGTGGTTGCACCATTTTATATTCCCTCGAAGGGTGCGCACGAGTTCCAGTTGCTCCACGGCCTCCCCAACACTTACCTTCTGCTTTTGTTGTTGTGTTTTTTTGTTTTGATTTTTAACAATACCCAACCCTTTGAGCGTGAGGCGGTATCTCGTTATAGTTTTGATTTTCATTTCCCTAATGATGAGAGATGTTGAGCATCTTTGGAGAAATATCTGAGTCCTTTGCTCATTGTTTAATCTGTTTGTAGTCTTCTTGTTGAGTTGTACTTCTTTGTAAATTCTACATATTAACCCTTCATCAGATACTTGATTTGCAGATTCCCCCCCCCGCCCCGCATCCTGTAGGTTGCCTTTTCACTCTGTAGATTGTGTCCTTTGATGCAGTGGTCCATGGCCTGCTAGGAACCGGGCCGCACAGCAGGAGCTGAGAGGCTGGCAAGCGAGTGAAGCTTCATCTGCGTCTCCCCATCGCTTGCATTACCGCCTGAACCATTTCTCCATCCCCCGCCCCTCCCCCCCCCTTCCCAGTCTGTGGAAAAATTGTCTTCCAGGAAACCAGTCCCTGGTGCCAAAAAGGTTGGGGACTGCTGCTTTGATGTACAGAAGTTTTAAATTTTGGTGATTTCAAGAAGTCATTGCCAAGTCCAATGTCGTAAAAGGTTTCCCTTATGTTTTCTTCTAAGAGTTTTATGGTTTCAGCTCTTTGATCCATTTTGAGTTAATTTTTGTTTACGGTATAGGGTAAGGGTACAACTTCATTCTTTTTATGGATATCCAGTTTTCCCAGCACTATTTGTTGAAAAAACTGTCCTTTCCTCATTAAATGGTCTTTATACCCTTGGGGAAAATCATTTGACCATATATGAGAGGGTTTATTTCTGGTCTATTTGCTGACCTGCTTTTAATCCACCTGCTTTTGATTGTCTGTGAGCCCGCCGCTGTCAGTTTCTCCAGAGAACAGACCTCCAGCCTTACCTGGTTTGCTGAGGGTAGTTGAAGGGCTGCTCAGGGTAAAAGAAGGAGCTGGGGAATCTTTCTTCTTTTAAAGACTTTCCACCTATCTTGTTTTCATACAACTTCTAGTATCTTTTACTTCAAAGGTACAAAGTCTAACTTCTAAGACTTTCTGGGGTTGCCAAGGTTCCTGACCTGCGTCTGGTTGGTTTTCTCATCTCCTACAGGCTTCGGATTTAGCTTTTTCCAGGCTGTTAAATCAGTTGTCACTACTAGTCTGTGCTTTCCAGTTTCCAAACTACTGACTGTTTTGTCTGCTATTAGTAATCACTCCTTTGACCCTTTTTATTCTTCTGGGTTTATGCCCCTTTTTTCCTTTCATTATAGAGCGGCTTCGGGAGGCCGCAGAGGTAAACACCGTCCATGTGTTCAGGCTTCCATCTTATATTTAAATGATTTTTTTAATTTGTGACTATTTGTTGACTCTCAAAGTTCTATTGATTCTTTTTCATTTTTATTTTTTTTGCGGTACGCAGACCTCTCACTGTTGTGGCCTCTCCCGTTGTGGAGCACAGGCTCCGGACGCGCAGGCTCAGCGGCCATGGCTCACGGGCCCAGCCGCTCCGCGGCATGTGGGATCTTCCCGGACCGGGGCACGAACCCGTGTCCCCTGCATCGGCAGGCGGACTCTCAACCACTGCGCCACCAGGGAAGCCCGAGGATTACTTTTTAAATGTCTAGTTATTTCAAGGGATTCCTGTTTTATAGGCTGATATTTCTTTTACCTAGTGTTGGGGGGCGATGTCTAATACTACTGTATCTTGTCTGCTAATATTTTCTCCTGGTGGATTGTTTCCTTAAATGTTATTTTAGATTGTTTACGCAAATATTCCCCACATAATGTCT
Source organism: Mesoplodon bidens (assembly GCF_964165515.1). Taxonomy (NCBI): domain Eukaryota; kingdom Metazoa; phylum Chordata; class Mammalia; order Artiodactyla; family Ziphiidae; genus Mesoplodon; species Mesoplodon bidens. The sequence continues at coordinate 9,582,468 of NC_138161.1, read as the reverse complement.
CTGGGAGAACCCTATGCAGTCTGGTTGAGGCTGTGTCTCCACAGTGGTTCTGCAGGTTATATAAATTGAAATGCTTAACCCAAGTGAAGGCATGCCTCTTTACAGAATTTCATGTTACACTTTTTTTTTTTTTTTTTTTTGTGGTACACGGGCCTCTCACTGTTGTGGCCTCTCCCGTTGCAGAGCACAGGCTCCAGATGCGTAGGCCCAGTGGCCATGGCTCACGGGCCTAGCCGCTCCACGGCATGTGGGATCTTCCCAGACCGGGGCACGAACCTGCGTCCCCTGCATCGGCAGGCGGACTCTCAACCACTGCGCCACCAGGGAAGCCCTACACTTTTTTTTTTTTTTTAACCTAGAGTCCAGACCAAAACAGAAAGCTTCCCATAGGGCATATTCCCCCACCCCCTTTTTTACTGAGGAGGTAAGAGGGGGCAGTTACTTCAAGTGCGTGCTTCTCTTCTGCCATGTCTCCTACCCCTGAGTCGCCATTAACATTGAAACCTTTGTATTCCAGTTCAGCACCCCACTCTAATACACAATTTCAAATTTTATTTTAGTTTTTAATTCCTTCTTTACTTGAGGCCCTTGAGGATTTTCTTTATTTATATATGAGCTCAGTTGTGCCTTTAAGGGTATACTTAGTTTTTTTAAAAAACATACACTTATAATGCTTATTATGTCCCAGGTGTTCTTCTAAGCATTTATAAATATTAAGTTTTTAAATTCTCTTAATGTCTTGGTAAGCTGATATTATTATCATCCTCATTTTCACAGATGATAAAACTTGAGGCACAGAAGGTTAAGTGTGTGTGTGTGTGTGTTGGCTGTTGAAGGATGTTTTTCTTTCCAGCTGATGACATGTTCGAGAGATGAGAATTAAGAGTAGTTGAAAATAATGCTTTTGTTTGAATACCCAAAAAGCCACTGTTTAGCATTCATCTCTTACTGATGCCTTCTTTGCTTTGTTCCCCCGGGACTCTAACTCAAGAACAGTGTGTGCCATGTCAGTTTGGAGTTGGTATATAGGATGAAGTCATTAAACGTAAGTTGTCAGTCTGCCCACAGTCTGCTGTACATCTAAAATCAAAGTATTACAACATGGACCGAAACACCCAATTTCTAACTCTAGACTTCACACCTAACAAATTCATAAAATAGAGAGCAAAGACAGAAAGTACTCTAAGGGTTTCTGGTATTGATTAATCGGTTTCTCCTTTGGTAGCCAGAGGCTTTACACCCCAAAGCCATGCCCCATAGTAAGATTTAGAATGGGTGAGGAGTACACTATGTATTCTTTTATAAATGGAGGACTGATGATTGTGCAAGGGGAGGGCCTGGGACAGGACTCAGGTAGACTAATTTGACAAAAGGTTTCTTGTAGAAGGTGAAGGCCTGGAAATTGACTTTCTTTCTAAAAACTCTTGTTTTAGAAAGTTGGGGAATTCCTTATACACCATTATTACACGGAATGTGTGCTATAGAAAGTATGCCATAGGAGGTCTGAATTACATATGCTCCAGTTTGAAGACCACTCTTCTACAGAATACTATTTCTCACATGTGTACTTTAACCTGATAGTAAACAAATATGCTTAGGGATTGTCTAAAATCGAGGGTGGACAGAGGAAAAGTAGACCTCTTTCTGACACCTTGTAGCAGCAGCTGAACACTGTAAATGCAGCTGGTTGGATTTATAATCTAATCATATTTCTAGGGCTCTTCACATGAAACACTTAAAGTGCCTCTTTTTTTCCCCCTTAAATATGAGATAATGTGTTCAAAAGGAACACAAAAAAGTCCTCATTTCATGGAAATACTCTGCATATTGAAATTTCCAAGCCTCAGCCTTTTTAACATTTGTACATTTTTAGGCATTTGATATCTGCACTACTCAGGAATTTAGAGTTCCCTGTAGCATGAGGTTGATTAACATACTCTTCCCTACTGTATTACCATGAATCAGACATAAAATCTCTGGAGGTCAGGAAGGTTTGTTGCATTTAAACTGTTACTTGACATTGTTTGAAGGCTTTATAGATGTATACTGCTCCAGTGCTGCAAGTTCAACTGTTGATATAATGAACTTGGAGAGACCATGAGAAAAGGCTGTTGATTAATAAGCAGAGCTAAGTTTATTAAGCTTAATGCACTAAAGGAGAAAACACCCCTTTGACAAAGTCTTAGTTTTATCTCATGGTAATTTTGAGGTAGGTCTTGTAGGGTGGATAGCTTTGGGATTGGGCACTTTATGATACGGCTCTGGATTGGTGGACGCAAGGAGGCAAGGGTTTTGCAGCACAGCTTGATGAGAAACTGTTTAGTTGATTTACAGCCTTATCTTCCAGGAATCTCATTTTCCGGGTTATGTCTTCCAGGTATATATCCTGACGCAAGCAGCTAAGTCATTCTTGCTTGGTCTCTCTTAATACTGGGACAGAAAATTATTTTGGCGTCTGTTCTCAAAAGTAAGACCTTAATTAATTTACGTGAATCATTGGTCTATTTCAGCTTTGCCCGAAGTTTTTACATACAAATTCTACTAGTCACACTTGGCCATTTAGTGCGGTTGCTGAATTAATAGGTAAGTAAATTGGTGTTTCGTATATAATCTGTTGCTTGCAATTGAAATTCTAAAAAGCTTTTTATTGAAAAATAGTATACAGATGTGCTTTTAAAAAAACCAAAGTGTATCTCAGCGATAACATTGGTAAAGGTTACCTAGCATAACAGCTATTCAAACTGATATCAAATTAATCACTACTCAGCCTTCCCTATACAATTGTCAGAGTATTTCCCTATATTACTATCAAAGTATTTTAATTTGCAAAGTTCCTAAAGCATTTATGTTGAAAATATTTTTAGTCCATTATAAAAGAAATACGTCTATTGCCAAAACGTGAGAATTATGTTATTTTTTTTTAATAGTCTGAAAATATTTATAACAGTGGATTCACTTTTCTGGTGTTAGTAACTAGGAAGATTATATTATGTTAGATTTGTGGTAATAAATTCTTGGTTTTTCAGTAGATAGAATGATCAAGGTATAGGATTATATTTAAAAGTGTTTTAATGAACATGAGGAAAGAGGCAAGGTTGTGTTCAGATTTGCATTATGGGTCATGTTTTTTTTTTTTTCTTGGTAAAATTAGTGCACATGAATTCTTGGGAATTCTTAGATATACTTTAGATTCATTATCAAGAAAGGGTCCTATGTTGGATGTGCAAGGAAGAGAAAAGAAAGAAAATTTGAGAACGCTTCTTTTCTTTGGTGAAGTTAGATTTTCCGGAGTCTCTCAGCTAACATGTGCTGTTCAGATGTAGACTCTGAAGTGCAAATGAGATAACATTGCAACTCTTCACGGTCATTCTTTTTCATGGCAAGGGGGAGGAGCTACTTAGCCTGGGGTTGTTCATACATAGAGCTTCCCTAGCTTTGGGTTAGGGCAACTGAGAGTCATGGTGCTCTTTGTGGTGTATCGGATTTTTAAGTTTTTTTATGAAGCTAAGGTGGTTGATGAAAAAGATTATTTGATTTTAATTGAAGGCTTACGGAAGGATAGTTTGAGAACCATTATTTATATTATAATGAAGACTTCAAAATATACCTCAAAAGTATTTTTAGTCAGTTAGGGATATTCTGATAGATCTTAGATAGTTCACAAATTGATTTTATTACTGCTACTGTTGAAAATTTTTTCATTTTTCTTTGATATATTCCTCGTACTTACTTATTCTGAGAGAAACACGTATGCTAGGCAAGGGTGTTAAACGGTGAGTTGTACAGAGATGAGAAAAATGTACCAGCCACCAGAAACTTCTGTCAGATTGAAAAGGGCTACAATTTGAAGAACTGGGTAGAAGTAAACCTTCATCTGTGTGTATAGGTTAGCATACTGCTTTCTCATTTATTCAGTAACTGTTGTGGACCTTCCTTCCATGTTAACTTGCAGTGCTGTTGACACTCAGCTCTCAGTTTCCCTACGATAGCTAGGCTAGTTCTTTGGGCAGAAGACCTTCCTGTCTTGATCATCTCTTCAGTGCAGTGATTCTTTTGGCTTTACACTTTTTCAGTGTAGTGGGTACCAGTCTCTGCTCTCCGTATAACAAATGGAGGGCTTTAGATAGAGTTAATTCTGTAATAGTCAATGAACAATATATAGCATGGTACAGTTTAGTTTCATGTTGTCAAATCTTAGGAGTTCCAAAACATTTCAGCTTTTAAATTTTCCTTAAAATATATTATTCCGTTGCTTGTCAAAGTGTTGTTCTGAACTAATTGCTCTTCTTTAAAATCAAAATTTCGCAAAACTTGTTTCTCAGATAATGCTTACGATCCTGATGTGAATGCTAAACAGATATGGATTGACAAAACAGTGATAAATGACCATATATGCCTGACATTTACTGATAATGGGAATGGTATGACTTCAGACAAATTACATAAAATGCTGAGGTATGTAAAAGTGTCACACTCCTTTAAACTCATTGCTTTTACCTAGTTCAGGTGTTTCATGTGTCATACTTAGAGCCTGTAGTTTTTGTTTTTTAAACATGAAATGCTATACCCACAGTGTGCTCTATTCTCCTAAGTCGTCCGTCATTTTCTACTACTGTTAGATTATTACTATTATTATTATTTTTTTTTTTGCTGTACACGGGTCTCTCACTATTGTGGCCTCTCCCATTGTGGAGCACAGGCTCCGGACGCGCAGGCTCAGCGGCCATGGCTCACGGGCCCAGCCGCTCCGCGGCATGTGGGATCTTTCCGGACCGGGGCACGAAGCCGCGTCCCTTGCATCGGCAGGCGGACTCTCAACCACTGCGCCACCAGGGAAGCCCTACTGTTAGATTATTAAGCAGTCCCTGCCATTCTCATCACCCGCTCCCCATGTCTGACTTATCTAAAATTCCACCATTCCTTTAGAGTTGTAGCACATTGACATCAGTTGTTTGTGCTTTAGTGGAAATAGTTTTAGCTACTATTTCCAATAAAACTCACCACTCTGGGGAATGGGGACTGGTAATTTTAAAGTGACACAGAGGATGAGGAAGTAGCATAGTCGTAAGAGCTTGGGCTCTAGAGTCACAGAATAGGATGTCAGGATGAAGCCAAATGTGCCTGAAATAGAAGCTAAGATACATAGTACAGGTATGAGGTAGAGGGAGGATTTGCCTCAGAGGCCTTTCTGCTATCTCTCAGATACTCCTTACTCTGATAAAAAAGGCAGGTTCACCCGATCAATAATCATAGTTTGGCAGACTTGCTGAGAGCAAGAGAATCATTCACACTTAGAGGAAGAGATTTCATGGGGTGAAATCTCAAGGTCCCTGGAGCCTAAATTATAATTCAGCTATTTAGCTAGGATGTGCCAGGCAATGAGCTCCTGTTTTAGTATGTGTAATCTTTACATCCCTGTAATGTGGATTTGGTTTCCTTCGTTTCAGAGATAGGGAAACACATCAATACAGATTAAAAGTAATTTGCCCAAGATTGTACAGCAAGGAAGGATAAGGCTAACATTCAAACTTAGGCCCTTTACTTGGTATTACAGTTTTTGAATTAAATGAAGATTATACATACTTATTAATTTTTTTTTTTCTTTTTAGCTTTGGCTTCAGTGACAAAGTCACCATGAATGGTCACGTCCCAGTTGGATTGTATGGGAATGGCTTCAAGTCAGGTTCTATGCGTTTGGGTAAAGATGCAATGGTTTTTACCAAAAATGAAGAAAGCATGAGCGTGGGCTTCTTGTCTCAGACCTACTTGGAAGTCATAAAAGCAGAACATGTTGTTGTCCCAATAGTGGCATTCGACAAAGACCATATCCTTTTGATGTTGAAATTGAAACTATGAAGAAATAATCTGAACCATTCCATCTTTCTGCCCTCCTCCAGATTCTTGTTTTTTAATCATACCTTCCGTTCTAGCTCTTGTTCCTGTCCACTGCCTCTACTCTACATCTGGGCTAAGTGTTTGTCCCTTTGTGTTCTCTTTTGGAATTGTGCCATGGAAATCCTTAGCATAAGGCGATTGCATTTCATGTTAAGCTTCTTTATTTCAGTCTTTTTGTGGGCTGATAAGCTTATGATCTGGCTTGAAATTTTCACTAAAAACCAGGAAAAGCAAGATATCCTTAGGAAAATGTCTTCTGTATAAACATTCAAATATTGGAAATAATTAAAGTAGGAATAATAATAAACTTCTTCATATTTCATCCTTCTTGGTGTTCAATTGAAATCACACTGTCATTTTGAAACTTAAAAAATAATTTAGGAAATGGTTTTTCAGTTAGTTTGAGTTGGTTTCCGTATCGTAATGGTGAAAAATACGTCGTTGGTCTAAGTCTTTAACTTTGGATATACGACACATAATTAATTTAACAGAATCAAAAGCGAGTCTTGCTGCAGTTCTGGAACATTCTCTGTTTTCTACGGAACAGAAATTACTGGCAGAGCTTGATGCTATCATCGGTAAGAAGGGGACAAGGATCATCATTTGGAATCTCAGAAGGTAAACGGTAGACCTCAGCTAGTTAACCATTTGGGAAGTAAAGTGCACGTGTGGGAATAATTTCATTACATTCATGCTTTGTCACACAAGAGTGCAAATATATTGGAAGGTCCTCACTTTATGGCATAGTTAATGATTTACCTTTTCCAAGGGTATTTTATTGAGGCTACTTTGGCTTCAATTTGAGATAATTTCATATTACTAAAAATAAATTTCCTAGCCCTGCCATTCTGTCTCCATAGCACTCTATTTTCGCTCTTGGTTATACCATCCCTCTCCTCAAAAAAAAAAAGAGAAATGAAACGAAAAGATAAAGCCCAGCCAACAAGTCCCAACTTGAGTAAGTTAGAGAAATCTTTGTCTGTTTGGTTAATTACATAAAGCTAAGCACAATTCAGCATCTGTTGAGAAAAATAATATAAATGAGACTTCTGTGTTGCTAAATCTTTGTGAGGATAAAATCCTTTGCAAATAAAGTTTTAAAATTTAGGGTAAGTGTGTGATATTGAGAGATCTAAGATCTGTTGAACCATAGGAATAAAGCACAAATAGTGATAATCCTAAAATCCTTTAATTCTTGTGCTTTTCTGGCCACCTGTATTCCCTTTTTCTTTTATTTTCTTTTTCTTTCTTCCCTGCCCCTCCCATCCCCACCACCATTTTTTCTTTAACTTTTAATTCTGAGATAATTGTAGATTCATAGTAGTTGTAAGAAATCTCATGTACTCTTTACCCAGCTTCCCCCAATGATAACTTCTTGGAACACTACAGTACAGTAGTACTGTTGATACTGACAATGATACAGTCAAGGTACAGGACAATTTCATCAATTCAAGGATCCCTTTTATATCCACACCCACTTCTTCCTTAATCCCTGGCAACCTCTAACATGTTCTCCATTTCTATAACTTTGTCATTTCAAGAATATTCTGTAACTGGAATCATACCGTGTGAAACCTTTTGGGATTAGCTTTTTTCATTCAGCATAATTTTCTGATGATTCATCCAGGTTCTTGTTTGTGTCCGTTTGCTTCCTCTTACTTGCTGAGTGGTAATTGCATTATATGGATGGACCACAGTGTGTTTACCAATCTGGTGGTTTACAAGTTTCCGTTATTACAAATAGAGCTATAAAACAGGGGTTCCCAACCTTTTTGTCATCAGGGTCCGGCTTCATGGAAGACAGTTTTTCCACAGGGTCGGGGGGTGGGGTTCAGGCAGTAATGCAGTGGTGGGAAGCAGCAGGTGAAGCTTTACACCTCCTGCTGTGTGGCCGGGTTCCTAACAGGCCCGGGGGTTGGAGACCCCTGCTATGAAATATGTGCATAGAGATTTTTGTGGGAATATGGTCATCATTTTGTGGGCTAAATGCCCAGGAGTGTAATTACTGGATCCTATGGTAGTTGCACGTTTATTTTTTTAAGAAACTATCAGAATGTGGTTCTATCATTTGACATTCCCAATGGCAACGTGTGAATGAATGCAGTTCTTTTCTGTACCTTCTGGATTTCTTTTCTCCCTCCCTCCCTCCCTCCAACTCCTCTGACCTTAACTCCCACCACATGTTCGTGTTTTGTTTTGCTAACTCAAAGTTATTTGCTTGCTCATCTTATGGCGAAGTTAAAATTCAGCTCTTATAAAAAAATTATTTTTGCAGCTACAAAAGTGCAACAGAGTTTGATTTTGATAAGGATAAATATGACATCAGAATTCCAGAAGATTTAGATGAGACGGCAGGGAAGAAAGGGTACAAGAAGCAAGAAAGGATGGACCAAATTGCCCCGGAGAGTGACTATTCTCTGAGGGTAGGTATTCAGCTCTCTCTGTGGGAGTGAGAAAAATCATCAAATAATGGAGATTGTTAACCACTTGTATTACAAATGCTGCCAGAAATCTCTAAGTCTCTCAGACATGAACCAATTTATTAAATTGGTCTTGTGCACACTGCTTGTTTTATTTGTTTAGAAAAGTTTTTTAATTGCGACGTCATCAGGTCTAACAGTGCTTGTCAAAGTTCTTTCACTGTGTGGTTAATTATTTGAATTGGGAATACTAGAATCACTTTGTCCTATGATGGCCCTATTGATTGATTCCATCAAAACGCCAGATTCAGAGTGTGTCTTTTAAAATTTAAATTATTCTCTAGAACACACACACACACACACATTATTGATACCCTAAAGCAATAAATTATGTATAGCCTATACATAATGCACGTTCGTAGAATTTTGTGATAAATACCTTTGAGATTTGACCTTAGAGATGAGAATGTTTTTAAGATTGAAGGAATTAATATCTCAATATAACAGTGTTGATATAATAAGAATATTAAATTTCGGGCTTCCCTGGTGGTGCAGTGGTTAAGAATCCGCCTGCCAATGCAGGGGACATGGGTTCGAGCCCTGGTCCGGGAAGATCCCACATGCCGCGGAGCAACTAAGCCCATGCGCCACAACTACTGAGCCTGCACGCCTAGAGCCCATGCTCCGCAACAAGAGAAGCCACCACAATGAGAAGCCCGCGCACCGCGACAAAGAGTAGCCCCCGCTTGCTGCAACGGCGAAAGCCCACGCAGCAACAAAGACCCAATGCAGCCAAAATAAATAAATAAATTAAAACAAAGAATATTAAGTTTCTTAGTCACTATGATAAGACATATAATACTATTCCCTTTTTTTTTCCTTCTTTTTGTTTTTCTTGGCTGCACTGCAGCATGTGGGATCTTAGTTCCCCGACCAGGGAGAGTGGTCCTAACCACTGGACCACCAGGGAATTCCCCTTTTCCCTTTTTTTGTGCTAAAATTATTTCATAACCCCAAGCTGATTCATTTGACGTTTACAAGTATACTATGTAATTTTTTCTGAGATTCTAGCAATTACAATGGCAGCTATTACTATTCCTTGATATACCCCAGTGTGTTAGTGAAGTATGTCCTAGTTGTTAAGAAAATCTTAACTCAAGAATATCCAGAGGTAGCCAGAGCAGATGGTATGATGTTAGTGTACCATGAAAAAAATGTTTTAAAATATCATTAATGAATTTTATAAACGGGCAAAACACCACTAATTTTGAAATCAGGAGTCAGGAAAAAAAATAAGAGAAATGTTCAAATTTTAGTTTTGTGTTGAACTTTTCATATATCCTTCTTGAGTTGTTCAGTTCATTTCCCTCAGAGATTTCTGATAGCTTGGAGACAGGCACAGGAGATCATATTTTAACATGTTGTAGGATGCAAAGTTTGGTCACAATTCTAAGGTATCTAAACTTCCACGTATTAAGAATTGAAAACACGTTTAGGGAATTGCCTGGCGGTCCAGTGATTAGGACTAGGCACTTGCACTGCCATGGCCCGTGTTCAATCCCTGGTCAGGGAACTAAGATCTCGCAAGCCTCAGGCAGCCAGAAAAAAAAAAGACTTGAAAACACATTTAGATGACTGCTGATTTTTACAGCTCCATATGGAAGAAGTGCTGTTTGTCTACTCTGCTTAAATGTTGGTGCGTTATTTATGATTTTTTTCCTTTTCAAGCTTATAATAGTCCCTTTTGTTTATATTAGATTTTGCTTATTTTTGCCCAAATAAAATTTGTTGATGCTTTTAAAATTATAATAGCAATATATAGTTTTGACAGGAGAGTCAGAAAATAGTCCTTTTTGTACACATAAAAAATTTTTTTTTTTTTTTTTTTTTTTTGGTGTACGCGGACCTCTCACTGTGGTGGCCTCTCCCGTTGCGGAGCACAGGTTCTGGACGCGCAGGCTCAGCGGCCATGGCTCATGGGCCCAGCCGCTCTGCGGCATGTGGGATCTTCCTGGACCGGGGCACGAACCCGTGTCCCCTGCATCGGCAGGCGGACTCTCAACCACTGCGCCACCAGGGAAGCCCCAAACATTTTTTTTTAATTAAAATAAGACCATACTATCTATACATGCTGTTTTTTTTTTTTTTTTTTTTTTTTTGCGGTACGCGGGCCTCTCACTGCTGTGGCCTCTCCCGTTGCGGAGCACAGGCTCCGGATACGCAGGCTCAGCGGCCATGGCTCACGGGCCCAGCCGCTCCGCGGCATGTGGGATCTTCCCGGACCGGGACACGAACCCGTGTCCCCTGCATCGGCAGGTGGACTCTCAACCACTGCGCCACCAGGGAAGCCCTATACATGCTGTTTTTTAACTTTTTTTCACTTAACACATCAACATCTATGTAGGTCAATAGATTGTTTTCTGTAAGTCATTTTTACTGGCTACAGTATATTGAGCTTGTTTTTAATAAAAGGTATTCAGATATTAACTAATACACCTTTATAGTTTTTTTTTTTTTTTTTTTTTTTTTTTTTTTTTTTTTTTTGCGGTATGTGGGCCTCGCGCTGTTGTGGCCTCTCCCGTTGCGGAGCACAGGCTCTGGATGCGCAGGCTCAATGGCCATGGCTCACGGGCCCAGCCGCTCTGCGGCATGTGGGATCTTCCCGGACCGGGGCACGAACCCGTGTCCCCTGCATCGGCAGGCGGGCTCTCAACCACTGCGCCACCAGGGAAGCCCACCTTTATAGTATTTTATTGAAGAGTTAATACGTCTTTTATCAAAGCAAGGTGGTAGCTTCCTTTTTAAATACATGCGTAAGTAATGTTGAACAAATCCATAGATAATTATTTGGAAAGGACAGATAATTGTGTGTCTTTGCAGGCTTACTGCAGTATATTATATCTAAAGCCACGAATGCAGATCATCTTGCGTGGACAGAAAGTGAAGACACAGCTAGTTTCGAAGAGTCTTGCCTACATTGAACGTGATATTTATCGACCCAAATTTTTAGTATCCTTTATTTTGCTTGTTATGATGCTGTATATAGATATGTATCAGTCAAGTGTATTTCCCTTCCCCCTTTCTCCTTTTATTCTGATAGAGTCTAATCCTCTCCAACTTTTGCCCTTTTTTGCACCTTTGGACTCAAAAAATAACAAAATAGGAAGGGTGGTTTAAACGGAGTGAGGTGGTGTGTTCAGAAGTTTCCTTAACATTTAAGACTAATAAAACTGTGAGAATTACTTTTGGATTCAACTGCAGAAATAAAGATCATTATGGGATAATGATGTATCACAGGAATAGACTCATCAAAGCTTATGAAAAAGTTGGATGTCAGTTAAGGGTAAGTTTATATCTGAAAATGTCTGTATCTTTTATAAAAGTTAGGATAACGTTATCGGGTCAGATGTGAAACAATGTGCTTTTTGCCTAATGACTTTTAAATGTCAATGTTTTTAATAACATTGGTATGGCACTTGACCTTAGAACGCTTTTATATTAATTTGAGGACAGAACATTTTATCTCTGTTTTACAGAGGGAATTGGGGCTAATAGGTAACCCTCCTTAGACCTCAGGCACAGGTGCAGATATTTTCCCTACACTTGGAAAAGGATCCTTGATTTTTTTCATGCTAGAATAAAATTGATTGGTTTTAATTAGTTGTTGACTCAGTAGCCTAAAAAATAGTATCTGATAGGTGATTTACTTTTCTGGAGTTAGTTCCTGAATATATCAGTTTTTCCTCCTAAACCACTTCCATTGTTGTAGGATTCAGTTTAGGATGGTGAACATTGCCCACTACATCGATCTGTTTATCTTTTACCTGCTTTCACAGAAAATTTTTTTGGTGTGTGTGGGTGGGTGTTAAGAATTTGTGATAAATTCTAAAATTCAGCTTTGTTAAAGGTTTTAAGTCCAGGCATATTTTGTTTTCCAATTCTATGATGTTCATTTTCTATTCATTTTATTTCATTCTAAATTCTTTGCAACAACATGGATGGACCTGGAGCATAGTATGCTTAATGAAGTATAATATGTCAGGAAAAGACAAGTACTGTATGTTACCGCTTATATGTGGAATCAAAAAAATAAAATAAGTGAATGAATGTAACAAAACACAAACAGACTCACAGACACGGAGAACAAACTAATGGTTACCAGTGGGGGCAGGGTGGCAGGGGGAGATGGGGGTAGGGGATTAAGAGGTACAAACTACTATGTGTAAAATAAATGAGCCACAAGGATATATTGTACAGCACAGGGAATATAGCCAATATCTTACAATTTTAAATGGACTATATAAAAATATTGAATCACTGTGTCATACACCTGAAACTAATATAGTATTGTAAATCAACTATATTTCAATTTTTAAAAAAGTAAATGAACTTTGTTGGGCTCTTCTTTATAACCACTGATTTCAATTAGAAAAATCCAGAAATATGACAACCATGATGCAAGGTATCAATAACTTTTATTTAAAATGCTAATTTTTATTTATAATTGGAATAGTTTTTTTTTTTTTTTTTTTTTGCGGTACGCGGGCCTCTCACTGTTGTGGCTTCTCCCATTGCGGAGCACAGGCTCCAGACACGCAGGCTCAGCAGCCATGGATCACGGGCCCAGCCGCTCCACGGCATGTGGGATCTTCCCGGACCGGGGCATGACCCCGTGTCCCCTGCATCGGCAGGTGGACTCTCAACCACTGCACCACCAGGGAAGCCCTGGAATAGTAATTTTTGCCAGAAATACTCTATAATTATAAAGTTCTGAATTTCACTGGTAATTGGAAATGTATTTTTGGTAATAGGCCTTATTTCTCAAGTGTTTTGACTTAAGGTACGTAATCCATTTTTCCAACCCAGTTAAATTTGCATTATATATAATTTCTGGTTAAGTTTAACCTTGTAAAAAATAAGCTTTTACAGCCAGCTTTTTTTTTTTTTTTTTTTTTTTAATAAATGTATTTTATTTTTGGCTGCATTGGGTCTTTGTTGCTGCGCGCGAGCTTCACATTGTGGTGGCTTCTCTTGTTGCAGAGCATGGGCTCTAGGCGCACAGGCTCAGTAGTTGTGGCACACGGGCTTAGTTGCTCCACAGCATGTGGGATCTTCCCGGACCAGGGGTCTAACCCATGTCCCCTGAATTGGCAGGTGGATTCCTAACCATTGTGCCACCAGAGAAGCCCTACAGCCAACTTTTAATGTTTTTCTTTACCAGAAGATGGACTGGTCGTAGTATTTGGATTCAGTAAACATTTATTAAATACTTGGCATGATTTTCCACGCTAGATGCTCAGCATAAAAAGTTGAAAAGGTACAGCAAATGCCCCCAGAGCTCTTTCTGATGAGGGGAATGTGGTATATCCTTGGAGCAGCAGAAAGGGCTTCTTGGAGAAAGTGGTGATTGAGATGGGACTAAGTTGATTTACTGTTTTGGAAAGTCTGGCAAGAGCTTTCTAGACAGAGAAAGGAATGTCTGCAAAGGAAAAGAAAGGCTTCTGAGAGGATGGCATCATTAAGGGAGTTGTTATGCCTGGACCAGGTGGTAAATGGGGAATGGGAGAGAGGAAGATGAGGCCAGAAAGGAGGTGAAAAAGAACTAAGATTGAAGGGTTCTGTGGTTTACAAGTTGTACGAAATGAGGAACCACTGATGGTTTTCAGTGGAGTAGCATTATGATTAGGTTTTCATGGTTTTGTCTATAGTTGCATCTGAAAATTCTCATAAGTCAGTATTTCACTTTTTCTCTTTATACTTAGACTCAGCTATAGTCGTGAACAAAATACATGTGTTAATCACATGTGGATAATCAGAAAATGACTCAGATACTTTGAGTTCAGTGTTTTAGCTAGCAGGTTTAAAAAATAACCTAGGTCAGTTGAATTAAAGTTTTTACTTCATCACAATAAACAACTGAATGTGTAACTTTGGATAAGTGTCTTTAATTTTTATCTAACAAACTTACAGAATATTACGTGCCAAAGCCTTTGCTAGGCACTATGGATACAGGAAGGAGTTAGTTGTGGTTTTTAGTAGCTAAGAAATTGCATCCCAGTAGAGGGCGTCTTTTTTCCCTAGTATAAAATCGGGAATGATAATACTTGTCTACATGAATACTTGATAACAGTGGAAGTGGTTTTGGAGGAAAGCTGTTGTTACATATTTAGGAGTTAGCTCCCAGAAAGGTAAATTACCTACCAGACACTGTTTTTCAATCTAAATGTCATGAGAATCATGAGATAAAATACAGGACAATGTTTCATACAGATCTTAAATCTTGGTGAAGGGATAGTTGTTTGAAGCATCATGTTTCATGTTTAAAATGCCAGTTTTATTTTTCAGGCAAACAACATGGGTGTTGGAGTAGTGGGGATTATAGACTGTTATTTCTTAAAGCCAACTCATAATAAACAAGATTTCGATTATACTAACGAATACAGGTATGTTACCTATTTAAATGACTGACTTCTTACTATTTATTTTGGAAATACTTTCATAACTTTTTCTAAGCTGGATTTCTTTCTGTTTTGTGGGAAGCTTGCATAGAAAACACATGTAATCATTTTCTCATCCCTGGGGATTATATTCTACTCCGTCACAAATAGAAATATATTCTCCTCTGTCTTTACTGATGAAGAATTTTTGAGATTTGTACTAAATAGAGGAAGTTCCTGCTTTCTTGGTAACATTTTTTTGTGTAATATAAAAATCCAGAAACTTTGATCTTGGATGGGAACTTTAAGATAACTTAGTCCTATGTACTTGAGACAGAAATGCTCATATCTTTTAGAGTGATCAGAAGCCATAAAATAAATATGACCATCAATTTTACTTATAAATTTAGGAAGCACAAACAGTTGTCCTAATAAGTGTATATTATGAAGAAGAATGCAAACTTCATATAAAAACAAAGTGGAAGGAGGGAAATGATAAAGAGCAAAATCAGCAAATTAGGAAACACACAATAGAGAAAATCAATAAGTATTCAGAGTATAGTCCTGAGACAGAAGCTACCCCTGTTATTTGAACAGGGAAAATATAGGGAGTTGTTAACCAGAATAGTAGAAGGTGATCACTCAAAGAGGTAAAAGAGGACAGTAGATGTCCAGAACTAGCTGATACAGAAGAGCAGCTGTTAAACCTCTAGGTTGAAAAAGAGTAGACAATAAAGGAACTAGGAGAGGATCCCCGGTCCCTGATGTCGGAGATTCAGATCTCTTTGTAGAGGTCATAACAAACACAGGAACAGGCCACCTGCCATGGCGAGAAGCTTGCCAGAAGGCCTGGCCAGTCTGGGTCTGTAGACATGGCCTGCTGTTGCCAGGGGATGTGGGTGGGCTTGGGCTGGAGCTGTTCTGTCGAGGAGACCTGTCTTTGCACAAGGCTGTGAGTATATGCTGGAACTGGTTCCTGCTGCTGGAGGGAAGAGCGTGGCCTGAAAGCACAGCTGGAGCTCCTTTGGGAGGCCATGGGCTCCAGCCAGATAACAATGGAGCACCAGACCTGAAGGCCGTGTGTCTTGCTGCTCTCACCTGGTAGGTTCATTGCCCCGTTAACCCAGTGTAACATTCCTCAGGCTGGCAAAGGACGAATGTTTACAGGATCAAGCTCCATTATCACAAAACTGAACCAAAAAAACCTGTTTGGAACTGGAAGACAGTAAGTTGATAATTGACACAATCAAAAGCCCAAAGTTTGTTCTTTGGTAAGATTAACAAAGTCTGTAAGCATCTGGCAAGACTAAGGAAAAAGAGAAAACAATGATCATCAATATCAGAAATGAAAAGGAGGACATTACTACAGATCTACAGACAGAAAAACATAGAGGGGTAGCATGAACAGTTTTAGACCATTTTAGATGATATGGACACCTTCCTTTCAAACTGAGTCAAATTAAAAATTTCCCACATACTTTCAAACATTTAAGGAAGTGGCAGCGCCAGCTTACACAATCATTAAAGGTTTTAAGAGACCACATAACTAGTAGTGAACTCATGAACGCATTACAAGAAAGAAAATTTATGTCACTCATGATTAAGATATAAAAATCTTAATTAAACAGCAGATACCATTTAGTGAGTTGTAAAAAGAATAATACATTAAAACCAAGTGGATTGTATTCCAAGATGGCATGGGTGGTTTTTACTATTCAGAATTCAATGTAATTCATCACGCTGATGTTAAAGAAAAATCTCATGGGTATTTTCATAGGTACAGAAAAAGCACTTGAGAAACTACAGTATCAATTTGTGAGGTAGGAGAAAAGGAACTCTTACAAAACCATTAATAGAAAGGGCATATTAGCAATACCAACTATTTAGCAAAAAAACAGCAGTTCCTAATGGTGAATTATTGACAGCTTTCCCCTTAAGAGTGGGAGTAAGATGCGGTTATCAGCTCTTCACCATTGTTCTTGAGGAAATAACCAGAACAAATAAGGCAAAAAAGAAAGAAATGAAAGTATAAGGGTTGGAAAGGAATAATTTTCTGTAGGTGACAATATCAAGTATATAGAAAGTCCAAAATAATCTGCAATGTAATACAGAGTCTAAGGTTGCTAGATAAGAAGTATTCAGAAGTTTGTTCACCAGCAAAAAAAAAAAAAAAAAAACAAACCATGAGATTCAAAAACTTTTATACATAATCAAAAAAGCAAGTGCTTTGGAGTAAATAAAATATGCAAAAGACCTCAACACACTAAAAACTATAAAACATTGTGGAGTCAAATTTCAAATCTGAATAAATAGGTATACCAGGTTCAGGAGTTCGTAGGCTGAATATTATAAAATGTCATTTTTTCTCCAAAGTAATTAAATACAATTCCAGGTTAAAAAAAATCCCAGCAGGTATGTATGTATGTTAATAGGCTTAATTTAAACTTTATGTGGAAAGTCAGAAGACCAAAGATAGTTAAGACAAAGAACAACAAATCAAGAGGACTCATACTACTAAATATCAGTACTTCAAACGCTGTAGTGAAAGTGGTATTAATGAAAAATAGTCTAGTGAAATAGAATAGAGAAGCCAGAAACAGATCCCTTCTTTTTATACATATGGTCAGCTGATGTATGACCAAGGTGTAGTAGGAAAATGATCATCTTTCTAAAAATGATGGTTCAGCTACCTGTGTGAACAAAATGAACGTTAACTTCTCCCTCTTACATGAAGCGAAAAATCAATTCGAGATGGATTTTAAGCCTAAATGAGAAAGGCAAAAATGAAATGAAAACAAGAATAGTTTCATAACCTTTAATTTAGGTGGTTTTTTTTAACAAGATGCAAAAAGTATTGATACATTAGATCAAAATGGAAAAATTATCTAAAATGAATAAGATATAGCAAATGTTGGTAAGATGTGGGGCAGTTGGAACTCCTGTACGTGCTGTTGGTGTGAAAATTGTTGATCATTTTTCAGAGTTATAAGACTATTGAGTAAAGGTGAACATCAATGTCCACCCCTATGGCCCCGCAATTCCACTCCTAGGTATATTTTCAACAGAAATGGGTACAGTCTCTTGGATTGAGGAATAGAGATGATAAGAAAAGGAGAGGAGGAAGACCTGAAAAAGTGATATGAAAGGAGAACCATGTTTGGGAGGGGAGTTGATACCTTCTTATTCGGATGTTTATATGTTGTTATAGTGGGGCTTCCTGGTGGGCAAAAATAGAGATAATGAATGGGGATAGACATGTCTAATATTAACCTGTCAGTACAGAATTTCAAGTCTTGATTTTTATTTATTTTTTAAAATGTTTAAATTTATTGATTTATTTTTTGGCTGCGTTGGGTCTTTGTTGCTGTGCGTGGGCTTTTTCCAGATGCAGTGAGCGGAGACTACTTTTCATTGCAGTGCGCAGGCTTTTCATTGTGGTGGCTTCTCTTGTTGCGGAGCACGGGCTCTAGGCATGCAGGCTTCAGTAGTTCTGGCGCACGGGCTTAGTTGCTCCGCAGCATGTGAGATCTTCCCTGCCCAGGGCTCGAACCCATGTTCCCTGCATTGGCAGGTGGATTCTTAACCACTGCATCACCAGGGAAGCCCGAGTCTTAATTTTTAAAAGCTTTATTTACTCTATTGAAGTACAGTTGATTTACAATATTATGTTAGTTTCAAGTGTACAGCAGTGATTTGGTTATACATATATATGTATGTCTATAATTCTTTTTTTATTCCTTTCCATCATAGTTTATTACAAGATATTGAAATAGTTCCCTGTGCTGTACAGTAAATCCTTGTTGTTTATTTTATATATAGTAGTATGCATCTGTTAATCCCATACTCTCAATGTATGCCTCCCCACCCGCCTTCCCCTTTGGTAACCTTAAGTTTGTTTTCAAAGTCTGTGAGTCTGTTTCTGTTTTGTAAATAAGTTTGTTTGTACTATTTTTTAGGTTCCACATATAAGTGATATATAATATTTGTCTTTGTCTGACTTACTTCACTTAGTATCATAATCTCTAAATCCATCCATGTTGCTGCTGATGGTACTATGTCATTCTTTTTTATGGCTGAGTAATATTCCATTGTATATATTGATGTATACACCACATCTTCTTTATCCATTACTCTCTCGATGAACATTTAGGTTGCTTCCATGTCTTGGCTGTTGTAAATAGTGCTGCACATTGGGGTGCATGTATCGTTTTTCCCCCCTCACCCCTTGCCATGCCATGTGGCATGTGGGATCTTTGTTCCCTGACCAGGGATCGAACGCATACACCCTACATTGGGAACATGGAGTCTTAACCACTGGACTGTCAGGGAAGCCCCAGGTGCATATATCTTTTTGTTTTTTAATTTATTTTATTTATTTATCTTTGGCTGCGTTGGGTCTTTGTTGCTGTGTGCAGGCTTTCTCTGGTTGTGGTGAGCGGGGGCTACTCTTCTTTGCGGTGCGTGGGCTTCTCATTGTGGTGGCTTCTCTTGTTGCTGAGCACGGGCTCTAGGCGTGCAGGCTTCAGTAGTTGTGGCATGTGGGCTCAGTCGTTGTGGTGCATGGGCTTAGTTGCTCAGTGGCATGTGGGATCTTCCCGGACCAGGGCTCAAACCCGTGTCCCCAGCATTGGCAGGTGGATTCTTAACCACTGCGCCACCAGGGAAGCCCTATCTTTATGAATTATAGGTTTCTCCCGATATGTGCCCAGGAGTGGTGTTGCTGGATCATATGGTAACTCTATTTTTGGTTTTTTAAGGAACTTCCATACTGTTTTTCACAGTCCTTCCACCAATTTACATTCCCAGCAGCAGTGTAGGAGGGTTTGCTCTTCTACACACCCTCTCCAGCATTTATTATTTGTAGACTTTTTTTTTTTTTTTTTTCCGCTACGCGGGCCTGTCACTGTTGTGGCCTCTCCCGCTGCAGAGCATAGGCTCCGGACGTGCAGGCTCAGCGGCCATGGCTCACGGGCCCAGCCGCTCCGCGGCATGTGGGATCTTCCCGGACCGGGGCACGAACCCGTGTCCCCTGCATCGGCAGGCGGACTCTCAACCACTGCGCCACCAGGGAAGCCCTATTATTTGTAGACTTTTTTGATGATGGACATTCTGACCGGCGTGAGGTGATGCCTCATTGTCGTTTTGATTTGCATTTCTCTGATAATTAGTGATGATGAGTATCTTTTCATGTACCTGTTGGCCATCTGTATGTCTTCTTTGGGAAAATGTATATTTAGATCTTCTACTCAAGTTTTGATTGGGTTGTATTTTTTTTTTTTTTTTTTTTTTTTTTTTTTGCGGTACGCGGGCCTCTCACTGTTGTGGCCTCTCCCGTTGCGGAGCACAGGCTCCGGATGCGCAGGCCCAGCGGCCATGGCTCACGGGCCCAGCCGCTCCGCGGCATATGGGGTCCTCCCAGACCGGGGCACGAACCTGTATCCCCTGCATCGGCAGGCGGACTCTCAACCACTGCGCCACCAGGGAGGCCCGATTGGGTTGTATTTTTGTTACGGAGTTGTATGAGCTGTTTGTGTATTTTGGAAATTAAACCCTTGGCAGTTGTATCCTTTGCAAATATTTTCTCACATTCCATAGGTTGTCTTTTCGTTTTCTTTGCTGTGCAAAAGCTTGTGAGTTTGATTAGATCCCATTTGTTTATTTTTGCTTTTTTTTTTTTTTCCCTTGCCTTGAGAGACTGACCTAAGAAAACATTGCTACGATTTATGTCAGTGTTTTGCCTGTGTTCTCTTCTAGGTGTCTCATGGTGTCATGTCTTATATTTAAGTATTTAAGCCATTTTGAGTTTATTTTTGTGTGTGGTGTGAGGGAATGTTCTAACTTGATTGATTTACACGCGACTGTCTAGCTTTCCCAGCACCACTTGCTGAAGAGACTGTCTTTTCTCCATTGTATATTCTTGCCTCCTTCGTCAAAGATTAATTGACTGTAGGTGTGTGAGTTTATCTCTGGGCTCTCTGTTCTGTTCCATTGATCTGTATGTCTGTTTTGTACCAGTAGCACACTGTTTTGATTGCTGTAGGCTTGTAGTATTTTCTGAAGTCCAGAAGGGTTATGCTTCCAGCTTTTTGCTTTTTTTTTTTCAGGATTGCTTTGGCAATTCTGGGTCTTTTGTGGGTCCATATAAATTTTAGGATTATTTGTTCTAGTTCTGTGGAAAACATCATGGGTAATTTGATAGGGATCACATTAAGTCTGTTTTAAATTTAAGATGTTACACTGACTGTATGTTGTGTGTGCAGACAGTTCCTGGCACAGTAGGTACTTAACTCATTAACAAGTGATAATTCAATTGTGGCCGTAGTCATGTTTATCTCAGTAGGTCCTGTTGATTTGCTTTTTTACTGACACCTTATTGTGGGAAAGGTGAAAGTCTTAATTGTGGGACAGAAGCTATTTTGAATTATACTTGCTGGTAATGGCTGCATACTTTTATAAAGCAAACAGCTGCATTCTGGTTTGCATTGAAGCTTGTAAGTTTGTTGGTTGAGGTGAAATTCAGAAAGCCTGTGGTTCTCCCAGTAGCTGGTCTGCAACACACTTCCTCAACAGAGAACCCAAAGTGTTAGTATTGTCCGTCTTATTCCTAGATGGTCCTGGCTCTGTTCTATGAACTTATCTACATCCTTAGAGAAAATTGCCATTACTTTAAGTTTCTTAACTGTGCCTTTTGGAGGCCCCTCCCCCGTGTTCACATGATCAGTACCAGGTTGTTTATGCTTTCACTGTTTGTCAAGGATTTAATCTTTATCTTTTTTTTTCTTGAATTGATTTTATAATTTACTTTTTTTTAAGGCTTACAATAACAGCACTAGGAGATAAGCTCAATGATTACTGGAATGAAATGAAAGTGAAGAAAAATGCAGAATATCCTCTGACTTTGCTGGTTGAAGATATACAGTAAGTACATTTCAAAAATAATAAGTGACTGGGACTTCCATGGTGGCGCAGTGGTTAAGAATCCGCCTGCCAGTGCAGGGGACATGGGTTCGAGCCCTGGCCCAGGAAGATCCCACATGCCACAGAGCAACTGGGCCCGTGCAGCACAACTACTGAGCCTGTGCTCTAGAGCCCATGCTCCACCACAAGAGAGCCCACCGCAATGAGAAGCCTGCACACCGCAACGAAGAGTAACCCCCGTTCAACACAGCTAGAGAAAGCCTGTGCACAGCAACGATGACCCAATGCAGCCATAAACAAATAAATAAATAAATATATAAAAATAATAATAATAATAAGTGACTATAATATCAAGATGTGATATTGGAGGGCATGGTGATTCTACAGTGTTCATAAACTTTTGAATCTAATCCACAGTAAGAAATAAATCCCACAACTCGAAAGCCTTTTATAAACTAAAAGAATATGTACATTTAAGTTATTCAGAGATGTGCTATAATAGAGGATAAAATGTAATAAATACAGTTATAAAAATTGCTTAAATTACAGTACTACAACTTGCCTCTTTTCTGTACTTTTAATGGTTTATTGTTCTAATAAGTATATTAGATTTGACACTGCAGACGCTAACTTAACATAAATTTCAGGGCAAGGCATTTGTAGTATTTTCTAAGTTTTTTAGTTTTTATTATAGAAAAAATGTAATAGTATGCTATTAAACAAGACTAAGTCACTTTGTTTAAATTGGTCTGTCACTTTTAACCTTCAGTAGTAGCCAAAATTGTTGTTTTTAAAATCTTAACTTACTATCAAATGTTCCGGAATTTTCAGGGACAGAATTAAATAATAGGGGCATTTTGTGGTAGAAATGATGTGGAAAGTCTAGTGAAGTACTTAGATCCATATTTCCATGCTAATATTTAGTTGCTATTTTGTTACAGGAAACGTCCTGATCAGACATGGGTTCAATGTGATTCCTGTCTAAAGTGGCGAAAATTACCAGATGGGATAGATCAACTTCCAGAAAAATGGTATTGCTCCAATAACCCTGACCCACAGTTCAGGTATCATATAGTTGGTAGTAGCCTTTTTGGAAAGGCAGAAAGTACTGTTCAAGATGTATGAATAGGCGCTGGTGACGTGTTATTCCCATGTGATTTTTCTGACTAGAAATTGTGATGTTCCAGAAGAACCTGAAGATGAAGATTTGGTGCATCCCACTTATGAAAAAACCTACAAAAAGAAGTGAGTGTTATATTATTGTATGGTGGGAAAATAATACCCAGATCATCAACAGTGGTGTGTCTGCAGCATTAGTTGATATTTCTCCAAGATAAAGCAGTATAGCCAAAAAAGATTATGACTCCAAAAAAAAAGATATGATGTGGAGTGCATAACATCAAGTGCTTTTAAAGTTTATACTGTGGATACCTGCTGTTTATTGCCGTCCTATCTACAAGATACTTTGAATATACAGTATAGTTTTGTTCTTTTGGACTACACATCCATGAATCAAAAGTGAATACTGCCCTTTATGAGCTCAAGGTCTAACGGGGAAAGTGAGATGTGTGTATTACCAATTTGAAGTTGACGACTCCCGTAAAAGGCATGATCCAGTCCTGTGAGGAAGCCCATAAGGAGAAATTACTTATGGTTGGGGATGGGGAAATGGATCAGGAAAATTCATGAAGGACAATTTTGTAATAGGCCTTGAAGGAAAGGTAGGATTTGTTGGGTAGGAAGCAAAGGTTTGTTCAGCTTAAGTACAGTAAATATGTGAATGGGGATAATGGAATATAGAGGTGGGAGAGAGAAGCTGGGGAACGATAGTGAACCATGGTGAACGTTAGGCTTGTGTACTGCACACGGAAGGCTGAGTTGATGAAGATCTTCTGGGTGGTTTTGATTTATAGTGCACTGTTCTTAAAGATAAATCCAGTAGCAGGAGTGGAAGACATTAGGGTGTTGCTGAGATAAGAGGTGGAAAGTACTTGCCTGCCTGAGTGCTGACCACTGATTATAACGAAATTGAAGCAAAGTTCAGTGTACCTATCTTGCTGACTTAGTAGTGAAATGGAAGTATGTCATTCGAAAACAGAATTGAAAAATCATAAGTAAATTTAAATACATTTTTCTTTTCTCTCTCTTTTTTTTTTTTTTTTTTAAGAGACAAGGAAAAATTCAGGATCAGACAACTGGAAGTAATCCCTCGGGTAATTAGGCCTTCCATTTTATAGCTGTGTCTTGTATTGTGTTGTGATTAATTTAATACTCAATTTTAAGCTCAGGAGTTACATAACAAATTGAAGCAATCTTGTTCATTCAGTTCACGTTTCTCTTCTCTTCTTGGACCCCTTCTTACCCTCTTTCCCAATACTGACTTCTAACCCACAACTTCACTCAAACTTCTCAATTTTATTATTCAGTTGGGCATCTTCTGAGGAAAGGCAGATATTCTTTTAAGAATCTTATTGTTAGGTAGACAGTCAAGGAAAAGTTCATAGGAAGACCCAGGGAGCCACATGGTAGTACTAACCTGGACCAAAGCTGTAGTGTTGACCCTTCAACCATAGTGTACAGTTGATTTACAATATTATATTAGTTTCAGGTGTACAACATAGTGATTCAGAATTCTTACAGATAATACTCCAATAAAGTTATTACAAAGTAATGGCTGTAATTTCCTGTGCTGTACAATATGTCCTTGTTGCATTTATTTATTTGTTTGTTTATTTATTTATTTATGGCTGTGTTGGGTCTTCGTTGTTGTGCGCGGGCTTTCTCTAGTTGCAGTGAGCGGGGGCTACTCTTCATTGTGGAGTGCGGCCTTCTCATTGCAGTGGCTTCTGTTGCGGAGCATGGCCTCTAGGTGCGTGGGCTTCAGTAGTTGCAGCACGTGGGCTCAGTAGTTGTGGCTCAAGGGCTCTAGAGCTCAGGCTCAGTAGTTGTAGTGCACGGGCTTAGTTGCTCCATGGCATGTGGGATCTTCCCTGGCCAGGGCTCGAACCCGTGTCCCCTGCATTGGCAGGCGGATTCTTAACCACTGCGCCACCAGGGAAGCCCATATCTATTTTATACAAAGTAGTTTTTATCTCTTAATCCATACCCCTATTTTTTTTTTAATATATATATTTTATTTGGTTTATTTATTTGGTTGGGCCAGGTCTTAGTTGCAGCTGGTGTGCTCCTTAGTTGCGCCTTGCCAGCTCCTTAGTTATGGCATGCGAAGTCTTAGTTGCAGCATGCATGTGGGATCTGGTTCCCTGAACCCAGGTGCCCTGCATCAGGAGCGTGGAGTCTTAACCACTGAGCCACCAGGGAAGTCCTTTCATACCCCCATATCTTTCTTAACGCTTAATGGTGTTGAACTTTTTCTGAGTATATAAATAGGTAGTTGTACTTCTTGTATCAGAAGTTGTGGTCTGCTGCAGTTGTGTATGTGTGCTTATCATTACACTGAAATGTTTTCTTGTATAAAGGCTGAGGGTTTGAGGGTGAGAACAGAACTGGGAGAAAAAGAATAGTGGGCTTACTTTGGTTTTTAAAGGCAGTGTCTTTGTGACTTTATCCTCAATTTCTTTCTCTTAGAAAAATAAGTTTTTATTATATCTCTATACGTTCTATATAGTCCGAGGTCAGCCGATCTTTCAGTAAAAGGCCAGATAGTAAATATTTTAGGCTTTGTGGACCATATACAGTCTCTGTGGCATATTCTTTCGTTGTTTGGTTGCTTTGTTCATGCCTTTAAAAATGTAAAACCATTCCTAGCTCACTTGAAGGCTGGATTTGGCTCTTTGGCCTGTTGTTTGTCACTCCCTGGTCTGGTAGAGCACAAGGAGTGTATGCGGTTAGGATAGTTCTCAGTGCGTTCTGGGACGGGGGAAAGGGGAAAGAATATCTTGTGTTTGGAACATGACACACTTTAAAAATTTCTTTAAGATCAGTTTTTTTTCCTTCAACAGATTCCTGCTGAACTCTTGTTTCCAACAACTCCTTTGTCAAGTCAAAGCTTTCTTCCCATTAAGGAAAATGTTCCAAGAGGACATCTTTCAGAAGCAGCAAATACTTATGCAACGAGACTGATAAATAATCATCGAGGTTCACCCCAGTCTGAACCTGAGAATAACAGGTCAGTGGCTAAAATGTGTTTCTCCATTTGGGGAATGAATATTAAACAGCCTTTACTTGACACTTCAGTGCAGTAATACGCTTCTAAGAAAGTGTAGTTGATATGCATGTGAAAAGTCTTAAGGACAAGTTACTTCGCTTTCATTGTCTGAACTTAACCCCACTCTACTTACGTTACCTGTTTAAATCAATTAAAAGAATATTAATTGTTTTTATTGTGGAGATCAAATTGTCACCTCTTTGAAATTCTGTATAGTATGAAAATTCCTGCTTTTAAGATTATCAGTATCTGAGTAAATAAAAACCTGAAGCAATTAACTGTACAACACTGTAATGTCAAATGTGACCCATACATTCTTAGCATAGCCCGCGACGTGCTGTGCACTTCGGATGAGTGGATGGAGAAGGAAGAGGAAGAAAGGTGTGAGTGATACACGAATTGGACAGGCAGCTCTTTTGACTGCAGTGGTCGGGAAGGCTGTATGATGAGCTGGTACTTAGGTTGGTCCCTGAAATTCTGAAAGCAGTAAGTGCTCTGTACGGTGGCCCATTCAAAGGGGATAGAATGGACACAGGTGAAAAGGCGTGTGACGGCAGTGAACTAGTACATTAGACTGACTCCATCTGATATTTGTTATTGAAAGAGAAACATTGAAACAAGACTCTCTGAAATAGCGAGGCCAGACGTTCCGAGAGGTTTTGTAGCCTTCGTTAAATTCTTAAAAGGATTTTTGAAAATTCAGAAAAGATTAGAAATTGTCTTCACGCATATATACATGAGGGAGGGCATGTTTTGAAAGAGTTTGCTGTTTATAGCCTACATTTTGAGGTCTTATTTTGTGGCTGGATTGCTACTTAACTGAGAACATGTGTGAATTTTTTTTTAACTGGTCTCCATAATATTGGCTTTTCTTCATAAAGATGGTTCCAGACAAAGTAAGAAAAAGTAAAATTTGTAATGTTACAGATGCGATAATGGAATTTAATTTCGGACGTGACTGCCATCAAAATGGAAGAAGAGAATAGAGTAAAACTTTTCATTAAATTTAAAAAATATATTTATTTTATTTTTGGCTGTGTCGGGTCTTAGTTGCGGCACGCGGGCTATTTGCTGCAGCGCGTGGGCTTCTCTCTACTTGTGGCATGTGGGTTTTCTCTCTTTGTTGTGGTGTGGGCTCCAGAGCACATGGGCTCTATAGTTTGCAGCACACAGGCTCTCTAGTTGAGGCACTGGGGCTCAGTAGTTTTGGTGTGTGGGTTTAGTTGCCCCGCGGCATGTGGGATCTTAGTTCCCCGACCAGTGATCAAACCTGCGTCCCCTATATTCCTATATTGGAAGGAGGATTCCTTACCACTGGACCACCAGCGAAGTCCCCTTCATTAATTTTTAAAGCCTGTATTTATTCTTAAATTCATAGAGCCAAAGTCTGTGGAAAGGTGTACCTAAACTAAGTCTTGAGAGAGACAAATAGGAATTGGCCTGGTAAGAAAAATAATAGGACAACTTCCAATTAAATGCTTAACTCCATTGATCCCTAGACAGTCTCAGAACTTGGAAGCATTAGGAACTTCTGAAGGTGGAAAATAGGGGTGAGAACAGGAAGCTTGTATGAAAGTTTAAGGAAGAGTAGTTGCCTAGACCTCTTCCCAGCCTGCGAAGTCCAGCAGTGCTGCTTCTCTTCCTCTGTCAAAAGTCAGGGAGTTTACTTTCTGGAGCAGTTTCTACTGCTGAAGATGTGGGTGAGCCACTGTTTTGGAAGCCAAGAAGTAAGGGAAAGTTTGAATACTGAGTGGAAGAAATCCCCCTCCCTTCCTTCCCTCGCTGGGCTCCCAAGAGAAAAAGCTCTAGAAGATGATGGCAGCCTGAGCATCCTTCACATTCCCAGACCTTACTGCTTCTAGTCTGAAATAGAAATATAGCCAAGGATCCCCAGATGTACAAAACTGAAACAAAGGGAGTAGAAGAAACCATGTGAAATTTATGGAGAGGTGGGTAGATGTTTAACAGATAAATCTCCTAGAATGAAAAGATAAATGGTTGGAAGATAGAAAAAAGAAGAGACGATGTACTGGAGGGGCCGACATCTGAGTAAGGACATTTCAGAGTGGGAAATCAGAGAACAAAAGGGGGGAAATAATATAAGAAAGACTTAATTGCCACTAAATACACAGCATGGTGGCTGGAAAGGGTAAGAAATATCTCAGAGAGGAAAAACACAGGCTATTTTCAAAAGATCAGGAATCAGAATGGCAGGAACAATGAATGGTAGATAACAGTGGATTGATGCTTTTAAAGTTTTGAGAAAGTAATTCCCAACCTGGAAGTCTGTATTTTTCAAGCCAGCAGTGAACTTGAGAGGTGAATTAACATATTTTCACCATGCAAAATTTCACATTTCTTTATGTCGTATGTACCCTTTCTCAAGATTTTATTGGAGATTATGCCCTCTCCATATGAGAGAGTAAGCCTAAGAAAGGGGAAAATCCTTCTTGAGAAATGAGGTCTTAACACATAAGGCCCAAATAGCAAATCAGTACAAATATCCCTCTAAGTGGGGCAAAAAGTAATCTATTGGTGATAAATTCACAGAAAACTAAGCAGATGAAGAAAATGAGGCAATTTTTAATGCAGGGGAAATTGTTTTCCATGAAAGGATAGGGCATGCTGGTTTACTTTGTGGTTCACCTTTGATCACTGAATGTTGATAAAAATTCTGATGGGCAAACGGGAATGGCAGTGTCATTCACTGAGCTCTGGAGTTCAGAGAGCAGCCCTGGGGTGGCTGGTGGCATTCTGTTCGGACGTGTCACATTGAAATGCCGGAAGACGTCAGATGAAGAGGTATCTGGCAGTATAAGGATGTGGTACTTTTAAAAAGAGGTCTCAGTAGTTGTTTCCTTATCTGTAAAAGGAGAAAAGAGGTCTCAGTAGTTGTTTCCTTATCTGTAAAAGGAGAAAATAGTCTCTCCTTCATTAAATCATTGGGCAGTACTGTGTAATATATCATTTTTTTAAAAAATGAACATGGGCATTTCTTAGAATTTCAAGATAGTTAGATTACTTCAAGGTCGTCTATTTTTTCCATATCTACATTTTATAATCTTGTATTTCATATATAAAATTTTTTCCAGCCTGAAACGGAGACTCTCTACTCGTTCCTCAATTTTGAATGCAAAGAATCGGAGATTGAGTAATCCAGCATTTGAAAATTCTTATAAAGATGATGATGATGAAGATGTCATCATCTTAGAAGAAAACAGTACTCCCAAGCCTGCAGTGGACGATGATATTGAAGTGAAATTGCAACAGAGTCACATGGAGCAAAGCGGTGTTCAGGTGGAGCCTGTGGGTGATAATGAACCGTGTGGCCAGACTAGTTCAACAGACACCTCATCATCCAGGTGCAATCAGGGAACCACTGCAGCCACCCAGACTGAAGTACCAAGTTTAGTCGTTAAAAAGGAAGAAACTATTGAAGATGAGATAGATGTAAGAAATGACACAGCCATACTGCCATCCTGTGTGGAAACTGAAGGAAAGACACGTGAAACCCAGGAAATCTTTGATAAATCTGCTGGTGATGCTGGTTGCCAGTTAAGTGAACTAAGAAATGAGCTGCTGCTTGTCACCCAAGAAAAAGAAAATTATAAAAGACAGTGCCACGTGTTTACTGACCAAATCAAAGTGTTACAGCAGAGGATACTGGAAATGAATGACAAATACGTGAAGAAGGAAACTTGCCATCAGTCTACTGAAACTGATGCTGTATTTTTACTTGAAAGTATTAACGGTAAATCTGAAAGTCCAGACCATATGGTGTCTCAGTATCGGCAAGCTTTGGAAGAAATAGAAAGGCTGAAAAAACAGTGTAGTGCTTTGCAACATGTAAAGGCTGAATGCAGTCAGTGTTCCAATAGTGAGAGTAAAAGTGAAGTGGATGAGATGGTTGTACAGCTTGACGATGTATTTAGACAGCTGGACAAATGCAGTATCGAGAGGGACCAGTATAAAAGTGAGGTAAGTTACGTCATCCGGCACAGTGAGAGTCGTGGGAGTCCAGGGGCATCTAAAGCTTGACTGCCAGTTGCTAGGTGGGCATAAATCACTTAATCATATTTCCATTTACCGACTCCACTGGTTCTCAACTGGGAGTGGTCCTCCTGGGGGCATATGGAAATGTGTAGGGCAGTTTCAGTTCTTAAGTGTCTTGAAGGGATGGGCATTGTTGGAATTGAATGGGTGGGAACCAGGTCTGGTAAATGTCCTGCAGTGCGCAGGACACTGCTGTGCCGTGAGGGGTCATCCCGCTCATTCCCACTGAGACGCTCAGTTACTAACATGCCGGGAGTTCTCCGTCCGTTATTAATAAGCCTGAAAATAACCACACAGGGTAGATGACAATACCTCATTTTATAGAGGTACCGTGTATTAGTTATGATTAGCTTCCTCTGAAGGTGACATAAAACCCCACGTAACAGTAGCAGCTGCGCAGTCATCAGAGACACAGGCTCCTTCTACATCGTTGCTTTGCTTCTCAACCTGCACTTGTGGTCTGAGATGGCTCTTCAGGTCCAGCCAACATATATCTACATTCCAGGCAACAGGAAAGAGAAGGGGTGGGGTTTCTGAAAGCTGCTTATATGCCATCTGTCAGAACTTAGTCACCTGGCCAGTGGATGCCTTGGAAATGTAGTCTTTATTTGGGGGTTCTTTTACTGAGGAAGGAGGAGCCCCCAGTTCAGATTTGGGTAGCTCCTTTGAAAACTATTTTACGTATTATATTTACATGGCATTGGAAAGGAGAGTTTCTCTGCTAAAAGGCATTTGGAAACGACAGTATGGTACCGAATTGCCCCTTCTTCCTGGAAATACTGCTGACATAACTGCTCATTCAGACATTCCGCTTGATGTGTTGGCTCAGGAGCTAGATGACAAAATACATAAACAATGTAAGCTTTCTGTTGTAACTTATTGCTGGTGAGTGTGCAAGAAATGAAAGTCACTATGACCTCAACATAATTTGGGCATTTTTATCTGGGTTTTTAGGCCCCATTTGTTTTTTTTGTTTGTTTGTTTTTGCGGTACGCGGGCCTCTCACTGTTGTGGCCTCTCCCGTTGCGGAGCACAGGCTCCGGACGCGCAGGCTCAGCGGCCATGGCCCACGGACCCAGCCGCTCCGCGGCATGTGGGATCTTCCCAGACCGGGGCACGAACCCGTGTCCCCTGCATCGGCAGGCGGACTCTTCAACCACTGCGCCACCAGGGAAGCCCCCATTTGTTTTTAGTCATGCTTTAATTAACATTTTGTATTCTTCTAATGTAAAAAGATATAGAGCTGAAACTAAACAAATGAAGCTTTATTTATAGAAAGCTATTGTTTTTTGTGTGTGTTCTGTTGGTTTTCTTTTTGGAGCGGGGAGGTGTCCTAATTTTTTGATGGTAATTTTCATCAAGGAGGATTTTGTACATTTCTTAGCTTAAATTTGCACTTTGACATTAGTATTTTTAAATTGTACAGTTACAAAATTAATTAATTTTTTGTCAGGTTGAATTATTGGAAATGGAAAAATCACAAATCCGTTTGCAGTGTGAAGAACTGAAAACTGAAATCGAACAATTAAAGTCTACAAGTCGACAAATTGGAGATGTGTCAACATCAAGTAACATCGAGGAGTCTGTAAATTATACTGATGGGGAAAGGTAATATGAAATGAGGCATTTGGCTAGGGCTGCAGTTCTGGTTAGCATGATACTTATTTGCTAGTGCACATCAAACAGATTGTTCTAGCAAAAGAAGTTATTGGCTGCTGTGATCCCAACATTCTGATAGACAGAGGTACAAAAGGAGTACATGTCATCATTCTTCCCTTCAAGGAACTAACAATTTTGTGAACTTAAATGAAATAGGAATTTCAAAGGAATTAAGCTCTGATTGGTCAGAGTGGTTTGGAATGTTTTTTGGGAAAAAGTGAAAATTGAGCCAGATATTGAAGGATGGGCTGAATTAGGCAATGACTAGAAGACAAGGGTCCATTTCATGAAACTTACTTTTTCACCTTGATTTCTTTAATTTCTGTACTTGGCACTATTTCTTTATGGTTTGCTACCTCATTTTACTACATGCCTTCCCCAAGTTTAACTTTTAGGAAATCACAAAATTACTAAAAATTGCCATTACAGGTGATTCCTAATAACAGGTGATTAATTAGGAAGACGTTCTGTGAAAATAAGAAAATAGTAAATGAAAGATTACCCTCTCTCAGTAAGATATTAAATGGGCTTGGGGTTCTGACAGTGTTGGTGGTGTGTTGATAACCATTCAAGAGAGAAAAAAAAAACACAAAAATAGTCATTAAAAATAACTCGACTCTTCCTGCTAATATGATAAAACTTGATACCTAAAATGTACTATCGTTGAGAAATAATTTACCATCCTTACTTGACATTAATTATATTATGACTTAGTTTTTTAGTTTAAGGTTTTAAAGGATTTCGTTAAATCTATTCATGGAAATAGAATGAATAGATCAGTACATATAAGCATGGGGGGGCAAGGAGTCAGAAAAAAAAAATCCCAGCTGGTGTTTCTGAAAATGGGAACCACAAGCATCTGTGGTGCTTGTAAAAATGCAGATCCTTGGACCACAGTGCAGTTTATTAAATTGGAAACTTTTAAACAATCTCCCAGATGATTCACTTGCACACTAAACTTTGAGTAACTGATCATCTTTTAGCCCTGTGCTTTCCGAGACAGTATAGCCACATTTGGCCACTGACACTTGAAATCTAGCTAGTCTAAATTGAGATGTGCTTTAATTATAAAATACATGCTGGATTTTGATGCCCTGGTATGAAAAAATAAATAAATAAATAAAATGCCTCAATATTCTGTTATATGATGAAGTGATATTTTATATGTAACTAAAATTTATTTCATTTTACTTTTTAATGTGGCTATTTGAATATTTACAATTGCATATGCAGCTCACAATATTTCTCTCAGTCCTGTTCGTTGTACTAAAATAGGGATTTGTGATGTGTCCTGTAGAGAGGAGGAATTAGCCAGGACAGTCAAAAGACTTAAAGGATAGGATAGGTCAAAGATGGTTGTAGGGTCATACTGGTCTTTTTCTATTTTTTGTATAGAAATGGGCCTCTGATTGAAGATGCGTGGGAAAGCTTGGATAAAAAACAGCTGGTATGGGGATGATGTAAAATTTTATCAAAGGTCCAATGGAATCTTAACATAAGCTCACAAAAAACACATTTAAAATCACACTTTTATGCGTTGTCAACGCAAGGATGAGCAGCTCGCTCCTTCAGAGATTTCCACCCTAGAAAGATCAGTATCTAAACTAAATGTAGACTTCTTATATTTGGGGAGGGGGCCGAACAAAAACAACTGTAACATCCTCTTGACCCGGGCGTCTCAACCTTCGACACAAAGGCTGCTTGCTGTGTAGTTGTAGAAATTTGAAGTCTAGAATGTGGATATTCAGATAGATACAGTATAGAAAACGGAAGGAATGATAATGATCATTTAATCCAGGGTTTCTCAGTGTTTATAATAAATGCATAGTAAAACGGATAGTTAGTGAACTTTAGCATGTGATAGGTTCAGAGAAATCCTGCATTGTCTTTTTTTTTTTTTTTTTTTTTTTTAGTATTTATTTATTTGGTTGCACCGGGTCTTTGTTGCAGCAGGTGGGCTCCTTAGTTGCTGCTCCAGGGCTCCTCAGTTACAGCTCACCGGCTCTTTAGTTGTGGCATGCGAACTCCCAGCTGTGGCATGCATGTGGGATCTAGTTCCCTGACCAGGGTTTGAACCCAGGCGCCCTGCATTGGGAGTGCAGAGTCCTATCCACTGTGCCACCAGGGAAGTCCCAGAAATCCTGCATTTTAAAAAGTCTTTTTACCATTATTTAACCCAAAGGTGTATCAGCTTATTTGACCACAGGATCATTTCTTTTTCCTTTTATACTACTATGGATATCTCAGAACATGTTTTAGGGAACAATTCAATTCACTATGCTAAAAAGGAAGCTGAAATTCAAAGCGATACATTCTTATTCTTAGACCAGTGTTCTCACTAGTGTATCATTATTGTTTTCCAGGTGATAACAAGATTTTCAATTGTAAATAATAGCTTGTAATTTATGTATTTTACCAGTTCATCTTTTCTCCAGTCTCGAATTAAAATTGTAATAGTTGGAACCAAACAGAGCTGCTAGTGTTTTGAAACACTCTGCATACCAACAGATAAATATTATACTTCGTTATTAAATTATGAATTATTAAGTTAAATGAATTGTTAAGTCTAGTTCTCTTGAGAAAGTTTTGCTTTTCATTTAGTTTGTATATCATTCTACAGAGATTCCATTTTAATGTTTCCCTTAAATTATAAGGCCTACCTGAATATTAAACGTATTGTTATAATGTTTGTCTAATAGGTGTAATGTTTGTATTTGCAGCCTCAAACTTCGATCTCTTCGAGTTAACGTAGGACAGCTCCTGGCCATGATTGTACCTGATCTCGATCTTCAGCAAGTGAATTATGATGTCGATGTAGTTGATGAGATCTTAGGACAAGTTGTCGAGCAAATGAGTGAAATCAGTAGTACTTAAAAGTGTATTTTATGTGAGATAGTAAAAAATATTTGCTCTGTCTTTCTGGTTGTATAGCTTTCAAAATTTAAGCAACTTTGTTATAGATATGATACGTAACGGACTGAAGAACCATAATCTTTTCTGTATTCTATGCATTCAAGTGTGGACACAAATATTGTGGACACATTATCACACCTTTTGAAATGCCTGTGAATCATTGGTATTGAGCAGCTACATAGCTAACTCATGATTCTGCTTTGAAATGTAAATATTTTTAATTAAGTCACACATATTTTTTTATTACCCTAGAGGACTCAAGTGTTTTTCACCAAGAGGTTTTCAGGTTGCCCCTAACCTTTGTGCAGTCTTTTCTGGTTCCCCAAAGTGTATTTTTCTCTGACTTGAGGGCTGTGCCATAATACAAATGGAAATGTTACCTTTGATTTTCTTACAGAGAAGTTTAAAACAGGGTTTTTAAAAATGGAATAACACTCCTGATAAGTTGTAAGTAATTGAGCATTAATGTTTCTTTTCTATAAATTCTTATCTCCTGAAATATTTTATTCATGAAAATAAAGTAAGCAGAAACTCCATCCATTTTGCCAGGTTTTTTTTTTGTGTGTGCTGAGATTGCCGATCATGGTTATTAAACACAAAGTGTTTTTACAGAAAAAAATAATGATTTTTAGTATAAAAATATAAAAAATATTAAATGCCCCACCACATTTACTCTGAAGCCCATTTTTGGCTGCTTAGTCCACATGGAGTGGGCACAATAATTGTTTAATATTTCTTTTTGTGAAATTTCCTGTACAGCCTTTTGTAGGATTACTACAGGTTAATATGAGTTGAGGAAGACAATCTTTCTCCAACAGTACTGCATACCTTTTATTATATTACAAACCAGTACTGCATACCTTTTATTATATTACAAACCTAAGTGTTTTATATCCTGGAGTTAAGCAACAAACAACCTAGGATTATAGTATTACATGCCATAAAAATTATGCTTTACTGGTCCCGTGTTTTGTGCAATTATAAAGAGATGGCTTTCTATTAAGTATAACTGTATATATAATTAAGAATCATATTTTCCACAACTAAAATGTGCATTATTTTTTTCAAAGTTTTATCATTGCTATTTATTTTTACTTTTGTTTCTGAACATTGAATACATGTTCCTTTTGTATGCTTAATTACATGTCTGTCATGTACAATATTAAATTTTTACTGTACATTAACTTATAGAAGAAGCAAATAAATGAAATTTTTATTTGCTTGATAAAGTAATTGAAAGTGTATTTTTGGTATGAAGCTGGTTTTCTGTCACAGTTGTATCTGCTCAAATTTTAAAATATCTTGTAATAAAATAAAAATATATATGATGGCTCACACTTCAGATACTACTTTTAAGGAATTCTGTATTCAAGTTATATTTTGAAAAGTAAGATTGTGTCTGTTAAGACCCTCAAGTTGAGCTCATTTTACGATATTTATTAGAAGTTATATTTAGAAGATACAATTTCTAAAAATTTAGAAGTTATATTTACTTCCATTAAGGCTCTAAGACTGGGCTCACCTTGAGAGTGTGTGCGTGCATTTTACACTCAAGAAAGAAACTTTATTTGTGTAAGTCATTTAATCTAAAGAAACCTTGCCTAAATGACAGCAGCTGTGTATAGCATGTCTAAGTTTGTGAATATTTATGTAGCACTTATTTCTGGAATTTGCTATTTTTCCCTTCCTTTTGGTCAGCTATATTCTTGCAAAAATACATATTTTATATGGCTGTTAACTGGCTTAATGGCAAAGTTAATCATAGAATTAGAGAAACTTGCTTGCTAAATCGATTCTTTGGAAATACTTACCTAATATTCACTTTAAGTAAATATTGCCAAGATATGACTTTGTGGCTAGCAAATTTAACAGAAGAATGTACATGGGCTTTCATGTCATCTATTGAGGTAGCTATACCTATCTTTTTTTGTTGAGTTAAATTTGTTTCTACCTGTCTTTTTGTTAAGTTAAATTTGTTCAAAGGCTAGTGTGGGGGAGGATAGTGTGGCTTAAACTAATTATTTAAAACTTAAAAGCAGTGTGAGGACGTAAACCAGAATAGTCCACAGTCCCTACAAACAGGACCTCAGCTAAGACCACAAAATCAGTAAAAGCTAATTTTCACACAGCAGGAGAGGCATGGCATATGGATGTGGCCTTTATTTGGGCCTCAAATTCCTAATGTGGGCAGGAGGTGCTGGTGACTCTGCCCATGGTCTCAGACACTTGATTCCTGCTGTCATACAGCCCATTAGGTCGTTATTTGTCATGGAAGAATAATTAAAGTGATATGTACTAATGGTTCTTACCACTCACTGGCTGCATTTTAGAATCACTTGGGCAGTTCTTAGGAATCCCAGTGTGAGGATGCACCCCGTACTAATTAAGAGTTTTGGGGGTTGGACCAAACTGTCAGGCTTCTTTTCTTTAAGGCCTCCCAGTGCACCGTCAGAGCTGAGAGCTATTGATCTATATACCCTCCAGTGATGAATATTTGTAAGTGTTGAACTCAAGTGGTTCCTGAAACAAACTCAGGATCTGCATGACCACTTTCTCACTGCGGTAAGCAAGGACAGGGGGAGGGAAGCAGAGTTGATGCCCAAGTTAGAAATGTAAATACAACAGAATGGTATAAAGTGAAAAGTGTTTTCTTATGTCCTTCCAGAAAATATTAGCTGCCTACATACACACATTCATATATATATGCATTCAGTTTATATTAAATTTTATATCTTTGTATTTGATTATATATTTGTATCAAATCTACACAGGTATCACACCATATAATTGGTAACATTTCCATATTGAACAGCCTTAGTAGCATTTTATGACATGAATATGCTCTCAGCCCTCATTTATTTCTCGTCTTTTGATATTACTACAAAAGCTGCTGCTGTGAAAATACACACCACACATACTTTTTAAAGTATATCCAGAATGTAAATACCTTGTAGTGAATACTGATAGGTCAAAGTGTATGCCGTGTTAATCTTAATAAATGTCGCCATCCAAAAATGGTTGCGAGTATTCATACTATGAAAAATAGATGTATGAGTGTGTTTTTTCCGATCTCCATCAAGCTTATTGATATGTGGAAAAATGGAAGCTTGCACTTTGTCTCAGGTTGAACATGTTTTCATATATTTTATTGGCCATTTTAATTCCTTTTTCTGAGTACCCTGTCATAGTCTCTGCCTATTCTTTTCTGTTGGGTTCTTTGGTTTATTGCTTTAAAAAAGCTAAATGCCTGTTAATGTGGCCACAAACACTACCCAGACGACAACTAGCTTTCAGAAGTTGGTTCAGTCTTACTTTGCACAGTGTCACATAGACTCATTGGAATGGAGTGAGAGACCCACTGGATTCATGTCTTTTTATATGCGGCTGCCCCTTGAAAAACTTGGCGCCTGTGGGCTCTGACCCCCATTTAGTAAAAAATCCATGTATAACTTTTGACTCCCCCAAAGTTACTAATAACTGTTGACCGGAAGCCTTACAACAATGAACAGTCAATTAACATGTTTTGTCTATGTTACAGGTATCATTTGCTGTATTCCTAGAATGAAGTAAGCTAGAGAAAAATTGTTAGAATCATAAGGAAAATACAGTACAGTACCAAATTCGTCATCTGTTTACAAGATGGACCATCTCAGTATGTACATCTGTATTGTCTTAAATGATAACACTAGATGTTACATGTACCCATTGAAAATGAAAAGGTAATAGGAAAAAGAAATTCATTTATTTACAGGTATAATGATTCATGCACTGGTAATGAAGCAGCAAGGAATATGATTGCTTTTTGGTAGCCTAGTGTAATCAATACAATTGCTTCACGGTTGCCTAGCTTATACACTAATCGTTATAAAATTTTTAAAAATTTAGTTTATTTTTGGCTGCATTGGGTCTTCTTTGCTGTGTGCGGGCTTTCCCTAGTTGTGGTGAGCAGGAGTTAATCTTGGTTGCGGTGTGCAGGCTTCTCACTGCGGTGGCTTCTCTTGTTGCGGAGCACAGGCTCTAGGCACGTTGGTTTCAGTAGCTGTGGCACACGGGGTCAGTAGTTGTGGCTCACAGACTCTAGAGTGCAGGCTCAGTAGTTGTGGCGCACGGGCTTAGTTGCTCCGCGGCATGTGGGTTCTTCGCGGAGCAGGAGTCAAACGTATGTTCCCTGCATTGGCAGGCGGATTATTAACCACTGCGCCACCAGGGAAGCCCGTTATAATTTATTTTTTTTTGGCTGTGTTGGTTCTTCGTTGCTGCATGCAGGCTTTCTCTAGTTGCGGCAAGCAGGGGCTACTCTTCGTTGCGGTGTGCAGGCTTCTCTGCAGTGGCTTCTCTTGTTGTAGAGCACCAGCTCCAGGCGTACGGGCTTCAGAATTTGTGCCTCACGGGCTCTAGTGCACAGGCCCAGTAGTTGTGGCACGTGGGCTTAGTTGCTCCGCGCCATGTGGGATCTTCCCAGACCAGGGCTCAAACTCGTGTCCCCTGCGTTGGCAGGCGGATTCTTAAACACTGTGCCACCAGGGAAGCTTGTTATAAAATCTTTATGGCATACAGTATTACAGTTATATTCTTTTTTTCTATAGTTTCTTTTTCATAGATTAATTTATTATTTATTTATTTTTGGCTGCATCGGGTCTTAGTGGCAGCATGTGGGATCTTCACTGAGGCCTGTGGGATCTTTCGTTGCAGCACGAGGGCTTCTCTCTAGCTGCGGTGTGTGGGTTTTCTCTTCTGTAGTTGTGGTGCATGGGCTCTGTAGTTTGCAGCATGCAGGCTCTAGTTGAGGCACGTGAGCTCAGTAGTTGTGGCATGCAGGATCTTAGTTCCCTGACCAGGGATCGAACCCATGTCCCCTGCATTGCAAGGTGGATTCTTTACCACTGGACCACCAGGGAAGTCCCTACAGTTATATTCTTAATACAGTATTGGAAACGTTACATTTTTTTAAAAACCTCTTACCTGTGATGATATGCAGTTTCTCCCGTTACGAGAGAAGCATACTGTATGGTAATGTAATTCTTTGAAAGCAAAGTTATAAAACAGGAAACTTACATTAATTTTATGTTAAATATCACTCACCTTATACCTATGTAAGGATAGACTAGTATCTACATATATTCTATGCATTCATGATATACCTAAATTTTTCTTATGTTTGTTTATTACATGAAATCGTGCATTTTATTATATATTTATTTTGAAGTATAAATGATTTACAATATCATGTTTCAGGTGTACAGCACAGTGATTCAGTTATATATATATATTTTTTCAGACTCTTTTCACTTATAGGTTATTACAAAATATTACTATAGCTCCCTGTGCTATACAGTAGGTCCTTGTTGGTTATCCATTTTATATATAGCACTGTGTATATGTTGATGCCAATCACCTAATTTAACCCTCCCCCCAACTTTTTCTTAAATTTTTAGATATTTCTAGGTTATGCACTTCGTCTGCATTTTTATTTATTTTTATTATTATTTATTTATTTATTTTTGGCTGCATTGGGTCTTCGTTGCTGCACGTGGTCTTTCTCTAGTCGTGGCGAGCAGGGGCTACTCTTCGTTGCTGTGCGTGGGTTTCTTTTTTTTTTTTTTTTTTTTTTTTTTTGCAGTACGCGGGCCTCTCACTGCTGTGGCCTCTCCCGTTGCGGAGCACAGGCTCCGGACGCGCAGGCTCAGCGGCCGTGGCTCACGGGCCCAGCCACTCTGCGGCATGTGGGATCCTCCTGGACCGGGGCACGAACCTGTGTCCCCTGCATTGGCAGGCGGACTCTCAACCACTGTGCCACCAGGGAAGCCCCGTGCATGGTTTCTCATTGCGGTGGCTTCTCCAGTTGCAGAGCACGGGCTCTAGGTGCGCTGGTTTCAGTAGTTGTGGCTCGCGGGCTCAGTAGTTGTGGCTCACGGGCTCTAGAGCACAGGCTCAGTAGTTGTGGCGCATGGGCTTAGTTGCTCCGCGGCATGTGGGATCTTCCCAGACCAGGGCTCAGACCCGTGTCACCTGCATTGGCAGGCGGATTCTTAACCACTGCACCACCAGTGAAGCCCTTATCTGCATATTTAAATTGTCGTAATCTCCCCCAAGTTTCCAGTATATTGAAAAAAATCTGCATATAAGTGAACCCATCCAGTTCAAACCCGTGTTGTTCAAGGGTCAACTGTGTTTGTCTTTTTGTTTTTTTATAGATTTATTTTATTTTTGGCTGTGTTGGGTCTTCATTGCTGCACGCGGGCTTTCTCTAGTTGCGGTGAGCAGGGGCTACACTTCGTTGCGGTGCGCGGGCTTCTCATTGCAGTGGCTTCTCTTTTTCCGGAGCACGGGCTCTAGGCATTGGGGCTTCAGTAGTTGTGGCTCGCTGGCTCTAGAGCACAGGCTCAGTAGTTGTGGCGCACGGGCTTAGCTGCTCTGTGGCATGTGGGATCTTCCCGTACCAGGGCTCGAACCCGCATCCCCTGCGTTGGCAGGTGGATTCCTAACCAATGCGGCACCAGGGAAGTCCCTGTATTTGTCTTTGGGACATTGGTCACGGCTCACAAAAAGAATGCCATCAATATCCATCCAGTTGGCATAGAGGAAAATATGCATTGCTTTTTTAGCATTAATTTTGTGATCATGAAGTTAATTTACATATACTGGCCTCTAGGGAGAAAGTCAAGACCCGTGAAGACAAGTCTTGGTAAATTCAAGCCATTCAAATTCAGATGAAGTTTTTAGGTGAGTGTGGTCATAGAGAATGAATTAACCATTACAGAACTGGAGTGTGAATCACAAGTAAATTTCCTACACAGGCATTCTAATAAGAATGGGCTGAGTAAATACAATTACCTATTTCAAACATGTAAAACAAGTTTAACCTCAAGGTTCAGTATTAATTTCTTGCAAAGCAGTCAGGACTTATTATGGTAATGATATATAGAATAGACTCAAAAGAACTTTTACCCCAACTTGGCTAATATTTAGGTTATGAGTGTCTTCAATTATGTAAATATTATCCAGAATTCAGCTGTATCTTCATAGCAAAGTGTAATGGTGCTTTATATTCACAAAGTACATGAGTCATCAGTCTTCCTCATTCCTGTTAAATGCTGTTGAAAACTGGCCTGTGTTTTGAACTGTGTGGCCTATGTTTTGAAAGTTTGTACTGTGATCTGAAGCAGGGCTGACTGGAAGTAATTTGATGTGGGCTTTTCATTTTCTTTTTTCTGGATAGGCAGTTGTCCCATGTTTCTGCGATTCCCTTGGTGGAGTATCTCTCAAACTGTGGTGTTCATGCAGACTGCTGAGATGCTAGAAAGCGCCCTTCCCAACTTGCTGTGTGACTTTACAGTGTGAGTTGTCTAACCAGCTGACAGCCAGAGAAGTGATGCAGTCTGACATAACTAACTATACCTGTTACCTCTTTTTCTGGGCAGAGAATTACAGGGGTCTAGGACAATAATAAAAATGATTACATACTATAATACTTACATATACTTATGTTACATAAAGTATATGATAATAGTATTATACGCCATATTCACCATCATCACTTTAACCAGTAGTTTCTCATTTCCCACTAATTTACTGTGTCCTTAAATTGATTTTTTTCAGTATCAGATATTTTAAGCTCTATAAAGGGATTATTTATTTATTTATTTATTTTTAATTTTTTGGCCATGCCAGGTGGCTTGCGGGATCTTAGTTTCCTGACCGGGGATTGAACCTGGACCCCCAGCAGTGGAAGCTTGGAGTCCTAACCACTGGACAGCCAGGGAATTCCCTCTATAACAGGAATTTTCAATTGCATACAAAAGTAGAGAAACTGTTCATTGCAGCACTGTTAACAATAGCCAGGACATGGAAGCAACCTAAATGCCCATCAGCAGAGGAATGGATAAAGAAGATGTACATATATACTGTGGAATATTACTCAGCCATAAAAAGGAACGAAATAATGCCATTTGCAGCAATATGGATGGACCTAGAGATTATCGTACTGAGTGAAGTAAGTCAGAGAGAGACATAACATATGATATTGCTTATATGTGGAATCTACAAAAGGGTACAAGTGAACTTATGTGCAAAACAGAAATAGAGATACAAATGCAGAAAACAAACATGGTTACCAGGGGGTAAAGTGGTTGGGGGGAGGGGTAAACTGGGAGATTGGGAGTGACATATACACACTACTATATATAAAATAGATAACTGGGCTTCCCTGGTGGCGCAGTGGTTGAGAATCTGCTTGCCAATGCAGGGGATATGGGTTCGAGCCCTGGTCTGGGAAGATCCCACATGCCGCGGAGCAACTAGGCCTGTGAACCACAACTACTGAGCCTGCGCGTCTGGAGCCCACGAGACACAACTACTGAGCCTGCGCGTCTGGAGCCCATGCTCCGCAACAAGAGGCCGCGATAGTTAGAGGCCCGCGTACCGCGATGAAGAGTGGCCCCCGCTTGCCGCAACTAGAGAAAGCCCTCGCACAGAAACGAAGACCCAACACAGCCAAAAATAATTAATAAATTAATAAAAAAAAAGGGCCTCCCTGGTGGCGCAGTGGTTGAGAGTCCGCCTGCCGATGCAGGGGATACGGGTTCGTGCCCCGGTCTGGGAGGATCCCATATGCCGCGGAGCGGCTGGGCCCGTGAGCCATGGCCACTGGGCCTGCGCATCCGGAGCCTGTGCTCCGCAACGGGAGAGGCCACAACAGTGAGAGGCCCGCATACCGCAAAAAGAAAAAAAAAAAAAAAATTAATAAAAAAAAAAACCCAACTAATAAGGACCTACTGTATAGCACAGGGAACTCTATTCAATACTCTGTAATGGCCTATATGGGAGAAAAATCTTAAAAAGTGGATATATCTATAACTGATTCACTTTGCTGTACACCTGAAACTAACATAACATTGTAAACCAACTACTCCAGTAAAAATTTTTTTAAAAAATAGAGGAACTATTATAATGAACTCGTGTACCCATCACTCTGCTTCAACAATTTCCAACTCACAGTCAATCTTGTCTTATCTATATCCCCATTAACTTATCCTTCCAGTAATATTTATGTGTGTGTGTGTGTGTGTGTGTTTGTTGTAAATATTAACTCATTAATTTTTTTATTGTGGAAATATATACATTACATAAAATTTATCATTTTACCATTTTTAAGTGTATGATTCAGTGGCATTAAGTACATTCACATTGTTGGGCAACTATCACCACTATCCATTTCCAGAACTTTTTCATCATCTCAGATAAACTCTGTATCCACTAAACAATAACTCCTCATTCCCACCTGCCCCCCTGGTGGCCTCTACTTTCTGTCTCTACGAATTTGCTTATTCTAGGTACCTCATAGAAGTGGAATGGTAACATATTTGTTCTTTTTATTTTTAATCTATTTATTTTTGGCTATGTTGGTTCTTTGTTGCTGTGCGTGGGCTTTCTCTAGTTGCAGCGAGCGGGGACTACTCACTGTGGTGGCTTCTTTTGTTGTGGAGCACAGGCTGTAGGCAGGCGGGCTTCAGTAGTTGTGGCTTGCAGGCTCTAGAGCGCAGGCTTAGTAGTTGTGGCGCATGGGATTAGTTCCTCCGCGGCATGTGGGATCTTTCCAGACCAGGGCTCGAACCCATATCCCCTGCATTGGCAGGCGGATTCTTAACCACTGCACCACCAGGGAAGTCCCCATATTTGTTCTTTTGTGTTTGGCTTATTTCACTTTGCATAACGTTTTTAAGGTTCATCCATCCTGTTGCATATATGTTTCATTCCTTTTTAAGGCTGAATGATATTCCATTGTATGTATGTACCATATTTCGTTTATCCATTCATCCGTCCATGGACATTTAGGTTGGCTCCACTTTTTGCTATTCTGCTATGAACACCGTTGTATAAATATCTAATTGCATCCTTGCTTTTACTTTTAATTCTTTTCGGTACATACATAGGAGTGGGATTTTCCTTTTTTTTTTTTTCTCTTATGTGTGCTTTTCAAACAATCAGATTATCTACAGTACATATTCGTCATTCCCAGTCCAACTTCTAGAAATCCTAGCCATGACTCAAGAGAGAACATCTAAAAACTACATATCTGGATTACATTATCCTACCTTTCTGTAGAAAACAGGC
Organism: Mesoplodon bidens; assembly: GCF_964165515.1. Taxonomy (NCBI): domain Eukaryota; kingdom Metazoa; phylum Chordata; class Mammalia; order Artiodactyla; family Ziphiidae; genus Mesoplodon; species Mesoplodon bidens. The sequence continues at coordinate 9,537,892 of NC_138161.1, read as the reverse complement.
TTAAGGAGCCTCCTATCATTTTTGTCAACATGAGACATCCATCTGTAGACAATTTCTATACCTTTCATGAAACCGGCTACAAGCATCAACCAGCATTTATATAAGAATCCATGTCAATTCTTTTTCCTAAAAATGCCGAAAGAAAATTGTTTTAAAAAGCCAGGAAGAATTGGCTCCTCAGATGAACCTGTATGTTCCTTTGATCAACTATGCATCACAAGGGATTTTTTTCCTGGCCTTCTGGGAAACTCACAGATAAAATGTCACATTTGGAAAATTATCCCATTTCAAAAGTCCTGCTGCATCTATTTCCGCCTTCTGATTTACAGCCTCACTTTAAAATGTTAAATTCTGTTCTTAAAACATGTATGTAACCACATCTGCTATTTGAGGTGTACTGTAAGCAATCCAGGTACTGAACAATCACATAGCTTTGAATTCTCCAAAACGATCTAGAGCCAATATATATCTTAAAAATATATAAAAAAACCAAAATGTCAGTTTTTGTTTGCAAAAGGAGAAGGAGACCTGGTTGAATTCAGGGCCAAGATATCCAGAGAGAGAGAGGAGGGGAAAGGTGAGGAGTGGGAGAGTCACCTAGGGGAGGCTGGCAAGCTGTCTTCTGCAAGGTTGCACAGGGTAGCACTCATTTTACAAAGCCCCTTGGCCTTGAAAGCCCAGAAACCTGCTGTTAGTCAGCACAAAGAGATTGTCCATTTATCCGGGCCAATCTCATCTCAGGGAAGCTCCCAGAGTAATGTATGCAACCAGGATTCCAGTTAATGTAGAAGGAGGATTGAAACTGCCTTTGAAACTTATGTGCATATGACCTGCTTATCCATGTCCAAAGGCTTCTGGGTCACTGATCCATCCATCCTTTCCCATTCATTGCCAGGTCCCATTGCTCCTCCTTTGTGCCTCTGTTGTCAACGGTGAGTTTCTTTACCTTCAATTCTCATTTCCCAGAGCTGCTCATCCGAAACTCTTATCACTTGAAGCCCACTTTAAATGCCTCCTTCTCTTCAAACTTCCTTTGAGCCTTCAAATTCAAAATAACCTCGTACTCAGAACTGTAAGAGCACATTGTTCCTTTCACACTCCTTTTCACTTTATTTTTTAATTATAATTATTTGTGTACATGACAGGAAGCCCCAAGACCGTTTCTGGGGTTTATTTATGTTTGAAACACCAGTGACCAAAACGGGGGCCTGATACAGGTTACAGCTGTCAAATATTCGCTGCACCAGTGAAAGACTTGTTAGTCTTGGGCGGGTCTCAAGAGTTACAGCCTCCCCACCTGTCCTACAGGACGGCTCTTTCCCTTTTACCGGACTGTAAATTCTCTTGAGGGTAAGTCTGAGTCAGCTTCGCTCTCCACTGTGTATCCAGGACCGGCACAGGGTTCCGCATATAGCAGATGCTCAGTAAATGTTTGCTAAAAGAATGAATTAACAAGGGAATAAGTGATTGAACGAACGAATCGATGGACTCCCCCTTTCTTCCACCTGTGCATCTGTCCGCAGGGAATTAATAAACCCGCGGAAGCCATCCCAGATTCGCAGGACTCGCGGCGCTGGACCATCCTCTGCGGCGGGGCGGGGCCTCCAGGGAGTCCCGCCCGCGCGGAGGCGGAGAGTCTCGGGAGTCCCGCCCATGCGGAGGCGGAGCCTGCAGCGAGCGGGAAGCGGCGCGCGCGGCGGCGGGAGCTGGCGGCACCCGGGACTGACCGCGTCCCTGCAGGTAAGGCTTCCCCGCCCTGGCTTCTGCGTCCCCGCGGTTTCCCGGCCGGACCTGGGGGGCGAGAGGCTCTCGCTGACGGCCGGCCGAGAGGACCCGGGATAGCTCCCGAGAAGCGCGCGTCCGCGCGTCCGGTCCCCGCCCCGGCCCCGAGCGGCCTCCTCCCAGGCAAGTCCGGTCCCGGCTTCCCGGGCCCAGCGTCCCGTCCCGAGCGGCGGGAAGGGAGCTGCCTTCTCGCCTCCGGCCTCGGTCTGTTCCCCGGGCAGGCCCCTCCCCTGGGCGGCCTCCTCCTCCCAGAGAGCCCCCTTCCCCAGGGTAGCCCCCTCCCACGCGGCCCACTCCCCCAGGCGGCCCGCCCCGGCTTTCCGGGCTCGTCCGACAGCCTCCCCTAAGCGGGGGCGGGCGCCCAGCCAGGCCCGACCCGGTGCCCTGATTTCCTCTGCCCGGGTGTCCCATTTTGCTTTTCCGGAGGTAGCAGGAGAATAAACTGAACAGCCACGACTCAGCGAACCATTTTAGGTGAAACTTGCTAGGTGTTAACGTCAGAGGTCAACAGTAACATCCTCTCCCAACGCAGCGTGCGTTTTTGACGGTTAGCAGAGTTCCTGGCTCCTACTAGGCGCTCAGTACATCGTCCTGCTATAATATTCACCTCATTACCGACGATTTTCAGCTTTCCTCTGTCTTTGGAGAAGGAACGGTCCCCGAGGAACGGTATTCTGCCCCTTGAAGACCCAGGAGGATGAAAGTCATCACTTGTGAGATCGCCTGGCATAACAAGGAGCCAGTGTACAGCCTGGACTTCCAGCACGGAGCCGCCGGGAGGATCCACAGGCTGGCCTCCGCGGGGGTGGACACCGCTGTCAGGGTAAATGGGGCCGAGGCAGAAAGGCCCAGGGAAGCCCTATTGAAGCAGCATTCTCCACTCTTCTATTTATAATGAGTGTCAGCAGACACACACTGCTTAGTTACGTAGCCCAGAGGGCTAAATTCTCAGGGCCTTGAGTCAACAACGAAAGCAAAGGAGAGCACCTTTCTTCCTGGGGTCCTGTTATCTAGAGTGATGTCACTGGGTCCCCATTGCTGTAGAGCCCTGAGCCAGTTTCCTCCCGGGAAACAGTTTGCACTAGAAAGAGGTGGGAGGCCATGGGACGGACTTTAGGTTTATGTTTCAGATAGGAGTTCCTTCCTCTTACATTTCAAAAGAGAGACTAAATTTTCTTTCTGAAAATCAGCGCAGTGGTGTTTCCGTCGCTACTGTATGGTGCGTGCTCGCTATACGTTTCTCTGAATGAATGTGTTCGTATCAGCAGATCTGGAAGGTAGAAAAAGGACCAGATGGAAAGGCCATTGTTGAATTTTTGTCCAATCTTGCTCGCCATACCAAAGCTGTCAATGTCGTGCGTTTTTCTCCAAGTGGGGAAATTTTAGCATCAGGAGGGGATGGTGAGTATTGTACTTCAAGATTCTTCAGAAACCAGATACCCATGTGTCTCATATTGAAGAGTGAGATTTGAGCTAGACATACTTTGTTATTTTAGAGGTCGCTTGACCCTCTCAATCTGTCATTTAGATAGTTGAGTAAACTAATGTGGGGAGTGTGAAGGGGTGGAGGATGCCAAGCGTAAACTGAGAAGACCTGTTTGAAAACGGCCCCTTTCCCACTTGCTCCCACTGGGCTGACTGGAGACAAGCAGGTAGGTGCTTACCGTTCTACGTCCCAAGGCAACTGGCCTGGCCTTGTTTGGCTGGCAGTTTATTTAGCATCTGTAAGTGATCACAGTCCGTTCCGTGTCTCTGTGTAATTAATGAATTAATTGGCTCCGGGAGTATAGTCTAAACAGCCCTCTAGGGCTTCCCTGGTGGCACAGTGGTTGAGAGTCCGCCTGCCAATGCAGGGAACACGGGTTCGTGCCCCGGTCCGGGAAGATCCCACATGCCACGGAGCGGCTGGGCCCGTGATCCATGGCCGCTGAGCCTACACGTCCAGAGCCTGTGCTCTGCAATGGGAGAGGCCACAACAGTGAGAGGCCCGCATACTGCAAAAAAAAAACAAAAAAAACCCAGCCCTCTAAATTATGTTTCTTTGGTAGGAGTAGATTGATTCATATTTTCTGCTTGTGCTTTTATTTATTTATTTATTTTATTTTTTGCCTGCGCCACGCGGTATGCAGGATCTTAGTCCCCCGACTGGGGATTGAACCCGTGCTCCCTGCAGTGGAAGCGCGGAGTCCTAACCACTGGACCGCCAGGAAATTCCCTTTCTGCTTGTGCTTAGATGGCATAAAATGATACAGAAGAAGTAAATCTTTTTATCATGCTCTAACACTAAGATAGTCTAGAAGTCAGAATAAAAAGAAAGAAGACATCTCAGATGTTGTTTGAAGAAGGAGGAAAAGAAGCCTGGTTGAACTCAGTGCCCTGATGTCCAGTGTTTCCGTCGAGGGAGGGGTGGGGAGTGGCAACAGCAACGGGGCGGTGGGGAGGCTGGCGGGCCGTCCTCTGTGAGGCCGCACAGGGCAGCCCAGGTCCTTGGGCCTCGAGGGCCCGGAAACCACCTGTCCGTCAGTCAGCACGTGGAGAGTGCCGGTGCATCAGGGCCAGCCTCATCTCAGCCAAGCTCCCGGGATTCCAGTTAATTTAGAGAGAGAACGTGTGTGTCCGCACCACCGGCTCCTTCACTCTCCTCCTTCGGGCATTCCTCGAAGGGAAGCCACGTCTTGGTCAGAAGGTTATGTGGTGAGCGTGGCGTCAGAACGTGGGGAGCTAGAGGACTCAGACAATTGGTGACATCACGCTAAGGTATCTGACACGTCCATTGTGTTAACAGCTGACACGTGCACGGGCTTACCACGTGCCGGGCATCGTGTGGTACGTGCTTTATGCATTTGCCTCCTTTAATCCTCACGATAGCTGATGAGCTAGGCACTGTTATCCTCCTCATTTTACGGGTGAGGAGACCGAGGCATCAAGATGGGAAGTGACTGGCCGTAGGTTACACAGCTAGGAATGAGTTGCCAACCCTTGCGTTGGTGCCTCTGTTGTTTCCCTATTGGGCCACTTACAGGTTATGCCTGTGGATTTGTTAATGTAGTCAGTCGCTTTGCAGTAGTGTTTTGCTGGCCTGGGGACACTTCTGTTTAAGGTGACCTTGTAGAGCTCTGATCTGGTATGAGTTTGATTTTGGAGTTTTTGTTCAGAAGGCAAACTTGCTTTTCCTGCCCGAATTCTTAGACGTAAATCCTTGTGGCCATAGTGTCTATTGAACAGCACAGATATTATTTAATACCCTAAAAATCCAGAAGTGCAGGAGCCATGCTTTGTAAAGGGTGGCGTGTCTTTCACTGACTCGCTCCACAGATGCTGTCATTCTGCTGTGGAAGGTGAATGATAACAAGGAACCAGAACAGATCGCTTTTCAGGATGAGGATGAGGCTCAGCTGAACAAGGAGAACTGGACCGTGGTCAAAACCCTGAGGTAACCACGGGAGGGGCCTGGGAGGGGTTTATCCTCAGGACCTGGATGCATTAAGCTGATGCGCATTATGACTTTTTTTTTTTTTTTTGGCGGTGGGCGGGCCTCTCACTGTTGTGACCTCTCCCTTGTGGAGCACAGGTTCCGGACACGCAGGCCCAGCAGCCATGGCTCATGGGCCCAGCCGCTCCCCGGCATGTGGGATCTTCCCGGACCGGGGCACGAACCCATGTCCCCTGCATCGGCAGGCGGACTCCCAACCACAGCGCCACCAGGAAAGCCTGCATTTTGACTTTTATATCTCACTTAAAACTTTTACTTATGCAAGACAGGAATACGGGCATAGTTTAAAAGATAAAAATATGATTAAAATGGATTTTCTTAGTTTGTCTTATAAAATTTTCCTTAGTAAGCTTGAATCAATTTTAAAGATACAAATATCCTTGAAGGTAGTAGTTTATAGCTATAGCTAATATAGCTCTAGTGGAAATTCCTAAAGTCCCACTGTAATGTATGGTCCCTGAGATTGCTTTTAAATTTTTGACAAGTTTTTCTCTCCTTGAGACAAGAATTGCTTTTTCTCCTCTTTGGATTCTAGGGGCCACTTAGAAGATGTGTATGATATTTGCTGGGCAACCGATGGGAATTTAATGGCTTCTGCCTCTGTGGATAACACGGCCATCATATGGGATGTCAGTAAAGGTAGCTGATGTGTTTTTGTTATTATCGGGGGAAGGACTCTTCTAAGTGTCTAAAAAGCCGAACCTTTAAAGGCTTCAGAAGAGTTTTTTTAGGGAACTGAAATAGGTGTTTCGCATGACAGGTTAGGGATTAGCCCCACATGCCATGGATCCACTGCATTTTTAAGGGCCTAGTCAGAATGTATGAGGCTTAGCAGTGGTGTCATGAGTTGCTGGTGCCAAAGCAAGGTAGATCGCACACGCCTGGGGGTGCAGACATGACGGGGCCAGCGGGGCGGGACACGGCTGATCCCTGCCGTCCTGGAACTTAGGATCTTAGGATCTCGGGAAGTTAGCAGGTCATAATCAGTGAGGCATTCATTGCATGCTCGATGTTGGGGTAGGTGGGGTCGGGTTTCCATTTTGGGACATCAAGGTGAGCCCAGGACACCTCACTGCTTTGAAAGAACCTGTTCACTAGTTGAGGGGACAATAAACATGTGAGAAGTTACCATAGGATGAAAATAGCAGTGAAATGCCAAAAGCCAGTGGTGGCTGACGCCTGACCACTTTGACCTGCAGTCCTGTACTCAAGCTTGACGTCTTCTCCCAAATCTCTTCTTCTCTTCTTCTTCATCTGCTGATTCTCTTGCAACCCAAGTGCCCAGGTTGGGAGTCAGGCAGAGGCATTGGCCTCCCCTGTGCTCTCAGCATGGCATCAGCCCAGTTTTCGTCCACGCTGTGGAGGCCTCTGTTCTCCGTTCTGTGCGGTCCAGCTGAAGCGCCCTCTGTCTTGCCTTATTTCTCTCATGCTCTTTCTCATCAATCCCAGACACTCGGCAATGTGGAGGACCAGTGTCACTGTCTTCTTTTACCCAAATCTGGCTGTGGGTTGGATAATTTCAGTGTCCGCTGCCACACTCCATCAGCACCCCCTGAAGCCAGTTGTAACGATCTTGAACACGGCCAGCATGCTGGGCACTCTTGGAGGTGCTGGCTACGTCCTAGTGGGGTGTCAGATGAACACGCAAATGTATGATGCCAGGACGTGATCGCGCTCGAAGGGGTCCGGGGATGAGAGGGTGATCTGGGAGGGCTTCTCTGAGCTTGTGGAGTTTGACCAGAGACTGGAATGAAGCCGGGGAGCAAGCCGTGTGCATTACTTCATGGGAACGGCAGGTGCAGAGGCCCGGCGGCCGGAGCTGCTGCTTGTGTCCCAGGAGCAGGAAATCGCCGGACGGCAGGAGCAGGAGGGAGGGGGGACCTGAGGCTGGAGGGTGGCGGGTCCAGGCCACGGGGTCGGGTCTCAGATTGTAACCAAGGTGTGACCGCGTGCCACTGAAGGGTTTTAAGCAGTAGACTAATGTGATTTCACTTCCTTTTTTAAAAAAAATATTTATTTATTTATTTATGTGTTTATTTTGGCTGAGCCAGGTCTTAGTTGTGGCATGCATGCGGGATCTAGTTCCCCGACCAGGGATTGAACCCACCCCTTGCAGTGGAAGCGCGGAGTCTTAACCACTGGACCGCCGGGGAATTCCCTGGGTTTTGTTTTTTCAAGACTGGCCACGGCTTCCGAACTCCCTCCTCTTTCTATCCGGGTGATCTCTGTGTGCTCCTGGTTTTATCTTCTAAATGTTTCCCCCAAAGCCCCTTTCCCATCCCCAGTCACAGTGCTGTGGTTCAGGCCCTCAGCTGTCACCTGGTGTGCCGTCACCTCCTAACTAGTGACACTTTTCTGTGCTCTCTGCGACCCTCAGTTTCATCTTTATCATGCGGGCCACTTCCCAGCTCAGCGTTGCTCTGAGCCACACCATGAACCCCCAGAACCGTTTCCTTGCACACGAGGGTCTTGCACACACCAGCAGTCTCGGCTACTTGTCACTGCTCCAGAGGCCTAAACTGACTTTCACCCCGTGGATTTGCTCAGAATACCTTCTTCTCCCCTCATCGGCCCCCTGTATCCTGTCTGACCTGGAGAACCGAACTCTGAGCTCACTCCTTCTCGACCTCACCCCCTGCTTTGTTAGCTGCCCTCTTCCTCTGCGTCTGCGTCGTGTCACAGTGTGCATGCTGGTGGTGGGTCTGTCCCCACCATGAGCTGCGAGCTCCCTGGGAGGAGGGGCCATGTGAAGTCATCTTTGGTCCCCAGAGCCTGACGTGGAGTTTGGTAGAGTCTAAGTTACCAACTGCTTAATTATGGAACGGCCTAAAGGAACAATACTTAAAGTGTAGTTTATACCATTTGTGCATTAGTGGGTTTTGGTAATGTGTGTGTTGTGTGCTTTATTCGTAGGACAAAAGATCTCAATTTTTAATGAACATAAAAGTTATGTACAAGGAGTAACCTGGGATCCTTTGGGTCAATATGTTGCTACCCTGAGCTGTGACAGGTAAGTTAGTATTTGGCAAGTTACTTTCATTTCTGTTTGCTTGAAATTTTCTTCAGAGGTATTTTTATTACAGCTTAACCAATGTAAACCACAGTCTGGCTTTGATTCTTTCATTCTTGGTTTCATATAAAGCATTTTGTTTTACTGCTATTCTTACAGCATAATAAGAAATTGGCAACTAATTAGGACAAGAGCCTTACACGAAGTTAGTACTTAATAAATCTTTATTGAGTGGGTGAGGGAATGCAGAAATAGCTTTGAATTAAATTTAAACTTCTTGGGCAACTTTTAAAGAAAAAGTCTTTTATAAATATGACTTAAGAAGAGATAACTAGTGGTAGGGTTGGATAGTTATTTCTTTGATTAGAGTTTACTGCTATAGTGATTTTAACAACCCCATTTAAATTAATATGAAAATAAGATATTTTGTCTTCTCTGAAAGGAGGTCTTGTTGCTGTGTTTACCGGTACATTTAAACACAATATATATATTTTTAATTAATTAATTTTATTTTTGGCTGCGTTGGGTCTCCGTTGTTGCACTTGGGCTTTCTCTAGCTGCAGCTAGCGGGGGCTACTCTTCGTTGCGGTGCGCGGGCTTCTCATTGCCGTGACTTCTCTTGTCGCAGAGCACGGGCTCTAGGCGCGTGGGCTTCAGTAGTTGTGGCACGCGGGCTCAGTAGTTGAGGTTCACGGGCTCTAGAGCGCAGGCTCAGTAGTTGTGGCGCATGGGCTTAGTCTCTCTGCAGCATGTGGGATCTTCCCGGACCAGGGCTCGAACCCATGTCCTCTGCATTGGCAGGTGGATTCTTAACCACTGCACCACCAGGGAAGCCCTAAACACAATAATTTAACTGTGTTCCTGGAACAAAAAATTAAAAAAAAAAACAACCCAGAGGTGCCAAGCATATCACTCGCCAGTCATAATAGTCCTTTATAATATTTATCCAACTACTTCTAACTATAACAAACTGAGTTTCAAATGGCCCTGGAATGAAAGCACTAAGGAAGTGTTTATTTTTCATAGAATCTCCTGTAACATTCCAAATGTCATTTATTTTCTGGTATATGTGGGTTTTTTTGTTTTTTGTTTTTTTGTGTGGCCATGCCGAGTGGCTTGTGGGATCTTAGTTCCCTGACCAGGGATCGAACCTGTGCCGCCTGCAGTGGTAAGCACAGAGTCCTAACCACTGGACCGCCAGGAAAGTCCCCTGGTATATGTGTTTTATGCAGGCAGTCAGGAGTGAAACAATTTGATTAGCTCAGGGAATACTATGAACTACCAACAACCAATTTACTTGCTGCTGTTTTCCTTACTCTTGCAAATCCCTGAGGGCGAGACCGTTCCACACAAGATAAACTGCACTGCAGTCATCCAGATGGCCCCTGAGCCAGATGCCCAAGACCTGAAAAACAAGGCCAGGCTTACAAGTTTATGTCCATTGACAAGTTGAAACATTCAATAAAGAATGAAATTATGACATATTTCCCCACTTAGTTAGTGATATCCTTTTGGTTGTTAATATTTGCCTGTGTCACTCAGTTAAGTGTGAAAGTCATTGGTCATTGGTTTTGCAGGCCAAAAGTTGGTGAAGCAATCTTCAGTTCTGGTAATAGATTGTTTCTCTGTAAAACATAATGCGTTTACTAGAAGCGATAAATCAGACTTTTCTTCTTTACTTAGGATCCTGAGGGTGTACAGCACACAGAAGAAACGCGTGGCTTTTAATGTCTCAAAGATGCTCTCTGGAGTAGGGCCTGAAGGAGAGGTACAAATGTTTGGACATCCCGTCTTAGCCGTACCGGAGCTGGGACTTAGGACGTCGTGAGCTCCTCCGTCGCTCGTAGCTAAACCCCCGGTTTCCAGGACCCGACACCTGAACTGCGATATGACTTCCCCTTAGACCACCAAGTCTCAGTGTGGTGGTCTGGGCTGGCCTGTACGGAGGTGGGGACGTCTGGGGGCCAGGGGAGAGGTGATGGTGGAGGACAGTGTTTCCAACCCTGGCTGAACTATGGGGTCACCTGGGAAGCATGTAAAAATATGGGCGCCTGGGCCCGATCCCCAGAGCTGTGATTCACTTGGCTTGAGGCAGGCAGGGCCCCCGTGGTCTGAGGTGCAGTGAGGGTCAGGAACCACTGACTAGGAAGACCCCAGCACTAGGCAACCGGGAGGCAGGTGGGTCCAGCAGCGGCGATACACCTCCTTGGCAGGTGGAGGGGGACTCTGGCCTTCGGGTTGGTACTCAGGAATGGAAAGGATTTTGATTTTTGAAAGAACTGGTAAATGAAGATAGCACTCTAATCCTAGTCGGTGAAAGGTGTTACTATAACAAAGCTGTAAACAACAAGGTCCTACTGTGTAGCACAGGGAACTGTATTCAATATCTTGTGATAAGCCAGAAGGGAAAAGAATATGGAAAAGAATATATACATGTATAATTGAGTCACTTTGCTATACAGTAGAAGTTAACACAGCATTGTAAATCAACTCTACTTCAATAAAATTAAAAACAAACAAACAACAACAACAACAACAAAAACCAAAGCAGAGATGAGGTGCAAATCCAGTCCTGGGACAGCGCGTAAGGCAGAGTGGGCTGTGTGAGCTGGCCGGCGCTGAGAGGTCACATGTGTAGTTAGGAGAGTCATGCCTGGTTGAGGATTAAATGCTTAGTGTTCATAAAGTGTCAGTGCATGGTAGCAAAAACTGTTCCACACAGGTGTTCAAGAAATGTTGTTTGAAAAGATGATAGGATTACTGTTTTCTTTTTAAAAAGGGTTCATTGGGTTGGAGATTCTAAATATAAACACACAGGTAGCAAGCAAAGGGCTCCTAGTCATCTTCCTGCCTTTTCCCAGTCTCATTCCCCAGACAAACCACTGTTGACAGTGTGGTGTGTGCGCTTACAGAGGGTTATTTGTATAATTATAGAGCCACACAAACACGTACACACACACACACACACACACACACACACACAGCTTTCCTTACCAGAAATGGGCGATCAGTTCACGAGTGATTGCCCTTGCAGACTTGCGTGATTATTTGATATGTAATTTATTTCAGTTTCACTTATTATGTCAGTAAGAAATGACAACATGTAGAGAAAAAAATAGGAATCGGTAAGCCTGTATTGTGAATGCAAAGGTCTGGAATAACGTTTAGACTCTGTGTGCCGCAGGCGAGAAGTTACCGGATGTTCCATGACGACAGCATGAAGTCATTCTTTCGTAGACTTAGTTTCACTCCTGATGGATCTTTGCTTCTCACACCAGGTGTGTTTAACAAAGCTTTTGATTTAAGGGCATGAGAACAGCGGTGGTGGTGTCTGTGCGCCTGATTTTGTGATGCTCTTTGCAGCTCAGGGAATTCTGATGAAAGCAGTGGTCCCCAACTTGTCCATACGTTGAAACCTCCAGGGAGCTTCAAAAAGTGCTGGTACCTGGGTCCCACTCCCAGAGATTGTGTTTTAATTGGTTTGGAGTGTGTGGTCTGGGTTTTGGAATTTTAAAAAGATTTCCAGTGATCTTAATGTACAGACAAGTTTGGGAGCCACTAGACTAGAGTGATAAACATACTCCCTTAGGCACATTCAACTTTAAAAAAATTTTAATGAGTGCCTTTTCCCTAGACGTATATGGAGGTCATCGTTCTAAAACTAATGATAAAATGCCTTTATCTTTTTTTTTTTTTTTTTTTTGCGGTACGCGGGCCTCTCACTGTTGTGGCCTCTTCCGTTGCGGAGCACAGGCTCCGGACGCGCAGGCTCAGCGGCCATGGCTCACGGGCCCAGCTGCTCCGCGGCATGTGGGATCTTCCCGGACCAGGGCTCAAACCCGTGTCCCCAGCATTGGCAGGTGGATTCTTAACCACTGCGCCACCAAGGAAGCCCACCTGCAGTTTATATATAAGCTAAGAGTCCAATTTAATTTTTTTCCAGACAGCTGGACACTCCAGAACCATTCACTCAGTAATCCATTCTTCCCACTGAAGTACCACTCAGGTCACCTATTAAATTCCCTTTTATCCCAGAATCTATTTCTGGATTCTCTGCTCTGATCCACTAAGCTATATGTTTATTCCTATACCAATACCATACTGATTTGGTAACAGTAGCACTACAGAATCTCTGACATTTAGATAGGCAAATGCCTGCTCAAGTATTATTCTTATCTTTCATACTTTTTTACTGTTCTTTGCATTTACTCTCCTAAACAAATCCGAGATGTCATCCAATTAAAAAACCAAAAAACCGAAACAAACCAACAACAAAAAAAACCTTAAATGGGATCCTAATTGGAAATCAATTATCATGTTAATTTTTAGAACATGAAATCTATTTGTTCAGAACTTGTTTTATAACCATCAATAAGACCTTCTAGTCTTCTTCATAAAGTCTCTATGCCATATTAAATTTTTTCCTATGCATTTCCATGTCTTTTGGGTTTTGCACTGTTACAAATGGAACAATTACCCTTTTCACATTTCTAAGTACTTATTCTACTGTAGCAGATACAGATTTTATGTATTTTATAATATCTAGCCACCTAATCAAATTCTTTTTTTTATTCTGAGAGTATTTTTAAGTCTCTTGGATTTTCTGGAAACACAATCCTATCACACAGTTTTCTCTCTTCCCATCTCTGTCACTTCGTTTCCTGCATTTATTAACCCCACCAAGAATAATAATGGTGGTAGCAGATACCCACCTGGTACCTGATTTTAAGTGGAAATATGTTTGGAGCTGCCGTTCAGGAAAGGACCTGCTACCGAGTTTGGTAAACAACTTTCAATATACTTAAGCAACTGCTTATTCTTGGTCCTGGGACCCCCCTAGGCCAATGTCATTCCCACGTGTTCCCCAATGTCCTTTTACAGCCTAACCCACACATGTGTGTATGATTCACACACTCTTGGGGTCTCCTCTGCCCAGCCTGGCTGGGACACTTAGTGGCAAACCTGACCTGCGCCCTCCCGTTTGGCCCAGCCCTGGTCATGTCATCATATCATACACAGGATGCTATCTGTGCCATGGAGAGCAGGGCACGGTCTGCTCTGAGACCATGTTGGCAACAGCACTGCTCTGGCTGACCCTGCTGGACTCAACCTCTCACCCTCCTGCTGACGGTGACCCTGACGTGTCCTTGCTGATTCTGCTGACCTGTCAGCCTTGACCACTACACTCCCACAAGTTATTCCAACCAGACCTGTCTGTGCCTAGACCCGGTCACAACAGGCTGCTTCATTATTGAGAATAAAAATGATAAAGGGGGCTTCCCTGGTGGCGCAGTGGTTGAGAGTCTGCCTGCCGACGCAGGGGACGCGGGTTCGTGCCCTGGTCCGGGAGGATCCCACATGTCGCAGAGCCGCTGGGCCCATGAGCCATGGCCGCTGAGCCTGCGCTCTAGAGCCTGCGAGCCACAACTACTGAGCCCGCGTGCCACAACTACTAAAGCCCACACACCTAGAGCCCGTGCTCCACAACAAGAGAAGCCACTGCAATGAGAAGCCTGCGCACCACAGTGAAGAGTAGCCCCCGCTCACCGCAACTAGAGAAAGCCCGTGCGCAGGAACAAAGACCCAGTGCAGCCAAAAATAAACTAAATATATTTTAAAAATAAATAAATAAAATAAACTGCAGGTGAATTCAATACCTAAAAATGGTGAAAATGTAAAACTCTTGCAAGAATATCTAGGAGGACATTCTAAGACTGGGGAAGACCAAACTAAGACTGGAAACCCAGAAGCTCTTAAATGATAGACCTGCTTTGCTGTATTTGAATGTAGAGCTTTTGTATGGCAAAAGACGCAGTAAGCAAAATCAGTAGTCGTATGATGGGACTGGAAAATAATGGTTATGATACAGAAGAGAGTGCTAACAGATATCGTAGACAATGGCTCTTCCAGATTGGCAAGAAGAACAAAAAGACAAAAGGAGAAAAACCCAAAAGAGAAAAACGAGAGAAAGGTACAAAAAGGCAGCTCATGGAAGAGCAAATTTGTGTGCAGAATTGGCACACACAGGGAGGTGCTGGGAAACCCAACAGTGAAGGCCACACAAGTGAATGTGACACAGTAGGTATCCCTTTATTCATTTCAGGCTGGAAAACAGTGAAAATATCTGTCGCTGACGGGCATGTGTATGGCTGTTGCTGGAGAGAGTGTGGATTGTTAGCGCCTTTTGGGACGGCAGTCTGGTAACCGTTTAACGCATGTACGCTTCGGCCAGTCTGCTCCTTGTCTGATATTCACGTCCTTAAGAAGTGAAAACAGTACATAAGAGTGTGTGTGTCCAAGGATGTTTCTTGCAAGCATAGCTTTTTATTTTTTTAATGACACGTTCTTTTGTTTTTAATGAATTATTTATTTATTTTTGGCTTTGTTGGGTCTTCGTTGCTGCGCACAGGCTTTCTCTAGCTGTGGCGAGCAGGGGCTACTCTTCGCTGTGGTGCGCGAGCCTCTCATTGCGGTGGCCTCTCCTGTTGCGGAGCACGGGCTCTAGGTGCGCGGGCTTCAGTAGTTGTGGCGCATGGGCTCAGCAGCCGTGGCTCGCGGGCTCTAGAGTGCAGGCTCAGTAGTTGTGGCACAGGTGTGGCTCCGCAGCATGTGGGATCTTCCTGGACCAGGGCTCAAACCCGTGTCCCCTGCATTGGCAGGCAGATTCCTAACCACCGTGCCACCAGGGAAGTCCAAGCATGGCTCTTAGCTGTAAAAAAAAGCAAAAACAAAACAGTACTCATTAACAGAGAATGGGTGAATAAATTACGGTATTTTCAGACCAGTGCATAGTAGGTAGCTACTGAAAAAAGGATGCCTTAGTGTCACGCAGGTTAACTGTCACGAGTAACTGACTGAGAATAGCAAAATGAGCAAAAGTATAAATAATACCCCATTTTGTCATACAGATTTAAAAAACCCACCATATGAATATTACAAGCGATTGACTTATAACTGGTTGGAACAATTATGTGAGCATGGAGGAAATATAGAATGACCCGATGGTTTGTTAAAACGGATTACTTGGGGATGGAAGGATGGGGTGAGATGGGAAGAGAGTAGAAAGACTATTGGCTGTGTCTGCTTCCCTCCCCGGCGGGGATGAAATGATCAAATGGAAGAGAGAGAGAGAGAGAGAGAGAGAGAGAGAGAGAGAGAGAGAAGAAGGGCTCTCAGATGTGGGCTGATGTGGGCTGCTCCCCAGGGCAAAGGCAGCTTCTGCAGGGACTGGAGATGTTAGCAGAGGGCTGGTCTCCTGGCAGCCTTTGGGCTCCATCAGGCTGATGAGAAAAGGCCTGAGTCTCAGGTTTTGGGTGGCAACTGAGGTCAGAATCTAGGGGACAGAGAGCCGGGGGTCTGATCATAGCACTTCACTAGCAGGAATTGGCTGGATTCCCAGGCAAAGGTCTGCTATGCTCAGGGGTCCCTGCCTTATGTTCTTCCCACCCAGGCCTGGAAGGCGCTCTGGGGCAGCTGAGCCCCTTGGGGAGGTGACAGGTGGGTAGAACTGGAGTAAAGGGCTGAGCCCGGGCAGGGACAGGGTGTTTGCATCTGTCCTCAGTTCACAAAAACATTGTCCAGGTAATAATGTTCCGGGGAAAATCTTTTACAAACCAGAACTGATGCGTCTTTGCTGATGAACAGTTTAATAACACATGGCCTTGCCTTCCTCTACTGCTTCCCCAGCTGGATGTGTGGAATCCGGTGAAAACGTAACAAATACAACTTATGTTTTCTCCAGGAAAAATCTTAAAAGGTATGCAATTGAAGAAATATTTGACATGTTTACCCTTTCTTTTTGCTTTTGTTGAGTGACGGTGCTTTTTTGCAAAACCGCGATTCATCTTGCAGGCCTATCGCCCATCTTCCGTGTCCTGGGAAGGCGACGCTCGCTGTCCGCTGCTGCCCCGTCTACTTTGAGCTGAGGCCAGTGGTGGAAGCAGGTACCTTAGAGCCACAGGGGTGTGTCACGTTCTCTGAGGCAGGTCACCAGGGAGGGTGGGGAGAGGTGAGTATGTGGGTTGGTTCAGTTCGGTCAGTCTTGAGAGCAAAGACTGATGTTATCAAAATACGTGTCAGATTTTGCGTCGTCTAGAATGCACTTTCTTTGCTGCAAGCAACTTTAAAGGACTAAAAATACTAGCTTTGTTTCTCTACTGAAGCAGGTTGAATGTCATTTATTATTGATTTCCTATGCAGTGAAAATTATGGAAAACTTGTATGAATTGGATTTTTGTTTAACTTTTTCCACCACTGGCTGCTTTTAAGATTTTTCTCTTTATCAGTGGCTTTCAGCAATCTGATTATGGTGTGCCTGCTGCCGTTTTCTTTATGTTTCTTGTGCTTGGGGTTCATTGAACTTCTTAGATTTACGAGTTTATAGTTTTCATCAGATTTGGAGAACTTCGCCAGTTATTTCTTCAGATACTTTTTCTGTCATCCCCCTCTCTCTCCTCTTCTTCAGGGGCTCCAGCTACACGTGTATTAGACTGTTTGAAGTTACCCATGGCTTACTGATGCTCTGTTTACTTGTTTCTTTCCTCTCTGCGGATAGTTTCTACAGCTTGTTTTGAGTTCACTAATCTTCCGTGTCACCGGCCCTTGGTGCCATCCAGTGTATTTTCTATCTGTGACGGTGTAGTCTTCATCTCTAGAGTTCAACTTGGGTCTTCCTCACGTATCTCTGCTTTACACCTTCCCTCTTGCTTCTTGAACACGTGGAATACACTTGTTACAGTAACTCTTTTAATGGCTTTGTGTACAAAGGATTGGTTTTGATTGATTTTTTCCTCCTCATTATGGGTCATATATTTCTGCTTCTTGGAATGCCTGATAGTTTTTTAAAATTAATTTATTTATTTTTGGCTGCATTGGGTCTTTGTTGCTGCGCACGGGCTTTCTCTAGTTGCGTCGAGCGGGGGCTACTCTTCGTTGCTGTGCGCAGGCTTCTCATCGCAGTGGCTTCTCTTTTTGCGGAGCACGGGCTCTAAGCGCGTGGGCTTCAGTAGTTGTGGCTCGTGGGCTCTAGAGCGCAGGCTCAGTAGCTGTGGCGCACGGGCTTAGTTGCTCCACGGCATGTGGGATCTTCCTGGAACAGGGATCGAACCCGTGTCCCCTGCATTGGCAGGCGGATTCCTAAGCACCGCGCCACCAGGGAAGCCCTCTTCTCTTCTTTTTGAACCGCAGGTGCCCATGAGTGTTGAATCATAACACAGTGTCCTCATTGGTTCCTGCATGGTTATCCTTGATTCTTATATTTCTATATAAAATAATACAAAAAACTGAATTCTTCCGTAAAGCATTTAGTAAAATTACATCACTTACGTCCCTGGGGAGAGGGCTTTTGGGGAAAATTTGTTTTCTTTGGGAACTTTGCTTTTGCTTGTTTGACTTTCTCTGTTCCTGATTTCGCCCATCACCAGAGCCAGGTGTGGAGCTGGTGAGCCTGCCCTACCGCTTGGTGTTTGCTGTGGCTTCTGAAGACTCTGTGCTTTTGTACGACACCCAGCAGCTGTTCCCGTTTGGTTACGTGTCTAACATACATTACCACACCCTGAGTGATATTTCCTGGTGAGTGAATGGGGGGGACAGTGTACATTCCCCTGGAGTTGCCCCTCGGGTCAGGGAGCATTTCATCCTACAGTTGGCTTTTTTGGCCCTTATTTACCAGTTTTTTTAAAGGAATCAATGTAAAAAGGAAAGCTGTTTCTAACTTGCTGAAGTACTGCTTCCTGTTGTGACTGCAGTGGGTGTTGATGCCGTGCAGACTGTGTGTGGTTCATCTAATTCTCATAAACCAAGGGGAGGCCCGGGGTCCCTGGTGTTGTGGGGACTCGCCAGGCCCTCCGGGAGGAAGCCCACACAGGCGGGCCCCTGCTGCGCAGACAAGGAGGGGCCCCAGAACTGTGCCCGTCCTGAGGGGTCACTTTGCCCTCGCCTTTCTGCCTGGGGTTCTCAGCACCCCTGGGCTCCCAGTTGTGTCTCCACCGTGTGCTCGGGCCCCGGCTGGGCCTGGCCGCCTACCATCTAGTTCTTGCTCTTTATCACTCTTTATCTTCTTTTTTTAAATTATTTATTTATTTATTTATTTTTTGCGGTGCGCGGGCCTCTCACTGCCGCGGCGTCTCCCGTTGCGGAGCACAGGCTCCGGACGCGCAGGCTCAGCGGCCATGGCTCACGGGCCCAGCTGCTCCGCGGCATGTGGGATCTTCCCGGACCGAGGCATGAACCCGTGTCCCCTGCATCGGCAGGCGGACTCTCAACCACTGCGCCACCAGGGAAGCCCTCATCTTCTTTTTATCTTGGAGGGAAAGAAAAAGAAAAAAAAAACGATCATCTCACCTTTATTCCGGTGAATTTGATGACGAAGCAGGGGTGGGTTGGGAGGGAAAGGGCGTGAGGGAGGAGCCCAGATCCTTTCTCAGCCGTGTTTTTCCCTTGAGGGCTTTGCCTTCAGGCAAAGCTTGTGAGTTTGCTTGAACTTCCATTTCCTAACCAGCGATGAGGGCACTAAGAGTGGCCTGTAGACTTCGGTAAAGTTTCTCGCTTTCTGTTCTGTTTCGGGAACGCAGGTCCAGCGACGGGGCCTTCCTGGCCATCTGTTCCACGGATGGTTACTGTTCCTTCGTGACATTTGAGAAGGATGAGCTTGGAATTCGCTTGAAAGAGAAGCCAGTTCTGTGCGTGAGAACTCCCGATACAGCGAAGAAAACCAAGAGTCAGACAGGGTCTTCGCCAGGACCCAGGCTGGGAGAGGGAGCCCCCAGCAGCAGAGTCCGGGACCCCAGCAGCCCCTCTGCAACGCCCCCTCAGGCGAAACAGTCTCCGGCCCCCACGGCGGCCAAGGACACCCCTGTGACCGCTCCCGGTGCCAGAGGCTTCCTGGCAGGGCCCTCAGAGGAGAAGACCCTGCAGCCCGGCAGTCAGAATGCGAAAGCCCACCCATCCCGGAGGGTCACTCTGAACACACTGCAGGCCTGGAGCAAGTCAACACCCCGGTGAGAGCTGTGATGGAAACAGAAACTGCCTTGCCTTGTCAAAAGACAGGATAAGCCGAAAGCCCCTCTAATAGGTGAAATCCCACACAGCTGCCAGAGAGATGTTCCCTAACATCAGACCTGAGAGTGCCGCTTCCTTGCTTACAGACCTCTGTTGGCTCCATTTCCGCCCCGTCGGGGGAGGCCCCGGCTCTTCGCCCGGCCCGTCACCGGCTCTGTGGCAGCCTGCCGTCCAGCACGGTGACCCCTCACTCTGCTTCGTCCCGCGTGCCTTACCCTCCAGCCCGACTCTGAACGTCAGGTCCCCAGGGCACACTCTGCCCTTGGAGGTCTCTGTGCCTTCACCCTCTGGGGACGCCCTGGACACCTGCTCCCCTGGGTGACAGTAGAGTCCTCCCAGAAGACCCATTTGGATGTCCCTTCAGCCCTTTTCTGTGTCACGACACGTCGCATTCGATAGCAGGTGTTTGATTTATGCTTCTGTTTCCCTAGTTAGAGTACAGGCCCCCCAGGGCAGGAAGCGTGTCCCCGTTCTTTACCCGTGTTCTCCTGCCCAGACGGTAACAGGCACTTACGATAGGTAGGAAGTCAAAGGAGCATCTCCTCGACGGGGTTTTGGCGCGTCCAGCAGACTGGCTCATGGTGAGCGGCACCGCGGGTCTGAATAGCCTCCAGGTGGCTCTGCTGTCGTTTTCTCCCCTGTTCATGCCCGTCTGGCTGGTGAACGTGCCCGAGCTCACGGCTGGCACTGCAGAGCGGACAGGACTGCCCAGCATGGCCCCTGTCGTCAGGCAGCAGCTGGCCTCCAGGCTTCCTTCCCTGGACACCTCTGATCCTGCACACGGCCTTCTCCCCGGCCCACCGCCCAACACTGGGAGGCGGCCTGGGGAAGGGGCTGGGGGGGCAGGGGGGGATGAGGGGAGCACTGCACACCCCCCACACGCTCTGCCATGTTCACGCGACTTCATTGGCGGATCCATAATGTGGTTTAGGTGTAATGCTGGGCTCTTTCTGTATTTCTTTCTACAGACTAGCAATGTTGTTTTAAAAATTAATTTATTTATTTTTGGCTGCGTTGGGTCTTCGTTGCTGCACGCGGGCTTTCTCTAGTTGCGGCGAGCCGGGGCTACTCTTCATTGTGGTGCGCGGGCTTCTCACTGCGGTGGCTTCTCTTGTTGTGGAGCACAGGCTCTAGGCACTCGGGTTCAGTAGCTGTGGCTCGTGGGCTCTAGAGCGCAGGCTCAGTAGTTGTGGCACACAGGCTTAGTTGCTCCATGGCATGTGTGATCTTCCCGGACCAGGGATTGAACCAGTGTCGACTGCATTGGCAGGCGGATTCTTAACCACTGTGCTACCATGGAAGTCCCTAGCAATGTTTTTTAAATTTATTTTTAGGTGGGGGAAGGGAGTGGGAAAGTGTTCTTTGAAACATTTTTGGTATTAAAGTTTTTCCCCTCTTAATTTCTTGCGAGCTTCTTTCAGTTATAATTTAAAAAAAAAATAGTTGTTGAGAATTAAGACTGTGGATTTTAAAAAAGAACCATCTATATTTTGGAGCTTTCCACACTGGAAGCCATGTCTGATAGGCTTATGGAGGAAACATCTAGCAGAGGGTTTAGCATGTCATTGGTAGATCACAAAACACGGGTTTTGAAACTTAGAGGACTGGTTAAGGTTTAAGCTGACTCTTATTTATGTGATGGTTTAACTTAATACATGATCCTTAGTTACTAAGTAAGGGGGCATATTGGTGCCTTGCATGATACGAGCTGAAAGTTTTACATGTTTCCTTTGATATTTGGTGTTGTATGCAAACCATTCCGATGATACTAATGGCCTTTTCTTTCTTTTTTTAATCAAGGAGAATAAACTTGATACCCTTAAAGACAGATACTCCACTGAATTCTATACCAACCAGCGTCATTTCCAGCCCTTCCACAGAAGAAATTCAGTCAGGTAAGTGATACTGTTACTGGTTTAGTATAATTAAAGATAGAATACCATCTCTTTTGGAAATGAACACCACCTAACTTGGAGTCAGTTCTGAGAAAGCAAGGATGCATCTCACCAGGCCCGTCGTTTAAACCCACTGATTGCGTGTGTATTCTCATCCGGGAGCCCACCTTCCCGCCACGGTGTTCCCTGCCCCGCAGACGGTGGGTTTGGAAGATGGGTAGAGCTGGGCCGCTTCTCAGCCTCGGCAGTGTTGGCAGCTGGGCAGGTCATTCCTCGCTCTGGGGCTGCACTGTGGATTCAGGATGATGAGCAGCGCCCCTGGGTGCCGGTACCCATCCCCTGCCCCGACTTGTGACGCTCTAAAACGTCATCAGACACTGCCCACTGTCCCTCGAGAGGCACAGTCGCCCCGGGTTGAGAACCACTGGGATAGACCTTCCCCTTAGATCCATAGAGGACCTGGCCAGGCAGTTCAGTTCCTTGTCTGCGCATGAAATTTACTTTGTAAACATCAGCTCTTGACTTAAAGATGTCTTCACTCACTTGTCCACCCCATGTGTGTTCACATTTTAGAGATGCCTGGAGACCTTCAGGTCAGTCCCCCGGAGCTTAAGCGGCCCAGACTCAGTGAGCACAAAGAAGGTCCCCAAGGTCTGGACCCCTGATGAGACCTGTCATGTGCCTGAAGGCTGCTAGGTCTGGGGACCCCCGTGTGCCCAGGGAGGGGCGACACCAAACACACCTGAGACCAGTGAAATCAGATGGAGCCTGACGGACACTAGAAAATGGATTTCTGTAACAGAAGATACGCATGGACCGATTTTCTCCAGAAACATGTTGGCTGTTGTATTTAGCACACATTTTTACCTCAGAGATGTGAACATTTTAATAGACTAAGTTCTCTTTTTGATGAGTTTCTGAGACTGGAACAGTTCAATGTTACCTAGTGTGAAAATCAGTAAATCCCGCCCCCCCTTGGAATACTTGTCTGAAAGTACAGACACTTTATGGGTGGACTCCTTCCACAGCTAGAATTAGAGGAGAAGGTGGTTCGAGAAGGCTTATTCTGTTGAATTTTAGAGTGTTTGATTATTAGATCACCTTAGCTTCTAAATAGTTGATTAACTTTTGGAAGTTTGTTATGTTTGCTTTCTGATTTTAAAGGTGGTAATGCACATTCTAGAAAGTTAGAAAAGAGTCAAGTAGAAAAAACGGGTTGGAGGTGGAAATCACCCATCTCACCACCAGGGGGAGCCCTTGTTACTGTTTTGGCATATTTCCTTAAAATTTCTATGTTTTTATTAATGTTATTTTATTTTGGGGAGGGGGGAGAGTTGAGATTTTACTTTAGATACAGTTTGGTATCCAAATAGGTTAACTTCTTAGACTGATTTTTCAAAGCAAAAAAAAGTACCTTTCCTTAGCAGTCTGTGCCTCTGCTCTCGGTCCCTGGGATGCTGGCATGGTCCTTTCCCTCTGGGGAGCAGACCGGACTCCTGGGCTGAGACGTATGAGGTGCTGTCGCTGCAGGAGGCCTCCCACGTTTGGAGTCTCCTCGTAGCGCAGGAGACTCTGGTGATGTGACCAACAGGTGGTGATGGGTGGAGCCCTAGAAGCTGGTGCGGCTGCTTCACGTTGAGGGGTTTACAGATGATTTCGTGGCCCTCAATGCTGTCCCTCTGGCACGATGAACACGGTGAGTCCCGCAGGTGAGGCTACACCCAGGACCCCTTCCCTGTTTGAACCAAATCAGAGGGCAAGCTCGGGACCCGCAGGTCCAGGCTCGGGCAGGGAGCTGCTGAGGATGGAAGAACACACTCTTGTCAGCTCAGGTCAGCAGCAAAGAAGAGAGCTGGAAAGACGCGTCAGCCGGTTGCTAATCCACAACCCAGTTAACCAGAAAAAGAGTCTGCCTCTCTCTACATGGGAAAGTGGCAAGCGGGGTGATTTACCACGTGGAGAGCTGGCAGGTGGATCCATGCAGAGTTGTAATAATGCAGATGTGGGTCACGTTCAACATGAAGACATTTAAAAATGTCAAATAGCAGCTGTTTTGACCAGGGGTTCTCAACCTTGAAGTCACCCAAAGACCTGCCAGACGTCAACACCCAGGTCCTGCCCTCCTTGGTCTGGGGCACAGTCTGAGCATCAGGATTCTTTCAGCCTCCTCTGGTGATTTGATGCGCAGCCGAGATTGGGAAATCATGAGAGGAAAGCTTTCCCCGGAGATGGTCTCTGCTGGTTAAATGCATTTGCACCAAAAGCTGCTTCTGGCTTCTTCTCTGGTTCATCGCCGATTGACAGCAAAGCCTCTCTCCCCGGGCTGCCAAACTGCAAGGGTAACGTGTGAGATGTCAGCTCTTCAGAGGAGAAGGTCTTTTTACATTGCCTGCGGCTGGAGCACGGTGTGTTTTGTAGGGGTCGGTCCCCGTGCAAACAGGAGTCGTCATGGGTCCCTTGTCTCTGTGAACCGGCTGGCTCCCCGGCCACGCCCAGTGGAGGGGCGACGGGAATGGGTGGGAGGGGGCCGGCGCCCCTTCAGCGGAAGTGCACGTTGATAGGCACCATTGCCTGTTGGTCAGCCGTCTCCTTGACTGTAAATTACAGACTCGGCAATAAAAGCCCAGGCGGTGTCACCTCCCAGTCCTCGTCTAAAGCCACCTGCTTCCATCTGGGTAGTGACTGGGGAAGGGAGGCCTTCTGCGACAGGAGCCTCGCCCGCTGGGTGGGCAGCATGCCCGCCGAGGGCCATCCTGCATCTGTAGTTGGGTGGGGTCGTGTCTGAATCCCGCTGACAGGTGGGGAGACGCGGGAGGGCTCAGGGGAACTTGGAGCCCGGCAGTGAGGGAGGGCCGCCCTGCCCTGGCCGCGCACCCGCGCGAGGAGAGCTGGCAGGGCCGCCGGTGGCAGAGGTGAAGGCTCATCACGGGCCAGGCTGCGGCCGTGGGGAGAGGGGCGTCCCCACGCAGGCTGTCCACCAGGGCAAGGGCCCCCCGGTGGGGAGAGGCAGAGGGGCCAGCGGGAGGGTGAGCCACAGCCAGTCCTCGGGCCCGTTTGTGTCCCCTGCAGCCCCGAGAGCACTCACTTGTGCATTGTAACAGTGCTGTTGACCCTTCTCACCAAAATATTGCCGGTGTCCTTTTAAGTAGGTCGTGAGTCCTTGAGGAGACGGGGTGGAATCTCCCGATACTCCTGCATCTTTCGGGCTATTTTGCTGTATTTCAGTCTCAGCTCCCTCTCACCTGTGTGTGTGTGTCTGTCTGTCTGTCTCTGAGGGACAAGTTGCTTCATCTGAGGAAGTTTCTTCACAGCTCTGAAAACTGCCTCCTTTGGCAGGGGAGAGGGGTCAGAGAAAAGGCAGGAGGGCGGAAATGAGAAACAATGAAAGGGCTGGAGGGTAAACCAGATCCTTGCTTACGGAGGTAAGAGGCATCTGTGCTCACGCGAACTCCTGTGGCCACTGGAGGGCACTGTCCCCACCGGATCTGCCTGGCGGTAGGGCTGCCTTGGCTCGGAGCCTCTGCTGCCACTCAGCCCCACCTCCCCTGAGGGGTCCACGTCTATGTCAGGCTTGACCAAAGTGGCCTTGGACACCGGCTTCAGCCCCTGGCGGCCAGACACGGAGGGGAGCATCATTCAGCAGATGGTGGTGGGAGAGGACTGCGGAAGTAATCCACGCGTCCACGTGCTCACTTGTTTGTTCATCTGTTCATTCAAGAAATGCTTATCTGACACCTTCTAGGTACCGGCGGATACATCAGGGCACAAAACAGACGAAGCTCTCTGCCCTCCTGCAGCTCACATTCTGACTGGGGGAGACGAACAATAAAGCTAGTAAATATATATTAGAAGATGACTATGGAAAAAAGAAAGCTGAGGGGTGTTAGGAGAGCTGGGTGGAGAGGGGCTGACAACTTAAAGTGGGAGGACCTCTCAGGAAGGCGGGAACAGAATAAGGGAGGGGACAGGGAGGGAAGGAAGCAGGCCAGGTGTTCTAGGATTTCCCTGAGGCAAGGAGTCCTTCTCGTCTCTGATGCATTCTGTGGGTTGGGTTGGGTGTCTGGGGGTTCCCTGGGTGATGGGGGTGAGGACAGCCTGCAGCCCCCGCTGGTGTGGAGCCCCACCAGCTACTCGGCCTCCCTGGCCCCTCACGCGCACCGCTGGGAGTCGGCCCGACACCTGCCTGTGCGCATCTCCGGGGATGCTGGTCGGGTGGTCCAGACCAGGCTGAGGTTATCATCGGGGTCGGGAAGGCGCCCTGTCATATTCCAGCGGGAGTAAAATCTTTCTGAGTTGTGAATCTCTGGTGCAGCTCGCATCCCAGATCAAAGGCCGAGCCATACATCACCCAGCTGTTTCCTTCCACTTTCTGCGTTTTTGTTTTTTTTTTTTTGCGGTAGGCGGGCCTCTCACTGCTGTGGCCTCTCCCGTTGCGGAGCACAGGCTCCGGACGCGCAGGCTCAGCGGCCATGGCTCACGGGCCCAGCCGCTCCGCGGCATGTGGGATCTTCCCGGACCGGGGCACGGACCTGTGTCCCCCGCATCGGCAGGCGGACTCTCAACCACTGCACCACCAGGGAAGCCCCCACTTCCTGCTTTTAAGCAAGATCTACGGTGGCTTTAACAGCTAAATCGCGAGAGGCGGTGGCTGTTTTCTTCAGTTTGTGCCCGAGTCCTGCCCTCGTCAGCACAAACAGTGTCAGCATGCAGAGAAAAGAACTCCCGGGCCTGGATCCCTTACAGAAGTCCTGTACTTTCCCTCTGGTTTAGGCTCTGAGAGACACTGTAGCAACAAGTATGGCCTCTGTTAAGAAGCTGTCTGCATGACTTCCCTGGCGGTCCAGTGGTTAAGAGTCCGCGCTTCCACTGCAGGGGCCACAGGCTCGATACCTGGTTGGGGAACTAAGATCCTGCACGTGCTGCATGGCGCAGCAAAAAAAAAAAAAAAAAAAACTGTTTTAAGAACAAATGCTTAGTGATGATTGTCCTGGGTCCACACTCTGGCCTCTTAACACCCCAAATGACTTGTGTCGCCTTCTGTCATAGAAGCTTACCTGGAAAGGCATTTCAAGTGTAATAACAAGTCTTTGTAGTAACTCCAGGTCTCTCTGCCTTTGGTCGGCGCCCTTGGCAGGTCTGAGAAGTGCCTGCTTGGGAGGAGTGCAGTGCTGGGTGTCGGCCCTCCAGGCCCTCTTCCCCTCTTCTCTCGCCATCTCCTCCTGCCCACCAAGGACACGGAGCTGGCAGCACCCGTGCTTCCCAGCCTGGCCCTGCTCCACATCGCCAGCGGGGCTTTACAGACAAAACAAAATAAAACCAACTCGAGTCTAGGCTCGTGACCCCGGAAGCAGCTTCTAAAGGTGAGGGAGACCCCAGCCGGGCATGTGCATTGTAAAAACCCGAGAGGTTCAACGTGCAGTCAGCACTGAGAACTCGTAGGAGTTGTGAAATCTGAAGATACACCAGTGACGCGCAGTTAAAATTCTTTGAGCTCATTGGTTTCATGAAGAACTTCCAGGGCTTCCCTGGTGGTGCACTGGTTAGAAATCCGCCTGCCAATGCAGGAAACACGGGTTCGAGTCCTGGTCTGGGAAGATCCCACATCCCGCGGAGCAACTAGCCCCGTGAGCCACAATTACTGAGCCTGCGCATCTGGAGCCTGTGCTCTGCAACAAGAGAGGCCGCGATAGTGAGAGGCCCGCGCACCGCGATGAGGAGTGGCCCCCACTTGACGCAACTAGAGAAAGCCCTCGCACAGAAACGAAGACCCAACACAGCAATAAATAAATATTTTTTTTAAAGGCAAAATTCCTTAAAAAAAAACAAAAACAAAAAACCCTCCATATTCAGCTACTCAAGAAGAGGGTGGATCTTGAAGAAAACTTTGCCCCCCAGGTCCAGTGTCACTGCTGCTAACCCAGCAGTTACAGGAATGAGGAGACTCCGTGTTACCGGAGCCTCCCCCAAAGCCAGCGCCACACAGTGGCCTCCCGCCTCCTGAACGTGGTTGCGGAAGTGATGAATTTCGATTCCTGATGGAACGAGTACTCCAACGAGCCACTAGAGGGCGATATTGCTAGGCCTTCGCTCCACTGTCAAATTTATTAACTGATTTCATGCATTTTTAAAAAAGGATTTTTTTTTTTCGGTACGCGGGCTTCTCCCTGTTGTGGCTTCTCCCGTTGCGGAGCACAGGCTCCAGACGCACAGGCTCAGTGGCCATGGCTCACGGGCCTAGCCGCTCCGCGGCACGTGGGATTTTCCGGGACCGGGGCACGAACCCATCTCCCCTGCATTGGCAAGCGGACTCTCAACCACTGCGCCACCAGGGAAGCTCTAAAAGTGTATTTTTAATCCCGTTATGGAAGTAGTGTATTATATATTACAATACATTTTTCATGTTTATTACTTTCTAGGTAATTAAACGCTATTTTGTTGTTCCAAAGAGTTGTATAAATCCAAGTCGTATGCTGGCAGGCACTCCAGGAGCGTTTCACATACATACAAGCTAGAGTTAGAAGGTGTTTATATTCAGTGTAGTCAAAGGTATAATGCGTTGGAAGACACTAACCTCAAAAAGGTTTTTAAAGTTTTGAACCAAAAAAATAGTCTTAATGACATTTCTCTACGTTAGCAACAAATGTAATATCCGCCGTGCCTCACAACTACACAAAGATATATGCACAAAGATTTGTTGCAATATTTTGAAATGGAAAACAGAGCTGAAAATCATCCAAGTGTCTACCAAAAGGAGATCAATTAAATTACAGTATAGCTATACAGGGGCATGTAATGCAGCTGTTAGCTGGACCACGTGCACTGCCATGGAAAGATGTTAAGTGGAAAAACCAAGGTGAAGTCTGGTTTGTCACATTCCTTGAGAGCTGAGAGGGGCCTGGCCCGCGAGACTCAGGGAAAGCAGGCACCACGCTGGGATCAGAGGAGGGTTTGTCTCTGGACCTTCTCCTCAGGAGGAGAGCAGGAGGGGGACTTCTGCTGAGGCCAGTCAAGGCCCTTCCAGCTTTAAAGTTCAAGCCAGCACATAAGAATTTTAGCCCTCATTCCACACACTCGTGCGTGGAAGACTGGCGAGGGAGTTGTCCTTGAAGGAGGCGGGGGAACTTAGGCCAGGAGGCCAAGTGATTGTGGGGTTCTCCCCACAAATGTGGCTGCCGGAGTGTGTGGGATGGTGTGAGGGGAGTGTGGGATACATGACCAGGACAGTGGGAAGGGTATGGACTTTGGAGCTAGAAAGCATGGGGTTTTCATTCTGTCTCAACTGATGAGCTGCTGTGTGACCTGGCACGTTTTATGTCACCTCCCTAGGCCTCAGTCTTTCCATCTGTGAAATAGGACTCCAGCATTTCAGTGCCTCATATGGTCGTTGAAAGGATAGAGTGAGACATGTACCTTCCTCTTAAGCTGAGAGTTCCATTTTCTCAGGGGAGAAATTTAGTGATTTCTGGGGAGATATTTAACCACTATATTAGGGTTCTCCAGAGAAACAGAACAAATAGTATGTGTGCGGATATATAAATATACACATATATTTATATATGTATATAAATATACACACACACATATATGTGTGTAAATATACACATATATGTGTATTTATATATGTATATAAATACACAAATGAGACAGAGAGGGAGAGAGATTTATTACAAGAAAGTGGCTCACACGGTTATGGAGGCCGGCAAGTCCAAAATCTGCAGTGTGGGCCTGCAGCCTGGAGATCCAGGAAAGCCAATGCTGAAGTTCCAGTCCAAAGGCTGGCAAGTGGAAACCCAGGAGAGCTCCCTCTTGTTTGGTGAGGTTGGACTTTTTGTTCTATTCAGGCCTTCAACTGATTGCTCTCCCTAAACTGGGTGGGCCTCATCCAATCTGTCCACAGATTTAAATGTTAACCTCCCCCCAAAACACTCTCTAAATGGACACTTAAAATTAACCATCACATAAACAACAAGGAGCTACTGCATAGCACAGGGAACTATATTTAATATCTTGTAACAACCTATAATGGAAAAGAATATGTATATGTATAACTGAATCACTTTGCTGTACATCTGAAGCTAACACAACATTGGAAATCAACTATACTTCAATAAAAAATAAATTAATTCACATAAAAAAATTAAGCATCACAACCACCAATTCGAGCCAACCTTGGGAACTGAGAATGCCCATGGCCTGGTGAGCTGACCAGCAGACTGGACTCTGAACAGCAGTGGGTCCAGATCCCTAATTGATGGTTAATTTGGTCTCTAAGACGTTTAGTATAGAATGCCCTCTCTTCACTCAAATATCCTAATCTACAAAATGAGAATACACGATACTCTGAGAACTCCTAAAAGAACAATACAGGAACTTTGGAAATAGCATGGAAGTGGCTCGTATGAGAAGGTACAACCAGAAGCACCAGTGAGTTAACCTGTGGTAGCTGAACCCAGCAGAACACAGGCTCTTGGCAACTGCAGGGCTTGAAGGTCACAGGCTCTGGGGCCAGCCAGGCAGCCTGCCTGGGCTTGAACCCTGGCTCTGCCACTTGCTGTGTGGCAAAGGGTTTGTTGCTTCGCCTTGCTGAGCCTTGTCTGTCTCTTTCTCACCTGTAACATGAGATCACAGAGAGCCCCTGCCTCATGGACTTGCAATACGGATTTAATGAGAAGCTGGGGGTGGACCGCACGGTGCAGGGTGCCCCCCATTGAGCCTCAAAACACATCAGCTGGGCTTCCCTGGTGGCACAGTGGTTAAGAATCTGCCTGCCAATGCAGAGGACATGGGTTCGATACCTGGTCTGGGAAGATCCCACATGCCGCGGAGCAACTAAGCCCGTGCGCCACAACTACTGAGCCTGCGCTCTAGATCCTGAGAGCCACAACTACTGAGCCTGTGCTCGTGAGCCAAAACTACTGAGCCACAACTACTGAGCCTGCGAGCCACAACTACTGAAGCCCACATGCCTAGAGCCCGTGCTCTGCAACAAGAGAAGCCACCGCAATGAGAAGCCCACGCACGGCAACAAAGAGTAGCCCCCGCTCGCTGCAACTAGAGAAAGCCCTCACGCAGCAACGAAGACTCAATGCAGCCAAAAATCAATAAATAAAATAAATAAATTAAAAACAAACAAACAAAAAAACACATCAGCCGTTACTGCTCCTTTCCAGATCTCTGACACCTTTACCGCTGAGCGTGACCCCTCCTCTACGGCAGCACGTACTACAGGGCTTTACAGTGGGGAAGGGTAGGGGCAGGGGCAGGGGTCAGGGAGAGGACCCGTTTTTCAAAGTGTGTTCACATAGTGTGAGCTGAGGGATGATATTTAAGCCAAGATTTGAAATACGAGGAGGCGTGGGGAGAGGAAACAGACAGAAAGGCCCCAAGGTGGGAAGGCATGGCCTATTTCAGGAATGGACTGACAGACAGACAGACAGACACCCGTGTGGCTGGAGCTTTGCAAACTAGCCAGTAGATGGTGTGTGATGAGGTTAGACACAGGGCAGGGGCTGTGGAGAGGAGCCCAAATATACTTAAAGTGCAAAGGAGAACCCCTTGCAGGGACCTGCTCTCCCCTGTGCTTTAGAAAGGGCCCTCTGCGCACCGTGCAGAAAATGGATTGTGCAGGGAACCACAGTCAGGCCGCTACTGCAATAGCCCAGGCAGCGGTGATGGGCCTGGGCCAGAAGGTTGGCGTGCGGTCAGGGGGCCACACCTGAGGAGCATTTTGGAGATCAAGATGAAAGCGGCAGCAACTCGGGCTCTCATTACTGTAGTTATTTACTTGATGGCGTGAAATTCTAAGACTGCACTCTCGGGAGGGTGAGATTTGAGTTTCAGAGCCGGAAGCAGCCAGTCTGGTGAGATCCCTTGTGTCTGTCCAATTTCTCTTCTTACAGAAAAAGGAGAGACCGAAGCCCGGGAGGGTAGGTGCCCCCACTGGGCTGTATGAGGGCCAGATGCCAAACTGGCTTCCAGGAAAACAGAGCCCTGGGGCCAGGCCCCTGACCACCGCTGACAGTTCTGCTCATGTAATTCCCCCTCCTCCCAACTGGGGATACCGTGCATTGCTGCTTCATCTCCCTCAGCCTCAGCTTGGACCCTTCCAGTGACGGGGAGCTCAGCCCTCAACCTTGTGAGGATGCCTGTTCCATTTCCGCTCAGCCTAGGTAGACAGATCTCCCATCTATGGACTCAAACCCGGCTCTGGGGCTTCCCTGGTGGCGCAGTGGTTGAGAGTCCGCCTGCCGATCCAGGGGACACGGGTTTGTGCCCCGGTCCGGGAAGATCCCACATGCCACGGAGAGGCTGGGCCCGTGAGCCATGGCCGCTGAGCCTGTGCGTCTGGAGCCTGTGCTCCGCAACGGGAGAGGCCACGGCAGTGAGAGGCCCGCGTACTGCAAAAAAAAACACGCAAAAAACAAAAAAAACACGGCTCTGGTCGTGTCCACACACAGTAGCTCACGCCCTCTTTCCAGTATTTCACGGAACACCCCCTTCTTGTTCGGGGCGCTCTTTTCCAGGCTAAACACGCTTCAGAAAGGGCACCCTCCATCGTGCAGTTTGCCACACCACTGCCCTGCCCTGGGTGGTGGAAACTGTGGCAGCCGTGGAAGAAATGACAGCTTTGTGGAGCAGCCTGGCCCAAGTGACAAAACCGGGTCTGTCTGATCTCAGCTCCAGCCGTGAGTCACTGGCTATTTTTACTTCTAAGTCCAGAGCTTTGGCTTAGTTGGGGGCTCCTGTTTCCTGGCTGATGAAGCAGATGGAAGAAATAGGATCTGGCCATCCAGAGGCCTGGGCGTTGGGGGGATGCTGGCGGTGAGCTCAGCGGGGCGGGCAGACACCACCTCTGCGCTCTCGTGGTCTTGGGCACTATGTGGCCTTTACCTTCATCTTCTGGTTGGTTTCTTGTGCCTGTCTGCTCAGCAGTGTGGGGAATTGTGCAACCAGAGCTCTCTTTTCCAATGCAACGTGGAGGTGTCATACTGCGCTTAACTAAACGAGAGAATTCAAAGTAGGGCCTCAGTGGAGACGCACCCCAGGCGCTTGTGGGAGGGAAGTCGGTTTCTCTGGGCACGAACCATTCAGGGCTCAGCTCTGCGATGCTGGAGGAGTTGGGCCTGGTCATTCTACGCGGGGTCTCCTTTCTGTCCCTGGCCGTGCCCACTTCAGACCTTAGCGCTGGTGGAATGTGCTGGAGGTCCTGGGGTGAGCTCTGCAGAGCCCAGAATGCTCTGTGAGGACTGTGAACACACTCGGTGGCATCGCAAGGGAGAGATGGAGCTTGCGACCCCCTGCCTGGCCTGGCCAGAGACCCCTTCCAGCCTGCTAGGATGGACCTGCTGGGCTCTCCTTGGCAGAAAGGGGGCGGCCCTGGGCCCAGAGAACTGGTCCCGAGTCCCAGCCCCACCACGGAACAACGGTGGCCGTGGACAAGTTACGTGGCCTCACTGCACCTTGGTTTCCCTCAGGAAAGTTGGGGTTGCAGACAGCTCTTATCTCCTCGGTTCCATAAAGAGGAAATGAGACAGTGCAGGGCTTTCTGTGTAGTAGGTGCTCACTAAGCATCAGTGTTGGTGAAACCAAATTCATATTTTATGGCAAGACAAGAAAATTTAAACATAAAAATTTTCTCTGCCCATTTGGGCCTCTTCCTCTTTAGTGTGTATTATGCTGCATTAACCAGGTCTCCTTAGGAGATAACCTTCCTTCTTAATCTCGTACGGGGTCATGATGACCCACTACTTGCTTTGTACGGGTAGATCTGGATTGTGTAAACTGTCAATAATACATAATTTGATGTAGAAACCTTTGTCTCAAAAACTTAATACAACTGTGCTTTGACCTCTAATGGGTGGAACAGTCCTCGGTACTTTCTGAAAGACTGTCTCCCAGGTTATAAACCTCAGGTTGACATGAATGAAATTTTCCATTTCTTTCTTAGATTGAATACTGATTAATTTTTTTCATTGACATAAATAAAATTTTCCATTTCTTTCTTAGATTGAATACTGATTAATTTTTTTCATTGACATCTGCATGGCATATGCAGGATATTAGAGACACCCACCTAGAGGACACCTGGAGTCTACCCCGAATTGGCACTTGGTACCAGCATGGGCCCCACTGGCTTCTCGGTACTTCTCAGGTGTTCTAGTGAGTTCTCCTGATACCCGCATTTTAAGTGATGATCCCCCAAATTTTATTCCAGCTCCTTTTACTTAAGACTTGGAGTCTTGAGGGGTAGCAGTGCATTTCCTTGACTGGGACCTAGGGGGATTTGGGTAGGAGGCCCAGGGAAACATAGGTGGCTGGGTTTTTGTTAAATTTGGCTTAAATTGAAAAAAAAAGTTGACATATGGTCTGAACCAAACTTTTGCTAATAAGATGAGAAACTGAATTAATTCAGCTCTGAAGAATAAGAGACATCTGCTCCTTCTGGGCACAAGGTGTTCTCAGGTGGTTGAGAACCTAGTGGAAGTGTCTGAGGATCAGTCCTTGTAATACATAGCGGTCCTACAGGCAAACCCCATTAAGTAAATACTGCTCTTCCAGGGACATATAATATAAAGACCACAGCACTTTTAGACAATTGGAGGAAGAAACCAAGTCACATAAGAGAGTCACACTGGGGAATTCCCTGGCAGTCCAGTGGTTAGGACTACGTGCTTTCACTGTCAAGGGTGCGGGTTCAATCCCTGGTCGGGGAACTAAGATCCTGCAAGTCATTTGGCTCAGCCAAAAAAAAAGAGAGTCAGACTGACCCAAAAGTAACTACTTAGGGAACTGGACTCAGAAGCAGCCCACATCCACCACACTGTCCTCAGAAAGTTGTTCAGATCATATCTCATATCTGAATTAGGCTACCAGCTAGGTTTATGTATGTCTGTGGACAGACAGCCACCTATGGGGACAGACGGCCCCCTATGGGGATACCAGCTGGGTTTATGTATGTCTCAAGTACTTAGTTGGGAATTAAAGAAAATTCTGCCCTGAAATGGCCAAGATGGGGATGTCCATCTCCTGGATCCCTGCCTGCAGAGTCTACTGGAAACTAGAGTGGTAAATTTCTAAAATTAGATTAGCAGGAGAGAATATTTATAGGACTAGCTTCTAGGATTCTCTGAATTGGAAAGAATTCTAAAATTGTTAAAATTTTAGAAGCCTCTCATCTTGAACCATTGTACCTATTTTAATTGGTATGCAGAAGCCCTGAAGCCAAATCTAGCCTCTGTACCCTGACACGGAACTCAATCTCAGAGACAGAGGTTTGGTAAAGTAGAAAAGAATAGCTTTATGGCTTTGCCAGGCAAAGGGGACCACAGCGGGCTGATGCCCTCAAAACTGTGTCCCAACTTGGAGAAGGTAGTGAGAAATTTTATACTAATGGTTCCAAGAGGGTGTGATCAGCTTGGGGACACTCTTCTGATTGGTTGGTGGTGAGGTACGTGGGAGCCAGCATCTCCAACCTTCTGGTTCCAGCTGGTCTGGGGTCTAGTGCGTGTGGGCAGGGTACCATCGTTAACCATTAGGTTCTTCCACCTGGTCGGGGGTGTTTATCTGCAAAACAGCTCAAAGATATTGCTGTGTGTATCCCTTGATGGGGAACCAGGACCCTGCCCCAAGACTGCACTATTGTTTCTCTTGACTATTTGTTTCTCTCTTGTCTGGCAACCCCTCCCTTCCCTAATTAACAACTGCTTGAAGCTGCCTGTTGGAACTCAGGGAAGGTCATGGAGGCTGAATGAAGGCTATTTCCTATAATCAAAGAAATGGGGGACACAGAAAGGCTTTGTGCACAGGAGCCCCACAGGGCCCTGCTCAGTTACAGCCCCAAAAGTTTTCAAAATTCCAAAACAGTCTCATTGAAAGGCCTGTGGAAAGCTGATGCAAGATTAACGATACAAAAGGTACTTAAACTTTAATTACTTCTCCCCTCTATCCTCCTTTATTCAAGTACACATTCTAGTAATCCTCTGTCTGAATTGCCTTTCCACTCTGAAGAGACTATTTAACTAGTTACCTTTAGAAATGGGACCACCTGAAGCTGTAGGTGAGCCTCTTCAGATCAAAGATGGAACTGAGGGCCATGGTTTATTAACCCCAGGGAGGGTCCTCAAAAACTTTCGTAAATGGGGCTTCCCTGGTGGCGCAGTGGTTGAGAGTCCACCTGCCGATGCAGGGGACACGGGTTCGTGCCCTGGTCCGGGAGGATCCCACATGCCACAGAGTGGCTGGGCCCGTGAGCCATGGCCGCTGAGCCTGCGCGTCCAGAGCCTGTGCTCCGCAAGGGGAGAGGCCACAACAGTGAGAGGCCCGCGTACTGCAAAAAAAAGAAAAAAACGTGTAAATGGGTTACTGTTACCCGAAAACTGGGTTTGCCTCTTGGTGGGTGCTGAGCCAAAATACACAATCAAGCCGTAGACGGGAGAAGGAAGGATTTAATATTACTTGCAGCATGTAAGGAGAAGACCAGGGATCTTTCCGAAAGCAGTATCTGTCTGAACAGCAAAATTGGGGAAGTTTTAAGTTAAGGGTACATGCATATTCATGAAGGGGCTTGGGCCGTGACAGTGTCCAAGCTTTATTTGATTGAAGTCATGAGGGTCAGAAAAGGTCAACATCATCCTCCCTTAGCTTCCCGTTGATCTGGTGGTTGAGCTTCAGGCTTATCTTTACCATTGAAACAGAACTGGGAGTCTTTACAACTGACATGTTGTTTTTGCTATTGTTATTTCTCTTGCCTGTCAACTGAAAAAAAAAAAGCACGACCTAAAAGTTGAGAAGTATGTTTTATTCCACGGATGTCCTGAGGACTTCAAGCCCGGGAGGCAGCTTCTCGGATAGCTCTGAGGAACTGGTCCAAAGAGGTCAGGGAGGAGCCAGGATCTATAGGAGTTTCTGCAACAAAGACCAGGTAGTGGGAACATCCAAAGGTTACTGTTAGTTAAAGAAGACCAGACATCTCAAGTTAAGGGATTTAGTGCTTTTCTATGTATGGAAAGAGGCAAGAATCTGGGCTCACTGAAATCATTCCTTTGATGTGCACCTCAGCTATCTGGGGCCAGTATTCTGTTCTTTCTCATTCTGAGTCTCCTCAGGGTACACCTTTGGGGGTGGCTGCAGTGCCTGATGGCTTGATGGCAGGCATCCTGGTTCTATCCTGAGTCCCCTCAGGGCTCACCATCGGGGGTGGCTGTAATGTGATGGCTTGATGGCTGCAACATCCTTTGTTTACTCATACGGCAGGCAACATTTTTTCATTCACAGCCTGATAGCAGTCACTTGTTTCTGCATTCTTTTTGTTTCCTTAAGATCATTAGTTACTGAGACCTGTTCAAGGACAAGCATTGTGGCCAGGCTTAGATCACAGAATAGCTTAGGCCAGAAATGGCTTTCCTGTAAAGAAATCCATGCCTGGTTCTCTTTCTCCAGGGACCCCCTACCCTATCTGCTTACATTACCAAGGAGGACACTGGTCTGAGCAAACTGACCAAAGCTGATATCCAGAGCCTGATAGGAATTTTTTTTTTTTTTTTTGCCTTCTCGCTTAAAGTAAATGAGAGAAAGTAAAACATTTCAACATAGGTGAATAGATATGTCAGTCTTTTGATATCATTGAGGTGGCCGCCCTACTCTTTGAGGAATTAAAAACAGCTATCCTTGTTTTACAAATCTAATCTTTATAGGACCAGAGGTGTGGCTCCAGGACCAAAGGCCCACCTATTCTTTTACCACTCCCAAGCCCTCCCCTATTTATCTTTTTTAAAATATATATTTATTTATTTGGCTGCATTGGGTCTTAGTTGCAGCACACAGGATCTTTGTTGAGGCGTGTGGGGTCTTTTGTTGCAGCGCCCAGGCTCAGTAGTTGCAGCTTGCGGGCTCTCTAGTTGTGGCACTTGGGCTCTAGAGCACATGGGCTTAGTTGCCCCGTGGCATGTGGGATCTTAGTTCCCCAACCAGGGGTCGAACCCTTGTTCCCCGCATTGGATGGCAGATCCTTAACCTCTGGACCACCAGGGAAGTCCCTCCCCTATTTATCTTAAGAGGATTTTAAGTATTGAAAAAAAATTCTGGCCTTAAGAACTTGAATTTTTCCTCCTATGCCTTTGAGATGCAAATGTACTCTTATCTAGGCCATCTTTTTAAATGCAAATTTCAGGAAGGTAAACTCTTATAGAAAGAAAAAACAAAAGTGGGATAGGCTATTTGGAACTTGACAAGGACAAATACAGATCTTAAGTGTCTTCTCTATTAATACTAGTAAAAAGGATTTAGCCATCTAAACAGGTGACCTTGATTTGTTCCATCTGCCAGAAACCCAGTTTGAATCCAGCCTCTTGTAACTGATGGGTTTTGTATTACTGTACCTGAATCATGGCTGAAATTTTGGACTGGGAACTATGGGGTCTCTGTGTCTGTCTGTATGTTTGTATGTATCTATGCATGTGTGTTGTAGATGTATAGTATTGCCAAAATTAATTTGTAAAAGAGCTCTATTTAATTGGCTTAAAGGAATTTAAGCGCTTATATAAATACTCAGAAATATAAAAGAAGTTAACCCAAATGAATTTCAGAATCACATGATCTAGGATTAATTTTAATGAAAGAAAACAAGTTTGTTGGTTTAATTAATATAGACATGTCTTTAGAGTCATCAACGTTAAGTATATTACTTTTACTGTAACTAGGTTTACTAGAAATCAAATAAGATCTTATTCCTGTTTCAAAATTTGTAAGCAAGAAAAATAACTTGGTATGATGAAAATTTTAGGTAAATAAAATAGATGTAAATGAGATAAGAGCCTATAGGTAAACTCTTTAGAAATAATTATATTTGGGGAATGTCTATCCAAAATAGTCTCTCCAGATTTTGGTAACTCAAGACTTCAGAGTTTTTCTAAATTAAATAATGGGAATTCATTGAATATTCAGATCATTTTCAAATAAGATACTGGAACATTAGTTACTGAACACAGGCTTCCTTTTACAGAGAAACTAAAAACTTATAAATACTATTTATGGTTTCTAGAAAACATTTACTTCTTTGTTCTTCCAAACAGAAAATGTCTTAGTGTGGCACCAAACATATTCATTAATAGTCCTAAATATTCAGAGAGGGCCCCTGAAGCATCTCAGAGAGAAGAATATTAAACTAATTAGGCTTATTTGGTATGTTAAATTACATGGGAAGCACTGTCAAATGAGTGGTGATAAACCTTAGGATATATTGTATGGGTAAGTGCCATTAATATAAACATTCTAGAAATTATATGAAATTTCTAAAAGTTGAAAATGTCCTTGTAAAATGTTATCAGTCATAGTTCTAGCAATGATCTTAAATATTTGTCAGAGCAATAACCAATTTTCTTTGTCAATTGTGTTATAATCAGGTAGATAATTATTGTTTCACCTGATGCTTTTGCAAAAAAAAAAAAAGCCTTCATCTTCAAAAAGATTCATAGAAAGGACTTTTTGACAAGTACGAGTTTCTGATAACTTTCAGATCATACTGCTGAACTGGGTAAGAAACTAAAGAATTCTAATGGAAATACTGATGGCTTCATAAAACTGTTAATAGAAGATTAAGATAAAGAATTAGTCACATAGTATAGCACAGGGAATTATATTCAATATCTTGTAATAACCTATAAGGGAAGATAATCTGAAAAAATATATATAACTGAATCACTTTGCTATGCACCTGAAACTAACACAATACTGTAAATCAACTATACTTCAATGGAAAAAAAAAGAATTAGTCACATAAGACTGAGTGAACTGATTAATATGGTTATAATTCTTTGGTTATTTGTCTGAAATATGACTGGTTTTTAATCTGTGTTTTCCAGATAAGGAAATCTTTCCCCTCAAGCTAATTATGACTTCATGGCAATTTGATAAATTATATCTTTGTAAGTGAAACTGAAACATTTATCTTTTCTCTCTACCTGATCCCTCCTGAAATTGGAAACTCTTAGGTTCCCAGCAGTCTTATCAGATAAATGAGAAAGGCCACCTCCTAACAGATACAAGAATCTCAAGATATTATGGGGACCTTGAAAAGAGAGGAATTCATCCATATCCATAGATATCGCAGGTGGGATCTGTGGAAAGTCCTTGGCGTGGCTTTCCTGGCCTTCTAAAGGTTCAGTCTGAGATTCCTTATGAAAAATTCCAGCACAGACAATTTAAAAGAGTTTATGTGGTCATTAACCAGACTTATTTTGCAAACAAATTAGTCTTAATTTGGCTACATTTGGTAGAAATTAGGGTAATTTTAGACAGAGAAAAGATTATGTTTCAGTGGATATTAAATTCTAGTTTTGATGTGACCGACAGGGGATTAATATCCAAAATCTTTAATTCTATCTATCTATTTATTTATTTATTTATTGGGCTGCGACAGGTCTTAGTTGCGGCACACTGGGTCCTCGTTGCAGCGCACAGGCTTCACTCTAGTTGTGGCGTGTGGGCTCCAGAATGTGTGGGCTCTGTAGTTTGCAGCACGCGGGCTCTCTAGTTGGGGCTCGCATGCTCAGTAGTTGCGCAGTGCAGGCTTAGTTGCCCTGCGTCGTGTGGGGTCTTAGTTCCCAGACCAGGGATTGAAACTGCATCCCCTTCACTGGAACGTGGATCCTTTTTTTTTTTTTTTTTTTTTTTTTTCGGTACGCGGGCCTCTCACTGCTGTGGCCTCTCCCATTGCGGAGCACAAGCTCCAGACGCGCGCAGGCTCAGTGACCATGGCTCACAGGCCCAGTCGCTCCGCGGTATGTAGGATCTTCCCAGACCGGGGCACGAACCCGTGTCCCCTACACCGGCAGGCGGACTCTTAACCACTGCACCACCAGGGAAGCCCTGGAACGTGGATTCTTAACCACTGAACCACCAGGGTTAAATTCTAGTTTTGATGCAACCAACAAGGGGTTAGTATCCAAAATATACAAACAGCTCATACAACTCAATATCTAAAAAACCCCAAACAACCCAATCAAAAAATGGGCAGAAGACCTAAATAGGCGTTTTCCAAAGAAGACATACAGATGGCCAACAGGCACATGAAAATATGCTCAGCATTGCTAATTATTAGAGAAATGCAAACTGAAACCACAATGAGGTATTACGTCACACTGGTCAGAATGACTATCATAAAAATGTCTACAAACAATAAATGCTGAAGAGGATGTGAAGAAAAGGGAACCCTTGTATGCTATTGGTGAGGATGTATTTAAACTGGTGCAGCCACTAAGGAGAACAGTATGGAGTTTCCTTGAAAACTAATAATAGAGCTATCATATGATACAGCAGTTCCACTCCTGGGTATATATCTGGAAAAAGTGAAAATTCTAATTCAAGAAGACACATACACCCCAATGTTCATAGCAGCACTATTTACAATAGCCAGGACATGGAAGTAACCCAAGTGCCCATCAACAGATGATTGGCTTAAGAAGATGTGGTATCTATATACAATGGAATATTACTCAACCATAAAAAAGAATGAAATACTGCCATTTGCAGCAACATGGATGGACCTAGAGAATAGCATACTAATTGAAGTAAGTCAGACAGAGAAAGACAAATATTATATCACTTAAATGTAGAACCTAAAAAACAGTACAAATGAATCTATATACAAAACAGAAACAGACTCACAAACATAGAAAACAAACTTATGGTTACCAAAAGGGAGAGGGATCAGGGGAGGGATAAATTAGGAGTGTGAGATTAACAGATACCAACTACTATACATAAAATAGATAAGCATCAAGGATTTACTGTATAACACAGGGAAATACATTCAATATCTTATAATAAACTATAATGGAAAATAATCTGAAAAAATATATATATATATAACTGAATCACTCTGCTGTACACCTGAAACATAATACTGTAAATGAACTATACTTCAATAAAAAAAGAAAGCTTTACTCATTACTTTGTTACTCCTATTGTCAATTTTGATCACATCTATAGTTCTCTATATAATTAATGAACATGCACAGTGCACAGGCAAGGTAAAATTGGCAGAAGTCCTATTGGACAACTTGGAATTGACTGTTAGCCCTTGCCAGACATCTTATTAGTACAACCCCCTAAAAGGAAAGAAAGAACCAGGTTATTAAGGACCAACATCAAGGGACAAGGTGGACCCAGGGTAGGTAAGCAATCATTCTAGCATATCAAGGGACCAAATATTTGATCACCTAGTGCTTTCTATTGAAAGACTAATGATCTAAAGGAGAAAACTGATGAAATAAAATTCATATTTTATGTCAAGACAAGAAGATTTAAACATAAAACTTTTCTCTGCCCATTTGGGCCTCCTCCTTCCCCTTTAGCATGTATTGATATTATGCTGCATTAACCAGACCTCCTTAGGAGATAACACTCCTCCTTAATCTCATAAAGGGTCACAACTCCTTAAGAAATAACCTTCCTCTCAATCTTTAAGGGGCCACAATGACCCATGACCCACTACTTACTTTGTACGTGTAGCTCTGGATTGTGTAAACTGTTTGATGTATATGCTGTTTGATGTATAACCCTTTGTCTAAAAAACTTATGTAACTGTGCTTTAACCTATGACAGGGAGAACAGTCCTCAGAGCTTTCTGAAAGACTGTCTCCCAGGTTATAATCCTCAGGTTGGTTCAAATAAAATTTTCCATTTCTTTCTTAGATCAATTAATTTTTTTCATCAACAGTGTTTTGCTTTTATTTTATTTTATTTTTTAAAAATAAGTTTATTTATTTAAATATTTTTGGCTGCTTTGTGTCTTCGTTGCTGCATGCGGGCTTTCTCTAGTTGTGGCGAGCGGAGGCTACTCTTCATGGCGGTGTGCGGGCTTCTCATTGCAGTGGCTTCTCTTGCTGCGGAGCACAGGCTCTAGGTGCACGGGCTTCAGTAATTGCGACACGCGGGCTCAGTAGTTGTGGCGCACGGGCTTAGTTGTTCTGCGGCATGTGGGATCTTCCCGGACCGGGGCTTGAACCTGTGTCTCCTGCATTGGCAGGTGGATTCTTAACCACTATGCCACCAGGGAAGTCCCCAACAGTGTTTTGGTTTTAGATGTGAAAACCATTGATAGGAAATCATCTTGGTCTCTCTTGGAGCTGGCTCTAGCCGTTGCCTGGCCTGGGATTCTTACCTGTCACCACCAGCAGAATCTCAGGGTGCCTGGGAGCCACCCCTTCCAGCCCTTGTCTAGGGTGGATGCTGTGACCAAGGCCACTCCCAAGGGGCCTTTCAGGAGGGAAAGCAGTTCTCCCTCCAGCTCCATCTGTTTACCACTCCCACCCCACCACCCCTCTGTGAGGTCATGGGAAGCAGGAACTAGATCTCCTTTTTTAAAGTTGTGGTAACATACACAAAATATAAAATTAGCCATTTTATCCTTTTTTTTTTTTTGCTTAGTTTTATTTATTTCTGTATTTATTTATTTATTTATTTTTCGCTGCATTGGGTCTTCGTTGCTGCACATGGGCTTTCTCTAGTTGTGGCGAGCGGGGGCTACTCTTCGTTGTGGTGCATGGGCTTCTCATTGCGGTGGCTTCTCTTGTTGCGGAGCACAGGTTCTAGGAATGTGGGCTTCAGTAGTTGCGGCTCATGGGCTCTAGAGCGCAGGCTCAGCAGTTGTGGTGCATGGGCTTAGCTGCTCCGCGGCATGTGGGATCTTCCCAGACCAGGGCTTGAACCCGTGTCCCCTGCACTGGCAAGCAGATTCTTAACCACTGTGCCACCAGGGAAGCCCCATTTTAGCCATTTTAAAATGTACAACACAGTGACATTAATTACATTCATTATGTTGTTACCAGCACCACCATCTGTCTCCAGATCTTTTTCATCACCCCAAACAAAAACTCCATACCCATTAAACACCAACTCCCTATCCACTCACCCCACAGCCCCTGGTAACCTCTATCCTACTCTGTCTATATGAATTTGCCTATTCTATATATTTCATGTAAGTGGAACTGTACACTATCTGTTCTTTTTGTGACTGGCTTATTTCACTTAGCATAATATTTTTGAGGTTCATCCGTGTTGCAGCATGTATTAGAACTTAAATCCCTCTTATGACCAAATAATATTCCACGGTATGGATATACCACATTGGGTTTATCCATTCATTTGTTTATGAACAATTGAATTGTTTCCACATTTTGGCTATTGTGAATAATGTTGCTATGAACACTGTGTACAAGTATCTATTTGAGTCTGTAATTAATTCTTTGCGGGTATATACCTAGTTGTGGAATTGTTGGGTCATATGACATAATGGATTGAATTATGTCCCCCCAAAAAGATATGTTGAAGTCCTAACCCCCAGTACCTCAGAATGTAATTTTATTTAGAAATAGGATCTTTACGGAGATAATCAAGTTAAAATAAGGCCATTAATGTGGGACTTTATCCAATCTGAACACAGGGATGGACATGCACAGAGGGGAGACAAGGTGAAGACACAGGGAAAAGATGACCATTGAGAAGCTCAGGAGAGAGGCCTGGAGCACATGCTCCCTCATAGCCCTCAGACAAGACCAACCCTGCCCACACCATGATCTTGGAATTCCAGCCTCCAGAACCAGGAGACAATACATTTCTGTTGTCTAACCTACCCAGTTTGTGGTACTTTGTTATGACAGCCCTAAGAAACGAACACATGTGGTAATTCTCATTGTTATCTTTTTTTTTTTTTTTTTTTTTTTTGCAGTATGCGGGCCTCTCACTGCTGTGGCCTCTCCCATTGCGGAGCACAGGCTCTGGACGCGCAGGCTCAGCGGCCACGGCTCACGGGCCCAGATGCTCCGCGGCATGTGGGATCTTCCCGGACCGGGGCATGAACCCGTGTCCCCTGCATTGGCAGGCGGACTCTCAACCACTGTGCCACCAGGGAGACCCTCATTGTTATCTTGATTTACATTTCACTAAGGACTAATGACGCTGAGCATCTTTTCACCTGCTTATTGGCCATTTGTATATCCTCTCTTATTTAGTTATTTATTTTTTTATTTGGCAGTGCCATGTGGCTTGTGGGATCTCAGTTCCCCAACCAGGGATTGAACCTATGCCATGGCAGTGAAAGCCTGGAATCCTCTCCATTAGCTCACCAGGGAACTCCCTTCTCTTTTTCATTTTTATTTTTT
Organism: Mesoplodon bidens; assembly: GCF_964165515.1. Lineage (NCBI taxonomy): Eukaryota > Metazoa > Chordata > Mammalia > Artiodactyla > Ziphiidae > Mesoplodon > Mesoplodon bidens. Next base: position 9,493,495 of record NC_138161.1, on the reverse strand, counting down.
TAAAAATTAAAAAAAAAATTATTTGTTTATTTGGCTGCACCGGGTCTTAGTTGCAGCAAGCGGGATATTTAGTTGCGGCATGCGGGATCTAGTTCCCTGACCAGGGATTGAACCTGTGCCCTCTGCATTGGGAGTGTGGAGTCTTAACCACTGGACCACCAGGGAAACCCATCTTTTTCATTTTTAAATCTCCAGTGCATAGCACAGTGTCTGATATGCTCAATAAATATATATTGATTTATGAACGGATGGAAATTCCTGGTCTTGAACTTCCCAGCTGCCTTTGTTAAGTGTATGTGGGGAAGGTTACAGAAGCAGCATCCAGTGGCTTCTCAGTGTGCATAGAATAGACAGAATCCTTGCACAGCCTGTGCGCTTGGCTCCCACACTCCTCTCTGACTTGTTTCTTATCGTTTCCTTCTTCCTTATCATCAGGGTGACCGTGAAATAGATTGTCCAAACCAGGGCACTTTGGGCAGATACACTGGGATAACAGGTGTGACCTGGGATGGTCCCAGCGCACCAGGATGTGAGGTCAGCCTGGTCATCACACTTCGCCTCTGCCCCTGAACCCCCAGCTCTTTCCCTGCGCAGGGCCTTTGCACACACCCTGTCCTGTGCCTGGAGGCCCCTTCCCTGCTCTCCTCCCACCTGGCTCTTTGCTGGCCCTCAGGTCTTGGCTTCAACCACTTCTGCTGGAGAGGTCCCTGCTGACCTCTTTCTGGCTGAGACCTACCTGTCATTCTCTCACGACTTCATGCTCATTTTCTTCACAGCATTGATCACAGTGTATGATTATAAATTCATTTCTTGTATGCTTTTTGTCTGCTTACTCTAGAATGTCAGCATTTCCCTTTTATTTGGAAAAAAAATAGAAACAACGTGTTGTATGGTGCCCGACAAAAGCTAGACAATGAATAAATAGCTGTTGAATGAATGAATGATCCATTAAGATAAGAAAGGCATTGTGGTGTGACTCTATAAAAGACAGCTGAGAAATTATAAAAACATGGCTGAAAGAGCCAGGTTCTGTGAAAAGTGAACTCACAAGCTGGAAAACATTAAACCAATGAGGAACACTCGTCTCTCAACCTGCTCTTTAGCCAGAGGATTTTCTGGAATCATTGTAAACACTGATCATTTCTATCTAAAAGCTATTACGAAAATGGTCTCTTTTTTTTAAATTTTATTTTTCATTTTTGGCTGCATGGAGTCTTAGTTGCACCACGCAGGCTCTTCCTTGTGGCCGACGGGCTTCTCTCTAGTTGGAGCTCACGTACTCAGTAGTTGCGGCGCTTGGACTTAGTTGCCCCGTGGCATGTGGGATCTTAGTTCCTGGACCAGGGATCGAACCCACGTCCCCTGCATTGGAAGGCGGATTCCTAACCACTGGACCACCGGGGAAGTCCTGAAAATGGCCTCTTTATTGTAGCCACTCACTCATCCGCCCGCCTATCCACCTACCATGACCCAGCCATCATGCCCACCAATCCGTCCATCCATCTGTGCACCATCTACCTGCTGTATAACCATCCCCTCTCCCCCACCTATTCGTCTACCTCTCACCTTGCATCATCCGTTCCCTTACTACCAACCTACCCAGGTTCCCTTTCCTGGTGCTTGGGTCAAGTGGCCCATATTGGCTCTGAACAAACTACTCCAGCGGGAGCAGTAGTTTGCTTAGGTCAGTTCCCATTCAAGGCATCCTAAGAGGAAGGTTACCTGCATTCAAAAAAATGAGGAGGCTTCTGAGGTTTCCCTCCAGACCTCGCCGACTTGGGGATGTGGGCAGCCTGAGGCCCAGCTGCAGGTCTGGTTATTCCAAAGGTCAGCCTACAGATCTGTCTGTCTGGATCCGGTGATTCTGTGCTTGACAATCTCCCACCCACAGAGAGAGATGCAGAGCCCCTTAATGGGCCCTTGGAGCTGCTCCCTGCACCCCACCACTCTTACTTGTCTCCTTGACCCCCAGGATGAAATAAGTGTTTGCAGCCATAGAACGAAGAGAGTTGGCTGGGACTGCAGAGTTGCTCAGTCGGCGCCCTCAGTTACAGAGGAGGAAACCCGAGCCCCAGCATCTCAACTGAGCCAGGAGCTACTGTTAACAGCATCCAGCCGGAAGCTCGGTGTGGGGTGGGGGGCGCCTCAGAGGGGACACGATTCTGCTACCTGTGGGGCTTCTCTTTCCTTTACATGACACCCAGACTAGAGACAGCACCTGCATACGTGCCCTGCCCGCTGGGAGCAAAGAGGGTTATTTTCTTCATGCCTTAAACACAAGGAAGACAACTGTTGAATAAGTCAATTGATGCCATCTGGGGTTTTAATTTGCACTGGCTTATCCTTAGATAGCCCCTTCTGGAAGGGTCCAGATCAAATGGAAGCCAAAGTCCTAGTTCAGGAGAGAGAGGTTTCCAAGAATTAGCCAGGTGGTGGAAGGGTGCAACAAGTCCCAGTCACTGGCAGTTGTAACGGGGGCTCTATCTCTCCCCAGGCTCTTGGCGTATCACTAGCACCTTCTAGGCTGTCCTGCTGAGACTTGCGTCTGCATCGAAGCATCCTGCAGAGGGCTGGGGCTGCTGAATGTTATTCCTCTTGCCAGACAAACTCAGGCTGTTTCCCAAATTCAAAAGCATACCCTCAAAAGAGAGATTGCTTTATCGATTCTCTGGTAAGTACATTTCCTGCCCCGCGGCCAACATGTCCCCCATATCCTGCTATGAATTCAACCCTTTCACACTTATTTATTTAGTCCATTTAGAAAAAAAATGTACCTTTAGAGATTAAAAAGTGGGGTAGAGAGAGGAAATTACTGTGGAAATGCAAAAAACTAAAAGGCAGTGACCGGTATGTGTTAAAAGTCAATAAAATGCCTAGTTGAAAGGTCCGTTTTTTTGTTCCTTTGTAACAAGTCCAAGGGATTGATTCCCTTCTCGGTGGTGCTAATGCTCAGCGGAAAAAGTGTTTTTCCAAGTTGGCCCCATTTGCAATGACATTCTGAAACACAGCGACAGCCGTCTCACCAGGTGCCTGGCTGTGCATATTTACGAGCTTCATAACCAGTTACAGTGGTGGTTTCTCCTGTGTATGTCTGTTATTGGATCCCCGTTTTCCAACCTGGGGATCAGAGATGGTGTCAACTGTTAGATGGTCAGACAGCTCTCAGATTTATGAATTTTCTTTTGTTCCTTTAAAAAAAATCACTCTGCAGCAGAAAAACATTCAGGAAGATTAAGGGAACAGGAGAGGATCCTATGGTTTGCTGAGCCTTGGGGACATTGATAAGTCTGTTTGCAGCTAATTTCCAATTTTTTGTTTGCTTGTTTGTTTGTTTTCTGACCAGGGATTGAACCTAGGCCCCCTGTAGTGGAAATGCGGCGTCTGAACCACTGGACTGCCAGGGAATTCCCTAATTTCCAATTTAGGTGGCGAGGGAAGCCAGACCTGGAGTGTAGGCCACAAGGATTTAAACATAAAAATCAAGTACTTCATGTATGCTGCCTTGTGGTCATAAAGTGGCTGCATAGCTCCAGTGTCACATCTGTGTTCCAGGCATTGACAAAAAGCTGCTAAAATGACTTCCTGGAAGCCTTAGCAACTCCGCTTATATTTAATTGGCCCAAATCTAGATATAAGGGAGACTAGGAAATATAAATGTGTTTATCTGAGTACACTGCTACCCCCAAAGAAAACTGGAGTTCTGTTAGTAAGAAAAAACAGTAGAACGGATAAGAGGTCCACAGCTAGTAGCATTTTCCCAGTGTCTTACTGCCTAATTGTTGTACAAAGATGGAAACAAGAATGACACTAAGTTCTAGGACCGAGAGGCCAACGATACCAGGGGCTGAGATAGGGGGACCTTGGGGTTTGGGAGGAAACGTTGGTTTCTCTTTCAGCCGTGTTGCTGGAGATACTAGGGGACTTGTGAGTAGAGAAATGGAGGACGCGTGGAATAGTCATACCCGGTGCTCTGGAGAGATACAGATTTAAGAAAGAGCAGCATACGAATGAAATTTTAAAATCATGGACTGAATGATATCACCAGTCAAGGAGGAGAAAAAAGGTCAAGGACAGAGATCTGGGTCTGGGAGGGAAGAAGAGCAGAGACACTGCAGGAGGGAAAGAGATGAGCGGGAGGAGGACCAGGGGACCACGTGTCCTCGGGCCTGAGGAAGAGGCTTCCAGGAGGAGGGGGTGGTCCGCGTGTCACATGGCTGCCGAGAGGTAAGATGACCAGTGGTTCTGGCAAAGTAGAGGCCATTTGCGACCCTGGGAAGAGGTTTTATTACGTGCCTAGTGGACTTAGCATATTTCCTTAATCATTCCCCCAGTCATGCACCCCTGAGTCGTTTTTTCACTTTTTTCCTTTTCTTCCTTTTTTTTTTTTTGCGGTACGCGGGCCTCTCACTGCCGTGGCCTCTCCCGTTGCGGAGCACAGGCTCCGGACGTGCAGGCTCAGCGGCCATGGCTCACGGGCCCAGCCGCTCTGCGGCATGTGGGATCTTCCCAGACCGGGGCACGAACCCGTGTCCCCTGTATCGGCAGGCGGACTCTCAACCACTGCACCACCAGGGAAGCCCCCTCCTTTTCTTTTTTGCTAATGAAGACAATGCTACAAGGTATATCTTGTGTAACTATTTTTGCTACCATGTGAAAGTATTCCTTTTGGATAAGGCCTAGAAACCACTGAGTCAAAAGATATGCATATGTCAAGGTGTAATCTGTATTGTCAAATGTCTACTAAATGATTATACTGATTTACACTCCCACCAACAGTGTATGTGTCAGTTTAACATAAAGTGAAATCTTTGGTAAGCTGGTAGTTGAAAAATATCTTGTTTTCATTTGGAATCTCCATTAATTCCTTTTTTTTTAAATTGGTCATTTGTATGCCTATCTTTTCCCCATTTTTCTTTTCAGTTTTTTTCTTATCAATTTATCAGAGCTCCTTTATATATGTATTACAATTTTTTTCTAGTTTGTTTTGAGTTTTTAAGTGTTATTTTTGGTAACTTTAAATTCTACATTGTATATAGTTAAATTTCTTGTTTTTTTCCTTTCTGCTTAGAAAGGCCTTTGTCACCCCAAGACTATAAAAATATTCACTCCTTTTCTTCTAGGTTTTGTAGTTTCTTTAAGAGTGAATCTTTGAGCTCTATGAGACTTATTTTATTTCGGTGTCAGAAGTGAGGTTGAAAGTCAGGCTTCATTTTCCAAATAGCTGGCCAGCCACTTCAACACCTTTTCCTGAGTAATTTACTTTTCCCCAATTAATCTGAAGTCACGTTTTTTTTCTTGGCCGCGCCTTGGGGTATGTGGGATTTAGCTCCCTGACCTGGGATCGAACCTGCCCGCCCCCCCGCCCCCCCCGCCCCCCCCGCCCCACCCCCCCCGTATTGGAAGCACGGAGTCTTAACCACTGGACTGCCAGGGAAGTCCCTGAAGTCACTTTTATTATTTAATACATTTCCATATGTTGATGAATCTCTTTCTCTATTCTCTTTTGTCCTATAAATCTATCCATGAATTTGTCTACTGTGGAGCCAGTTACTGTTTTAATAATTGCAGTTTTATGTATCAGTTAGGGTGTGTTTCTGTTGCCAGTAATGGAAAAATCCACCTCAAACTGATTTCCGCATGTTGATTTTGTATCCTGCAACTTTACTGAAATCATCGATTAGTTCCAACAGTTTTTTAAAATTTAATTAAATAAATTTTTTTTATACAGCAGGTTCTTATTATTTATCTATTTTATATATATTAGTGTATACATGTCAATCCCAGTCTCCCAATTCATCACACCACCCCTGCTCCTGCGCTTTCCCCCCTTGGTGTCCATACGTTTGTCCTCTACATTGTTTCAACAGTTTTTTTCACTGAGTCTTGGGATTTCTATATACAGAATCATACCATCTGCAAATACCAGTTTTACTTCTTCCTTCCCAATTTGGATGGCTTTTTTTTTCTTTGTCTTGCCTAACTAATCTAGCTAGGACTTCCAACACTGTATCAAATAAGAGTGCTGAGACCAAAAGAGCAGAGAGATTAAACCAGAAATCAAAAACCTTCCAACACAGAGAACCTCAGGACCAGACGGCTTCACGGGCACATTCTACCAAACGTCAAACAAGAATTAACGCCGATCCTTCTCAAACTCTTCCACAAAAGTGAGGAGGGAATACCTCCAAACTCATTCCTCGAGGCCAACATTACCCTGATACCAAAGCCAGATAAGGACATCACAAGAAAAAAAAGCTATAGACCAATATCCCTGATGAATATCGAGGCCAAAATTATCAACAAAATAGTAGCAAACCGAATTCAAGAACATCGTAGAAAGGATTATACAACATGACCCAATGGAATTCATCCCTGGGATGCAACATATGCAAATCAACAAACGTAATACATCACATTAATAAAATGAAAGATAAAAATCTCATGATCATCTCAGTAGATGCAGAAAAAGCATTTGATAAAATACAACACACTTTCCTATAAAAACCCTCAACAGATTGGGTATAGAAGGAATGTACATTAACATAATAAAGGCCATATACAACAAACCCACAGGAACATTTACTCAATGGAGAAAAATGGAAAGCTTTTCTCTATGATTAGGAACGAGGCAAGGACACCCCCTCTTACGTTTCTCCTTTGAAAGCTGACTGTGCATTGGGTTCTGTGACCAGCAGCGAAGAGGAGGCTGCTAGGCTAGAGGGGGCCGAACTTGCACCTTCCTTTGCTTGATGTCCTGTTGGCATCGCCTAGCAGGGCCCTCACCCTCACACGGTGGTTGGTGCCAGTCTGTACTCCCTGGTCCAGCCCCCTCTCCTTAGAGGTCCCAGAGTAACAGCTCAGACCCCAAAGTTCTGGGCCCCAGCTCTGCAGACCTGTCCTCTGAGCTTCCAAACCTCTCAGCTCTTCCCGTGCTTCCCAGCCCTACAGGAGACAGCTGCTTCCTGCAATTACTTTCTCTGTATTCATTCAGTGTCCCCATATTGATTTCCCGTGGCTGCTATAACAAATCATCACAAACATAGTGGCTTAAAACAAAGTTATTACCTTACAGCTCTGGAGGTTAGGAGTCCAGTGTTGCTCTCCCTGGGCTGAAACCAAGGTGTAGGCAGAGCTGGTTCCTCCCGGAGGCTCTAGGGGAGGAGAATCCATTTCCTTGCCTTTTCCAGCTTCCAGGGGCTGCCTGCATTCCTGGGCTCAGGGCCCCTTGTCCATCTTCAAAGCCAGCAGCAGCACTGGGCTAAGTCTGTCTCACGCCGCCAGCTCTCTGGTGGTGCCTCTTCTGCGCCCTCCCCTTCCCCCTCCGCGCCCACTTATAAAGACCCTGGTGAATTCATTGGGCCCACCTGGATAACCCAGGCTACTCTCCCTACTTTGGGTCAGCTGATTAACAACCTTAACTCCACCTGCAACCCCAGTTCCCCCTTGCCTTGTAACCCTCCACGTTTACAGGTTCTGGGTATTACCAAGTGGACATCTCTGGGGGGAATTTCTTTTGCTTACCACAGTTCCCTTTTCACGTTTTCCATTCTCTAATACCTGTTTAACTAATTCCTTATATTAACTACTCTCTTATAATAACTGGTGCAGTTTCTGTATTCTCAACTAGATCCAGCCTGATCTTAATACAATGGTTATTGCTTGTTATATGAAAGTTTTTTTTTTTTTTTTTTTTTTGTGCTGGCCTCTCACTGTTGTGGCCTCTCCCGTTGCGAAGCACAGGCTCCGGACGCGCAGGCTCAGCGGCCATGGCTCACGGGCCCAGCTGCTCCACGGCATGTGGGATCTTCCCAGACCGGGGCACGAACCCGTGTCCCCTGCATCGGCAGGCGGACTCTCAACCACTGCGCCACCAGGGAAGCCCGAAAGTTTTAAATCTATCCCTATCTATCTACCTACCTATCATCTATCTATTTGTTCTTTTTTTAAAAAAATAAATTTATTTTATTTTTGGCTGCATTGGGTCTTCGTTCCTGCATGCGGGCTTTCTCTGTTGCGGTGGCTTCTCTTGTTGTGGAGCACAGGCTCTAGGCGCACAGGCTTCAGTAGTTGTGGCACATGGGCTCAGTAGTTGTGGTGCACAGGCTGAGTTGCTCCGCGGCTTGTGGGATCTTCTTGGACCAGGGATCAAACCTGTGTTCCCTGCATTGGCAGGCGGATTCTTAACCACTGTTCCACCAGGGAAGTCATATTTATTTGTTCTTTAACCAGCCATCTTACTGAAATAGATTTTCTAGGCTTTCAACCATATTATCAGGAAATAAATATAACTTTCCCTCCATTTTCAATCATTTATTTCTCTTCTTGACTCCCTAGATCAGTAGTATAGTTCAACACTTTCGGAACAATGTTCAACACCAGAGGCAGGTCCCCTTGTTTTATACCTAAAAATGTGCTTTTTTTTCTGACTTCTTCTTCTTCTGCAATTAGAAAAGGCTGTGGAAAGGGGTGGGAGGGATAAATTAGGAGTTTGGGATTAACAGATACTACTACTACATATAAAATAAACAACAACATCCTTTTGTACAGCACAGGGAACTATATTCAACATCTTGTAATAACCTATAATGGAAAAGAATTTAAAAAAAGTGTATACATATATATATCGGAATCATTTTTCTGTACACTTCAAACTAACACAACATTGTAAACCAACTACACTTCAATAAAAAAAAATAACTACACTGAAAGAAAAGAAAAGGCTGTGAAAGTCTATCAAATGTCTTAATGGCTCTTCTTGTGATGGTCATATTTTACTTTTTCTTCTTTGACCTACTGAGGTCTCTGAGATCCACTTAGAATAAATGCATTTTATTTATGGTGTATATTTATCTTTATGGAATCTGTTTGCTAATATTTTATTAAGCATCTGTATCAATATTTATAACTGAGATACTGAGCTTGGCCTGGTGTGTACGTGTGTGTGTGTCTGTGTGAAATTTTTCACTGGCTTTGCTATCAGTGTTTGTATTAGTCAGGGTTCAGCCAGCAAAACAGAAACCATACTAGGTGTGTCAAGTAGAGGGATTTAATACGGGGTGTTGTTACACAGGTACTGATGGGCTGAAAGAAACAAAGAGGGTTCATCATGGTAAATCCAGAGTTCAGGGGGCAGCTTCCACCCCTAGGGCTGGAGGTGAAAGGGCACACGAGGGGCCCCCTTGGAGCCTGAGATTAGACCTCTGAGGAGGGGCACTACCTGGCTGCCGTGTCACTCTGAGGAGGTGCTTGTACAGGGTGAGCCAAGGGACCTGGAGTCAGAACCACGGGCAGCTACGACGCTCACCTCCCTCTAGCGCCTCCTGCTGGAGTCTGAAGGGCAAGTTCTCAGGCCCTCTATCTAGCCGACCACAGAAAGGTAGCTTTAGACCTGAGAAATGGTAGGTGAATGATTAGCACCTGAGAGAGTCTGGAGGCTTTCTCTCTTTCTCCATGCCCTTGAAAAGTTTTTTTAAAGTAATGAATAATTTGAATTGTTCCTCTTTATTAATGTTAAGGGACATAAAATTTACATCCTTTTCTTTTTCCTCTGTGCCTAGTCTCTAGTAGATGTTCAGTAACTATTTGTGAAATGAGTGCTTCCTATTTTTGGCTCACTGGCTGTGTTCTCACCATCGCCCTGACCTCTCTACTGAGTGGCCCACATCAGCATTTGACGGCTGGTCACTTTCCCTGGGTCTGTCTTTCACTGACATGTATCTGAATCTCTGGCTAGTCCTCCTTAATTTCTTTCTTGGGCTATTTTTCTTCCATCCACCCTTCTGGGTTGATGTTTCCCTTCCCTTTTTCCTCTGTGCATTTCTCAGTGGTGAGATAGTAGGTCACCTACCTAAGGCGTCACCTATGGCTTGTAGGCTCACATCTCCCAAGCTCTGTCTCTGGCTCCTATGGGTCTTCTGAGATCAGAACCTATAGCTGAGAAAGCATTTCCAAATTCAAACATGCTGGTGAGTTTCAACAGAAACTCTACCTCTCTTTGTCCTCCACACACACGATTTACTTTGGTGGAAGGTACCACCATCCATTCATGCCTTTGAAGAGTTTAAATAGCCTCAAAACTGCCTGTTATTTCAGAGTTTGAAAGAATTGCCATCAAACCATCTGAGCCTGAGGCTTTTGTGGGGGAACAGTTCATTGACAGCTTTTACAGTTTTTACCCAAATTACCGAGTTAGCCTTCCCCTCTTTTCTTCAGTCCAATTTCAGTAAGATGTTCTTTCCCAGAAGACCATTAACTGGCAAGAGTTGCTAAAAGTATTGTTTTCTAATTGCTTCCCTTACTTGATCCCGATTTTATGTATTTGTGCTCTCCCATCCCTGTCTTTTTTAAAAAAAGTGATCAAGCTAGTTTGTGGTCTTTTTACTTTGCTTTTCAAAAACCCTAAATCTTGAATTCATTATCAACTCTTCTGTTTTTTTCCCCTTATGTTTTCATTAAGTTTTGTATTAATTTTTCTAGTCCCTCCCCCACCCAAATGCTCGATTCATTTTTGCATGAAGTGTTTAAGGATATGATTATTACTTTGCCTTCAACTTTGACCCTATCCCCTGGGGTTTGATATATAATATCCTCATTATTGTAATTTCCTAGATAGTCTGCAGTTCTAGTTTGATTTCCTTTTTGAAACAAGGAAAAACAGACTTTTTTTTTTAACATTTCCAATAGCTTGGGTATTAATATTTTTTTTTACTTCAACTTTATTATTTTTAGTTTTATTATAGCTTTAGAATGTGGTTCCTATTTCACTTCTTGGAAATTATTGAGGTTTTCTTTGTGATCTAATAGATTGTAAAATTGTATAAGTTTGCTATTGTTTTTGAAAAGACAATGTGCTATATTTTCTCTTTTGTTTCAGGACAAAGAATTAGACATGCATGTATAAGATCAACCTTGTTCATCCTATTATTCAGACCATTTATATCTGGTTTTTGGGGGTTTTTTTGGTTTTTTTGTTTTATTTTGTTTGGTCTTACTTGATGATAGTGAGTTAAAATATCTTGCCATTAACGTGTTTCTGCCAGTTTTTTCCAGTTCATGAGAAAGATCTTTTCATTGTGGATTATAAAATTCATCATGATGAAGTGACCCTTATGTATAACTTAGTGAGTTTTCCTTGAATTCAAATTTCTTTGGTTTTAATATTATACACCTTCCCTTGCTTTCTTTTTGTCATCATTTTACTCACCATTTACCTATCATTTTGTTTGTAATTTTATTTTCAGCTTCTCTAAGTCATTTTGGGTTTTTTTGTTGTTTGTTTTTGTTTTTGGGGTTTTTTTTTTGCGGTATGTGGGCCTCTCACTGTTGTGGCCTCTCCCGTTGCGGAGCACAGGCTCCGAATGTGCAGGCTCAGCGGCCATGGCTCACGGGCCCAGCCACTCCGCGGCATGTGGGATCTTCCCGGACCGGGGCACAAACCCGTGTCCCCTGCATCGGCAGGCGGACTCTCAACCACTGCTCCACCAGGGAAGCCCCAGTCATTTTGTTTTAATACATGGGCATATACTTAGATTTTTAAAATATTTATTTATTTATTTTTGGCTGCATTGGGTCTTTGTTGCTGTGCACAGGCTTTCTCTAGTTGTGACGAGCGGGGGCTACTCTTTGGGGTGGTGCGCGGGCTTCTCATTGCAATGGCTTCTCTTGTTGCAGAGCACGAGCTCTAGGCACGCGGGCTTCAGGAGTTGTGGCATGTGGGCTCCAGTAGTTGTGGCACGCAGGCTCAGTAGTTGTGGCTTGTGGGCTCAGTAGTTGTGGCTCACAGGTTCTAGAGCGCAGGCTCAGTAGTTGTGCCACACAGGCTTAGTTGCTCTGCAGCATGTGGGATCTTCCCGGACCAGGGCTCAAACCTGTGTCCCCTGCATTGGCAGGCAGATTCTTAACAACTGTGCCACCAGGGAAGTCCGGATTTTTTCAAATCCAATATGAGAATTCTCACCTTTTAGTAAGGTTATCTGTTTATATTATAAATGATTACGTTTAACTGAAAACATATATGAGTGTATTTTTAATATTTCCTTTCTACTTTTTCTGTTTCTAAACATTTGCTATGTTAACTTTTTTTCTCCTTTGAATTTATCAGGCATATAGTCTGTTTGGGTTCCAGTATTTACCTTTATAACTTTAAATAACTTTAAAGTTATAAAGTAGACTTAAGCCTATTTTTCACAATATATCAATTTCAGTAACACAATCATCCCTCTTTATTTTCTCATATGAAAGATGAGAAAATTAGCACTTTTGGACGACCTATTCTCTTCTTCCCCAATTTTATTTGCTTGTTCTGGAGTTATTGTCCTACTTTATACCATTGTCAATTAAAAGTAATTAGTTTCCTCTTTTTCAGGAATTAGAATTCTTGTAATTAGAATGTCTGTCTTATTTAGATGTAATTTATATTTAATAGATTCAATACTCAAAGCTGATATTTCATCCTATGACTTCCCCACTTCTGAGTTATTTATTTTTATTTTAGCTCTCAGATTACAGTTTCAAGTAAATTTTTTTGCAATTTATTGACGTATAATTGAAGTACACCAAACTGCACATATATAAAGTATACAAGATCAGTCTATGTACACACACACATGCACACACACACTTCTGTGAACCTACCACTGTGATCAAGATGACAACCCTTTCCATCTGAAAAAAAGCAATGCTCAATATGGAGGACTGACAACCCAAATATCCAATATACAGTTAATTTTGTAGACCTAAAAAATATAGTAGAACAAAATGAGTAGATAAAAAACTAAAAGGTATAATAAAACCCAGAATTTTCTGAAATGAAGGAAAACATACATTTGTACGTCAATAGAGTCCTTCATTATTTAGGACAAAAATAATAAAGAACTGTAAAGCCTCAGTGAAATTATTGAAAGGGTAAGGTTAAAGGAAATATGGCAAAAATAAAGTTATATACTAAAAGAAAATTAGTCTAACTTCAGATTTCTCCTTAGCAATTTTAAATGAAAGAAGAAACTGGAGCATTGTCTAATGAGTGTTTTGTTTGAGGGGTTGTGTATGACCCAATTTTCCATACCCAGTCAAGTTATCATTGCTATGACAAGGCAACAGAAATATGTTATCAAATGGTCAAGAATTCATGAACTATGTCACTTATATAGTCTTCTCTAAAATATACTTGACTGAAGCTAACATCATATCAAATGGTGAAAGACAGCTGATTTCTCTGAGATTGGGAATAAAGCAAGGATTCTCACTTTCAACAATTCTATTCAACATTGTTCTGGAGGTTACACACATTGCAATAAAGCAAGAAAAGGACATGAAGGCATAATGATAAGAAGTGACAAAGTATAATTATCCCTGTTTGTATTTTCATATAACATTGTATATGTATATGTATAACAGTATACAATGTATATGTATACCATATAACAATACATATACAATGTGTATGTATAACATACAACACTGTATAAATTTAAGGTGTACAACATGTTGATTTGATTTGATACATTTATATATTGCAATATGATTACCACCATAGCTCTAGCTAACACCTCTATCATATCACAGAATTATATTTTGTGTGTGTGTGGTGAGAACGTTAAGATCTGTCTAGAGTTTTCTATAAAGGGAACCATATAGTAGTTACTTGGGGATGAGGGTGGAGAGAGGGATAGATTGCAAAGAGGCATGACTAAATTTTTGGAGATGTTTATTATCTTGATTGTTCAAAAATAATATTGGTGGAATTTCTCTTTCCTGTGTTCCTGAGCACTATTTGAACCTTCCCCTTAGCATTTATTTTGGAATGTGAGATGCTAATAATTTCTATTCTCTGTTTAGATCTTCAGCTGCTTGAGGATTTGGAAGGAAGACCAAGGTTATGTACAGCTGCATTCTGGAAACTCTGGCCCTGTGGTTTCTCTCTGAACTTGTTGACTCTACTGGAAACTGGGTTGATGTCTTATCTTGCTCTGTGCATGTGGGGTTACCCTTGGATTTCAGTTTGCCCTTCTGCATTGGTTTGAGCAGTTGAGTTGGAGTGATGCCTTGTAGGCTGGTTTGTAAGATTTTTCTTCTGTCTATTAGCACTTATTTTATCCAACAGTTGCCACTTGTCTGCAGCTTCCAGATCTTCCTAGTGAGGAAAGGACGGCATCTGTGAGGAGTTGACATTTGAGAAGGAGCATGAATGAAGGAAAGGAATAAGCCATTTGAAGATTTAGGGAGAGAGCATTCCAGGTAGAAGAAACAGCAGATAAAGAAGTCCAGAGCTGTGAAAAAGCTTGATGCTGCTTTAGTTGAGAGCCTTTTCTTTAAGCCTTGATGCTGATCTGCAATGGTAGAACATTCTAAGCAGTCACTCCCTGTTCTTCTCCCCCACAATCCCTGGGAACCTCCAATCTGAATGGGCTGGTCCAGCAGGGAACACACAGAGCACATGTGGTCTATCTACACAATGGAATATTATTTGGCCATAAAAAGGAATGAAGTTCTGATACATGCCCAATGTGGATGAATCTTGAAGACATCATGCAATTTCATATAAATGCAATCATACGATATGTGACCTTTTGTGTCTGGCTTCTCTTACTTAGCATGTTTTCTTTGAGGTTCAACCACATTGAAGCGTGTATTCCTACCTTATTCCTTTTTGTGTCTGAGTAATACTCCACTGTACAAACATACCATATTTTGTTTATCTATTCATCTGTTAATGGACATTTGGATTGTTTCCACATTTTGGCCACTGTGAGTAATGCTGCTATGAACATTCATGTACAAAGATTTGTTTATCTGTTTTCTTTTCTTTCTTTTTTTTTTTTGAGTATCTATTTTCAGTTATTTTGGGTATATACCTAGGAGTGAAATTGCTGGGTCATTATTACATTTTAATTAGAAGGATTCTCCTTCCCTTCAAAATGTGTTGGTTACAATTTTCTGTGGCTTCCTGTAGGATTCCCATCCATCATTTCACACTTTCTCAATTATCCAGTCTCACCTACTTGAAATGCTCTCATAGAACCCATGGACCCTAAGGTGTGTGCTGGTAGAGTTTCTTAATCCTATAAGACCTGAGCCCTCATACACTGCTTTGGCTTTGCAGTGTCGTATTTCAGGAGTGGAAAAAGTAGATGGCTGAAATGGAAAAAGCACATAAAAGAGGAAGATTGCTATGCCAATGTGGCCTAGCCAACATGGAAGAGCAGACAAGAGACTGAATTTAACTCAAGCTCCAAAGACAGCTTCTGGGCTGAGGCCTCTCCCAAGACTGTTCTTAATTTGGGTAGGCTGCCAAGTGGTGTAGGACCCAAGTAACTCTTGGTGCCCTTTTCCCTCCACCCTCAGGTACTTGAAGTTGCTGAGGTAGCAGTCATTTACATGGTAGTATGAATCAGTGCTGGTTTGCTGACTTTCCAGGGAGGGACTCATGCCTCCTGCCTTCCCTGCTCCCCTCCAATTAAAACACAGACATATTTTCAGCCTAGGGCTGTACCAGGTCTCACACACATGACAGTGAATGAGATGGGCAAAATCTCTGCCCTGAAGGACCTGGAATCTAACAGAGGAGTCAGGAAAAAATGCATGTGCAAATTAAGAAAACAATCACACATTCTGAGGAGGCCTATGAGAGGAGTTCACAGTGTGCTGAGACAGAGACTAACAAGGATATAGGGCTGCTTTGGATGAGAAGGAGCCAGTTATTCTTTCTATATGATCTGGATTGTTTTTTCTCTCTGGGAATTTTTTTTAAGGTCTTTGCTTCTTTTACTTTGATGTTCTGAAATTTCATGGGGATGTATCTCATTTAATAGTGTAAATTTTCATTTATTCCTTCTATGTGACACTTGTTAAGCCTTTTCAAATTTGGAAATTCATGTCTCCCTTCAGTTCCGGGAAATTTTTTTCATCATTTTTTCCCACTCATCCATTTTCTTTATTGCTTTCAGGAACTCTTATTTGTCAGATGTTTGACCTCCTACAATGATGTTTTGTGTCTTTCATATGTTTTATAAAATGTTTTCTAGTTCATGGTGCCCTTTTATTTGTATTTTAATCTTTGCTATGCTCTGGAACATTTTCTCTACTATACATTCAAATCCCTCTACTTAAATGTTAAAAATGTAATATTAGAAAAATTTTAACTTGAGAGTCTTTTCCATTTCCTCATCTTTCTCATGGCATTCTGTTGTGATGGATGAAACAAGACCCTGAATTCTCTGAGAATAGAGAATACAGATTTTAAAACCTTCTCTTCTCTTCCCTGAACTATCAGTTTCCTCCAGTGTCAGTTTTTTCTCCTTGTTTATCTTTTCTCTCTCTTTCATGCTGCAGGCTTTCCTCAAATGTCTGGTGCTTCTCTGAAGTGTAAGGCAAAACAGAAACTGGCAGGGAGTGCTATTTACATAAGCCAGGTTTATCAAAAGGAAAGCTTCCCTTTACCAGACGGAGTAGGAAGCTGGTTTTATCCCAAGGACTTCTCAAATGCCTGAAGTAGAAGCTGACACCTACACTACCTGACTCTTCCCAGGTAATCATTCTCTCCCCAGACAGTTTGTTCACTTGCTTTAGGATAACCTTCTGTATGTGTGTGGTAGGGCTGGAGGGAGTCAATAAACAAGTAACCCCCTGCATTTTGCATTTTCACCTCCACTCTCCTCTTCCTCCTCTTCTGCTCTTTGTCAGCCTTCATGTTGAATATCCCTAGGGTCTGCCCTGGGTCAGGTCCATCTTTTTTTTTTTTTTTTTTTGCCTATTTTTGTTTAATTTATTTCTTTTAAGACCACCTCCTTGCCATTTCCAGAGAGAAAATACAAAACAAGAAACAGACTTGGTTTCAAATACATAAACAGTGTGTTGGAGTTTAAAGCATTACTGAAAACATTGTTACAAAAGAGTGTCAGCTTACTCCAGGGTACCTCAGTGTTCCTGAGGAATAAACGTGATTTCTCTTTCCCTCCCACTGGGATGTCCTCAGATGTGAAGTCACTGCTCCTGCTCTTTGACATATTTTCCATGTAGAAGATATGGAGCCTGCAGCAGCAGGGGGTGGTGGTGGTGGGATAAATTGGGAGATTGGGATTGACATGTATACACTGATGTGTTTGAAATGGATGACTAATAAGAACCTGCTGTATAAAAAAATAAATTAAAAATAAAAGAGGTTAGGGCTTCCCTGGTGGCGCAGTGGTTGAGAGTCCACCTGCCGATGCAGGGGACACGGGTTCGTGCCCCTGTACGGGAAGATCCCACATGCCGTGGAGGGGCTGGGCCCGTGAGCCATGGCCACTGAGCCTGAGCATCCGGAGCCTGTGCTCCACAACGGGAGAGGCCACAACAGTGAGAGGCCCGCGTACCACAAAAATATAAAATAAAATAAAATAAATAAAATAAAATAAAATAAATAGAATAAAATAAAATAAAATAAAAATAAAATAAATAAAAGAGGTTAAAATGCCACTTAAACGTATTAAAATGTGTTCAACTGATAAAAAAAAAAAAAAAGAAGATATGGAGCCTGAAAATCATGCTGACAGTTGGAGTAGGCCATTCCCAATCCCATTCCAGAACCAAAGGCTAATGGCCACATTCTTCTTTTAGAGAAGGTAAGTGAGAAAACAAGTCCTAATCCAAAACCAGTACCTATCTTCCCGACGGCATCTGCCAAGCACTGGTTCCACTTCCTGCTGAGCTCTGAAGCCCACGTGTTCCCCACCCTCAGTTCCAGCTTTCCAGACCGTCGGGCCTTGCGCTCAAACCCCTGGGGCCCTTCTTCTTAACTGTAGACTCTCCACCTGTATTCTCAGCTGTGTCCGTCACCACCATCACACTTGATATGGTCAATCCTTTAACTTTTAGGTGTTCACAGGTAGTGGTATCTCATTGTGGTTGAAAGAGAACCAGATTTGATTTTTTAAAAAAGCAAAGGCAGGTGTTATTCTTATGCTTGGGTATTATAGAGCAATTCATAATGCCTACAAAGGTGAATGATGAATTTCATAGCAGAAATATCCATGGAGCTATGGATGGAAAAGAGACCATCCCTCCTGCTGAGAGGGTTGTCTGGGCAGCGGGCTGGGCTCAAGGACTCCCAAGTGCAGCACTGGGTCTCTCCCTTCCCCCAACCTCTTCACTGTCCCGGGACCCCGCTCACTGCCCATGTTCAGCAAAGTCACAATGAGCTCTTCCCCAAGGCAGGCACCAGCTTCCCCAGACACCTGGTGAAGCCACTAGACCAAAACTCTCCAGCGATTTCCTGGCTGTTAAGTCCTGCCTTCTTGCTCTTTATTATGCTGGATAGGAAACCTATGCAAATGCTTTATTTTGGAAAAATGCCTGGGATGACTAAAACAACCCCAGACCTCCCCCCGAGCTGCAGGCAGCTGATGCTCCCTGCAGGAGCCCTGGTGGGATGGAAAGCTCGAGCCTGTCAATCATTTACTCAGCAGGGATGGGAGGGTGGCGAGCTTTTGAATAGAAAGTCCCTCAGGAGAAAAGAATTAAGGAGTATGTTGTGCTGAGCTTTCCTGGGGCAAAGCTGGCAGTCAAGAGGTGCCATCATCATCCCAGGTGATCCGCCCCCAGGGCCTGGGCCCTCCGAGATTGACGGGGTGACCTCCACTGGCCTTTCTCAGGCAGGAAATGGGCTGTTTGCTAATGCCTTTCCCCTGCCACACACACCTGTGAAAGCCAGTTGGTGGTACTTTAAAATAATTTACTAGAATGAAATTTCTGTGTTTTCCTTTGGATATTTGCCCAGAAAATGGCTTTGTGCTTTTTGATTCAAGAAAAGGCTTCAAATATTACAGGACCTCAGATTTCAATCTCTCTCTCTCTCACAGACACACACACACACACACACACACACACACACTCCTGTGTCTCTTGGTTGGGAGTGAGGATGCTATAGCAGAAGCGAGGTGGCTTTTCCTTTTAATCCTAGAAGTCTTAGTTAAACCTGTTTCCCTCACTTGTCCCCCACTCCAGCCCCTGCCACTGGGACTTCCTCAGCTTGCTGCCCACTCTCCCACACTGACCATTCAGCTTCAGAGCATTGCCAGCTCTAATCTCATTTGTCTGAAATGGACGTTTCCTGAATAAGAAATGTGTGATGGGTTTGCCTTTGCTGTCCGCCTACTTCGGTTTAGCGAGCTGCCTCTCCATCCCTCTTGCGAGAGGACAAGCAAACCGCAGCCAGTGGTCCCTGGCCTGAAACCCACGACTTGGGTATCAGGTGCCTGGTGCTTCTCCGGCCACCGGGAGGAGCTCCCTGTCCGGTTTATCACTGTTGGGAACAGTGCCTTTGGGGTGTTAACAGGAAAGCCACAGGCCCCAGATAGCATCACTTGTGCTAAAAGCCCATGATACCAAACCTGGTCAGCACCATCACGTGGGTCCTGTTCATTCCCCTCCAACCCTCCCCAGAGGAAGAAGAGGCAATCTGTGTGATCAAACCCTTGTCATCCAATGCTCTGTGGTGACCTAAATGGGAAGGAAATCCAAAAAAAGAGGGGATATATGTATACATATAGCTGATTCACTTTGCTGTACAGTAGAAACTAACACAACATTGTAAAGCAACTATACTCCAATAAAAATAAAAATAAAAACCCCACAAACCTTTGTCATCGCCCCCCCCCACCAAAGATATACTGACTTAAAAAGAATCCTTTCTTTTCTCTTGCTAATAGCTCCCTCCTTCTTCCTATAAAAACCTTCCATTATGTACAATCCCTCTGGGCGTGCTTCTAGGTGCTAGCTGGGTTGCTGCCTAACTCATGAATCGCCTAATAAAACCAACTGGATCTTTCAAATTTACTCGGTTGGATTTTGGGTTTTGACAGGAGTGGTACAATTCATCCCCTCAGGGCCCTGAGATGGCGCTTCCTGCACAAATGACAGAAGTTCCAGGTTTATCACTGTGTTCATTGGACAAATAGAGGAAAGGGTGTTCTGAGAATTAATGGAGGACCCAGGCTTCTGCTGTCTTCAGGAATGGTGCTCAGTTTCACCCTGCTGTCCTGCAGTCCCCACCCCAGAGGTACACACTTAACACCCTCTGGGTCCCCAGGGAGCAATTAGGGATTATTTTAATGAACTATCGCTTACATGCAGAAGGAAAATTGAACTTCCGGTTGCATGAATGTCTTCTCATGCTCAAGGGGCTTTAAGTGTCTTCAAGTCACCTGAGCAAGTTGCTTTACTTTTCTTTTGGTATTTCAACCCTTGTAACTTTGAAAATTACAGATATTTTCACATCAAATTACAATTGTTGCAAATTTCTTAAAATATCCTTTATGCTTATTATTGCTTTGAAATTGCAGTATTTATTAGACTTCCCCTGCTGGATAAATTTTTTTTTTTTTTTTTTGCGGCACGCAGGCCTCTCACTGTTGTGGCCTCTCCCGTTGCGGAGCACAGGCTCCGGACGCGCAGGCTCAGCGGCCATGGCTCACGGGCCTATCCGCTCCACGGCCCGTGGGATCTTCCCGGACCGGGGCACGAACCTGCATCCCCTGCATCGGCAGGCGGACTCTCAACCACTGAGCCACCAGGGAAGCCCCGTTTCCTCATCTGTTAAATGCAGCTGCTCATACTGCCTAAGTTACTGTGAAGATAGAAAGAGGTGACTGAACGCCGCTCCCTTCCCCTCGGCTTCCAGAACCTCCCAGTTTGGTTCTCCGTGCTCCCGGGGTCTTCCTCTTCTGGTTGCCTTGCTGGATGCCCCCGTCCTCCCAGCCTCCAAATGTGAAACCCTCAGCAGCCCTTGGCTTCTTGGGTTGCTCACCTGTGTTCACGTCCTATGAGACCCTTTCTAGCTGCATGGCTAACTGTGTCCTGGGCTGAGGCTCCCACAGTAATCTGTCTCTCCACTCCAGCTTCACACATCTAAGGGCTCTGATCGCCATCTCCACTTGAGGCGGCTCAGACCAAACACATGGAAAACAAAAATCTATGTTACCAGAACACTTTCTTTCCAGAATCTCCTTCTTTCAGAAGATGGTGAACCCATTCTTCCAGTTGATCCAGTCCCAAATCTTGGCATCAACAGTTAAGCCTCTTTCTTTTCACACCCCACAACCAAGCCGTCGGTAAATTTTATCATCTCTACCTTCGGGCACATCCTAGCCTCTTCCCACCTCCACGGCTGCCTCTTAGTCCAGATCCCCATCTCATGCCCGACTGTCACCATCCACGCTGTTCCCTCTACCTGGAAACAAGCAAACACAGGGTCCAAGGCAGGGAGAAGCAGGGAGGCATGTGGCAACGCTTTGGGGCTTTGGGGCTGGGCATTTAGGGTGCAGATCCTGGCCCCATCTTTGGTTTATAACTATCAAGTAATGGACTATTATACAAATGGTGAATGTGCCGTAGTTTTCAAATTATTTCCACTTAGGGCAACAGTGGCTGCTACGAAATTAGGATTCTCTGTGGGATTTCAGAGCCTTTTGATTTCAAAAAACTTAACCCAGGAAAGCTATTAGGGTGTCTTTTCCAAAAATGGGGACGTTCTGGTGCTTTGAGTATAGGAGAGGCGTGGATCCGTTTCAGGAAGTGGCTTCCCAGAGACTGAGCCTGGGACTAAGGGTTCCTCAGGGTAGAAGATTCCAGTGCCCATTCACACACATGGCCTGGGAGGGGCTGGGGCACGACATGGGTGACTGTGTGGGTGGATGGGCTGTGGCCTGGGAGTAGCATCAGGGGCCCCAGGCTGTGAAGGAACCAGCCCCTGGCAGTCAGTAGGTAACCAGAGCGACCCCAAGGACTAAAGGCTGGGCCTCACCCCTTCCCCAAGTCCAGGGCCTCCATTAGTGCTGGGGCCCTGAGCCCTCCTAAATGCTGGGGAGGAAACAAGGAAACGTGGCTGGCTTTAGACCTCTGGATCAGAGCCAAATTTGATTTGATTTAGGGAAGCAAAGACATACAGCATTCTTTATCCCATGAGGGTCATATTGTAATTTACATTCATAACAACAGTTTGCTGGAAAACATCAGAATCTGACTCATGTTTCCTTTTTATTTTGAACTTTGGGATTACATGTTGTACCTCGAAAGGAGACCATACTTTGTTCAAAACAGCCTTGGTTATGACTGCCTAGTCACAAAGAGGTGGGCAGAGGCAGGCATCTACTTGATGGCCCTGGTGATTGTGATGTGATGAAAAAGGGGACCACAGGACCTGAGCTCTTGTCTTAGGAGTGGATGAGAGCAAAGGAGCCAGAGGAAACTGGGAACAGCGTTCTTACACCCTGTATCTTGAAGGAGGGAATTAAGGTCTAATTTGGGTCTATTTCCTACAGTTGGTGGGCCAGCTGTAGGTCAGAGCCATCCGTGTGTCACTTCCTCTGTGTCACTTCCTGCTTTCTATGGGGATTCAAACTTGGACCTATGGGTCTGATATCACATTTCCTCTAATCCAGCCAGAACCCAGTTAACAGAAGCTTTGTGGAGTGATGGTTCTAAAAAGAACTAAATACGGTCATGAAACAATTCACTTAATTATTTGGAAATAGTCTGGACATGAAATTAATGAGCTTATAGGTCATGCTTCTACTTGAGTGAATGTATTTTCTCCCTGCTTACCTGTTTGGGTTCAAATCCTGGGTCTTTTGCTCACTAGCTCTGTGACCCTGGGCAAATAATTTAATCTCTATGCACTTTGATTTCCTCCTTTGGAAAATGGGGTTAAAATGAGTATTTGTCTCATTGGGTTCTCATGTATCTCTTTGGACCAAATTAGTAAGTAAAAGGTATTCCTGGAACATAGTAAGTGCTTGATAAATTGTAATCACTGTTATTATTAGTCTTTCACCTGAGTAGGAGAGAGGAACATCTTTTACTTCAGTAGTGACAGAATTCAGAGAAAGACTTTGATAAGAGCTATTTTAGAAAGAAATATTGCCATTTGCAGCAACACGGATGGGCCTAGAGATTATCATACTAAATGAAGTAAGCCAGACAAAGACAAATATACAATGTCACTTATATGTGGAATCTAAAAAAATAATACAAACAAATCTATATACAAAACAGACTCACAGACATAGAAAACAAACTTATGGTCATCAAAGGGAAGGGGGGAGACAAATTAGGAGTTTGGGGCTAACAGATACAAACTACGATACATAAAATAGATAAGCAACAAGGATTTACTGTATAACACAGGGAACTATGTTCAATATCTTATAATAACCTATAATGGAAAATAATCTGAGAAAAATATAACTGAATCACTTTGCTAGACACCTGAAGCTAATAAAATATTGTAAATCAACTCTACTTCGAATTTTAAAAAGCTATTTTATCTTTAAATTTGTAATCGGTCTATTAACTAGAATAACTTCACTAAACACATTCTAGATAGTGACCATCAAGTAAGGACTGACAGAATATCATTTCGTTTTAAGAAGATTTTGTTTCTCTTCTTTATAGATTCAGATTTGTTTTTATCATTTAAAGAGTAAGTTAAAATTGCTTGTTTCATCATAAATAAATGAAGACCTTTCTGATCTAAATCCCTGACCTAAATAGGATGGCACATCCCAGCCCTCTTAGCTGCTGCGGGGCTAGATAGAGGCTAAAATGTGTGGTACCCTCTCCTTCCAAACAGAAGCGGCCCCTGTTGCTTGGAGTCTAGAGGTCAGCACAAAATAGAAAAGAAATATGTATGTGTAGGATTGTACCTTAAACCCTGACTTTTCAATGTTGCTAGAAGATTCTCCTGTTGCTAGATCTCATCAATGGTGTAGTTTATTAGGTGTAACTGGTGAGGCTTAAAGGAATCAGAAGAGGATTGCGGGGTGTACGCACATTACTGGTGAGAGCCTCTGCCTACATGGGAAGCACGTGGCAGCTGGGCTTCTTGTCACCATCTCAGTGGCCTGGAGGACCCGGTCAGGAGGAGGCATGAAGTCAGGGGAGCATCAAGCAACTTCCAGCCTTGCTGGATCCAGATTTGCAGGGCTGAGGTCCGTCTGGCCTCCTAATCCTTGCCCGGGATTCTCCCCTTCTACCTCCCTGATCCTAGGGCCAGAGTCTCACCAGGCCACGCCCCGCCAGTAAGCCCAGCCACGTGTGGCTAACCCTCTGTGGCTCACTTCCCTGCAGACAGTGACAGATGGAGCCCTGGTGGCCCTATTCGAAGACCCCTTGAGAATGGTGGGGCTTCACGTAACAGACCTCAGACTCAGCCCTTCCACACGGCAGGGTATTTCCTTCCATGTTCACAGCTTGAAGCTGCGGCAGAGGCATGAGCAGACTCCCTGGGCTAACGGGGGAGCAGCGTGTGTGTGTGTGTGTGTGTGTGTGTGTGAGAGAGAGATTTAGATCACAGCCCTGAAAGCAACATCTGCGTCCTTAAAGAGGTCAGGCCTCACCTGGCCCTCGCAGCAGTTCTTTCCAGCTAAAAGAGCAGTCAGCAGCCCTTGTACCTGCTCTGATGTCAGCTGCCATCATACTTCTATTCCCAGAAAAGAAGCCAGTGACATTCTGTGCTTGGGGCGAGCAGCCTTCCTAACTGGGCCTCTTGTCAGTGCCTGGAAAGCCAAGTGAACAGGCGTGTTTCACTTTGCCTTTTGTTTTCTTCTGACTTTTGCTGCCTTACTAGTGGGGGCCGACTGCTCACCGGCAGAAAATGACATTGCCCTTCTTTTGTGGTGGATGGCAAGTATCTTTTTTCAAGGAAGCCCTGTATTTCCTGCCTTGCCTCTGAGATCGAGCCAGGATAGGGCAACAGTTTTTGGTGATGTTGCTCAGGCATCTTTTGGATGAACATCAGCCCAGCCCTCCTGTCCTGTGTGGGCAGAGCCCGGAGGTGTGCTGACTATGGTTACCAGCATCTTAGCAGACAGAATAAGGGTCTGGAAACAGACACGGATATTGTCAGTTTCAGAGACAACCGCATCCAAAAGGTTTATTCCTGGCTTGCAAACAAACCCCACTGACCAAACTCCCAAGTCGCTTTTTATTCAGCTGTCATTAAATCACCCACATAAATACATATAATAAATATAAAAACAGGAAGGATTATTATTATTATTATTTTTTAGTCTTTGGTATGTAGAGCTTTTCTCCTCATCTTATTTCCCCGCCTTCCCTGCATCCTAAGCCCATTTCCTCAGGTTCACATTATTCCTTTGGACACCAAAGCAGCCCAAAAGTAAACTTGGTGCCCGGACCTTGAAGCAGTCGGCAGCCTGGGTCCCGGCGCCTCTTGGGGGCCCAGGGAGGGACAGGCCATGGGGACTCACACATAGTCGTTCAGCCTGTACCCGTTGTGCGAGGCCGAGGTGGCCGAGGGGGGCCGATTGTCCTTGTAGGCGTCGGGTGGCCGGTAGGCGGGCGCGGTGGCCGTGCCGGCCCGGGGCTGAGCCTGGTAGGGCCTGGAGGGCGCCTCGTCCTGGCAGGACAGGCAGAGCAGCGTGCCGCCGATGAGCGACAGGGACGAGGAGATGAAGCCGAGGTACAGGGCCTGCCCGATCTCGAACTTCATGCCGCTGGGCAGCAGCGGGTTGTAGAAGTTCTGCACCACGTCGTTGGTGGTCCAGGAGACGGCCACCATGCAGAGCAGGCCGGCCAGGATGAAGAGCACGCCGCCCACCACGGCGAACGTGGTCTTGGCAGGGGTGCCCTTGGCGCAGCGCGTGCACTTCATGCCGACCACGGCGCAGGCGCAGGCCACGCCCGACAGCAGGCAGGAGATGACCATGAGCGCGCGGGACGCCTGCAGGTCGCGGGGCAGCGCCAGCAGCGAGCGGTAGATCTGGCACTGGTAGATGCCCGTGCTGTGCCACACGCACTCCATCCACAGCCCCTTCAGGTAGGACACGGCCGTCAGGATGTTGGTGCCCACGTGCGCCGTCCGTCGCCAGTGCGGCAGGATGGTGGTGATGAGCGTGCCCACCAGGCCCAGGAAGCTGAGCAGGAAGCCCAGGAGCTGCACGGCTGCGCTGGCCATGACCTTGCTGGCGGTGGCCGCTCGCTCAGGAGCCCGCGGGAGTCCTAATGAAGCCGGGAGGCGGGGCGGGGGGAGAGGAAACGGGTTAAAGATTATCTCGATGCATTTATTTCTGCCACCGAAACGGCGATTTCCATAGGCGGTTGGTTCCACGATTAACATGTTTTTAAAAATAGTTTCGGAGACTTGATTGGGTGAACGAATAAGCGGCTCGCCTAAGGCGCTTTCCCTGGAAGGCCAGAGCTAGAAGGGGTGACAGCCCACATCTGGCTGGGCTGGGCTTTCCCAGGACCCCAGGGGAGGACACTCCAGAGACCCCACTTCTCTCAGCACTTACCAACCCCATGTGGGAAGTTCTGTCTTGTGTCTACCCTCAAACTCTGCTGCATTTGAATCTCACTTCATTCTGTTTGATCAGTAATCACTACGGTTGTTAAATCAACAAACGGACTGGTGAGTGTTAAGGCGTGGGTTGCGTACGACTTAGAAAATAGCTTAGACTGCCTGTCAGGATGAAACATTTTCTGAAAGTGGGAGACTTCCCCGTGTGCTCATAGGAGGGGGTTGGCACCATAGGCGGGTCAGACGCTGCCTTCCAGAATCCCAGATGTGACCTTAGAGATTATCCACTGATGCCAGGGGAGAGGAAGGACCAAGGTCGTTAGCTCCTTAGGTGCTGCAGCCAGGACCACGGACCAGTGGCCCTCGCCTGCGGGCAGGTACCTCCTCTCACACCCTGTGAAGAGGGCTGGGCTTATACAAGACAGGCTGCCCCTGAACATTGTAACCATGGCGA
This sequence comes from Mesoplodon bidens, assembly GCF_964165515.1. Taxonomy (NCBI): domain Eukaryota; kingdom Metazoa; phylum Chordata; class Mammalia; order Artiodactyla; family Ziphiidae; genus Mesoplodon; species Mesoplodon bidens. The sequence continues at coordinate 9,466,748 of NC_138161.1, read as the reverse complement.
AATCGCAAACGCTTCTTGGGGAAAAGGACCCAGCACGTATGTGGTGTGTAGTGCCAGGCGTATCGGGGATGCTCGGGAAATATTGGGAGGGGGAAGGAGAGAGTCAGGGAGTGGGGGAGGGAGGAAGGAAGGGAAAGAGGGCGGGGGACCAGAGCTGCCCGAGTGGACACCGCTCACCCCTCTCTGCTGCCGGGAGCAGAGTGCGGGGCAGAAGAAGAGAATCCCACCCTCTGCGTGACTCGGGGCCTCTCTGTCTTCGAAACAAGGGAGTTGGGGGCTTCCCTGGTGGCGCAGTGGTTGAGAGTCCGCCTGCCGATGCAGGGGACGCGGGTTCGTGCCCCGGTCCGGGAAGATCCCACATGCCGCGGAGCAGCTGGGCCCGTGAGCCATGGCCGCTGGGCCTGCGCGTCCGGAGCCTGTGCTCCGCAACGGGAGAGGCCACAACAGAGAGAGGCCCGCGTACCGCAAAAAACAAAACAAAACAAGGGAGCTGGACTTCATGGCCCCAGAGTGTCTTCTGATTCTGAAGGGAGGAAAAGGGAAGCTTCTCTGCTGGTGCCAAGTCACTTCAGCGACCCAAACTGGTGAGAGTTCGCAAGGCAAAACCCGCTTCTTCCTTCTTTCTCGGAGCAGTGTTCCGTACTTAAGCGCAGGAAGGCTGCAGGGAGCCACACTGGGCCGGGGTGGGGGCGTCGCCCAATGCAGATTCTCCTGCAAGCGTTTTTTGGGGTGCCCCAGGCCCTCTTGGCTTTAATCCTGGGTCTGCTGTAAAGAAATCTCCCATTAATCACAGTGAGGGAGTGGGTTAGTAACGGGTGATGCTTCCGTTGGAGGCGTTGGAGATGATCTTTAGATCTGTCCTGCTTAACAGACAAACGAGATACCGGTGAGACAGCGTGGTGCTGGACAGGACATCAGTGGTCTGGGGGGGGGACGAGGTCAGGTGTGTTGCTGATGTTAAAAATGACTGTTTGCTCAGGACCCTGTGTTCTTCACTCACACCTCGGGCTGATGGGCCACATGCGTCTTGCGAAGCTGTCTTTCCTTAGGAAGCCTTCTTCCCTCCATTCAGCAAGCAGTCAGTGCAGGTGCTGGGCTTGCGGGGCGGGGTAGCGGGGGGAGACCCCACAGTCCCTGCTGCCCAGGGAGGGGCAACTGTCCTGTGGTCACTGCCGGGCAGGCGGCGGGGCCCACAGAGGGTGCCGCTCTGATGTGCGCCACCAGAGCTGCCGCCACCCACCTCCTGGAGGCACTGGGCACCCGAGCAGAGCTGACACCGAAAGCACCAATTTACTGGGCCTGAGTGATGCTCGGCCCTGGGCTGACGCTCACACATGCCTCCCAGTTTATTCCCCACAGTTTACCCAGTGAAGCAGCAGCTGTTACCTCCCCTGTTTTCCATGTGGGGAAACTGGGTACAGGGGTGAAAGTTCTTTTTCTGGCCTGGCTGGTATTTTCCCCGGTTTAATGCTTCCTTTCTGAACGCAGTAGGACTGAAGTTAGCGTGAGCGCCTAGGGGTGGTGTCCTCGGTGTATCCTGGGGGAGTTGACTCTGCCCCCCTGAAGATGTCCTTTTACAGTGGTTCAGGTGGCCAGGGTGAGGGACTTCCAGTGCTGAAATTGGGACAGTCCCAGGCAAACCAGGATTGTCGGTTCCTCCAGGGAGCCTGGAGCTGCGGATTTCTCCAGGTGGCCTCTGAGGTCCTTTCAGTAACGCCTGAAGGCCACCTCCAGCCTGGTGGCCCCTCTGTCTGTCCCTGGCCAGGGCCTTCTGAGGCCCCTCACAGCTCTTGCTTGTCAAGGTCAATCATTAAGCCCACTAAGCCTAAAGAATGTGGCATAAAAGCTAAGCCTGCTGACCCCATCAGTCTAGGGAGGTGGACCAGAAGTTTATTGGTTGTCTAAATATTTATGGAGAGCAACGACTGCTAATTTTAGAAACCATTAGGTTGCTATATTTAAACTTGTACTTGAAGGATTTGCTAATTTAAGAAGTGAGTGTTAATGAGCCCCCAACTCCCAGACCCCAGACCCCCACCCCTTTCCCCCTAGTTACCAGCAGCTGCTACTGGTGTTAGGTCATAATTTAACTTCCCAGCAACCACTTTTCACTTTGGGGCCATTGGAGGGAAAAACAACCTCAAGCGAACGAATCTCCTTGGAAACCACATAAAACTCATCGCTGATGCTTCGGAAGGAACTTGCCCAAGCATGGCCTCCAGGAGGGGCAGTGCGTGGAGGGTCCAGCTGGCCTGCAGTTGGCTTCGTCCACGGGCTGCCCGTTTCCTGCAGACGTGCACATCCTCGTGGAAACACTTGCTAGAGAGATGTGCGTCCAAGACAAATATGGTTCTAAGAATCAGGTTCCAAAAAAGACCTCGACAGGCTGGGTGGGTGGGGCTGCGTGTAACAAGACGACGCATTGCAGGAATGGATATCGGGCCTTGAGTTTGGGTTCACAGAGCTCCCAAAGCACACTCCTGGGTGGGCAGTGTGTGGCTGTCACACCTGTGAGCAGGATTTAGGGCAGTCCTTCCCAGTGACTGCTTCTCAGGACGCCGTGCTGGCAGGAAGTCTCGTGGAAGACAGAAATGCCAGCTAGGTTGGAGAAAATCGGGTAACTGTAGGACTTCTCATCGCTGGTAATATGCAAACATAATTGGGAATCTCCCAGAAAGGTCTCGCCTATGGCATCTCGTGGCATCGCCTAAGCTTATTTGACTGGAGACGTCCTCCCCCGACTTTGCCAAAGGGCAGCTTAAAGTCAAATCACTTTGGCAAGTGGACTTAGAGGATGGAAGTCTGTTGCAAGTTTAATGGAACAATGATGAGATAGGGTTGATTAAAAAAAAAAGATAATTTTGATTTTGAGGAGGGTTAAATGAGCACAAATAGGACGGTCAGCAAGATGCTCTGATGGGCCCCCAGTGGAGTCTCAGCAATCCCCAGGGCTGTAAACTAATGGGAAAATCTGGGAAGAGCAGCTGTGAAAAGCACCAGGGCTGCTGTGGCCCCCTTAACACGGGATCTGGTTTTATGAGCACCAGGTCTGAAAGGCGAGGGTTTTTTTTTTTTTTTCCATATAAACTTTTATGTTGTCTCCTTCCTCTGTTGTCCACGAGCTACATTTTTTTAAAGGAAGGAATTCAAAACAAACAAAACAAAACAAAACGAGGCAGGAACCCAGAGCACTTGGTGGATTTTCTTCCAGCCTGCCTGGACCCCAGCTGTGTCAACTTTGGAGCTTTGCCTCTGAATTAGGCATCATTTCAACAGCAGTGGCCGGTGGGGAGAGGGACACATGGGTTGTTTGCCCGGCCCCCGCTCCTGCTTCTCTACTGCCCCGTGTCCCTTGGCCCCTATGATGAAGAGCTCTGCTATGGACACGTGTGTCCTTTGTCTTTTCCACACACACTGCTGAAGGGAATGTTAGCCCCGGGGCAGGAGCAGGTTGTACCTTGAGAGACAGGGCCCCAGCCAGGTGTGTGGAAGGTTCTATACCCACAACCACCTGGGCAGAAGAGTTGGATGATTTGGCCTCTCGAACCTCATTTCAGCTTCTGACCAGCCTGCAGTCGGAGTGGATTTAGAGCCGGTTGGGAATGGGCCATCCCATGTATGGCTGCCCCACGGCCTCCTGACACGTGTTGGATCCACCATGGAGGCAGTTTGGACTTTGTTTCCTAGAGCTTTATCGGAAAAAATGAAGAGCTGCCCTTTTCTTTTTTTTTTTTTGGTACGCGGGCCTCTCACTGCCGTGGCCTCTCCCGTTGCGGAGCACAGGCTCCGGACGCGCAGGCTCAGCGGCCATGGCTCACGGGCCCAGCCGCTCCGCGGCATGTGGGATCTTCCCGGACCGGGGCACGAACCTGCATCCCCTGCATCGGCAGGCAGACTCTCAACCACTGCGCCACCAGGGAAGCCCAAGAGCTCCCTTTTAAGGAAGATGGTCGTTGGACTTTGAAAGAATGCAGAGTTGCCTCAACTTTGATGTTTAGCAATTGAAGAAAATGTCTGGTTCAAAAAATTGTAATGCTGAGAGGGACAGATTGGGAGTTTGGGATTGACATGTATACACTGCGATATTTAAAAAAGTTGACCAAGGGTCTACTGTACAGCACTGGGAACTCTGCTCAATACTCTGTAATAATCTAAATGGGAAAAGAATTTGAAAAAGAATAGATACATGTATATGTATAACTGAATCACTCTGCTGTACACCGGAAATGAACACAATATTATTAATCAACTGTACTCCAATATAAAATAAAAAATTTAACCAAAACCTGTAATGTCCTCCTTGTCACCTCATTATATCAGTAGTTCAGATATTTCATAAATGCTAGACCTTGGGAAGTAAGGAGAAACTCAAGGGAGATTTGGATTCATCGAAATGAGCTACATTAGCAACACTACCCAACAGGGGAAAAGAAAAAAGGACCTTTATGCTCTATCAGTATAAAATAACGCCAGCCAGTAATTCCTAAATGACATATTGGATGCTTGTTTTCTTCATAGTGTACAAAGTGAGTGGATCTCTTTCCTAGAAGCTTAGGTATACTCCAGAGGTGCTATTTTAGCACATCTTTTTATACAAATATATAAGAATTATGACAAAGTGATCAAGTAATACCTTGGAAAAACCGTTTCATATTCATTTAGAATGGGCTGGACTGTGGGTTTTTTGGCTCTAAAGATGAAGTTTCCTTCATTATTATTCCAAGCTTTCTGTAACTTTTCTTGGATTATTTTTCAGACTGGCAGGCATCTGTATTTTAAATTTATGAGGACTTCTATGCCATCTACACACGGTGTGGAAGAACCGCAGTCTTTCCATAAGAGGCAGAGACAGAATTACTATATAATTAACTTATTACTGCCGTGATAGCTGGGGCTTGCTAACATTATTCAGGAAAACCAATGTGAGATATCTTGTACAAATCATATAGAAATGACAATTTATAGGTTAAAACGTCCCCTCTATTTTGGATGAGTAAAGAAAAATCTATTTTTCATAACAAGAGCTGGTTTGGGGAAAAGCCTGTGTTAATACTGTATGAAAATCATGGTATGTGGTTAAGTGCTTGCAGAGACCATTTTCAACTCAACGAGATTGAACAAACTATTGATTTAGTGAAAACTACAAGCTTAAGTTACCACGACCATAAAAATTCTAAACCATTTCCCAGGAGGCATTATCTCTCTAATTTCAACTCACCAGAATTTCATTAGAATCCATTAAAAATGCAGTAGATCAACATGTTAAAATGAAATGATTGAATTTCATTGAATAAAAAACCCTGGTGCCTTTGCATACGTGTTTTTTTCTGACAAGATAGTTGTGTAGATTTGCTATGCTGTTTTCATTTTTCAGGGGACAGGTGACTAAAAATCTGCTGTGCAAGAAAAATATTAGAAAAGCAAAAAACACCCCATAGGTTGTAAGGTTTTTTTTCAAAAGTGTTCAATGATGATTAGATGACTAATAGTTAAAGTGTTCTCTAGGAAGGCTTTATATAAGGGATGCAATGGGTTGAATTGTGTCTCTCCAAAAATGTATGTTGAGATCATAACCCCTAATGCCTCAGAAAGTGACCTTATTATTTGGAAATAGGGTCGCTGCAGAGGTAATTTTTAGTTAAGACGAGGGCATACTGGAGTAGGGTATATCACTAAACCGATAAGACTGGTATGTTTATGAGAAGACGGCTATGTGAAGACAAAGACGTAGGGAAGACACCATATGAAGATGGAGGCAGAGATTGGAGTGATGCTGCTACAGGCCAAGGAGTGCCAAGGAGGACCAGCAGCCACCAGAAGCTAGGAGAGAAGCCTGGAACAGATCCTTCTTCACGGCCCTCAGAAGGAACCAACCCTGCTGATCCCTTGATTTTGGACTTCTGGCCCCTAGAACTGTGAGAGAATACATTTCTATTGTTTTAAGCCACCTAGTTTGTGGTGCTTTGCTATGGCAGCCCTAGTAAACCAATGCAGAGGATCACTGAATGGTGGCCTAGGGGAGTACAGAAAAAAAACACTCATGTCTGACCATGAGAAGTGGGTTCCCTTCCAGAGCAGGCACTGAGCATGGTCTGATGGCTTCACATCTGCCACAGAAAACAGCAAGGCATTGGTCAGCTTCATGTCTGAAAGTGTGGAGGATAGAATCCAGGGAGAGGGAGAGAACACAGGGAAAGAGGAATCTGGAAGGCCTTCTGGAGCTGTAAAAACTCACGAGCCAGTGCCAACTACAGTAAGTAACCCATACGGTGATCAGATGACTCAGCTTCTCCAGATTGGAAAAGTGTGTGAATCCACCTATCCCCCAAAGAGTTTGAGGGGCTCACTTCTCCACTTTGTATGTAATTGGCTGGGCTGCATCCAGAGACATGGCAGACCTTTTCAGGCTGGATGTCTGGTTTTCTTAAATCGACATGTTTTGGTTTCACAGACCATAAAAACCCAAATTTGGGGTGCCAACAGGTTTGGATAAGGCAACTCAGATGGTTGCCCAGGCTTTCCCTTGGAAATCCAGTAGAGCTCAGTGGGGCCTCCCTTTAGGACTTACATCAAAACAGAAATGAAGTAAGTAACAGGACATTGTCTCAGCTGGGCTGGAAACCCCTATGAATAAGATAACTATTTGATGGATTTTGTAAGCCTGTGAAAATGATTTATTTGAGCACTGAACTGGGATTATATAGCAGTGACTAAAAATATGGTGTCAAATGAAAGCATAAGACTGAGATTTACAAAGGCTAAATAAAATACAGCTAAAAAATGATGATTAATCCTCATTCTCTGTAAATTTAGCCTTTCAAGCCCAGGTGCACAGAAGCTGTGAGTTATTAATGATAAGAATAAAAGCAATCACAGCTAAATGTCCTGAGTGTTTGTGATATGCCAGACCTGTGCTATGTGCTTCCGCTGGTGCTAACTTATTTAGTCCTTCAACAAATCTACGATGTGCATGTTATTGTCCTTCTTTACAGACGGAGAAACTGAGGCTTAGAGAGGTTAAGTAACTTGTCCAAGGTCACACCTGGGCTGAACCAGGGATCCTAATAGGAGAGTCCTGTGATCACCCAGGTAAGAGATGCTGGCAGTGACAAAGGTAGATGCTGAGAAGAGGTTGGTTTCTAGATACATTTGGAGGTGAGACAGGTAGGGTTTGCTGATGGCTTAGCTGTGGGTTGTGAGAGACAGGGGTCAATCATGGCTCCAAGGTCTTAGGCAGCTGGAAGAATGGAGTTGCCATTTATTGAGGGTGAGGGCAGTGGGAAGTGGGAGGATCTGGGTTTGGAGGGTGACGGGCAGACAAGAGGAGTCTTGTTTTAGACACGCCGGGTTGAGATGGCTGTCCCCCCCCGGGGGAGGAGGGGTATACTGTGGCTGGATGTATAAGTGCAGAGTTTGGGGAGGGCACAGAAATGGAGAAGTCCACTTGGGACTCAACAACATAGAGACAGGATCGAGGGACTTCCCTGGCAGTCCAGTGGTTAGGACTTGGTGCTTTCACTGCCGTGGCCCAGGTTCAATCCCTTGTTGGGGAACTAAGATCCTGCAAAAAAAAAAAAAGAGAGAGAGAGAGAAAGAGACAAGATTGAAAGCTGTGAGACTGGGTAAGAGCCCCTAGGGAGTGAGTGTAGACTCCTCTGTAGAGGAACAGGTGCCTGATGACGGTTCCAGGAACCGTCCAACATCAGAGATGGGGGTGATGAGGAGGAACCAGCCATGGGCCACAGGGAGTGGCCGGGAGGGAGGAGACAACCCAGAGGAAGAGCGGTGAGCGAGGACAGAGATCCAAGTTGGAGGGAGTGTCAAATCATCAGATAAATCACGTCATCTGAGCATGGAAATGATGGTTAGCAACAGGAAGGACATCGGAGACCTTGACCAGCTCAGTTTCAGCAGCATGATGCGAGTGGCTGCAACAGAGAGTCGGGGTAGGGGCCCAGGACATAATGAGCCCAGAGAATTCCTTCAAAGACTTGGCCCATCAAGGGGAACCAGGAGACAAGGCAGCGGTTTGTCGGGTGGGGGCTCTTAATCTGGGGTCCAGGGCCCGTAGGATTCAGGGTACCTGTCAACTTGGATAGAAAAAAAAACTTGCACGGTTTATTTCATCAGCTTCTCCCTGAAAAGCCTGTCCTTGTGTTATGAATAAAGACAGCCACCAACAGCGATCTGAACGGTGCCTGTGAGTTGATCACCGATAGGAATCACTCATAGTTTGCATTGCTTTACAGGTGCTGCAGATACCTGGAAAGATCATTTACCATCGTTGCTATTTCAAAACTATGGTAGTTATAAGACCCCTGCTAGGTCTGGTAACGTAATGCATTGATAGAGAAGCACATAAGTTACTATGAACAAATGATTTTAAAATATTTCGATAACTGTATTTCAATATAATTGGCTTCCTTTATAACCCTGCGTATTATTTTATACATTTAAAAGTATCGTTCAGGGACTTGCCTGGTGGTCCAGTGGTAAAGAATCCACCTTCCAATGCAGGGGACGAGGGTTCGATCCCTGGTCAGGGAACTAAGATCCCACATGCCAAGGGGCAACTAAGCCCGTGTGCCACAACTACTGAGCCCGGGCGCTCTAGAGCCCGCGAGCCACAACGAAGATCCCGTGTGCCGCAACTAAGACCCAATGCAGCCAAATAAATAAATAAATACTAAAATAAATAAATAAAAGCATTGTTTGGAGAAGAGATACATAGGCTTCACTAGATTGCCAAAGGGATCCAAGGCAAAACAAACAACAGCCCAGTAAACAACAGCAACCTCAACAACAAAAGAACAAAAACAAAATAGTTAAGCACCTCTGCCAACGGCATGTGTGGTCAAGAGAGGATCTTTGTTTTGTTCTGTTGCTGATTTGAAGATGAGAGAACCCGAAGCACGTTTGCCTGCCTTTGGAAATGATCTGGTAGAAAGGGAAACATTGACGATGTTGAGGAGATGTCCTTGAACAGAGCACAGGAGGGACCCGTGCACACACCCGGAGAGGCCAGTTCAGGCCGGAGCAGGAAGGAGGCCAACGCGGGGAGCCTGGGGGATGTGGCAGGGAGCGCTCGGCGATGTTCTCAGATTGTCCCAATTTTCTCAGGGAAAGAGGAAGCAGTCTGATGTGTTGAGAAGGAAGATGGGGGAGAAGGTATTGAAGGTTTGACCGGAGAGAGAAGGGATGCTGAGGTCACCTCGGAGAACTGGAGCTCAGTGGACTAAGACAAGGTCAGCAGGAGATGCCCGTGTGAAGCCAGTGGTCATGAGGCTTCAGTGACCACAAGCCGCTGGACAGCCTTCTCCAGCACAGTCAGCGGGACCACAAGGCTCTGGAGTGGGCAAAGGGCTGGACTCAACTCAGTGGGGATTTTTCTAGGAGAAATGGTGAAGGGAGAGTGGAAGGGAGATTGGTGTGTACACAGAGGAGTGAGTGTAATGGTGGGTGATGCTGGGGAGGAGGGAGGGGAGGACAGGAAGGAATGAGCTGCAAGGACAGGAGATGGTGGCCGGAGACTGGGACACGTGCCACTGTGACCTTGGTGGGCAATGGTGAGCAGTAGAGGAAGACAGTGGGAAAGGATGGGACCACCGGGGAGGGTGGAAGAAAAGGACCACCTTGGATATGGAACCACCATGAATTACTTAGAGAAGTTTGTAATCTGACTGTTTCACTATTGTTTGAGAGGTTACATCTCCCTGATTACTGACTTATTTTCCGCCCGTGAAGGTGAGAGAAAGAGAAGCAGGGCCAGAAAGAGGAACGGCACACAAGTTGAATGTCTGCTAAGTACCGTCTCCATCACGGTCAAGTCAGTCTTGGCCTAGCTCTCAGTTCTGCCTTTTATGTCTTTCACCCACAGGACTGCCGTGTGATACACATGTTGTTCCCAGACTTCAGTCTTCAACATCGTTTTTTTCATAAGCCACCCTCTTTCCTTGTCCCCCGACACCCTGTTCTTCTCTATAGAGCGGGAGAGAAATGCAAGATGGTAGCTTTGCACTTTCGAGGATAGACTCTGAGACACAGGGGAGAGGAATTATACCAGAACCCAGCCGGGAAGCGCACACACTGCGTGCTGGTATGCGTGACCCCAGATAACTCGACAGATAAATTGTGGGGCAGGTCTCTGCAGGAAGGGAGCTTCCTGGTGTGTGTGAGAGGTGTCTGGACCTCAGCCAGGTGGGAGGCAGCTCTGCTCTGGTTTCACCCTCCTGATCCCCCAGCTCTGCGTATTCCAGCCAAGGAACCCTAATTCAGCAGCTGTCCACTCTCCTAATGCGTCAGCATCCCTTGGAGAGCTTTAAAAAGACCCCGATGGGGGCTTCCCTAGTGGCGCAGTGGTTGAGGGTCCACCTGCCGATGCAGGGGACACGGGTTCATGCCCCGGTCTGGGAGGATCCCACATGCCGCGGAGCGGCTGGGCCCGTGAGCCATGGCCATTGAGCCTGTGCGTCCGGAGCCTGTGCTCCGCAACGGGAGGGGCCACAACAGTGAGAGGCCCGCGTACCGCAAAAAAAAAAAAAAAAAAAAGACCCCGATGCCCCAGCCACCCCAGAGAGCACGATTCACTGATTGGGGTGGGATCTGCATATGAGGACTCTGGAGCCCCGCTCACACCCCCGGGTGACTTGGATGTACAGCCAGGTCTGAGAACTGCCATCTTAATTGACGTGACTTGTAAAGGTCCTGTCAGGAGCTTTAAAAGAGTTTCTGCTATATTTAAAATAGATAACTAACAAGGACCTACTGTCTAGCACAGGGAACTCTGCTCAATACTCTGTAATCATCTAAATAGGAAAAGAATTTGAAAAAGAATAGATACATGCATGTGTATAACTGAATCACTTTGCTGTACGCCTGAAACCAACACAACATTGTTAATGGACAATAAAAAAAAAAGAAATACAAAGTTAAATTTACCAAAATCCACCCCCCCACCAAAAAACCAGTTTGACACTGTTTAGCCAAGAGTCACAGTACCAACGCCTGCTCTGCTTGCTGGCTCTGCCGGTTGACTTTGGGCCTTCTCTGGGGTCTCCCAAGATGGGGACAGTTGTGCCCATCTACTCACAAGCCTTTGCCCTCACACTGCCTCTGCGTCAGAACCTCCTCTCCATCCACAAGTCGTACCCGTGCTCGAGTCCCACACCCATCCTTGACCCTGCACCTCCATCCACCCCCATACTTCTTTGACAGCCAAGCGTCTAGAAAGAGGCAGTTTCCCTGTTCACCCCTCTGCCCTCTGGCTCCTGCCCTCCCAGCACTTCACCCTCCACCCAAACCTGTTCTTACCAGCTGGGTCCTCTTTCAGTCCCTCTTGGGCACTCGGCCCACCTCATGTGTTAATATCGGCCAAGAAGTTACCCCACGGGCCATTTATATTTTCCTGGCTGGCCCTTGAAAACAAAACTCTCGCTGGCTCCAAAGAGTGATGCTCACAGTGCCAAGAACACGGTAGGGGTCCGTCCTGGAGGGAGACCAGTGCTACTTTGATGTATGTGTTTTGAAAACGTTTAAGAAGTTTAGAATGAATTGGGTCAGGTCTGAGAGTTCAGCTTGCAGAAGCCCTCATGAGAGCCTTGAAGATGAAACAGAGCAAGATGAAAACATGGGGCCCCTTGTTCAAAAATTTTAAGAATTTCAAGATGGCGACTGCAGAGCATCAAACCAAGCAGGCGCCCTCCCCAGCCCAGGGTCCCATGTGGCCACGCAGGTGACAGGCCCATGCAGCCTGGACGCTGAGACTTTCCTCCCTTAAACCAAAGAGTACATCTAATTTGAATGATGAAAGGAATAAGAGACACTTCTGCAGTGTTCTGCAGAAAGAAAAATATGGTTTCATATGTTTGTTTTTTCTTCATTTAAGTGTAGCCCAGATGCCTCTGTAAATATCTGCCAAGGAGCAGCCTTTGGAAAACAAAGCTATTGCTGGTCTCCTGTGCCCAAGAGAGGTGGCCAACAGAAACAGACCTGGTGTTCTCAACCTCAGCTTCTATTTCTCTCTTGCTCCAGGGAAGCTGTAGGGGTGTGTGTGTGTGTGTGTGTGTACATCCAAGTCCGGGGTGAACCGCTGCCTCTGGGTGGCTTGGCTCTTCACCCCAGAGACTCTGATCATAGCCTCCCTGCACCCTGGCGGGGGACCCCAGCCCCAGCGAGAGAAGAGGATGAGGTATGGGAGTCCCATCTGTTCCCTTCTTACCTTCACCCCACGGGGGGAGGGTCTCTTAGGGCAGGCTCGGGGCGCCCTCCCAGCAAATAGCCCCCAGTGGAAAATTCCTGTGCACGGCTGCTGTTGGCTTCCCAGCAAACAGCCTATGACTCTGGCAGCTGCTTGTCCTGCAGACAGTGTAAGGACTTGCCCCGGAGTGAGGATTATGAAGATCAGCTGGAGGGAGGAATGTTGGAGTTTAAAAGTGCCAAGAATCACTCCTGAACTGGCAAGATTGACTGTCCGAATTTTTAAAAAAGACGCGTCAGGGGCTTCCCTGGTGGTGCAGTGGTTGAGAATCTGCCTGCTAATGCAGGGGACACGGGTTCAAGCCCTGGGCTGGGAGGATCCCACATGCCGCGGAGCAACTAGGCCTGTGAGCCACAACTACCGAGCCTGCACGTCTGGAGCCTGTGCTCCACAACAGGAGAGGCCGCGATAGTGAGAGACCCGCGCACCGCGATGAAGAGTGGCCCGCGCTCGCCACAACTAGAGAAAGCCCTCGCACAGAAACGAAGACCCAACACAGCAAAAATAAATAAATTAATTAATAAACTCCTACCCCCAACGTCTTCTTTAAAAAAAAAAAAAAGACGTCAGGAGAAGCCTTGAAAATAGGCTTTTAGACTTCTTGTTCTTGTCATGCAAGATATCCTCTGATATAAGCAAGAAAATGATTTTTTAAAACCAAAAAATTTGATATATTCGATTTCGTTGACCTTTAAAAAAGGACTAACTGCAAAGCAGGAAATACTTATAGTAACATTTTCATGGCACTGAAGGGAGAAACTGTCTCTTCCTTTTTACAGGTTTCTCTGCAGATGCTTAAGAAGCATTGGTCCTATTATATAGATGGATAAGTAAAGCACAGTAAACTTTAGAGATTTGCAAAGCAAATGGAGCCAGATAAGAATGGAGGCTGGCTTCTGGTCAGACTGATTTTTGGGCAAACAGCTCAGCCGTATGTGACTCACTTGACCATCTACCTCGTAACAGCTGCTTCCCAGAGCTGTTGAGAAGATGCTAAGATAATATATGTATAAACCTGTAAGCCCCGTAAGGAAGGACACCCAGTAAGGCAAGGTGTGCGCTAGTGAAGTTTTATCGTTATTAGAGATAAATCTGTTCCGACTCCACTGAAGCCAACCCAGCAGGAGACCAGCAGCTGAGACGCTGGGAGAACTTGATGACAGGGCTGTGCTCTGCTTTCCCAAGACTTTAAACTTAGTGATTAAGAGATTTTTGGCCTTGGGACTTCCCTGACGGTCCAGTGGTTGAGACTTCACCTTCCAATGCAGGGAGTGCGGGTTTGATCCCTGGTCAGGGAGCTGAGGTCCCACATGCCTCGCGGCCAAAAAACCAGAAAACATAAAACAGAAGCAGTATTGTAACAAATTCAATAAAGACTTTAAAAAAATGGTCCACATCAAAACAAAAATCAAAGAGATTTTTGGCCTTGAAAGCGGCAGAAATTAAATCTCTCGGTGGGAACGTGCAGCCAAAAGCCCTCCCGCTCATTCTGGGAAGCCGGCAGCAGCCGCTGGGGATGTGGGATTCAAGGTAGTTGAAGGATCAACTCACGGATCAGACTGCATGGGATTTCCCCTCTTCGGTACCATTTTTTACCCTCATTAAGAGAGATCACTTTCCCTCCCCTTCTCCAGTGTCTGTGTGCGTTGGGGGGAGGGGGAGGGCTGGTGGGGAGGATACGGCTCCCATGTCTGGAGGCTCTGGACCCTCACAGTGCACAGGTGGGCAGTGACAGCAAGCGCCCCAAGCTGACCGTCTCCTGACACCCACAGATCCGGTCCTCCCAGCCCAAGGCCCCGCCAGCGATAAAAGAGTTCTGCCCAAACGCTCAGGAACTGGACGCTGTCCCTCCTGGCTCATTAGGAGCCTGGCTGTCCCCATACCTGGTGCTGGGTTCCCCAGGGCCCCCAAGGCCCAGGTGCCCTTCTGCAGGGGGTGATGTCACCCACCTGGAGAAACCCCGCCCGCACGCAGACGCCCGGACAAATGACGGCCAACCTCAAAACCTCCCGACTTGTCGCCCCGCCTCACACTCACATGCAGAGGTCCTGGCGACCCAGCTGCCTTACCATGTCCCTGGCTGCTCTGGGAACTGGCTGGGCGCCAGGCGGCGTGACCCACGGAATCGCCCTCCAGTCTTCCCTCTTCCACCGACTGGAAGCTTCAAGGCCAGGGCACTTGAGAGGATAGTGACTAGACAATTACTGGGTCCTTTGGGAAGGGCCTGTCATTTGGTTGGATGAGTTAAGCATCCAACTGCCCCGTGCACAGGATAAGACTGCGGGGTCAAGGCAGACATTCAGGACCAACCAGAAATGTCATCTCTGCACTTTGGAAAAAATGCCTGATACATGCGAGCATCGTCATCTCCTCCCTGAAACACCCTCTGGTGACTCTCCTGGACTGGCAGGACGAAGCCTGGGCCGCCCAGCCGGGGGTTGAAGGCCATCTGCGGTCCAGCCCGGGCCGCCGGCCCACTCTCTGCAAACTCGTTTCTCCACTTCTTTGTTCATGACCCCCCAGCAGGCCGCCCAATCCCTGCTGGTGACCCACATGGACCCCCTCCTGTTCCCACCCAGCCTGCTCTGAGCCCGTCACCCGGCTGTTGTCTCCATGCTGCTTTGGACTTTTGTGCTATTGAGCAACGCAGAATTTCTCACCCTGCAGGCTGCTGGGGGCTCTGGGCGCGTGCCAGTGAGTTTTGATCCATGTGCAACTGTTTTTTGGCTACAATTGCAGATATGGGTGGTTGGGTGATGTCTGTCATGGGGAGTGTGAGCTGTGTGGGTCCCGGGCACAGGTGGCAAAAGGAACGGGTTGCTATTCGTTTGAGATGAGAGACATCATGAAGAAGGTGGCTTTGGGGGGACGTCCAGGTATGACTTGAGAACCCAGTGGGGCTGGGATTGTTATTCTGAAAGTTAGGACTGCGTGCAAGGCTGGCCGAGGGAACTGGGCCATGCTGGGATGCCTCCAGCTACTTCCAGTGTGCTGCGGACCGGGCTGGGATCCAGAGTGGCTGAGAACCGCAACTAACTTGTCACACATATCTGTCCCTTCCTCATCAGTTCCATCACGGATGCTCTAAGGGCAGCAGCTCGGCTCCTGAGTTCCTTCCGCGGCTCGTCATTCTGTGTGGCTCTGGTTGGTGCTTAGAAAAAGACACAGTGAAGGAACTCAGGTGTGGGTGAATGGCCCTGGGTGTGGACCCGAGCCTGTCCCTGTGTCCCTGGCAACGGGCTTGGGATGACAGGGATGGGAGCATTTTGTGGCTGGGCGTTTGGAGCCGGGGTTCAGAAGTGTCTGTTAAATATCACTGCTTGAGGATTGACAACCCAAATCCACATAGTTTTATTTATTTAGTCTCTTCTCTGGAAATAACTGTCTTAAACAAGATCATCTTTAGCTCGGGGTCATTCATAGGCCCTGATCCTCTTCTATTTAGAGGTTTCCCACTATATCTTATACACTAAAATGCACCCACATTACCTATAATTTTATGCTGGGAGTTTTTGAAATTAGTTTTATAATTTTGCTTTTGGGATGATTTGGCTACAAGTCATACATTTAATTCACAACTGCCTTGATATTGATTGTGTATTCTTGGGCAGTCTTGTAGAGAGAGTAAATGTAAACCCCCAATTCTGGTAAAATATCATGATATTTTTAGGAATACTGCATTTAACAATGAAGTGGACATAATGTTATGTGTTGTACCCTTTTGTTAAAGCTTGACTTTCTCTGGAACAATTCATTCCTATTCTGGGCTGAAGTGTGAGAGCTCCCAGGCCGGTGGCCCTGTTTGTGGCTCCTGATGGACAAAAGAGCCCTTCCTGGGCCAGAGGGCAAAGTCACAGGGACACTCAGTGGCTCAATTGAAGTATAAAGGTATCGATTCATTAAAAAAATTTTTTTAAAAATATTTTATTTATTTATTTTTTTGGCTGCCCCAGGTCTTAGTTGCGGCATGTGGGATCTTTTGGTTGCGGCACGCAGGATCTTTAGTTGTGGCATGTGGGCTCTTAGTTGCAGCATGTGGGATCTAGCTCCCTGACCAGGGGTCAAACCCCGGCTCCCTGCATTGGGAGCGTGGAGTCTTAACCACTGGACCGCCAGGGAAATATTCATTCATTGAATATTGCTTGAACTCCAGCACTTGTGAGCACAGGGTGCTTGGTGAGAAGACAGACACTGCCCCTGCCTCTTCGGGCACATGGAGTCACCGCACTAGTGACCATTAGGCAGGGAGGCTAGGCTTGGCGCTCCAGCCCTCCCCTCCCACCCAGGACCCTCATCCTTGCTCCTCCCACCTGCCATCAAAGTCCGCCCTTAGATCTTTTTTAACTCTAAGGTATAAATGACTAATAATGGTTTAACATTTTGTCCCTCCTAGGAGGTATTTTTGAGTCTAAGGGATAAAGATTTAATAGTGAAATTTCAAGCACCAATCAGGGGGTAAAGGAGGATTTGGGGAAGGAGGGTGGCGAGCATTTTCCTAACACCCCCAGTCATTTCACGAGTTAGGGCAACCTCTGTCCTTATGGATACAATGGAAGCCAGTAGATATTTCAAATTAAATGGATGGACGGATGGATGGATGATGGATAAATGGATGGACAGATGGATGATGGATGGATAGATGATGCATGAATAGATCATCTTTATTCTATCTCAACTGGCTTTTGAAGCTTGATTCATTTTTTTCATTCCTCATAGAGCCAGGCTAGGGTCTGACACACATTAGGAAACTGGTAAAAGTTTGTAGAATAATGAATTAGTAAAAGGAATGTTATAATTTTCGGTTTCTATTTTGGGTCCCCTTTGATTTGAGACACACACCAGCAACTTCAGTCTGAGTGAACGGATCCAGCTATCTTGCTGGGATGGAGGCCACTGTAAAACTTGACCTTGCTCAATTTATCGACAGCATAACCTGTCAGACACACAAGACTTCCATGGAATCCTTTCTGTGTGGTTTCACGTTAACTTTGCAGAGGTCTGACTTTCAGAGAATTCCTGGTATTAAAAATAGCAATGATAACAATTGTACTGAACTCATCGTGGGCTAGTTTTCGTTTTAAGCACATCACATATGTTTACTAATTTTATCCTAAAAACAGCCCTTTGCTTTAGGTACGACTATTAACACCTGCCCACCAATTTTATGGATGGGGACATGGAGGCTCTGAGAGGTTAAGTAACCTGCTCAAGGTCATACTAAGTGGTGGAGGTCGGATTTGAACGCAGGCAGATTGACCTCAGCATCTGGGCTCATAACACTACAGAGTCGGCCCTCGCTATCTGTGGGTTCTGTATCAGCAGATTCAATCTACCATGGATCAAAAATATTCGAAAAAAAATTTTCCAGGAGTTGAGGAAGATGGTGGAAGAGTAAGATGCGGAGATCACCTTCCTCCCCACAGATACACCAGAAATGCATCTACATGTGGAACAACTCCTACAGAACACCTACTGAACGCTGGCAGAAGACCTCAGACCTCCCAAAAGGCAAGAAACTCCCCACGTACCTGGGTAGGACAAAAGAAAAAAGAATAAACAGAGACAAAAGGATAGGGACGGGACCTGCACCAGTGGGAGGGAGCCGTGAAGGAGGAAAGGTTTCCACACACTAGAAGCCCCTTCGCGGGCGGAGACTGTGGGGGGCGGAGGGGGACGCTTCGAAGTTGCGGAGGAGAGAACAGCCACAGGGGTGCGGAGGGCAAAGCGGAGAGATTCCCACACAGAGGATCGGTGCCGACCAGCACTCACCAGCCCCAGAGGCTTCTCTGCTCGGCCGCCGGGGCGGGCGGGGCTGGGAGCTGAGGCTCAGGCTTCGGTCAGAGCGCAGGGAGAGGACTGGGGTTGGCGGCGTGAACACAGCCTGAAGGGGTTAGTGCGCCACGGCTGGCCGGGAGGGAGTCCGGGGAAAAGTTTGGAGCTGCCAAAGGGGCAAGAGACTTTTTCTTCCCTCTTTGTCTCCTGCTGCGGGAGGAGAGGGGATTAAGAGCGCTGCTTAAACGAGCTCCAGAGACGGGCGCGAGCCGCGGCTAACAGCATGGACACCAGACACGGGCATGAGACGCTAAGGCTGCTGCTGCTGCCGCCACCAAGAAGCCTATGTGCGAGCACAGGTCACTCTCCACACCCCCCTTCCGGGGAGCCTGTGCAGCCCGCCACCGCCAGGGTCCCGGGATCCAGGGACAACTTCCCCGGGAGAGCGCACGGCTCGCCTCGGGCTGGTGCAACGTCTCGCCGGCCTCTGCCCCCGCAGGCTCGCCCCGCATCCGTACCCCTCCCTCCCCTCGGCCTGAGTGAGCCAGAACCCCAGGGTCAGCGGCTCCTTTAACCCCGTCCTGTCTGAGCGAAGAACAGACGCCCTCCGGCGACCTACACGCAGAGGCGTGTCCAAATCCAAAGCTGAACCCTGGGAGCTGTGCGAACAAAGAAGAGAAAGGGGAATCTCTCCCAGCAGCCTCAGAAGCAGCGGATTAAAGCTCCACAATCAACTTGATGTACCCTGCATCTGTGGAATACCTGAATAGACAACGAATCATCCTAAATGGAGGAGGTGGACTTTGAGAGCAAGATTTATGATTTTTTTCCCCTTTTCCTCTTTTTGTGAGTGTGTATGTGTATGCTTCTGTGTGAGATTTTGTCTGTATAGCTTAGCTTTCACCATTTGTCCTAGGATTCTGTCCCTCTTTTTTTTTTACTTAAAAAATTTTTTTTCTTAATAATTATTTTTTATTTTAATAACTTTATTTTATTTTATCTTACTTTATTTTATTTTATTGTATCCTCTTTCCTTCTTTCTTTCTACTTTTTCTCCCTTTTATTCTGAGCTGTGTGGAGGACAGTCTCTTGGTGCTCCAGCCAGGAGTCAGTGCTGTGCTCTGAGGTGGGAGAGCCAACTTCAGGACACTGGTCCACAGGAGACCTCCCAGCTCCACGTAATAGCAAACGGCAAAAATCTCCCAGAGATCTCCATCTCAACACCAAGACCCAGCTTCACTCAACGACCAGCAAGCTACAGTGCTGGACACCCTATGCCAAACAACTAGCAAGACAGGAACACAACCCCACCCATTAGCAGAGAGGCTGCCTAAAATCATAATAAGGCCACAGACACCCCAAAACACACCACCAGACGTGGACCTGCCCACCAGAAAGACAAGATCCAGAGTCATCCACCAGAACACAGGCACTAGTACCCTCCACCAGGAAGCCTACACAATCCACTGAACCAACTTTAGCCACTGGGGACAGACACCAAAAACAACGGGAACTACGAACCTGCAGCCTGCAAAAAGGAGACCCCAAACACAGTAAGATAAGCAAAATGAGAAGACAGAAGAACACACAGCAGATGAAGGAGCAAGATAAAAACCTACCAGACCTAACAAATGAAGAGGTAATAGGCAGTCTACCTGAAAAAGAATTCAGAATAATGGTAGTAAAGATGATCCAAAATCTTGGAAATAGAATAGAGAAAATGCAAGAAACATTTAACAAGGACCTAGAAGAACTAAAGAGGAAACAAGCAACGATGAACAACACAATAAATGAAATTAAAAATACTCTAGAAGGGATCAATAGCAGAATAACTGAGGCAGAAGAACGGATAAGTGACCTGGAAGATAAAATAGTGGAAATAACTACTGCAGAGCAGAATAAAGATAAAAGAACGAAAAGAACTGAGGACAGTCACAGAGACCTCTGGGACAACATTAAATGCACCAACATTCGAATTATAGGGGTTCCAGAAGAAGAAGAGAAAATGAAAGGGACTGAGAAAATATTTGAAGAGATTATAGTTGAAAACTTCCCTAACATGGGAAAGGAAATAGTTCATCAAGTCCAGGAAGCACAGAGAGTCCCATACAGGATAAATCCAAGGAGAAACACGCCAAGACACATATTTATCAAACTATCAAAAATTAAATACAAAGAAAACATATTAAAAGCAGCAAGGGAAAAACAACAAATAACATACAAGTGACTCCTCATAAGGTTAAGAGCTGATCTCTCAGCAGAAACTCTACAAGCCAGAAGGGAGTGGCAGGACATATTTAAAGTGATGCAGGAGAAAAACCTACAACCAAGATTACTCTACCCAGCAAGGATCTCATTCAGATTTCATGGAGAAATTAAAACCTTTACAGACAAGGAAAAGCTGAGAGAGTTCAGCACCACCAAACCAGCTTTACAACAAATGCTAAAGGAACTTCTCTAGGCAAGAAACACAACAGAAGGAAAAGACCTACAATAACGAACCCAAAACAATTAAGAAAATGGGAATAGGAACATACATATCGATAATTACCTTAAATGTAAATGGATTAAATGCTCCCACCAAAAGACACAGACTGGCTGAATGGATACAAAAATAAGACCCATATATATGCTGTCTACAAGAGACCCACTTCAGACCTAGGGACACATACAGACTGAAAGTGAGGGGATGGAAAAAGATATTCCATGCAAATGGAAATCAAAAGAAAGTTGGCATAGCAATTCTCATATCAGTCAAAATAGACTTTAAAATAAAGACTATTACAAGAGACAAAGAAGGACACTACATAATGATCAAGGGATTGATCCAAGAAGAAGATATAACAATTGTAAATATTTATGCACCCAGCATAGGAGCACTGCAATACATAAGGCAAATACTAACGGCCATAAAAGAGGAAATCGACAGTAACACATTCATAGAAGGGGACTTTAACACCCCACTTTCACCAATGGACAGATCACCCAAAATGAAAATAAATAAGGAAACACAAGCTTTAAATGATACATTAAACAAGATGGACTTAGTTGATATTTATAGGACATTCCATCCAAAAACAGCAGAATACACATTTTTCTCAAGCGTTCATGGAACATTCTCCAGCATAGATCATATCTTGGGTCACAAATCAAGCCTTGGTAAATTTAAGAAAATTGAAATTGTATCAAGTATCTTTTCCGACCACAATGTTATAAGACTAGATATCAATTACAGGAAAAGATCTGTAAAACATACAAACACATGGAGGCTAAACAATACACTACTTAATAACCAAGAGATCACTGAAGAAATCAAACAGGAAATCAAACAATACCTAGAAACAAATGACAATGGAAACACAATGACCCAAAACCTATGGGATGCAGCGAAAGCAGTTCTAAGAAGGAAGTTTATAGCAATACAATCCTGCCTTAAGAAACAGGAAACATCTCGAATAAATAACCTAACCTTGCACCTAAAGCAATTAGAGAAAGAAGAACAAAAAAAACCCCAAAGTTAGCAGAAGGAAAGAAATCATAAAGATCAGATCAGCAATAAACGAAAAAGAAAGGAAGGAAACGATAGCAAAGATCAATAAAACTAAAAGCTGGTTCTTTGAGAAGATAAACAAAATTGATAAACCATTAGCCAGACTCATCAAGAAAAAAAGGGAGAAGACTCAAATCAATAGAATTAGAAATGAAAAAGGAGAAGTAACCACTGACACTGCAGAAATACAAAAGATCATGAGAGATTACTACAAGCAACTCTATGCCAATAAAATGGACAACCTGGAAGAAATGGACAAATTCTTAGAAATGCACAACCTGCCAAGACTGAATCAGGAAGAAATAGAAAATATGAACAGACCAATCACAAGCACTGAAATTGAAACTGATTAAAAATCTTCCAACAAACAAAAGCCCAGGACCAGATGGCTTCACAGGTGAATTCTATCAAACATTTCGAGAAGAGCTAACACCTATCCTTCTCAAACTCTTCCAAAATATAGCAGAGGGAGGAACACTCCCAAACTCATTCTACGAGGCCACCATCACCCTGATACCAAAACCAGACAAGGATGTCACAAAGAAAGAAAACTACAGGCCAATATCACTGATGAACATAGATGCAAAAATCCTCAACAAAATACTAGCAAACAGAATCCAAAAGCACATTAAAAGGATCATACACCATGATCAAGTGGGGTTTATTCCAGGAATGCAAGGATTCTTCAATATATGCAAATCAATCAACGTGATACACCATATTAACAAACTGAAGGAGAAAAACCATATGATCATTTCAATAGATGCAGAGAAAGCTTTCAACAAAATTCAACACCCATTTATGATAAATACCCTGCAGAAAGTAGGCATAGAGGGAACTTATCTCAACATAATAAAGGCCATATATGACAAACCCACAGCCAACATCGTCCTCAATGGTGAAAAACTGAACCCATTCCCACTAAGATCAGGAACAAGACAAGGTTGCCCACTCTCACCACTCTTATTCAACATAGTTTTGGAAGTTTTAGCCACAGCAATCAGAGAAGAAAAAAAAATAAAAGGAATCCAAATCAGAAAAAAAGTAAAGCTGTCACTGTTTGCAGATGACATGATACTCTACATAGAGAATCCTAAAGGTGCTACCAGAAAACTACTAGAGCTAATGAATGATTTGGTAAAGTAGCAGGATACAAAATTAATGCAAAGAAATCTCTGGCATTCCTATACACTAATGATGAAAAACCTGAAAGTGAAATTAAGAAAACACTCCCATTTACCATTGCAACAAAAAGAATAAAATATCTAGGAATAAACCTACCTAAGGAGACAAAAGACCTGTATGCAGAAAATTATAAGCCACTGATGAAAGAAACTAAAGATGATACAAATAGATGGAGAGATATACCATGTTCTTGGATTGGAAGAATCAACATTGTGAAAATGACTCTACTACCCAAAGCAATCTACAGATTCGAGATTCAAGAGGAGAGAGATATGGGAACATATGTATATGTATAACTGATTCACTTTGTTATAAAGCAGAAACTAAGACACCATTGTAAAGCAATTATACTCCAATAAAGATGTTAAAAACATTTTTTCCCCAGAAAGTTCCAAAATGCAAAACTTGAATTTGCCGTGTTCTGGCAACTACTTACATAGTATTTGCATTTTATTAGGCATTATAAGGAATCTAGAGATGATTTAAAATATACGGGAGATGGGAATTCCCTGGCGGTTCAGTGGTTAGGACTCTGAGCTCTCGCTGCCCAGGGCCCCAGGGAACTAAGATCCCACAAGCTATGCAGTGTGGCCAAAAAGTAAGTAAATAAAGTATATGGGAGGATGTGCGTAGGTTATATATGCAAATCCTACACTGAGCATCCCCGGATTTTGGTTTGGGAGGGAAGCTAGAACAGTTCCCTGCAGATACCAAGGGACAACTGTGTGTGTGCCATGCTGAAGGTTAGCTGGCAGCTGCAAGCTCTCCTCGAGCTCCTGCCACAGCCTGCACAGCTCAGCATCACCCACCCGTCTGCATGGACAGGTGGATTTGTTTCTGTCTCGGCTCCGCCTCCATCTCTGCTGGGTTCAGGGGGCCTGTGGGGAAGCTGAGTCCCTTTCCGGCTTTGCATGTCATAGCCCTCAGGCTGCACCGTGAGCAGGGAGGCATCGCTCACTATCAAACCATGGATCTGCCTTCGTAGGAACTGCCCGGCTAGGCCTGGGACTGTTCCCAGCCTTCTGTCTGGGGTCACAGGGTCTGTGTCCAATGAGGTCCAGAGAGCAAAGCTCAAGGCAGCTGCCCCTTCTGAGACCTGTTTGGAGCCACCCGGTGAAGGACAGGGGGATTCTTCTCTACTTCTGTGCAATTGGGGAGCACAGGTCAGCCTTGGAAAGGAAGCCCCCATCTTTGGTTAAAAGAACATGAGCTCGGGGTTTGAGGAGGATGTGGTTGAATGAGTTGATGGACAACAGCTTGTCCAGCACAGGGATCACCGAAAGACAGTTTCGTCATCCCTTTGTGGAGAGGGCTGTGGTAGGCAGCAGGTTGCTAAGGTGCTGGTTTGGGGGCTTGGGACCTTTTGGGGTCCTGGCGTTGATGATGGCCTTATCTGGGGCAGGACCATCTTGGTGGCGGAGACTACT
Organism: Mesoplodon bidens; assembly: GCF_964165515.1. Classification (NCBI taxonomy): domain Eukaryota; kingdom Metazoa; phylum Chordata; class Mammalia; order Artiodactyla; family Ziphiidae; genus Mesoplodon; species Mesoplodon bidens. The sequence goes on along the minus strand of NC_138161.1, from coordinate 9,442,558 downwards.
TCCCTGCCTGCTGTTGGCTTAGGTGGGACGAGAAGCCAGGACCAGCCCAACTGCAACCAACGAAGAAACAACCGACCTCATGGCCATCCCCATCCTGCAAGGGGCGGAGGGGGCGGGACAGGTACCAGGGCAGGGCCGTATCCATCGCAGGGATGGGCAGTCTCATCTCATCACTGAGGAGGCCTCAGGACTTGCTGACTCACCAGGTGGAGGAGGGTAAGGGCAAGGCAGACCGTCCACCTCAGACACAGTCTGGATTTAGAATTGGGAGCCTAGGACTATTTTGCAAAAAGATATTTTCTTTAGGAAAATACTATGTGGTGGTGGTGGGATGAATTGGGAGATTGGGGTTGACATATATACATGAATATGTATAAAATAGATAACTAATAAGAACCTGCTGTATAAAAAAATAAATAAAAATCAAAACAACAAAAAAAAGAAAATACAATGGAACTGTCCCAAAGACAAGTGAGGTCAGCAGAGGGTGAGAATCTGATCATTTACGTGTGAATGTCTGTTAGACTCTGGATTTGAAAGCTCCATATTTTGGGGTTTCAGACTGTACTTCCTGACCTAAAGAATGAATTGCAAAATCAGACTTGGAAGTGTATTACTTTTTCATCAAGCAAGTAGCCTTAAAATTTGGCCAGTATATTAGTTTCTTGGGGCTTCTGTAATAATGTACCACAAACTGGGTGGCTTACAATTACAAAAATTTATTCTCACAGTTCTGAAGGCCAGAAGTCCGAAATCAAGGTGTTGGCAGGGCCGGGATCCCTCTGGGACTCTTGGTAGAATCCTTCCTGCCTTTTCCAGCTTCTGCTGGTGGTCGGCAATCCTTGTGTTCCTTGTCTGGTAGCTGCATCCCTCCAGTCTGTGCCTCTGTCCTCACATGGCACTCCCCCTGTGTCTCTCTCTTCACATGGCACTTTTCTAAGGACACCGGTCATATTGGATTAGGGGCCCACCGTCCTCCAGTCTGATCTCATCTCAACTTATTACATCTGCAAAGACCCTATTTCCAAATAAGGTCACCTTCACAGGTACCAGTGCTTAGAGCTTGAACATGCCTTTTTGGGGGGTTCAAAATTCAACTCACAAAAGCTAGTGATGTACGTGGCTCACTACTTACTACTATTTCTGTTATGTGGAGTGAGACTGTGGTTTTCATTAGGACCAGGAAAATCTCCTCTGTCAACAGAGACTTGAATACAGCTTGAATCAACAGAACCAAAGATGCTACATCAGTAATTGCAGCAGTCAAATGCACTTCCAAATACAAACCAAAAGGAAGATGCTCTCCTAATCTTATGCTTTGTTTTGTTTTCTGACGCTGTCCCTTTGGCTGCCTTGGGACACCCTCTCATCCTGAGATAAATGACAACAAAGTGACATTAAAGGCAAACCAAGTAACTGTCTGGAAATCACACAACCTACTGTGGAAGAATGCCTCATTTCTCATCAACTATCAATTATAATATTTGCATGTTTCTTGTAATAATCCTTCATAAATGACTAATGTCATTAGTCATTATAATAGTGCTCCATAGTCCAGTTAGAAGGAGGGTCAGATAGAATTTTACTTAGTAAGGACATTTCCAAATAGAGAATAGAAAAGTTAATTGATGGCAAATGGACTTAACAGGCAAAAACAGTGGGGAAATGAATTAAATAGGTTCCCATTTACAGTTTTATTTGCAAAAGTGAGGTATATCTTAGTTCAGGCAGGTCCTCTTGGGGCTGTCAGAGTATAAATATGTTGGCTAATGCTAGTCAGTTGGTATGAGAAGTTTCTAAAATTCAAACAACGCATTTGTGAAACAGGACCCCAGTTTGACTTATCTGGTGTCCATAATTTAGCTGACAACAATGTCAGCAGGAGACATTTCAACATAATCCTGTGTTTGTTAATTGCTCTTTTGCACTCTGGACACGGGAAGATTTAACCTTTTGGACGAGGTAGATACCAGTAACTTTCCAGCCAAAGAACCAGGGATCATCTGATCAGTGACAACCAAAACACTATGTCTTAAACTGTAAAGAGGACAAAAGAATGGAAAGCGGGCACTCAAAGAGAAATCTGTACACCCAAGTTCATTATTTATAATAGCCAAAAGATGGAAATAACCCAAACGTCCATCAATGGATAAATGGATAAGCAAAGTGTGGTCTCTCCCTACAATGGAATATTATGCAGCCTTAAAAAGGATTGAGATCCTGATATATGCTACAATGTGGATGAACTTTGAAGACATTATGTTAAGTGAAATAATCCAGTCACAAAAGGTCAAATATTGTACGATTCTGCTTATATAAGGTCGCTAGCATAGTCAGATTCATAGAAACAGAAAGTAGTGGTGGTGGCCAGGGGCTGAGGGAAGAAAAGTGTGGGGAGTTAGTGTTTAGTCGGTACAGAGTTTCCTTTGAGGAAGACGAAAAAGTTCTGGAGATGGACGGGGTGATGGTTATACAGTGTGACTGGACTTAGTGCCACTGAACTGTACGCCTAAAAATGGTTAAAATGGTAAGTTGTATGTTATGAATCTTACCACAGTAAAACAAACACACAAAAAAACGAGAGAACATACTGGTCTGATCTTAGCCCTTCTGAGTTGGGCCACCCCACCCAGTGGTCTTCGTGCAGCCCATTAGTTTACATGTAAGGAACTTCACTGGAAAAAACAAATGTTCCCAGATATTAATCCACATGACACTTTCCTCCTACCTCTGGAACCAAGCAGGACCCTATGGGGCCTTCCCAGGACAGACACCCCTCCTCCTTTTCCTCTGCTTTAGCTCCTCTCTGAAGCACCTAGATAGCAGTATCTGATGCACATTTCCTGAGTTGTTTTACAGATGCTTCCACCACCACCAAATGGAAGAAATTAACTACTTGATGACCATGAGCACACAGCCCCCAGCCCTACTGGAGCCTAAGAATGGATAAGGTTGGCCCCTGTGACACCACCCTGTTACCTCACCAGCAGCCAAGCAGAGAGCTGTGCACGTGCTGATCACATACCCTGTGACTCCCCTCCCTCACCTGGGCTTTAAGAAGGCTTCCCTGAAACCCATCGGGAGTTTGGGCTTTTTGAGCACAAGCTGTCCCGACTCCTTGTATAGCACCCCACAATAAACGCTGCACTTTGCTTCCCTGCAACCTGGGTGTCCGTAGGTTGGCTTTACCATGTGCCGGATGGTTCAGTACAGCCAAACTTGGTTCAGCAACATCTCTCTTCTAGCTGATTCTGAGAGCCAAATGCCAAATCCAGATCCTGGCCCACCTGGCAAGATGAACCACTGTCAGAGGATTTAAGGCCACGAGACTGTGACCTTCCTGCAGCAAATGCTTCCTTCCTCGAGGGCGCACCGTGGTTGCACCGTGGTTACACCACTCAGCCTGGGGCGGGCAGGCCCGGCACCCCAGAAGGAGGCAGCATGTAGCGGGGATGCCGACTGCAGGACCCAGTGGGTGGGCAGCATCTCCTGGGCCTGGAGAAGACCACCAGGTCATCCACCTGCCATTCTGGACAAAGGCCCAGCCAGCCCTGGATTCCTCCTAACCGCTACCCCTTAACACACAGAAAGGCCCCTGACGTCAGGTGTCACACCTCCAGGGTGCCTCATACCTTGTAATTTACTAAGAGCTCTTCTGCAGACTCGTATTTAGTCATGCAGACACCTCGGTCAGGCAGCTATTATCATGGTCAGGCATCTGATCCAGTCCTCACAGCCAGTCAGAGAAAGAGCCGGGCCTCTGATCTAAGCCCGCAATTCTCTCCTCCACAAGCTGCTGGCCCAGTGTCACCAAGCCTCCCTCCGGCTGTTAGAAAAGCCAGTTGCTACGAGCAACTGGGTTCAAGGTGGAGTTCTGCAAGCGGGCGCTGAGAACCTCGATCGAGATTCGCTGAATGAACAAGTGTGGATCTCTGCAAAGTTTCCTGAAAGGTCTTTCCTCCACCCCGATCCTAGCTTACATCCGTCACAGCTGAAGGACTGGGATGACTTGGCCGGGGCCTGGCTTGAAACACCTTCAAAGTATCTTGGTTGCCCTGAATCAGGCAGCACATGGATAGCAAAGTCAGAGGCTCCTGAGACACATTCAGATTCCATCAGGCCCTTTTCCAAAGGGCGAGGAATACTGTTGAATATTCAGTTTGATAAGCCGGGAGGGGTGTTTGTCTGCACTCTCCCCTCCACCTCTGCTTCCTGCTCCAACCTCTCCCGTTTCCACACACTCACGCACACACGTGTGTGCACATGCATGCCCATGGACACACAATGCACACACGTGCAGGCACACACACACACAGACCCACACTTTTTCTCAAAATGACTTTTGGCAGCAGCAAAGCCGAATCTTCCCAATTCCCTGTAACTAAGGTAAAAAAGGAGAATAACTGAGCCAGAGAAGGAGCTTCCTTTCATCACGGGAAATGAGAGGGCTGCAGGCCTTTCCCCATTCTCAGTCCCAGATGCTGGCTGGTGGCTCCCCTGGGCAAAATTATCAGGGCCACATGGGGACCACAGGGCACATTTCCAGTCCTTGAACGAGGGACCCCCTCACAGCCTCCTTTCTAAGGCCCATGTCCTAAAACAAGGCACTTTCATTGCTGTCTTCGGCTCTTAATAGGCCGGAATCTCCCTCCTCAGCCAGAGGCCTCTTCCATAAAGAGTTTCGCTAGAACATAAGACTGCGTGCATGAAGCTTGCAAAGGCAGAACAGCAGGGAATGTTCTGTTTCAGAGAGTCCACGAAAATAAAGAAGGGGGGGCCAATGTCAAACTTAATGCGATCATTTTAATTTCCAAGTGCTTTGGGATGTTTTCATGTTGGTCTCATGGACATTTACGTTTGTGGTGAAGACTGTGTTTGCTACAGGATTTTGCTGTGTTCGTTTAGCCCGGTAATAAAAACCGTCTGCCTGAAGTCCTTTTTGGAACAAGAAGGGGTATAAACAAATAAGCCAATGGTCATGGAAGACCAGGGGGAGGGTGGTGGCTGTTTCAGAAGGAGTGGGTGTGAATCCAGAGCAAGTGCTAAAGGCCAGTATTTGCAGGAGCTGCTGAGTTCCGAAGGGATGTGTCCGGACAGTATGAAAACACACACAGTATTCAAGGATATATGGTGTGTTTAGGAGGATGGATGAGGAGGAAAGGGCACCACTCTCTTCCCAGGCCCCCATTTTGTGCTTGGGGTTTTATCACAGGAGTAAGAATGTTACTAGGAAGCACTAACCCATGAGTCCCTGCAGTGGACTGAATAGTGTCCCCCAGACCCATGTCCTCTTGGAACCTCAGAAGGTGACCTTATTTGGAAACGGTCTTCGCAGAGGTAGGTAATTAAGTTCACATGAGGTCATACGAGATTAGGGTGGGCCCGAAATCTAATGGCTGGTGTCCTTAAAGGGAGAGAAGAGACACACAGGAGAGAAAACCATGTGAAGATGGAGAGAGAGGTTGGGGTGATTGCACCTACTCTCCAAGGAAGGCTGAGGAGTGCCAGGAGCCAGCAGAGGCTGGAAGAGGCAAGAGAGGATTCTCCCCTACAGCCCTCAGAGCCTTCGGGGAGGACGGCCCTGCTGACACCTTGATTTTGGACTTCTGGCCTCGAGCACTATGAGAGGATAAAGTTCTGTTGCTTTAAGACTCCTAGTTTGTGATAATTTATTATGGCAGCCCCAGGAAACTCATGCAGCCCCCTTTCTGGCCGGTTTGGGCTGGAAGGGATTGGGCATATCAGGACCAAGAAAGTGGTCCAATCCTTGGCCCCTAAGTTAGGAGCTGAGGTCCAGGGCAGAGCTGATCTTGAAATAATAGTTGTTGAGCTAGTTGTTTTTTGTTGTTGTTGTTTGTTTTCCTTCCACCAGAGGAGCGATGGAGACTCTTCTGGGCTCAAGGAGTAAGAAGACAGCCTGAGAGTGACCTTCAGGGTCAGCTCCATGGACAGGCAGGGTCACCCTAAAAGTCCCAGCTGAGTTGGGGGTCTGCGAGTAGAGACGGCTGCCCCTCTGACTTCTGATGAGTCAGGGCATGGAGGAGAAGTAGCCAGAAGGACTAGGTTTTGGCTTCTGATCTCCAGTAGAGGTTTTTATGTCTCTAGTAAGACAGTGTTCTTGAAGGCCAGGCATAGGCAAGAGATGATTTTCAAAATTCCTTTAGCTCCTATTACCATATAAAGATCCAGGCCCAGAGGTGTGATGTCTGAGGTTCTTATAATCCAGAACACTCAGGACATTGCCTGCAAGTTTCTGCCACGAGGAATAGGGTGGATGAGGATGGGAAGGGAAGCTGAGCAAGGGGAAGCCAGTGGTCACATAATTTGCCCCATTCTCCCCAGACTGAATGTTCCAGGTGGGAGCCCAAGGAAGATGAGCTTTTCTTTTGCTCCCTGTTTGGAACCTTGGAGGAGATGACCCCCATCCCAGTACAGAGGCACGTGGGTGTTGGGGACCCCAACGTGGTTGCAGGGAGATGGGGTGAATGTGTGGGACCAGGATTCTTGGATGCCTTCATCTCCTCTGCAGCATGGAGGGGACCCAGGTATCCTCTTATCTCTCCCACATCAGTGCAGCATGTAACCAAGGTCTGCTGGGAGCCAGTGGCTGTGAGGGGCCCACCTTGGCCAGGGATGGAGTGGACATCCCACCAGACCTAGGGGATCTCCAAGGTGACTTGGTCACACGTGAGAGCTCCCAAGCCTAGGCCCTCAGACCCTTGCCTTTAGCAGGGACATCAGCTGGATGCCCGAAAGGCTGACCCAGCCCACATGCCTCTGAGTGGATACCTGTCAGCACACTCACCAGGACCAGCACAGCTGCCTGGCAGAGGGGCCGGTGCAGGGACAGGACAAGACCAGGAGACCTGTCTCCTCCCCACGGGGACCACGCGCTTCCCTGTGCACTGGCTGCCATCTTGGATATGAGCGTGGGGAGGAGAGAATGGCACCGATGAGAGCTGAAATCTACCAATAAGTATTTCCTGATGGAGCCTGTTTCCATAGAAGGTGATTGTTTCAACCAGAGGACCCAGAGATAATATTAATGACAAATTACTCCCCTCTGCTACCCGTGGGAGAGGGGCTCACGTGGAAGAGAACGAAGGAGGTTTTGTGGCTCCTGTGCTCCTGAATGGTGGAAGTGAGTCTGAGTTCTCACCACCTTGGCCATGGAAGGATGAGGGTTATAGCTGAACTGTGTCCTTCCCAAAATTCCTGTTGAAGCCCTAACCCCAGCAGCTCAGAACGTGACTGTATTTGGAGATAGGGTCTTTAAAGAGGTGACCAAAGTCAAATGAGATCATATGGGTGGGCCCTAATCCAATAGGATTGTTGTCCTTAGACACAGGTTACAGAGAGGACACACAGAAGGAAACCATGTGAAGACAGAGGCAGAGATTGGAGGCATGCTGCCATAAGCCAAAGGATGGAAAGGTCACCGGCATTAACCAAAAGCTGGAAGAGGCAAGGAAGGACCCTCCCCTAGAGACTTCAGAGAGAGCATGGCCCTGCCGACCCCTTAATTTTGGACTTTCGGCCTCCAGAACTGTGAGAGAATACACTTCAGTTGTTTTAACTCACCTAATTTGTGGTACTTGGTTACAACAGTCCTAGGAAGCTAAAATACACAACTTTATAGAGATCAAGCTTTTTTCAGAAGGATCTCGCTCCATCTAGGCAGATTTAGAAACGTTTCCCCTGAGGGCAAATTCCTCCAGATTTAGACCACGTGGTGAATTGGGGGCACAGGAGGTCACAGGGCACCTCCCCGAGCATCCCCCGCTCCCCCTTCCTGGTTTAAATCATCTGACCTGGAGCCCAAAGAGCAAATGCTTGAGTCCATTCAGGGCTCCCTCCCGTCTGATGGAGAAGGAAGGAATCTGGGGAAGGAAGGAAGAGAGATGGCAGAGAACACGGGTTTTCTTTGCTTTCCAACAGGCAGCGTCCCCGAGTCTGTTTTCTTTTCTCTTCCCTTCAGATTGATCTTTCATCTCTCCAATGACTCTTATCTTTCAGCAAACTCAAGCAGGCCCAGCGCAAGCTGTGAAATCACCAAACTTCACAGGTTTTGCACAAGTCATCTTAAAGGACTGACCTGGGCTTTCCTGGTGGCGCAGTGGTTGAGAGTCCGCTTGCCCATGCAGGGGACATGAGTTCGTGCCCTGATCCAGGAAGATCCCACATGCCGCGGAGCGGCTGGGCCCGTGAGCCATGGCCGCTGAGCCTGCGCGTCCGGAGCCTGTGCTCCGCAACGGGAGAGGCCACAACAGTGAGAGGCCCGCGTACCGCAAAAAAAAAAAAAAAAAAAAAAAAAAGGCCTGACCTAAGCCCAGGAAAGCCGGAACGAGGCTGAGAAATCATTCCTTATCTCACGTGTCACCTTCACTGCCCCCACGGGGGTCCCAACCACCTCGAGACACCTGCATGACCCACCCTCCAAGGGCTGAGTTACGAGCTGTGCTCCAGGTCTGCTGCCAGTGGCTTGGATGTTATTCCAGGACAGCCATGGCTGGGGCGGCCTCGTCAAGGCTGTGGTTTGATTTCCTTTGCTGCTTTCAGGGTTGTTTGGAAGGAAATGGGTGGAAGTGATGGTACTCCGTGGTGGTGAGCCTTGGCCACTGGAGGTGACGGCACAGAGTGACACTGTGGACAGGGAGGGGACGCCTTTGTGAGCCGGGAGAAGTGTGAGCAGAGAGAGAAGAAAAACAGGAGAATAACAATAACAATAATAATAATCATGCCTTTTCTCTGGTCCTGGAGGATTCAAAGTTGACCTTTCCTTCTCCATGGAATTTTATTTTGCATCTCTTGAATGGATTTAGCTATTAAAGACCAGTAACACAGCTGATGGGAAAAATACTTCTGGTAGCAGCTTCGTTGAGCAAGAGAAGAGGATTCCAGTCTTGAATTGGACACGTGCACTTATGTTCCACAGACACCTTGGGAGTATATGCCATGACTGAGCACTGTTTTGGGGATGGAAATGTGAAAATGGATAAGATGGAGAGCAAAGCCTTCCTCCGGGCCACCCGGGAAAAGACACAGGCACAGGAAGCAGCTGTAGCATCTGGCAGCCCCCAGAGAGTTGGGATCGCCCCTTAGCAGGGTCCTTCAGCTCCATAACGAGATGGTAAACTGAGCCTCGGTTGTGCCCTGGGACCCAGCTGGCCGCATCTGTCCGGGCAGTGTCAGCCCTGTGCAAACGTGGGCCTCATGGGAGCTGAAATCCAACCAGGGCCCCACTGGCCAAGCCTCGTTCCCGCCCCGGGGGTCACGTCATTCTCCTCTAAGTGGCTCACTCAGCAGGGGCACTTTTTTGCAATTCAGCCACCTGGACAAAGGTGTCTTTTTGCAATGCACCCTCCTGCATAAGGCACCTTTTTGTCCAGCTTGGGGCACTGAGTGGCCCTGACCTGACAGAAGAGTGGCCTTTGTGCAGCTGCTTTTAGGAAATTTCACCGAGGGAGGGCGAGAGAGATGATCTCAAGGATGGCAAACCTTGAGACGTATGTGACATAACACACTAGTTTGCGGGGGCCAATGAACCCCTCAGCTCATGGGAAACTATCCTTTAGAGTTTTCGTGTGAATGGGGCCATTCTGTCTTCAGCTTTCTCCAATTTTGATTTCATAGGGGAAGTCCAGGACTATAATCTAGTGAGGAAAATGGGGGCATTGTGTTTTCTCTTTGAAACGACCCAATGCCTACATGGGAAAACAAGGCCTGTTCTTAACAATCATTTGGTACACATAATAACCAGAAAAATCCTTTAAGTTCTGGAGGTGGCTCAGAAACCTTGCCTAAGCACTTGGCCACTGTGTAACTGTTTTGTTTGGTTTTGGTTTGGTTTTGGCTGCATCGTGTGGCATGCAGGATCTTAGTTCCCCGACCAGGGATCGAACCCATGTCCCCTGTATTGGGAGCAAGGAGTCTTAACCCCTGGACCACCAGGGAAGTCCCTCACTGTGATAACTGTTTAAGAAACACATGGAAGAGGGAATCAGAAGATGTGCATGGAGTGCACAGAGGGGCAGCTGCTGTGTCTACCCGCTTCCTCCTCTGAAAACTTTGCCCCGTGTCTTCCTTGGACAATGATGGAGGGAAAGGCAGTGACTGCCAGGCTCCCTGGGGCTCCAGCCCTGTCTCAGCCGACTCTTGGCCATCACCTGGGCATCCTGCGCTCCTTAGAGACTTGTCTTCAGCTTCTTTTCTTCCTCAAGCCCCCTGTGTTAGTTTCTTAGGGCTGTCTGACAACCACAGACGGGGTGGGTTACAACAACAGAAATGTATTCTTTCACCCTTTAGGAGGCTGGAAGTCCAAAGTCAAGGTGTGGGCAGGGTTGGTCCCTTCTTGTGGGTTCAGCGGGAGAAGCTGCCCATGCGCCTCTCCAGCTCCTGCTGATGGCCGGCACTCCGGTCTCTGCCTCGGCCATCATCTTCTGTGTCTGCCTGTGTGTCTTTTCTCCTCTTATAAGGACGCCAGTCAGAATGGATGAAGAGTCCACTTTTCCTCAGTGTGACCTCATCTTAACTCTGCTGATCACATCTGCAATGGCCCTATGTCCAGATAAGGTCACATTCTGAGAGTCTAGGAAGGACATGAACTTTGGGAGGGAGACACTGTTCAACCCAGTACACCCCCATTCTCCACTGACACTGGAATCCATGGAACTCAATCCCTAGAATTCCATGGAATTCATCCGTGGAAGCTCCCAGCCTCACAGCTCACCTGGTCTCTGACTGTGCCTGTCCCCGCAGTTTCTCTTCTTCTCTCCAGAAGAAGCTCTTCTCTTCATAGTGTGCTCTAAGAAGTCCATTTGACCTTTACCTATTTAACCGTCTACACTCCTGCACCTGACTTTTCACCGTGTCTCCTTACCCCCCGACACGCGTCCCATTACTGTCAAAGTGGTTGCCAGTCAGCCCATGTCCTAGACCCCGCCCTTCTCCTCTCTCAGTCTGCACAACCCTGGTCAGGCTGCTCTCCTGCTTCTCCTCACCGTCCCCTCCTTCCAGCAGGGCCCATCCCCGTCCTCGTTGAGCAGCTTCTGGCCCTCGGATGGTGGAGCCAGCGCACAATAGGCCTCAGTTCGCGCTTGCTGCATTGCATGGGATTCCTTGCGTCGTTGCCGAGTTCTCTAAGCCGCACTCACATCCCACGTTTCCAGCACCTGAGAGCCTTGACAGCTCAGCAGTTGCTCCAGCCCTGGCCTGCTCATGGCCTCATCGGTTCGCTGGTGTTTCACTAACAAGCCATCTCCCCAGCTAGATTTTAGGCTTTTTGAAGACCAAGACCATGACCTGTCTTTGCCTTGGTCCTCTTGGCATAATCCAGGAACCGAGAACACTCAATAAGTTTTCACTTAGAACGTGCACAAATGCAGCCATTTTGCTTTATGGGCCTGGGTGTCCACAGAGAATTACTTATTAGGGGTTGAGTCAGTTTGGGATGTTAACACAACACGATCAGGATTAGACTTTAATTGCTGTATAGGCTGTGTTTAGAGTTTCTAAAGGTGGGCCTTAGGGCTGCCTGTTTCAGAGCCTGCAGGATTGCTTGCTAAAAGGTAGGTTCCAGGGCCCCGACCCAGATCTGTTGATTCCGAATTTTAGGAGGTGGGTCCGAGAATTGTGTTTTTAGGTCAGCCCTGGCCCCTGTCCGGGTGATTCTTATGCATGGTAAAGTTGAGAATCACTGATCTAGACACGTGGACAAAAAATATTGATGCTACATGGGCTAGCAGAGCTGAAGATAAGCTAGTGACTTATTACAGCTCATAGAGCCAGCTGGGGCAAAGCCAAAAATGATTCATTGCTTCCTAGGTGACCAGTCGTTTCAAGGGCCACCATTGTCTCCCGAGGTACAGTGACATTTCATAAAAATCAGGGGCCCAGTAGGAGAATCTGGGGGGCCTTTGGAGTGACCCCTGGGCAGTGCTGAGCCTAGCCACAAACAGAGTGTACCTGTCTTCCCATGCTGGTTCCCCCCTGCCAGCCCCCTGCCCCAGGCAGAGAATTAGAGCGTGCTGTTCAGTGCTAATGTTTGTCTTGCTTTTGGAAACACCTCAGGGCAACTCAGGATAGGTTTTCAGAGTGGTGTTTGACTTGGCTTGGCTGTAAAGTTCCCCCTCTTTAGTCTGTTTATTGCAAGTTAGCACACGGCCCCAGATGCGGGAGCCTAACACTAGTTCTAACAGAAACCAGGGGGCAAATGAAATAAAACATGGGGAGGGCTGGAGGGCGCTTCCCCATGTCCGCTTCTTGGCCTGGAGCTAAGCTGAGGTCAGGGTGGGCATTGGGCTTTGCAGCCTCCAGCCTGTGCTGCCCAGTGACGCCTTGGAACTCTGGGGCACATCCAGCCACTGCCTGCCCGACACAGGATCTGAAGGGTCATTTCCCAGGAAGGAGATGTATTCCATTTTTAGCTCCTATTTTGCTTACATATTTTCTCAGCTTTTAAAAAGTTCAACTGACGTTCGATAGCTGGTCCCTCTTGAAGTTTACTCTCAAGTTTAAATCTGATGCCACATTACATGTGGGTAATAATCACCATCACTGTGCCAGCTATTCCATTTACATCGTTTCATTTAATCCGCACAAAGTTCTATGCGGAGGGTATTATTAGATCCCAGTTAAAGAGGAGAAAGCAAACTCAGAGAGATTGAGTGGCCTGAGGTGACCCAGCTATTGAATGGGGATAGTAGTTCCAGGGGTCATGCCTTCTCAGCAACAGGAGGGCTCGCCACTTGGTGATGACCTACCCCAGCCGGAACCTTCTTTCCTTGCCTTGAAGAAGGAACAAACAATGCTTTACTGAGGGCTGAAAGATTTCACCTAAGTCTGGCTCCTATTTGCATTAAGCGTATCAGCCCAGTTTATATCAGCAAAATGAAAATTGAAGAAAGTTATGGGTTTCTAGTGACATGTCTGCAAGGCATTAAAATACACCATTAATGGGAGCTTCTATCCATGTCACATTTCTTTTTCACAAAAGTGGAAAGCCCACTAGTGTGGGTGGTAGGAAGAGTTTGAAATCCAATCAGAACATAAACAGGACCCTTGGGATGTGGCCACCATCCTCCGATCCAGGGAGGGTTGTGCTGGGTGGAATCTGGGACATTTGGGGCTGAGTGAAACTAAACCGGAACTTGTGGGCTTTAGGGAATGGGCCCACGAACTCCCAAATTTCCTGTTTGAAGATCCTCTTCTTCCTGTTTCCCTTCCATAGTTTCTACTGCGTTGACATGGTCACAGCTCTCTTGTCCCAAACCCACAGGGTCACTTTGATCGTCAGAGACTTCAGCCTCTGTTAATCGCTCTTATCAGCAGTCTGGCCTTCGTTCAAGGACCCATGGTTCTCTCTACTTGAAGGGACACACGGTAGGCTCCCCGTCGGTCGCTGGCCCTGGGTAGAGGCTGCTTTTGGTGGAAAGAGGGACTGAAGTGGGAATATTTTAGGACCATGTTACTCAGGCCTTGAGAGAACACTAGAGGATAGGAAAAAAGAGTCCTATGAATTAAAAAAAGCCCAGTTATTGATGGAACCTAAGGAACCTCAAAGAGGCTAAGCTATCGTTTAAACATGGATCTCGGTTCCTAGAGGTTGGACGAGGCGGGGTGGAAGGGGTCAATGGTAGTATGCAGCCTTGAGTATTCTGGAAAACACCATCTTCTGACTTTTTGCAATGAGCTAAAAGGACTAAGAAGAAACCACCATGAATAATAGTAATTGCTGTTCTATTTGCTGCCCATTGTGCGTTTCATGTTTACATATTTCAACTCTAATATCTGCAGTAGCTGACGTTGGCGTTATTATCCTAAGTCTGTGTGCTGAGAAATAAGAGATTTGACGAGTTCAGTAATTTGTACTAGATTATAAAGTTAGCAATTGGTAGGGCCCAGAAATGAACGAGGTCCTTTCTTCTCTAAGCTGTGTCCCATGAAATACTGTTCTCATCCCTGCTGTGGCCTGATGGGGTATCACATTCTACTACTGCACTAGCCAGAAGAAGGTCAACAGCAATTATGCCATCCCTGTAGTGTGCTTCGGGGTCAGTCCCGGAATTAGCAGAGCTCACTCTCGGCCAAGAAAAGAGTATTCCAAGGAAATGATATCTTAGAATTTTTTTTTCTTTAGTTGGTAGACATTCCTTGAGAGGCTTATGGTGTATTAAAGATATATTACTGTGACATCTTGTGAATAGCTACTGTTTTACACTTATTCAGCACTCCTGATCTCACTGTGGTATTCACTTCAAATAATATTTTGTGAGTCAGTGTGTAAGAATCAAATGCAAGTTGTACATTATTTAATGATACGCTAAATGATGATGTCTTTAGGAAAGCATTTTTCTTGAATACCATGGTTGTAGCATTATCCACTATTGCTTTAAAAGTAGATTTTCTTGACATTCATAATTATGATAGTTATAAGAAATAAGTTGTTTACTATAAAACGAAATACCAAATATTTCTCAACTATTAAAAAATCCTTATAATCTCAAAAGCATCTGACTTAAATGCAGGAAAAAGTTCTCAGTTCAGGCTGCACGTTAGAATTTAAAAGCTTCGGACGCCTTTACAAGCTCCAAATGTGTCGGCCTCACCTTTAAACCAATTAGATAAGATCCCTGAGAGGTGCTGTCTGGCTAGGTATAGTTTAGAAAATTCTGCAGGCAATTCTAAATGTGGCCAGTGTTGAGAACTACTGGGCCTAAGCAATAATGAATTTTTAAATACATGGCGTTAGGCCTGACTAATATCAAAGCATTAATGTATTATAAAGGAGAAAGATCTGCATTATGCTTTACAAGTAAGAGTTTTGAATATAATGCAATTAAAATATATGTGGTGAATATAATACATGCAATAAGTCAATAAGTTACAGATATAAAGTAAATGTTCAATAACAGTACTGAGAAGATGACTGAATGAACATCCTGCAAAGTTTCGTATGAAAAATCATATTTTGACAAAACTAAGATGTTATCAATTGTAAGACAGAGTATCACTGAGAAAAGCTTTAATTAAAATGTGATGGGCATATCTTAAAATCCACAACTCAACTTCAAAAATGTTCAAAATGCGAAAAAATCTGAGTCTTATAATTAAGGAAATACAGTACTTAAAAATTATTGTTTTTTAATTTTTCTGCCGGCTACTCCACCTGTTATACCACTAATGTCCACTAGATGCCGCTGTGATCTGCTACTTCAGGTACCAAAAGGAAATCGGAAAACCGATTTTCTGAGTATTTAAAATTGAAACAGTCTGTCCCTTTAAAGACAGAAGACTTTTAAAATCTCATATTTTGAGGGGTTGTTGTTCATAATTTCCCTTCTATTAAGATCCATCCTAAGTATCTCACAAAGTGTAAAATTAGTTTTGAAAAAGTGAATTGAGACGTTTTAAAGGCTTGATAGAAAAAACGATCGCTTCCCTTTTATCCGTATCCTCAGATTTCACATCTCGCCTTTCTGCAGCGGGTTATAGAGAAGGGGCAGTAATACTGATGGGAAGGTTGATGTTTGACTCAAATCAAATTGAAAGTAAAATGTGAAGGAACGAATATGATGTCTCCTGGTTTGTAGCCAGCAGATTAGGGGACCCTGCACACAGGAGTTACTGCTTCCCACACAGGAAAAGCTGGGGATGGGGAGAGGACCGGGGTCAGTGGGGCAGAGCCCTGAGCTTCAACCCAAATGCAACGTTAACCGTGGGGATTGACCCAGGGCCTCCATGGCTGAAAACCGGGACAACTTCCCTTATTGGATGAGAATCCCTCTCCCAGCAAAATGATAGAGGCCTTAGGGTGGAAAGGAAGCCTGCAGAAGCTTCTGGAGATATGCTTTGAGCAGTGCGACTCAAACTGTTCCCCATCTCTCCAGTGAGATGAGAACAGAAACTGGGGGTAAACATTTCAAAACACTTTTACAGCAAAATATCAATAAAGTAATGTTATGTCTGTTAAATGTAAGAAAAAGAAATTGGGCTTGTGTTTTGTATGCCTGTTTTTTTATTTCATTTTCCTAGTAATTCAACTTTTCTAATATTTTGCAAAAGTAATGGTCCATAACAGGTTGGAAATTTAAAATAAGAAGAGTAGGCCTTCACCCCAGATAGCTTGAGAAGCACTGCAGAAGCCCACCCTAAGCTGCCAAAGGAGGGGACCCCAGAACTATGACCCTACCAACCCCCGTAATAATTTTCTGGTGGACAATACAGGCAGAAAAGGGCCGAAGAACAGGAGCACTTGGATTGTGAAGGATAGGATGACTAGAAAGGTAAAAAGAAATCCTAAAGCAGCACACCTCAGGGAGCCCCAGCCTCTGAACCCACAGTTGGCAGCTCACCCCAGAACCGCCCCGCCCCCAGCTCTACAAAGGCTCAGAGACCTTGCAGCATCACCCCTGAGCTGGCCCTTTGCCCAGTGCACACACACAGCAAATTGACCTTGGGACAAGAGGAACTCAGGGGCTGCAGGGAAAAGAAATACAAAACCAGTCAGAATTGCCCATATCTTACATATTTAGCTTCAGAAGAGAAACGCAGAGAGAAGTCCATAGTTAAATTCTTTCCTGGCTTAATCCGGCCCAAATCAGCTGGCTTTGATGGAAGGGAGGCTTAATGCACCATCCACGTCCATTTATGGATAATTGAGTTGGCCATTTTGCTTCTCTAAAAACTGCCCTGTTGCATTATCATACGGTCGGTGTGTTTTTTGGAAAGCAATTTGGTAATAATTATCGAGGTGTAAATTGTGACTACTCTTTAACCCAGCTGTAGAAATTCATCCTACAGTTGTACTCTTTTTTTTTTTTTTTGCGGTACGTGGGCCTCTCACTGTTGGGGCCTCTCCCGTTGCGGAGCACAGGCTCCGGACGCGCAGTCTCAGTGGCCATGGCTCACGGGCCCAGCCTCTCCGCGGCATGTGGGATCTTCCCGGACCCGGGCACGAACCCGTGTCCCCTGCATTGGCAGGCGGACTCTCAACCACTGCGCCACCAGGGAAGCCCTACAGTTGTACTCTTAAAGCATGCAAAGACACACAATACAATATCCAATACTCATTGACTCTTTGTGGGAGAAAAAAAACCACAACTAGATAAAAGCTAAATGTCCTTGATAAGAGACTAGCTAACAGATAGCATCCATAAACTGGACAAGGACACCCCACTGAAAGAGTAAATGCTTCTCAAGGTTCTAATGTGCAAAGAGTTCTAAGATACAATTTTAAGTAAAGGAAGCAAGTTGAAATCCAGGGGGTACAGTATGATCCTATTTGTGTAAAAAAGCAACACATGCACTTTGATCATGCAGAGAATCCTTCCGAGGCTGTATCTGTCCACAGGGGTCACCTCTGGGAAGTAGAGGTAAGGGTTGAGACTAGGGAGAAGCACTTTCACTTCTAATATCACGCTCTTTTATGTGGTTTTGTTTTTTCAAGTAAAAATAAGTATTAGTTTAATACGGAACAAAGTGTCTATTGCAGAATATCAAGAGCTACAAGAAACGCCAACAAACATCAGTCAGCCAAAGATATATCCTGAAACAAGGGGGTGCAGAAAACAGTCATGCCCTAAAGGTCAGGAGAAATTGGCTGACATCGACAAAGAAGAAGCCACAACTCCTAGATTGTTCTCACCCATGACTGGTGAATAGTTTTAGCGACAGGCAATATCCAGCAGACCACGTGGCAGGGGACCCAAGCCTCGCAGGCATCATGGCCACCACCAGGTGACAAAACCCAGAGACAACTGCTCGAGGATTTAATTCCTGTGTGGAAATGGAAAGGGATTGGGGTTGGTTAACTAAATAAAAAACGGGTTGCTTGGCCCGCTTCACAAATAGAGGGAGTGTCTCGGCTACCAGCAATGCTGTTACCATTTGCAAACGGGACACGCACACTTCTTGTTTATTTCTACCTTGCACAGTGCTGATTCATTCAGATAACACTGGTCTCAGAAATACTTACCTTAAAAGTTACATGTAATTCCTGCACCCCCACACCCCCCACCACGCTCTGTACTCGCAGGATGAGAGCTGGGAGGGAGGCTCCCAGGCCACCTTGGGGCCTTCAGCCCTGCGCTCCTGGCTAACGAGTATTTTCAGTGCTCTCCCGAGGTGAGTGCGCTCTGCAAAACACACTGCTTACTCTGCTCTGGGCTTTCTTTCTGCCACTTATTTCATGTTCCAGGTAACAGTTTTGACCCATACTCCCAAGGAAAAGGTGTTCGGGTGATTTTTCTGGACTTGCCTCAAAGGACGAAGGAAGACTATTATGCTGGATGTCAGAAAGCCGGCTTCCAGGCAGCTCAAGTTGCCTTCATGGAAATGGTGGAGGAAGCAGAGGGTGAAGGTCAGAGAGCCCCTGGGGACAGATGAAGTCCTCTGCGATTGTAAGGAGCACCCCAAGCAGCCCTGGGGGCCTGGGAGAGATGACCAAGGGCATGTGAAGGGAGTGTCAAGGCAGAAGCCAGAATTAACCTTCTAAAGACCCCGAGAGCAATCCTTCCTAACTTCTGTGCACCTTCTATGTCTTGGCCAGTCTGACATACACTGGGGGGGCCCGGGTTGCCAGGAGTGGTGCGCAGGGGGTGGGCAGGCAAAGAGCCCCCGCTACAGACACACCAGGGCACTCAGGCCTCCCAGTGCACTTGGAAAGAAACCACATTTCCTTTTAGCCCTGGGCCGGGGTGGGGGTGGGTGGGGGGTGGGGCGGGCAGCCCAACAGTTGCAGCATTACTGAAAACAGTAGCAAGACAGACAACAGTCTTTTCCAGATCTGCCTTGGGGGCAAATAGCGGGGGGAAGGGGGAAGGAATACTTGAATGAGGGGTTCTGAGGGGTCTGTGCGGGACAGTGTCTTCTGAGACACGCGGGTACCCTTAACTGTGGGGCTTCTGTTTGGCAGAGGGGGTGGGCTGCAAATTTGGGGCCAGAAACGAATTCCCTGGAGGTGGGGGACAGGCTGAGACTCCCTCCTGAGGACCTTTTCTCCTGTTGGGCCCTTCCTTATTTCATTTAGAGGACTCAGCCTTTCCTCCAAGGAAATATTGAACAAATATGTTAAAACCACCCACTTCAACAGTGGCAAATTGTTATCCCGTCTCCAGCTGGCCCCGGGCACGGCTTCCACACTTCCGGCCTTACGCCTGACTTCCTTGGCGGAGTGGGAGGAGCTCCTGCCCTGTGCCTGAAGGCACTTCCGGTGTCGGCCATCTTGGCTCAGACCGGAAGTCCACGGGGAGGGAGGCCCGCGGCCCTGCTTGCTGCTACGTTTGGAGAAAGGTAGACGTTTGGGTGTGGTGTTTCCCACTTGGAAGCAGGAGTTGGAACGGGGTGGATTTATTTAGACCCAGAGAAAGGGAGCCGTGCTGGGTTGCCTGAGGCCCACTGAGGGTCTCCCATGAAGAAGACAGTATGGTCAGGGCCGAGTCGCTGTGCTCCCTACCATGCAGAGCTTTTCTCCACGTAACAGCCTCCGAGGTCCAGAGTGTCTTCTCTTGAGGAAAGCAGTAGTCACTCCCTCAGAGGCACTGGTTTTAGATTAACACCTTAGAAACCGAACATCTGTTTACGATCACCTACACAACCTGTCTATCCCCACAGAACCTACAGACTCAGGGCCCTACTGTAGACATACTGCATCTGGGTCTCACGAGAGATATCTGGCCTTTGCTAGAGGGAATGGTCCGAACAATCACAGCCCAGTTGTATCCAGGGCTCAATTGGATCCTTGGCCTCCTCATCCTCAAACGTGGTGAGCACAGCTCCAGGCTCAGGCCCAGCAAGCACTGAGATTCCCAGGACCTTCTCCTACCAGTCAGACTGGAAATACCGGAAAAGCAAAGGTAGCTGCCCTCAGAGGCAGTGCTGGTATTTTCTTTCCTTTTGGCCAGTTTGGTTTTAACTAGAAACTGGAATAACAATGATAATGATACATGTTTACAGATTTTAACTAATTAATCCCTTGGAGTCCTCTTTTGGTGGGGAAAGCATTCTACGCACCTCATACATCAGGAAAACAGGGCCATATGATTTGGCTGGGCTGGGTGGTCACTGGTGTCAATACAAGAGCGGAGGCCTGGACTTCAGCAGTTCTTGACTTCTTGGCCTGTGTCCAGATTGCCGGGCCTCGCAGCCCCTAGAAAGGCAACACATGAGAAATTGAAGCAGACCAGACCATAAACTAACAGGAGCAGTTGGCTCTAGTTAGGAGGGCGGGCCCTGTGGCCTTGCCTGTGTCTGTTTTCTCTTGGAGAGACAGGCTTGGAGAGGAGGAAAACCCATTTCTCCAGGACTGTTTTGCCCACCTTTAATTACCAGTTAAAACAAAACCGTCTGTAGAGGAAACGCCCCTTGAAAGAAAACCCAAGCTGCTGTGAAGGTTTCATCTTTCCCTTTTGAATCCCAAGGTCTGCAGTCAGGTAATCCACTGTCGGCCTGAAAAAAATATTTGTCTACAGAAACACCCACACGGGGTGCTGGGGACCCCAGTGCCCGGGCATGGGGGTGGAGCCTGCATGGGAACCCTCAGCCAAATCCCTCTAGTTGGGCTCTGACCTGTTTATTATGAACCCTCTTAACCCCTTTTAACAAGAGGTATCTAGGTTTTCTCCTGATGTCTTCTCTGTCTGCCAGCAATATTTTTCTCAACAAATTAGGGTGAGGTAGGAGATGGAGGTGAAGAGAGAAAGGTAATCAGGGTCTTCGATGGCCATGGCTATTTCAAGGAAAGGGTGGTGGTACGAACACAGAGGGAGGTGGGCTGGGAACCTTTCAACCGCAACAGCCGAAGACACATCTAGAAGCACCCAAGCTGGCAAAGAAATCCAGGCGGTGTCCCCAGAGAAAATTGCTTGTTTAAAAAATAAGTGAACAGGCATGGTCAAGCATGATCCTCTCAGAGTGTATCAAGGCAGATAACCAGCCCTGTTGGGAAGCCTTACTCTCTCAGTGGATTCTCCCTCCAAACCCATAATAGGCATTTATTTAGTCTCGATCTCATATGGCCTTGTATCATTGTCCAGTTTTTTATATGTGGATGCCCTCTTTCCCCAGTTCAATTGTAGACTTCTTAGCGGTTGGGACCAGAGTTTTCATAATCAACAGTAATTAAAATGATTGATCCAGACGTTTCCCCTTGTGTGTGATCAGCTGAGGGACATAAACTAATTTCAGTCTCATTCCCATTGCTTGATTTCCTTTCATCGTTCCAGGTTTCCTGTTAAGGTCCAGATTTTGAGAGTACTCTCCAGTGCAGGAGCACATCTGGGAGACATGTGTTTCTTTTCTTTGCTCATTCACAATGGTAATTGTTTCGGCTACTACAGGAAGCTCAGCAGATTCAGAAGTACAAGGAGCCCCACCAAAGCCCAAGATGATATTCACTGATGTTATCAGCAGGTCTGAATGCCAACATCTGCTTCGAGAGTGATTGCTTGGAGAAGCTCATCCAGTCCTAAATTTGGTTGATCTGTTTTGAGGTGATGACCTCATATTGAAGTAATTTTTCCCCGCCAAAGGGTCTAGAATAGGTTCCGTTGTAACCAATTTTATGTAGTTGTGACTGCCTCAAGAAACCTGGAAAGGGTTATTAAGAGTGTGTGTCTAGGCATATGGATAACTGTTCCAGCTCAACCGTCTGTGAACACCATGAGTAGCCCTTGAAACGGTTCTCCAGGAAGTGCAGGCTGTTAATAACTCTGCCCTGATGCTCCTACGTGAGCCGAACAGCATATAACTTTGCAAGTAGCCCAAGTGCTCTGAATTGACAGCCTGCCAGGGAGACTGCAATGAACCCAGAAAACGTTGAAAGTGGAAAATTATCGTCTCCCTGGTCAGTAGATTGACTGGTCACTGTCGATAGACAAAAGAGTGACAAACTGATAGATTATGGAGGTGTGTCCCTTCTACTGGCTCCGAAAAGGGCTCCACCTCGAGCAGTCAGAAGTGCTAAGGCAACTCTTATGTGGCAAGAGAGAGAATCTTTCCATCAGTAACTATTAATTGACTTTCACTTTGTAGGAAAATATTGTGTTAAGTGCTTGGAGGTAGAAAGAAAAACACGCCCTCAGGATGTTTATAATCTAGCTGGGGGATAAAACACAAGATTGAAAAGCTATTAATACGTCTTTGGTTACCTGAAAATTATTGACCAGAGACGTTTCAATATTCATTTACATAACAAATCGCTGGCCACAGGCACTAGTTGCTGCAAAAATCCCCCGATCAATAATGAGTTAAAATGCAAAGCAATGGAATATCCACCTATGGGATAATATTCTGCCACTGCAGTGAATGAAGTAAATCTGTAAGTCCTGAGAGCTAAGTGGAAAAAGGCTGGTAGCTGAACAAAATACCATCTATGTAAAAAATAAAGGAAAGTGTCTATGTGTGTATGAACATACACATACAGGCAAATGCATAAAGGGGACAGGAAGAGGACACACCAAAATAGAGACAGTTTCCTTCTGAGGAGGAAAGTGAGATTGGGGAAGTCTGTAAAGGACACTTTTCATATTTTTACTCAACA